>NC_138976.1:18687404-19336170 GCF_964341445.2 Mesoplodon mirus
AACAAAGACTGAAAAAAGAAAAAATAATAAAGTGAAACAAACCCTAGAGTGATTTCTACAGTGTGGCTTATAAAGCAAGCTCTTTTCAGGGGAACAAAGTGATCTGCATTTATAGGGAATTTTTAGTTCCCCTCTGTGCTTCTAGAAAGGATCTGGTATACTTCAGATGAGTTGAATCATTAAAAGTGATGGCTCTGCTTCGTCCCAAAGCAATCCCCAAATAGAACACTACAGTTACATCAGACAAGGAAATTCTCTCCAGAAGAGGAAAGGGTGCATAGTTATAATCTAGTACTTTTCTGCACAGGTTCAAGAGTCAGACAGTACTGAGTTCAAGTTCTGGCTCTTCCCTCATGCAACTTACTTAACCTCTCTGAGCCTCAGCTCCCTCCGTTGTCAAATGATGATGATGATAATAATAATAAATAATCCCTCCCTCATGAGATTACTTATTTGTGTTATTATCTTTGAGGGAACTGTAATCATTAATTTGCTGTATCTATCTTGGCATACACTATCCGGTGTTTTACTGCTCCAGTTCTACGTGGTAACAAAAGTATAGGATGTGATCTCTGTGTCAATTGCATTGAACTGTTTCTGTCATCTTGAGATGCATTTGACCACCCTCATGAAAAGCAGATTTCATAAAATCAACTCTCATACTTTAAGACCCCAGAGTCAGTAAGCTGCAGAGGAAGGAATCAAACCCAGGTCCATCTAAATCTAAACTCTTTACCATTTTCACTTGCCAGTGCCGTCTTGAGCTGGGAATGTATTCATTCATTCATTCATTCAAAAAAATTTTATTCAGTGAATCTGGGGATACAGATTAAATAAACAAAAATATTAAAAAAAACTAAAGTCCTATGTGAATGTAGGTGTTATCATGAGGGGTTGAAAGCATGTCTGTTCTCCCTGGTACTGTGAATCAGAAACATAACCAAAATCCACATCCCCTGATACCTTGTCTTATGGCATAAAAAGAAAAAACCTGCATTATAACCCACTGCTGATATAATGCATCTCAAAACCATCGGCTCTTCAACAGATTCGAAGTGTGGCCTCTTGGGTTAATGGTATCACAGCAATGGGGAGAGCAGTCAGGAAAGCCAAACAAACCTCTCATTCACATAACCGCTTGGGAGTCAGGTAGACGTATGTTTATGTTCTGCTCCTTAGTGAAGTTATGTAACTTCTTGTAGCTCTATTTCCTCATTGGTAATGTGTGTTTAATAAACAGGATGCCATGTGCAATTCTGTAAGCATCTTAGCAGATAAGTGCTTAACTAATGAACCGTATTTTTATACTTTGGGCATAGTGGCTTTCCAGTGGCTGAACATCTCAGAGACACTCCAGGACTGAACCAAAGGTTCTAAATTGAAGTTAACATAGGTTTAGCCAAAAAGGTTCGTGGAGTATTTGGAGTCCCATCAAAATGTCTTCATAATAGGACAAAGTTTTCTACACGTGAAAGGCCAATAGATGATTTGGCCAAGATCACATAGGGAATTGTGGGAAGAATAGGAACTTGAATACAAGTGTCCCAAATGCTAGTTTGAATATTTTTTCCCTCATAACAAGTTGCATTTTTTCCTTCCAAGTATACTTCCTGTATAATCTTCAAAATAAAGGAGGGTTAAGAGTTGTGCAATTTAATAGTCCAACTTTAGGGATTAAAGATTTCTTCTAGCATGTAGTGCTGCTTGGCTAAGAAACATCACCAGTCTTTGTGGATCTGTATTAATCAAAAAAGATGCCTTGGGCTTCCCTGGTGGCACAGTGGTTAAGAATCTGCCTGCCAATGCAGGGGACACGGGTTCGAGCCCTGGTCCGGGAAGATCCCACATGCCGCGGAGCAACTAAGCCTGTGTGCCACAACTACTGAGCCTGCGTTCTAGAGCCCGTGAGCCACAACTACTGAAGCCTGCGCACCTAAAGCCTGTGCCCCCCAACAAGAGAAGCCACCGCAATGAGAAGCCTGCGCACCGCAACAAAGAATAGCCCCTGCTCACCGCAACTAGAGAAAGCCAGCATGCAGCAACGAAGACCCAACATAGCCAAAAATAAATAAATAAATAATAAATAAATAAATAAAATTTTTAAAAAGATGCCTTTATGACCTATTCTTACAATAAATTTGAAGTAATACAGAAACATCCCCTAGGTTTGTTTTGTTCCTATTTTATCCTAGCAACAATTAACACATTAGTTAAGAGAATAGACTTTGGAGCCAGACAGATAAGGATTAAGTTCTGGCTCCTCTATGTGACCTTGATTAGGTTATTACATTTCTGAACTTCCATCTTTAAAATAGAGATGATTAAGATACAAACTTCTTGGGCCTCCCTGGTGGCACAGTGGTTGAGAGTCCGCCTGCCGATGCAGGGGATACGGGTTCGTGCCCCGGTCTGGGAGGATCCCATATGCCGCAGAGCAGCTGGGCCCGTGAGCCACGGCCGCTGGGCCTGCGCATCCGGAGCCTGTCCTCCGCAACGGGAGAGGCCACAACAGTGAGAGGCCCGCATACCGCAAAAAGAAAAAAAAAAAAAAAAAAAAAAAAAGATACAAACTTCTTAAGGTTTATAGAAATATAAAATTAAATACCATTTGTATTTATAACAAAAAGCTTGGCTAGTAATAAACCCTCATTGAACTGTAATTATTGTTGCCGTCGCTTTTATATTATATTCTTTTCTTGGGAAATCAATAATTCATGGCTCCCAGGTAGGGGCTCGGCACAGAAATAAGGTAATAATATTGAGTCCTTTTGAATGGACGTGAGGAAACCTGGTTCCTTCTATGTCATACTTACAACATTGTGTGATTGGATCAGCATATTCCTTCTCTGGCGCCAAATTGTCCGTATTTCAGAGAGAGCGTTTTCTATTGCATGGGACAAAAACCTGCTCTCAAGCTGTCTTAAACTAAATGTGGATGCTACAGGTTTAGGTAATTGAAACCTCCATGGGTAAGCTCTCCTTTAGGCTCAGTTTGATCCAGGACTCAAAATATGTCAAGAAATCCGTTTTTCTCCATTGCTGAAACCTGTTCTTCTCAATGTTGGCTTCACTCCCAAATTCCACGTGGGGGCAGTATGGTTGACATCAGCTCCAGAGCTAAAGGCCCTCAGCTTCAATTTCAGTGAAAAGAGAGCACTTTTCTTTCCTAAACAGATCCAACAAAAGAACTCGGCCTGATTCTCATAGGCACAGATTGGCTCACATGTTCGTCTTGAGCCAATCCTTGTGGACAGGAGGAGGTAACGCCGTGTTTAGCTTAAGCTTGGGTCACATGCCATTGCCGAAATGGAGGTGAGGTGGCCCTGTTCCTATAACCAAGAGTCGAGAAATGGACCCTGTATTAGTTTCTAGCACTGTATAAGGAATTACCACAAACGTAACAGCTCAAACAACACAATTTTATTATCTCACAGTTTCAGTATGTCAGAAGTCTGGGCAATGCATAAATACATTCTCTGCTCAGTCTCACCAGGCTGAAATCAAGGTGTCAGTCAGCCTGGGCTGAGGTCTCACCCGAGACTCAGAGTACTCTTCCAAGTTCACGTGTTTGTTGGTAGAATTCAATTCCTTTTGGCTATGTGACCAAAGTCCCTATTCTCTTGCTGGCTTTTTGCCAGGGACCTCTCTCAGCTCTTAGAGGCCACCCTCAAGTCCTTGCCTCATGGCCTGAACCTCACAATATGGCAGTTTTCTTTGTCCTCAAGTCAGCAAGAGGGTCCCTCTGACACTTCTTTTCAATGACTTTTTTTTAATGACTCATCTGATTAGACCAGGTAATCCAGGATAATCTCCTTTTTGATCAACTCAAGGTTGACTGATTGCTAATCTAATTATGAGAGTGATATACCATTATATTCCATTGGTTCTGTTACACATAGAATGTACACAGGAGCAGGAATCTTAGGGGCCATCTTCAAATTCTGGCTACTGCAAACCAACCAAAGGAAAATGGGAGTCTGGTTAAAAGGAGGACATTAAGTGTTGGGCGACCAGGAAAACAAAATCCCCCACTTCCCTTCAAAAAAGCAAAAGCTCAGAGTTTGGCCCAGATTATCTCTGACATTGTTTCCAATTCAAATCATGCTTAATTTTTTGAAATCAAATATAGAATCTAAATATTTCCAATGCAGTTGGGGGAGTTAACAGTAACTTTGTATGAAAGTCACTAGAAATAGAGGGCAAATTCTTTAGAAATGTCATCTTACTGAGTGTTTCCTCAGCAATTTCTGAAATCCTCCCCCTTTGGGGGGCATCTCTTGCCCACCTCATTAATATTTTCTGACTTGCTGTTGACAATCCATTTTTTATAAGACTGGAAGGACACGGTCTAATCTAAGACCCAAGGGGGTGGAAGCAGCCTTCCTAGAATATGGCCCTGACCCAGCAAGCGAGTCACCTTCTCCAAATTCTTAGAGCTTGAGCTATGGTTTATCTCTATCCCCTTGTTTTTGGCAGTGGAAAAGGAGGATGTGGTTAGGATCACAGAGGCATTACTCAGAGCCAATTTGGTCCAGAGGAAAGAAATAAGACTGAGATCTATTCCTGCATGGCTCCATTTCTGTCTGCACAAGATTCCCAGAGGACTGCCTTCAGGACCTTGGCCTTAGTTAGGAGCTGACTGACCAGCAGGGTTTGAACACAGATCTCCCAGTCCTGGCCCTTCCCCATGAGTAAGTGGAAAAGAAGACGTGGGAGAGAAAACAACCTCTTCCTTGGGAACAAAGCTCCCTACAATGTCTCAGGTTCACTGTGCTGAAGTTTTACAAGTGATGGAGCATCTGCTATGAGTCGAAGCAGCATCTACATCCTCTATATCCTGACTGTACGTAGTGGAGGACCAGAGAAGGCCTCTGTCGTGGAGGAGCTAACAGTCTACTGGCTGAAATTCATAAGTGTGTTTGGATAATTCCAGCAAAATGTGAAATGTTATGATAGAGGGAAATGCAAGGCATAGAACCAAATGGAAACCAAGGCAAAGGAATCAGGGAAGGCTTCCTGAGAAAGGTAGTGCCTAAGTTGAGCTTAAGGAATAGAATTATGTTAGCTAGGTGAACGATAAAGGTCAGAAAGGTATTCTGAGATGAGCAAACAGCATAAGAAAAGGGTCTGATGAGTAAAACATCCAAGTGCATTCAGAGGAAAATATAAGTAGATTGATAGCATTGGGATATGAACTTGGTTATGGTGGGAGAGAGGTGAACAGGTGGAGAGAGCTATATAAACAGGTGAGTGTGGGAAGACCAGTGGAAACAAGTCCTAAAGAGTCTTACATGCTACATTGAAGAGCTTGGCCTTTGTCCTCTGGATGATAGAGAATCCCTGACAGGTTCTGAGCTGAGGTGGTATTTGTTTGTTGTGAATTCCTCTGTCTGTGGTGTATGGAACACATTTAATGCTACACAGTTGGGGATATAAAGCTCTTCGTTCTTGGCTGTTGCAGTGGTTCAGAGGAGAGATGGTAAGAGCCTGAACAATAGCACTGAGACTGGAGAAAAAGAAATAGGCTTAAGAAATAGTTAGGGCATAATATCTGCAAGATTGATGATGGATTGGCTGTGGTGTCTGATGGAGAGAAGAGCGTCAAGAACAATGCCCAAACTGACTTGCTATAATGTTGCCTTTTGTGTGTGTGTGACTCAGATTAAATTCCACCAACGCTTGTTGAGCACCTATTATGTTCCCAGCCTGTTTTAAACCCTTAAGTATACATTATCCCATTTTACTTCCCAACAACCAACTCTATGGGACAACAGATCAGGTAATGGAATCTTGAAGGGAGCACCAACTTGTTTAAGATTAGCTAGTAGCAGAGGTAGAAGTCGTTTGTATTTGTTTCATGGAATAGATGGACTTTGCTTGAGTCCTAGACCATGGAAATGGGATTGTATAAACTCAAAATGCATATTTAGATTTATTCCAAAGAGAAGCATAGAGGAATGAAGATGATAGCTTTCATAGACCACTCACTGTCTTTTTGTCACCAACCCGAGTAAGTTAAGGTTGGAGACCTCCAGACCATTGTTTTTCCACCTTATCAGCACATTAGAATTGCCTAAGTAGCTGTAAAAAACACTGCTGCCTGTGCTCCATTCCAAAAGACTCTGATTGACTTGTTTGGGGGTACAACCTGGGCATCAGGACATTTAAAATCTGCAGGTGATTATCCTTTATAGCCAAGACTGAGAATCATAAAGCCATGCTTCAAAACAAGCAGCAAATGATCTTCTCTGCTGGACTCTGTCCCTGACCCTGTCTCCCTTCTTCTGCCTTAGGTTGTCTGACTGTCACATGAGAATCTTTCCCAGCACAGCCATCTCCCTCTGCTGCAGCCTCCCCGCTGCTGGTGGTCCCATGTTCTTGACACAGATATATCTGCTACCTAATTGCCTGCTTATTTGTCAAGTGGTTGTCCCCAGCAGATGTTCCCATGTGGGAATGTGAAGGCCAGCATCTGTACACAAACAGCTGATTGCATCACTGTTCTGCTTTTGATCTCGTCCTGATGGGGCACCACCCAGGCCATGGATGACCCTCAGCGTGAATTTTCTGGTTCTCTTTTTTCATCCCGAATCCTTTCTTTCAAACCTTCCTGGTTTTAGAAGTTCTGCATGTGTATTCTTGGGTCTGTTTCTCCCTCTGCTTTCCCCTTCCTCCTCCTCCTTCTTCCTCTTCTTGCTCCTGCTATTGGGGTTTCTCTTTGAATAACACTACTCGACAGGAACCTCAGTGTCTTCATGGTACAAACATGCTAACTAGGACCCAGAGAAGAAGAGGAAGTTGGTCAGGATCAGGATACAGCCATTCAGGGACAGAGCTGAGTTTTAGTTCTTTTATCTCTTACCTTCCTTCATTATCATATACTCACTACTATACTCAGACTCACAGAAATATCCATAGGCTCGATGGCTAGTTCTAAAACCTCCTAGCTGTGTGACTTTCAACAAGTTACTTCCCCTCAACTTGCAAGACAGTGATAGCTATGACTCTCAGCATCATTTAAAATTCATCATCAGTGAGTTTTTAAAATATTGTTCATGAAGTACATAGCACTATGTTAAAAGAGTTGTTTAGAAAGCAGGGACTTCCCTGGTGGCACAGTGGTTAAGAATCCGCCTGCCAATGCAGGGGACACGGGTTCGAGCCCTGGTCCGGGAAGATCCCACATGCCGCAGAGCAACTAAGCCCACGCACCACAACTACCGAGCCTGAGCTCTAGAGCCTGTGAGTCACAACTACTGAGCCCACGTGCCACAACTACTGAAGCCCGCGTGCCTAGAGCCCGTGCTCTGCAACAAGGGAAGCCACCTCAATGAGAAGCCCGCGCACCACAACTAAGAGTAGCCCCTGCTCGCCACAACTAGAGAAAGCCTGTGTGCAGCAACAGGACCCAACGCAGCCAAAAATAAATGAATAAATAAATAAAAAGGTATGCAAACATGATAGAAAATGGATTATGATGATTAAGTGCACAAGCATACGTGTTAGATATTTCCAAGTTTTAATCCCTGTTACTGCTACTCATTAGCAGAGTTTCTTTGATCAAACTACTTTGTTTCTAAATCTCCATTTCTTCATTTAAAAAGTAAGAATATAAGTAATGTTAACCTTACATGGTTATAATAATATTGAGTGCTTATTACATAGCCTGGTACATAGTGAGCATTACGGATAACATTGAACATTAGGGATGATGATGAGAAAGAAGGAAAAGGGAAAAGAAAAGAAAAGAAAAGAACAAGACAACAACATTTTCTATCATTTAGAAAGAGCATGAGGAGTGAGGACACCTAATTTTTTTTTTTTTTTTTTTTTTTTTTGGCGGTACGCGTGCCTCTCACTGCTGTGGCCTCTCCCGTTGCGGAGCACAGGCTCCGGACACGCAGGATCAGCAGCCATGGCTCACGTGCCCAACCGCTCCACGGCATGTGGGATCCTCCCCGACCAGGGCACGAACCCGCGTCCCCTGCATCGGCAGGCGGACGCCCAACCACTGTGCCACCAGGGAAGCCCAGGACACCTAATTTTTAATCTTAGCTCTGAAACTAACTTGCTTTGTGATTGCTGATAAACTCCTTTTTGTAGCTATGCTTCAAGGGTCTTATGAGGAAGACTAGATGGTCTTTGAGGATTCTTCCATACTGTGATCTTCTGTATCTCAACAAAGTTCTCTGCTTATCCCTGAATTCTCTCATCAGCCAAAGGATGTGACATGCCAGTGTCCTTCTGGTTTCATAAAATCATCTGCCTTTGATATCCCCTTCCTTGTCTTCCTAGCCTTTGTGGCATGACCTCATTCCCACTGCCTTTGAGTCTACAGAAGGAGGCAGCCTTGCCCTCTCCCAAGACCCCTTCCTTAGATGTAGGCAGAAGGACCCAGGAATCCAGCCTTGAAGATGAACCACTAAATGCTTTCAGAGATAAGCCATGAGCTCCTGAGAAGGCAGGGCTGTCAAGTGGAAACACTGACAGCAGCCTTGGTTCCAGCCACGTAAATAGTATTACTGCAAAAACATATATTTAGCATCTATGACATCAGCTTGATTTACCTTGATTAACGGAGCAATTTGCTGTACATTTTTCCAAATGCTGTAATCAATTAGAACTCAAAATAGATTAGAAAACCCTCTATGGTGTGGCCACAGTCCAAAAATGGCTAATCCATTGTAAAATTTATGTATATATCCTTTTCCAACCATGCAGTGGATAAAGATTTGTGTCCTGGAGGAACTCCGAGTGGTTCAGGTTTGTACAGTTGGGCACCAGGTACTTTTTCCTTCAGCCATTACTCAAGGCAAATCAGGGGAAAAGGATCTTTGTGAATGTTACTCCAGTTTTGTGTAGCTTCCTGGCATCTCCCTACTTACCAACTCTCCCCTGCCTAAACCCACAACATGTTTATAAAAGACCCAACTGGTTAGAGACCCTTGTAGCAACAGGATAGATTCTAACCCTTTAGAATGGCACTGACAGCTCTTTAAAATCTGGACCCGTATTACTCTTTCAAATTCATCTCTTCCTATGTCCCTATGCATATACTTTATGCTTCTCAGAGTTCTCCCCAAACATATGCTACACTTCCTCACAACTCTGTATGTGCTCTTACAGTTGTCTCTGCTTGTATTAGAATGGAGAGTTAGCGTTTACTGAGTATTTATTGTAGATGAGGCACTGTGCTAAATGTTCACCATACATTATTGTCCTTAATCCTCTTAACCATTCCTTAAGACCCGAGAGTTAAAATACTTGCCTGAAGGTATACTCACGTCAGTGGCGATACTAACATCGAACCCAGGTCTGATGCCAAAGCACTCGGTCTTTCTGCCTCTCTTACTTAGCATTCCTTCATCTTTCACTCGTTGATTTCTTCTCACTTCTTCCCTATATCTCAAACTCTCAAAGTACTCTTGTGTCTAGGAGGAAAGTTATTTCTTAGACTTAGTGACAGTTAGATGTTAGGGGCTGAATGTATAGCCCGTTCATAGATTAAATGAATCCATGTCCAATCTACTCATTCTACGATAAGTGTTTGAGTTGCTACTGTAGGAAAAATACTCTTCTATGTCCTATACATGACACAGTGGGATGGAGTGTTGTTTAAGGAATGGACATGATAAAGTGCTGATTGACAAATGACTTAGGATTAAATTCTAGATCTTCTACTAATCAAGTATATAATTTTGGGTCTCTCCGAATATACACTTCATGGTTAATGAATAGGAATAATGTTTTGTACACACACGAACATTGCCATCAATATCAGTTGAACTGATATGAAGATATGAAAGTGCTTCATCAAGAGTTGTTTACCTGGCACCTGAGTATAAGGAGCTTATGATCTAGGAACTTGTACTGTAAACTGCATGTAAAACTACACAATAAGCTACAAAGCAGCGTAATAACCTATTAATTTTCAGCAAGAATTAGAGGAGAACTGACTGTTACATCGTTTAGATGGCTGCGTGGTTCTTCACGACTTCCCAGGACTTTGCCAAATGCCTGAGCCGTAACTGGCCCTCAGAACACGCATCCTGAATGAATAAATACTGTTGCTGTTGCAGAAGAACCAGACTGGGAAGTAGGAGCCCTGGGCTCTGACCCCAGCTGTACTCCTCCCAGACATTAGTAAGTAAATTCAACCACTTGTGGCCTCAGTTTCTTTATCTTTAAAAAGAGAAGATTAAACCCCTGACTTCATAAGATTGTTATGTGGAGCAAATAAAACTGTCCACATGGAAGTGACTTGTAAACTATAAAGAAATGTATATGTTCAAGGGGATGAACAGGGCTGACTTGCATTCTTAACGGAACACATAGGCGTGTGAGTGCTGTGCTTTGAGGCTCTCAAGGGATTCCCATCCAAACGTCTGCAATTCAAAGGCCAGGGGTTTATCCCATTTTTACAAATGACCATTCATCTTCTTGACCTGACACTTAGCAAATGAACCACATAATCCTCCAATCTACTGCTTAGCATATTCTTGGCAGAAAGGACATTAGAAACCAATGAATCTACCACCCTCCCCCACGCCAACACTCACCATTGTCTTGATGAGGAGTCGGACCTGCAGAGGGCAGGGACTTATCTTCCCCTCTTCCCTAGCACCTGGCACAATGCTTCACCTATTGCATAATCATTAACTCTCTGTTGAATAAGTGAATGAAAAAATAAATTAAATGATTTGTTCAAGATATCTGCCCTACCTATCATAGTACCTGATCCATAATAAGTGCTGATTTGTTTATCCAATGAGTGGATGAATAAATGGTCATCCAGCAAATTGGTAGTAGCTCTGGGACTCAGACCTCTTACCTTGCAATCCATTTCCCAAGACATCACAAGTTAGTGTTCATCCTGGCTTACGTTTGTTACTAATTGATTTAAGTTTGTGCATTTTGCCTCTATATCTATGGTTCCAAATTATTAGAAGAAGCAAGGGACCATGTTTTCTGCTACTGTTTCTCTTGGAACATGGGGCTTGGAATTGGTCATCCAGTAGGTAATCAATAAATACATCTTGATCATTTGAACCTGGACAAATTAAAGAAGCTATTTGGACTGTGACTTCTGAGGAAGAGACTGGGTAGGAAGTGCTTTGTGTGGTCTGATAATGTATTTATTTATGAGACTAAATGTTTATCTAAGCCTCCAGAAGATCTCTGACTTCATTTTGGTGTCTGTGTGCATTTGTGTTATTTTCCATGGTCACAACAGCCCCATCCTTCTGGGGTCCAGCTGGGCTACAGAGTAATAAACAATTTTTATAAATTGGCTCACTCCATGACAAGAAGTGGGAGCAACCCAAAACCTTTAAAAAAAAAATCTTCTCTGAGTCATGAATGCACCAGCATCCAGCTAGTTCAAGTAGGGTTCAAGTAAGCACTCTAACTTCGTGAAAGCTATTTATGACCAACACAATAAAACCTCTCTACCCATTCAGGCACTGGGCATTTGAGATGTAGTTGTTTTCCTTTCAGTCTGTTCTTTGACAGCATTCAACAACAGCGGGTTACTTTGACAACTTCAACACCCAGTGCAGGGTATGAGCAAGTCTCCCCTTTTGTTTCGTTCGTCTATCCCTTTGCTATTTGCTAATACAAATCAATGATCATGCTTCATTCTGAATAGCTGAACTGAGTAAGTTCAAAACCACCATCGAAAATATCTTACAGGATGTTTCTTAGAAGCCAAATCACTTTCCAAGGTTCATCACATCTCATTGCTTATGACGTTTCCTTTGGAAAGAATACCACATAGTTCAGAAAATCACTATCTTGACATAGGTGAGTCGCAACTGGTAGGCCATTCATTTACCAACCTGTTTATTGTATGGGCACTGACTACATCAACCCGGGCCAATAGATAGGGTGAGAGGTAAAAGCTATGGTCTGTGCCCTCCAGGAGCTCGTGTCCTGGCATGACAACCGAACCCTGAGTATCCATTTCAATGGCACTAGTTAGACAGTACTCACTGACACCAACGAGGACGTATGGTGCTCTGGAAGCTCAGAGGAAACGGTGGCCACGTCTAGAGGTGGAAAGGAGGAAAGAGATGGAACTAGAAGGCTTCATGGGGCAGGAAACCCTTGAGCTGGACCAAAAGTGTGTATGCCCTACTAATCAGTTGTAAGTGAGGGAGGGAGGTGGGAGCATTGCCCAGTCAGTGGAAAGCATGGTCTCCACCAGTTCCCTGGGCCTTCTTGTCCCACTGAAGTCCCATGGCACAAAGCAGCTGCCCTTGCAGGGCCACTCTTGCAAAAATAATAGTAACCAAAATTGCTGTGTGCCAGGTATCATTTGAAGTACTTCACCCTCACTGGCTACTCACCACAAAGGCATATGAGGAAGGTATTATCCCTATTTTTGTGGATGTGGAAACTGGAGAAGAGATAAAATATGAGTCATTTGTCCAACGTCGCAGTTAGTCAGTGGAGCAGTTGGGCTCCATCCCAGTTGTCTTCTACCCCTTAAGCCACCTTCTTAAAGATCATGCTCACCACCTCCTTGGGCAGATGGCTTAAATATTCCATAGCAGAAAGGAGGTAAAGAGAGAAGGGAGCTTGTGGAAGCACGTGGGGAGAAGTCCCCTTGGATCTCCCCCAGGGTCATGCATTTGCTCTGTAGCTGTGCTTGGATGAGACAGAACTTCCAGTCTCCACCATCTGAGCCCAAGATCAAAGGAGAGTGCAGACACTCACATCTGTCAAGTGCTTATTCTACCCCAGGTGGCACTGTGGTGTTTTACTTCACTCTCTCAGGTTATCCTTACAAGAAGCCTTTAGACCACTGATTTTTTTCCTTCAATTTGTGGATGAGAAATCTCAAGTCTTGTGTAGTTTCAGGATGTGCTCCATTTCCCACAGCCCGTCCCTATGCGGGCCAGGATTCACAAGTAAGATATTTCCCTCCGAAGTCCATTTTCTTTTTACTCCCTTCCTCTGTAGACTATAAAGTGTCCTAGAGCTGTGGCATAATGATCATGGTGAAAAAGGAAAATAAAAGAGGTCAGGGAGGAAGAAGAAGGAAAGGAAGATACAGATGGAGGCGGGAGAGGAGTGAGAGAACAGGTAACTGGAATGCGCCTACACTCAACTTACTTACTGTAAAGGAGCTCCAGATATTGAAGAAGACTCACTAAGACAGGACACAGATGTAGACATTCAGGGGACCTGTTCTGAACCGGATTTTGAACAAGGACCATCGCATGAGAGTGAATAAAGTTTTCAGTGTTGTGAGATGCCAAATTGGGCCAAATTGGACACAGGAGGGAAGGCTGCATGACTAACCTGGAGTAGCAATGGTGGTGGTTATTATATAGCAATTTGCTGAAATACCCTCAGCATGACTACATAGTCCTCTTACCCTGAACGTCCACCCCCTTTGTTTATTGAATTCAATGATGAATAAAAGGTTCAGTCTTTTTTTCCATCAGCCTAGGGGATTTATTAGTCAAATAATAATTGCCCTCACCTCAAGTTATGTTTTCATTGTGTTTGTTACGTGTCTTCTGGGCTCTGGCTTCCTTGGAATGAAGTTTGCATCTCTGCAAGATCCGTTAAATCCCTTTACTTTGCAGACAGCAAGCAGCTCAGAAACATGAAAAAAAAAAAAAAAGTCTTGAATCTGTAACACATTTCCCTGCCTCCTTCCTTCCTTTTCCTCTCCTCTCTAACCCCTCCCCTAGAGAACGCCAGAGAAATAAAAATAAAGTCGTAATTAAGAAAAGGACTAAGAATAAATTCCATGCATTTAAGCAAAGTTCCATCTCTGGACCCAGGAGGATTGGTGCATAGCTGTGGTTGTGCAAGAGGGAGCGCTCAGGGAACTCATGCTGTGCTTTCAACACAAATACAGCTCATAAGGAATAGTTTATCACTTCCACCATCTCTTTAATTCTGCAGAGCAAAGGCAAGACCTCAAGAAGGGCTCCGATACCACCACCACTGCCACTGGGGTCTCCCATTTCTGGAGTCCCTCTGGCCCAAATAGCTCAGAGCAATTCACAAACATTTACTGATGGAACCCCATGACCCATCCCCCAAGTGAACACTTTAATATCCCATTCTGCAGAGGGCAAAATGGTAACATGAAGAAGTTCAAGAAGGCTCTTGGCTGCCTGCCATGCAGAGAAAACGAAATAGTGGCTGGACTCTGAAAGAAAAGCATCGCCAGGTGCACAGTGGATTATTCAAGAAATGTGGTGAAAAGAGCAATGGACTGGGAGTCAGGAGACTGGGCTCTGATCCCAGCTCTGTCACTCACTCACTGGGGGACCTTGCCTAAGTCACCTCCCCTCTAGGGGCCTCAGTCTCCCCAGCTAGAGAAGGAGAGGTTGAGCTAGAAGACCTGAACGCCCCTTCTGTCTCCGAAGATGATGGAGCTCTACATCCTTGGAGCCAGGGCACTAGGCAGACTTTCTTATCACGGCGACGCCTAAACCACACAATACTCATTCCTGCTGGAAGGATTCCTCTGTGCCTTTCCGAATTCAACCCTCCATTCAAGGCCTGGTTCCACCTATCCTGTTGCTGGTGGTCCTTGACTTGTTGCTGCCCATAGGAATTCTGCCATCTTTAGAACTCTTGATTACTTCCTTTTCCCCATAGAAGGAGCTCAATAAATACTTACTTAATTACCAGTTTCCGTGTAGCTTAATCTTTCATTCATCTGCCTTCATCTGACGGGTGAGGCAGTACGGATCTTGAGCTCAGGATAAGGAGAATGCTTGTTAAACCGTAAATGTCTCAAAAGCTCTTAAAGCTTAACTATCTATTAATAGGTGCCTTTGCATACCCACCTGGATTTTAAAGCCTTGATGATACATGTGCAGGGAGGTGGTTTTTAATGGGTAGGTCCAATTCAATGCAGTGTAATTCCATTTGGCAATTAATTATTGATCATCTACTCTTTGCCAAAAACTAAACTAGCATCCGGAGTTACAAAGATTTCTAAGATGTAGTTCTTGTCCTTGGGGATATTCTGCTCCATGGGGGAATCAGGCAAAGAGAAAGACAACCATGATACACTGAGGTGAGTAAATAGCAGAAGTGTGTACAAGACAAATAGAGGCTACGAGACAAATGAAAAACAAAAGGGCTAATTACAGCTCAGATTTCTTAGGGCCTAAAGTAAAAAAGTTCTGACATAAAGATTTCAACTCTGATGAGATTTCACAGCACAAAGTTTTGTTTTGTTTTGTTTTTTTGGTTTTCTTTGAATTTTATTTTATTAATATTTTTATACAGCAGGTTCTTATTAGTTATCCATTTTATACATTTTTGTGTATATATGTCAATCCCAATGATATTTTATTTGGTGATTAGGCATATGGGTGGGGGAAGCAGCTGCATCTGTGGAAAACTTATATGAGACCCTGTTTTAAAGGATAACGCAGTTGGCATGAACATAGTTTCCAAACTAATGGGTACCAAGGTGAAGACTGGCTCTCATGAAAAATAGGTCCTCTGAGATAATCCCCTGGTATCGCATTTAGGAATACTTCTTCCTGGCTTGGGTTCCTTACATATAAAGAGGGTGGTTAGATGAGATAATCCCAATCATCCGTTCCAACTCTGGTGCTCTGTGCATGGGACACAGACATGTCTCCTCTGTTGGCTCCTACAGCATGTACTGTTGGGCTGGGTACTAGGATGGAGGATGGGACAAGGCAGAGAGGAGGGGAGGGAAGGAGAATGGGAGTTTCCCTCCAGGGACTCTGAATTTTGGGGAGAGGTGAAATTCAGAGACAATAAGAAGAGTAAAGGAATAGCAGTAGAGGAACTGTCATTGTAAATGACAGGATGTCATACAGGTTTTGAATCGCACGCAGTGACACGTATACGATGCTGATAATCAGAAGTCTTGGGTTTGAGTTCTAGCATTTTAATTGAGTAGCTTGGAGATTTTTAGGATTTCACTTACTCTCTTGAGCTCAATTTCTCCTCTGTAAAATGGAATAAATACCCTATCAATTCAGGTGTGTGAAATACAGTAATTGAGAGAGCTGTGCTTTGTAAACTGCACAAGACGATATAGAGGTTGTTTATCGTTGCTATGTTATTATGGTTCTTATATAAAGGAGTACAATGCCTTAAACAAATGGTGGTATCATAGACATTTGTAACAGGCTACGAGGGGAAGAATTTGGGGTAAGGGAGTCATTTAACCTCCTGGGGTAGCCTGCCCTATCCTGGTATCAGCTGTGAGCCTACCCATATTCCGTGTCTCATTCCATAGAGCAGTAAGCAAAAGCCATGAAGTCCTGATGGGCTCTCCTGGGCCCATCGATCTATACACTCCAAGAAAAAGCTGCTAATAATTCCCAGTTCACCCTGGAGCAGAGACACACATAGCACTGTGATGGCTCATGGCTATTGAGGGGCCTCAGCGAGTGAATTTATAGAGGGTTGGTCCGCATTTTTAAGCAAGATAACTAAGCCTCCAGAGTTCACCCTGAATATTTTTTTTAAATCTTTACAAGTAAATGAGTCTCACAAGCTGGGATTTATGTAGAGATTTAGATCTGTTCATGCAGAAGGTAAATTTTTAATTCACACAGAAGATGGAAACCAAAGTAAACCAAAGCTAGGGTATCGGCACCATCTAGTGGGTGTATGTAGCCAGTGCACACAGTGCAGGAGAAAAAGGTGAGCAAAGGAAAAGTGTACTTTTTCAGCTTTTGGGAGGTTCTGCAGTGGTAACAGCCCCTGTAAGTAGGAACATTAGGGGGTAGCTCTGGTAGTCAGCATAGGTCAACAGGTCTATACCACAGCTAACGGCATCACGGGGCATTAGACTAAGGACACGATCCTGTCAGAAACCAGACACTGTCCACTTTGAGACTCTGTGCCTCTGGGCAGGTAACAAACTCTCTAACCCTCAGTTTCTTGGCCCATAAAATGGTAATGATAATGTCTGATTTAGAAGGTTGATAATGAGATTGTATTATAGCATTAATCTGTAGGCATTTGGAAAAGAGTCTGATATGGAAAATAATAATCAGTTTGGTATCTACCGACTTGATGCTACTTCACATCCCTTGTCATCTTTAGATCTCAACACAAGTAGCCATAAATACCTTAGTTTTCCAAATAAGAAACTGAAGTTCAGTATGAGTTGATGACAAGTCCAAGGTCACATAGCCTATAGGTGGCAGAACACCTATAGTCTGTGTTCCGTGTTTGTACCAAATTTGAGCACAAATTTGATATGTTCCAAGCTCTTGTTGATTCCACTGTACCAGTTAGTAGACACACAAAGTTTGCTTTTGCTCCCTCTCTCTGTTTTTCCTTAAGATGAATATTTAGTCATTGTCATGTATTTGGCTTTGTGCATGCATTATTTTATTCAACTGAAATGTGGGTATCCTCATTTTCTCTGTACAGATGGAGAAGCTGAAGCACAGAGAGACTAAATAATGAAGCAAACATCAGCAATGAGTGAGAGAGCTGGGATTCGGACTTCCTCATTGCAGACCTAATGCTTCAATCCACCCTCGACTGACTCATTCACTCATCATTCATCTCTAATTGTGAAGTATGGTTCTGTTCATATTTATATCCCCAAAGATACTTGTTTACTTAAAGACATCTGCATTTATTAAGGTCCCTGGTTTATCTAATTGTGATCTGTTTTCTTGCCCACAGGGGAGTGAGGGTTAGCTTTCATGTACAAAGTCCCCTACAGCTCAGAGAAGCATGAACTGCCTCGTGAGGATGGAGTTCTCACTGGCTGGATGGAGAGGAGGTAAGTTCTGAGTCCACTGAGAAGCTGTTGCTCTATGGTTAGCTTTAAAAATGGAGACTGAAGGGGCTTACAAAGACAGCTACTGGGAATGGTTAGGAAAAGAAACACAGAAGCCGCTCGTTTCTTTTAGTCCCTGTACTATGTGCCTAGAGGGACCCAGAGACACAGAGAGCCCGAAACCAGTTTGCTCAAAGTCAGAGAAAGAGCTTGACAAAAATCAGCTTCCATTTCTCCAAAATCCTGATGCAACTACTCATTTGCTCAAACCCTTGAAGCCTCATCCAGAGAGATTAAATGTATCCGTGTTATAAAGGGACTGCTCTGTCTTGTGGTTGCTGCCCTCTAGTGGTCATATTGCCGTCAAGCAAGAAGATGCTTACAATGGCATCTCAGAATTAAGAATCGCAACATAAAAGTAGAATGCTGTTTCACAAGGACCTGTCTGGTGTGGTTACACAGAGAGTCTCAGAGGACGATGAGCAACAATAACACAAAATACTGGGAGTTACTTTTATTCTGGTCTTTGCAACAGTGTGTTGTCTGAAATATACATTAGAGGAAAACATTCTTTAAATTTTTCTAATCTAAGATTTGCGTGTGCACGCACGCACACACACACACAGACAACACATGCTCCTTGGAGCACAATCTGAGAAGTGCTGATCTAGTGCTCTTTTTGCTGTACTAAAACATTAATTTCCATTTTAAGATGAGACCATTGACTCACAGAAGGACAGTCATCATGCAGTGGTCCAATGTAGTGCTTATACAATGACATTGTCTTTTGGAAGTATGTATCCAGACAGAGGCTTCATCAGCCTGCACACCTGCATGAACTGTGCTCAGCAGACACCCATGGCAACCCATGATGGACTGCAGTGAGAATAAGAAATCAACTCTGTTAAGTCATTGAGAGCTTTGGGTTATTCACTACTATAAGAGAACCTTGCCTATCCAGAGTAATAGGTCACATCTTCCACTTGCCAGCTTCTGTTGAGCTCCCCTCTGGGTTAAGGGGTGCTGAGGGCAAGAAGACTGGCCATTTCTCATGCCTGCTGGACTTCTCACTCTCCAGGTCTAGTAGAAAATTGCAGCTTTTTTTTTTCTCTCTTGAGGATAATTTCCCTCACTTGTCAGAGTTTCCATGTTGAACACCTCTCCCTGCAGTTTCCTTGACCCCAGGCTTCTCCAGCTCTATTCTGGGAGGCCTCTGGGGATCTGTCCTTATTCCACAGGCTTTCAAATGTCCGCCACCAGTCCCTTTTTGCTGAGTTTTCCTTGTTCCTCCACACGCCTATTGGACAAGACCCACCAAGAAGACCCCACTTAACTCTATTTCTCACTTAGCCCACATATGTTCCTGGGGAAGCAAGCACAGTCCCCCTGCCCTGATAAACCTAAATGCAGGTCTGTCGCAATGCAACAGCTTCTCCTGGCTCTGATCCAAAGCAGTTAGCCTTTCTTTTCCCTTCCACATTTACTGGGTTGAATCCAAGCCTCATTTTCAATAAATCCCTTCTTGATTTTGTTAACTTTTTTTTAATCTGTGTTTAAGTTTCATTTTTAAATTCATATCATTATTAATTAACTCATTAATTCTATTTTCTTTAGTCTTACTTGTTATTTTCTAACTTGCTGGATGCTTGCTTGCATTGTTGATCCATAGCCATTTCCCTTTTCTATTATTGAGGCGATCATACCTCTTGAAATACTGTTTTCACCATATACCACAGTTTTGACAAGTTAGTGTTTTATTACACTTATGCATGTAGGAGTTTTCCCATGTAGATTGTGTGTGCCTGGTGGCTTTAGTGGAAGAGCTGGAGCTGAAGCGATTATGGGCTGGGGCTTTTCCCTGGGTGCGTCAGAAGCTGCCACCTTGGCAGGGGTGGGCTGAAACCAGAAGGGCCACAGCTGGAGATATGTCCTCCCCAGGTATGTCAGAAGTCACTGCCTTGGCAGGGGTGGGTTGGAGTCAAAAGGGTAGAGTTGGAGCTTAGCACAGGCTAGAGCTCCTCCCCGGAAATGTCAGAAGCCACCGCCTTGGTGGGGGGGTGAGGGTGGAGTCAGAGTCAGGTGCAGGCTGGGGGGTGTGCCGGAGCAGCCTTGGCAGACTGGCTAGAGTGTCAGGCACTTTTCAATCTGCAGCCTGTGAGTGGGACTCGGAGCAAGTAAGTTTTTGCACACACCCTTTAAAAGCAGAGTCTCAGTTTCCTACAGCCCTCAGGTTTTCCTGGTTGTAAACTCAGCTGGTTTTCAAAACCAGTAAAGAGGGCTTGTCTTCCTAGTGCTAGTCCCCAGGGCTGTGGTGCCCAATGTGGGGCTCTAACCCCTTGCTCCTTAAGGAGGACCTCTGAGTTTGTGATATCCCCTTCCTCTTTTGGGTCACCCACCAGTGTGTGTGTGTGTGTGTGTTTTATATCCTTAATTGTAGAAGAGCTATTCTGCTAGTCTCCAGGTCATTCTCAGAGAGAGTTGTTCTATATGGAGTTGTAGCTGGTGTGTTGCTGGGAGGAGGTGAGCTAGGGGGTCTTCCTACTCTGCCGTCTTCTTCATTCTCTTCCTTGAAAGAGAATTCGGTAAGTACACACTTATGTGTACACATTGGATACATATTTGTCTTTTCTCACTACTTTGAAGTTATTTTGCCAATGTTCTTTGATTTTTATTGTTGACAAGTCTATTCTTAGTCCATTTGCTGTTCCTTTGTAGCTAGGTGGCTTTTCGGTATGGCTGCTTTAAAGATGTTCTTTGCATTATTGTGGTGGAATTGTTCTTCACTTGCAAAACGGTGTGTATTATTAGACCATTTTATTCCATTCCATTCTCTATGTCCCTTTAACCAATTCTGTTATGGTACATCTCTGTTTCTTTGTGTTGTACTGAAGCGTTATTTTCAGAACTACTTTATAATAATTTTCTCTTGAGTTATACCTAATATGCTGTTTCATCCATCTACTAAGGTTTTAATTTAATGATTTGAATTTTCATTTCTTAGAGTTTTAATTTGTGGGTAAGACTTTAAAAAATGTTCTTAGTCATTTTGTTTCTACATGTTTGGGGAAGGGGCAAAGACAACAATTGGTCATTTTTAATAGTTTGTTACATTTTGAGCTAATTTTTTTATATGGCGTAAGGTAGAAATCTACATTAATTCTTTCCATATAAATATCCAGTCATCCCAGCAACATTTGTTAAAGAGACTATTTTTTCCCATTTGAATGGTCTTGGTACACTTGTCCAAAATCAATTGCCCTTAGATGTTTAGGGTTCATTACTGGGTTATCAATTCTATTCTTTTGGTGTATATGTTTAGCTTTTTATCAGTGCCACACTGTTTTCATCACTGTAGCTTTATGGTAAACTTTGAAATTGGAAAGTGCAATTTCTCTAGCTTGGTTCTTCTTTTACAATATACTTTTGGTGATTCTGGGCCTTTTGTAATCCCATATGAATCTGGATCAGTTTTTCAATTTCTTCAAAACATGCTGTTAATTTTAATGGAAATTGAATTGAATATGTGGATCACTTTGGGCAGTTGTGCCATCTTAACAGTATTGTCTTGTAATCCGTGAACACAGGATCTTTCCATTTGTTTGTTCTTTTAAAATTTCTTTCAGCAAAGTTTTGTTGATTTCAGTGTAAAAGTTTTCCACTCCCTTGGTTAAATTTTTTTTTTTCTTTTTTTTTTATGCTGTACGCGGGCCTCTCACTGTTGTGGCCTCTCCCGTTGCGGAGCACAGGCTCTGGACGTGCAGGCCCAGCGGCCATGGCTCACGGGCCCAGCCGCTCCACGGCATGTGGGATCTTCCCGGGGCACGAACCCGTATCCCCTGCATCGGCAGGTGGACTCTCAACCACTGTGCCACCAGGGAAGCCCCTTTGGTTAAATTTATTCCTAGGTATTTTGTAGTTTTGAATGCTATTGTAAATGGAATTGTTTTTATTATTTCCTTTTGGGGTTGTTCATAGTTAGTATATAGAAATATAACTGATTTTTGTTTATCTATCTTATACTGTCTCTCAAAATCTAAAAGGTAATCTTTTGTCATTAGGGATACTTTTGTGGAAAAGAAGGTTGGAAAAATCTTAAGGTTTGGGATCTTGAAAAAAAATCTCCAATTAAAGCTAATGATTCTGGGCTTCCTGGTGGTGCAGTGGTTAAGAATCCTCCTGCCAATGCAGGGGACACAGGTTCGAGCCCTGGTCTGGGAAGATCCCACATGCCGCGGAGCAACTAAGCCCGTGCACCACAACTACTGAGCCTGTACTCTACTGCCTGTGAGTCACAACTACTGAAGCCTGTGTGCCACAACTACTGAAGCCCACGCGCCTAGAGCCCGTGCTCCGCAACAAGAGAAGCCACCGCAGGGCCTCCCTGGTGGCGCAGTGGTTGAGAGTCCGCCTGCTGATGCAGGGGATACGGGTTCGTGCCCCGGTCTGGGAGGATCCCATATGCCGCGGAGCGGCTGGGCCCGTGAGCCATGGCCGCTGGGCCTGCGCATCCGGAGCCTGTGCTCCGCAACGGGAGAGGCCACAACAGTGAGAGGCCCGCATACCGCAAAAAAAAAAAAAAAAAAAAAAAAAAGAGAAGCCACCGCAATGAGAAGCCCGCACACTGCAACAAATAGTAGCCCCTGCTCATCGCAACTAGAGAAAGCCTGCATGCAGCAATGAAGATCCAACACAGCCAAAAAATAAATTAAAAAAAAAAAAGCTATGATTCTTTTTTTTTTATTGAAGAATAGTTGGTTTGCAATATTGTGTTAATTTCAGGTATACAGCATAGTGATTCAGTTATTTTTTCTGATTATATTCCTTTATAGGTTATTACAAAATACTGAATATAATTACCTGTTATACAGTACATCCCTGTTGCTTATCTATTTTACATATAGTAATTCGTATCTGTTAATCCCTTACTCTTAATTTGTTCCTCCCCACCTCCCTCTCCCCTTTGGTAACTGTAAATTTGTTTTCTATGAGACTGCTTCTGTTTTGTATATAGATTCATTTGTATTATTTTTTAGATTCCACACATAAGTGGTATCATACAACGTTTGTCTTTCTTTGTCTGACTTACTTCACTAAGTATAATATTCTGTAGGTCCATCCACGTTGCTGCAAATGGCAATATCTCATTCTTTTATTGGCTGAGTAATATTCCATTGTATATATATACACCACATCTTCTGAAGCTAATCATCTGCTGACGGGCACTTGTATCGTTTCCATGTCTTGGCTACTGTAAATACTGCTGCTATGAACATTGGGCTACATGTAGTTTTTGAATTAGTGTCTTCATTTTTTCTGGATATATACCCAGGAGTGGGATTGCTGGGTCGTATGGTAGTTCTATTTTTAGTTTTTTAAGGAAGCTCCGTACTGTTTTCCATAGTGGCTGCATCAATTTACATTCCCACCAACAGTGTAGGAGGGTTCTCTTTTCTTCACACCCTCTCCAGCATTTATTATTTGTAGGCTTTTTGATGACGTTATGACATAGCCATTCTGATAGGTGTGAGATTTGTGGTTTTGATTTACATTTCTTTAATAATTAGCAATGTTGAGCATCTTTTCATGTGCCTGCTGGCCACCCGTATGTCTTCCTTGGGAAAATGTCTATTTAGGTCTTCTGCCCATTTTTTGATTGAGTTGTTTGTTTTATTGATACTGAGTTGTATGAGTTGTTTGTATATTTTGGTTATTAAACTCCTGTTGGTCACATCATCTGCAGATATTTTCTCCCATTCTGTAGTTTGTCTTTTCATTTTGCTGATAGTTCCCTTTGTTATGGAAACGCTTTTAAGTTTGATTAGGTCCCACGTGTTTATTTTTGCTTTTATTTCTTTTGTCTTGGGAAACTGATCCAAGAAAAGATTGCTACAATTTATGTCAGAGAATGTTTTGCCTGTGTTCTCTTCTAGGGGTTTTATGGTGTCATGTCTGATATTTAGGTCTTTAGACCATTTTCAGTTTATTTTTGAATATGGTGTGGGTAAGTGTTCTAATTTAATTGATTTACATGTAGCTGTCCAGCTTCCCAACACCACTTGCTGAAGAGACTGTCTTTTCTCTATTGTATATTCTTGCCTCCTTTGTCATAGATTAATTGACCTCGGTACATGGGTTTATTTCTGGACTCAAAGCTAATGATTCTTGAATTCACCAGTATAACTGAGCAAGGTTTGGCTCCCAAGCATAAGAGGAAGGTAGGAAGAGGAGGGAAATTGCTGTAAGGGTACTGCAGGTCTAAATTCTGTGTATTCCTCTGCTACCACTAGAGGTGTCTGAGGAAAGCCTAGAAGACAGAAAATTTTATCAGATCCTGCCTACATGACTAGAGGTAGATCTCACTCAAGGTCTGGAACGTTTACTAGAAACAAAAACGTTTCAGTCCCCTCTTTTTCCTAGAAAGGGCTGGACATTTTCCTTGAAATTAGTTCTCATTACCAAGTGGTAGCTTTAAAAACTTATTTTTTAAGGTCATTTTTTTCCCTTTGAAAGTCCTCCAAAGGGGAAAAAAAAAGGACCCAGTTTTCCAGATTTCAGATAAATAGACATAGAAAAATACACAATTCCTTACAGAAGAATTCCAATTAATAAATGTAGAGGGAAGGCAAGCAATAGAAAATAACCATTAGAACACCACAGGAATAATTGCTACAGGCAAGACCCATCAAAGGTTGCTAAAATGGGTCATAGAACGTTAAACAGAAATGGGATATTTGCACAATGTCAAAATGGAATATTTGCACCAGTATATTACATGATTATAAAGTGAAGCTACTAAGTTTATGGGGGATACTTCTGTCATCCCTCACCTTACCAAATGATCAAGGTTAACATAGCCAGTACTACATATTGACATGGTACCTCCTAACATGATGCAGCGAGTACTGCATAGAGTCCGAACCGTGTGCATTCCTTTGCTTGCAGTAGTGCTGTCTGAGGAGAGTCTCACAAGATAGAAATTTCATCAGATCCTGCTTGCATGGTTAGAGATAAATCTCGCTCAAAGCTTGGGAGACTTATTAAAAACAAAAATGCTGGGGCTTCCCTGGTGGCGCAGTGGTTGAGAGTCCGCCTGCCGATGCAGGGGACACGGGTTCGTGCCCCGGTCCGGGAAGATCCCACATGCCGCGGAGCGGCTGGGCCCGTGAGCCATGGCCGCTGGGCCTGCACATCCGGAGCCTGTGCTCCGCAATGGGAGAGGCCACAACAGTGAGAGGCCCGCGTACAGCAAGGAAAACAAACAAACTAAAAAACAAAACAAAACAAAAATGCTTCTGTCCCCTCTTTTTCCTGGAAAGGGCCAGAAATTTTCCTTGAAATTACATATAATGGCATCCAGAAGAGTAGAGTATGTAGGAATAAATCCAAACAAAAAGTGAAAGACATGTACACTGAAAAGGGACAAATCGCCTTTAGGGTTTCCTTAGTGGGAAGTAAGACAAAATCTGAATATAATCAAAAGAAAATATAAGAACATCCGCATTGAGGGATGTTCCACAAAATAACTGACCATTACTCTTCAAAAGTATTAAAGTCATAAAAGATGAGCAAAAACTGAGAATTTGTCAAGATTAAAGGTGTCTATAGAGACAGAATAACTAAATGTGGTGTGGAATTCTGGATTGGATCCTAGAACAGAAAAAGGACATTAGTGTAAAAACTGGTGAGGTCAATAAGCTCTCTACTTTATGAATAGTGTTATACCAAGGTTGATTTATTAGTTTGGGCCATATCTTCTGATAATGTAAGATACTAATATAAGGGGGAAGCTGAGTGAAGGATTTATGAGGTCTATACTGTTTTTGCAACTCCTCTGTAAGTCTAAAATGATCTCAAAATAAAATAGAAATTAACCATGAAAAAACAGACAAATATTGTACTGCATACAATTCACCATGTTCCCTTACCCTTTGTAAACCCATTCCTGGTGGCCATTATAAGAAATCTCGAATGCATGACAAGGTGTTAGGATTGGAGTTTGACTGAAACAGATTAACGATGACTCTGTCGGGGCAGGAGATGGCAGGCTGTTGATATCTTTCTCACTACCCCCTGAAAAATTAAAAGAACAAGACTTTTAAAGATGGTGTATAGGATGGGATGACCATCATGGGATGGTCATTAATGTTGTTGCTGTTTGCTTATATTTTGAGGGAACAGGAGACGTTGTGGAGAGGTTGCAGTTCTTCATTTAACAGAGGTGCTAAAGTCAAGAGAAAGTGGTGCATCTCCTTTTGTTTTTTCTGTAGGGGCATTTTAAAAAATAACACTGATCTGGATTGAATCCAGAATCTCCCACTTAAAGATGTTCAGCTTTGGGAAAAGTATCTAAGTTTCTTCACCTTCCTCAATTGAAAAACATGGAAAGTAATGCAAACTCTGTAAGGAATATTGGAGGAACTGCATGAATACATAGACACTCCATACTGATTAGCATTATTATGAACAACTATAAGAACATAGAGAATATAGAGCTTTTGTGAAAATAGGAGATCTCTCAGGAGAGATGCAACCAGGGGTACTTGTCCCCATGAGTGGAGAGCAAGCTGGATGTTTTTTAGGACACACTTGCCTACTATCTACTATCAGACAAGCAAGTACATACAAAAAGGAGATGCTATCTGACTGTCTTGCCTTTATGTCTCAAAATATATATTAAATAACACTGTTTTAAAATGAGGTCGTTTGCACAAATGAACATATCATACCTACAAAACAAACTCACAGACATAGAGAATAGACTTGTGGTTGCCAAGGAGGAGAGGGGATTGAGAAGGGAAGGATTGGGAGTTTGGGATTAGCAGATGCAAACTAGTATAATATATACAGGATGGATAAACAACAAGGTCCTACTGTATAGCACAGGGAACAATAGTTAATATCCTGTGGTAAACCATAGTGGAAAAAATATGAAAAAGAATATATATATGTATAACTGTGTTGCTTTGCTGTACAGCAGAAATTAACACAACGTTGTAAATCAAATATACTTCAATAAAATTAAAAATAAATAAAATGAGGTCGTTTGGGAGGGAAGTACCTGCTGTACCTAAGAGGACTGGTTCTGGAGTCATAACATCTGGGCTTGAATTCCAGTTCTGCCACCTGTTAGCTAAGTGTCCTTGGGAAAATTCCTCAACTTCTGTGCACTTCATCTTTCTCATCAATAAAGTAGGTATATAATAATTTAAGCCATGTGTTGATGTGGTTATCTAATGAGTCTGTATATCTTAAGCACTTAGAACAATACCAGCAATAGAGTAAGAACACAGTCATTTATTTACTATCATATTTCAGCAGAATGTGTCCAGGAAAGTTCTGCTTCTAATCTATCCATAGGCTGACAATACACTAGTCTTGGTCATGTCATGAATTCTTGATCTTATCCCTCCATCTACTAGGGTGGTTTTATATCAACCCTTTGGCCCTCTGTGCCATTTTCAAGTGGGAAGAGTCACATCTGAACAACCCATCTCAGCAAGCAAGGCTTAAGGGATTAGTTTTGATAAGGCCAAACATACGATGATGTTATTATTACACCTAATCATTAACCCCAAGAATTTTCTTAATTTTCAGTATTGGGTTTCTAAAACATGAACCCGTCTGGATAGATAAAATAATCAGCCATCTGTGACCCAGCCCTGAATGTCAATGGCTTTTTACAAATGGGCTCATTTTCTGTTATATTCATTTTATGTTATATCTGTGTATACTGGCTGACGTTTTTGGTAGAGATCAATTTTTTAAAATACTTCATAGGTACCAATTTCCTCTACTGGACAGAGAGGAATATTGACAAATAAGTTATCACAGAATCATATTTAGCTGCGTTTTGCTTTAATTTATTTTCTTAAAATGAGTTTTTCATACAAAGTGCAAATTATATATATGAATACATGTATATATGTATGTATGTATGTATTCAATTCTAATAATGTACATGCAGACAAAGGTGGAAAATAATCTTTATGTTTCCATTCAATTATAGCCACTCAGTATTTTGCCATGTGTTTCCAGTATTTTTTCTAGGCATTTATGTTTATCTTTTTAAAACTTGCATTATTTCATTCATGTGACAGACACTGCCCCAATGGCCCCATTATTTGCCATAGCAAATTTGTTTCCACTCTCTGGCTAACAAATTCCAATATAGCTCAGGTCAGCAAAGTGTCCATTAAATAGTCTCATTCCCACACTCTTTTCTAGCTAAACATTTTTGGTTGTCATACCTGGAAGTGTGGAGGGGGTGAAGGGGTGAGTGCTACTGGCATCTAGTGGGTAGAGGCCAGGGATTCTGCTAAACATCCTACAGTGCACAGGACAGCCCCCGACAATAAATGATTATATGACCGAAAGTTTCAAGAATACCGAGGCTAAGTCCTGTCCGATGCCAACTTTGTTAGTGTCTGTTCTTTTACTCTGGCAATATATTGGTTGTGTAGAGGAATCTTGTGGTTTTGATTTTCATTTCTCTGAGAATGGGTGAAATTGTGCACATTTTCATATGTATATTTTATTCTCTTTTCATCAAGTGCTGTTCAAATATTTTGCTTATTTACCTATTGCTTTCTCTGCCTTTCCCATACTGATTTGTAGAAGTCCCTTATAAAGTCCATAAGTCTTCAGGTCTGTTCAATGAGTCTACAAGTCAACTTGGGGAAAATTTGCATCTGAACAGTTAAGCCTTCTGATTCATGAATATAGGGTGTCTTTCCATTTATTTAGGTTTAATTTACTTTCAGGTATGTTCTGTTATTTACATTTTGATGTCTTGGACATCTGTTATACTTATTTCTTGCAGTTTGTTGCTTTTATTTAATCAAATTTATTGATGTATATTTTAACAACTTTGTTGAGGTTAATTTAACTACAATAAGCTTCACATATTGAAATTGTACTATTTCACAAGTTCTACATATGTATGCAACTGTAAAACCATCACCACGGTCAAGATAATGAAAATATATATCATCTCCCACAAGTTTTCTAGCATCGCCTTGTAATCCCTCCCTCTTGCCCATCCCCTTCCTCTCCCTACCCCCCATACATCTGTTTTCTGTCATGATACATTACTCTGTGTTGTCTTAAGAATTATACAAATGGACTCCTACAGTACATGCTGGGTTTTTGCCTTATTTATTTCACTCAATATGATTATTTTAAGATTTATTCTTATTTCAGAGTGTGTCAATAGTTTATTCCTTTATATTCCTAAGTAATATTCTGTAACACGGTGATGCCATAATTTGTTTATCTGTTTACCCTTTGATTAATATTTGGATTGTTTCTATTTTTGACCATTACAAATACAGCTACTAAGAATATTTTGATACAAGCCTTTGTATGTGCATATGCTTTCCCTTCTCTTGGATAATACCTAGGAGTGGAATGGGTAGGTCATATGATAGGTGATGTATGTTTAAATCTTTAAGAAATTGATGAACTGTTTTCTAAAGCAGAAGTGCTATTCTACCTTTTCACTACAAGGGTATGAAAGTTATCCCATGTTATTGTCAACACTTGGTTTGGTATGATCAGTTGTTTTAATTTTAGTCATTGTAATAGGTATAGTTATATATCCTCTGCTTTCTGAAAGTTTGAGTAATGCCACTTTGCTTTTACAAAAGACCTACATTAGTGCCTGTTTTCACTAACTGAAAGAAGTTCAAGTAGGATTTTCCCTTTTACAAAATTACCATACTAACATACGTCTTTCAGAAAAGCAAAGTGGCTTAACTCCAACTTTCAGAAAGCAGGGGATACTCTTTGCTTTATGCCATTTTGGCTTAGGAAAGGTTTCATAGGAATGCGCTGCTTTTAGATAGTGGGGAAACCTATATCTCAATGTGGTTTTATTTTCCCTTTCAGGACTAACAATAGTGAGCATATTTTTGTGTACTTATTTGCCAGATGTATACTTTCTTTGATAAAACTATCTTTCAACACCTTTTTTTTTTTTAAGTAGGGTGCTTTCTTTTCCTATTATTTGAGTCTTTGAAAGGTTGTTATACAATATGGGAAAAATCCCTTATCATATATATGATTTACAGTTATTTTCTGGAAGTACATATTTTGTCTTTTCATTCTCTTAACAATGCCTTTCAAAGAACAGAACTTATTAACTTGATGAAATTCAATTTATCCATTTTTTCCTTTTATTCTCTCATATCTAAGAAATCCTTGCATAACCTGAGACTGCCAAGATTTTCTTTTATGTTTTCTACTAGAAATGTTATACTTTTTGGACTTATATGTAGATGTATGATACATTGTGAGTTAATTTTGGTACATGCTATGAGATGTGCATCAAAGTTAATTTTTTTGCATACCCATATCTAATTTTTCTAGGGCCTTTGTTGAAAGAATTACTAGCTCTCCTTTTAATTGCTTTTGCAATTTGGTTAAAAATCTATTTATCATATGTTTGGGCGTATTTTTGGACTCTTTGTTCTGTTCCATTGATCTATTTGTCTGTTTTGATGGCAATACCACATTGTCTGAAATAATGTAGCTTTATAATAAATCATGAGGTCAGACAGCATAAGTTGTCCAAATTCGTTCTCTTTCAAAGTTATTTTGGCTATTCTGGGTCTTCTAGGTCCTCTGCATTTCTTTATAATTTTAGAATTAGTTTGTCAATTTCTATAAGAAAGAAGCATGATGGGACTTTGATTAGAATTGCTTTGAATCTATAGATCAATTTAGGGGTCATCAGTATCTTAACTTGTGGATATCATTTGATCAATAAATATTAACTATATCCACATTTATTTAGGTCTTCTTGAATTTATCTCAACAGTTTTTTGTAGTTTTCAGTGTACTTTGTCTTGCATGTCTTTTGTCAGATTTATCCCTGAAAGTGTCTATTTTTTATATATTATAAATTTTAATTTCAATTTCTAATTGTTTGTTGCCAATATACAAAAACACATTTATTTTTATAAATTGATTTTGTATCCTGCAATCTTGCTGAACTCAACTGTTTCATTATAGATTTTTTTTGTAGATTCCATTTGATTTTCTAGAAAGATGATTATGTTATTTATGATTAAAGACAATTTCATTTCTTCTATTCCAATTTAGGTAACTTTTATTTATTTTCTTTCCAAAAGGCAACAGGAACTTATTGTGCAGGGCAAGGTGAGGTTTAGGCTGCTTCAAGAAGCTGGCTCCCTTAACACTAATTTTGCCATGCTGAAAGAGTGAGATATCTGCTTTTCTCCATAATGATCCTTGAGATCAAAACAGGAAACTCAGCATTCTATGCTCTCAGAATGTCTGTAGAGAGGTCTCTTCATTTTTGTTATTCAGAGAACTTCTCAGTAAGGTATCACTCAGATTCCAACATTCATTTTCCATTTTCAGTTAAGAATCAACGGGAGGTAGGACCCTATCCATATATAATGTTAAGGTAGAAAGTATCAGTATTGCTCTCTTGGGTAATTATTAATAGTAGTCCTTTTTACTGTCAAAAGTATCCTAGTTTGGATGTTAAACTATATGGTTGTCCTATAGAGATGTTGCAAAACTCAAACACCAGGCAGAAGACTAGGCAGGTAATGAGTGATATGAGCCAGAGGAGTTATCACTGGGAGTGAGTTATCACTAAAAATGGAAACTAGTAAGGCCTTATCTCAATGGGTCAATTGCTTCCAGCTGAAAACCATGAAAGTTCAGACCCAGTAATAAAATATATTATTATTTTTCCAAAGAAATGAGTAACCTGCCCTTATATGAGAAATGCATTTTTAAAAGGACAAACAAGTCTAAACAAAACTCGTATTCATGGTAAAGCAGAAGCCTGGAATTTCATATTGTGCTAAAAAGTAGAGGAATTTCTCATAAAATAATGCGATTCTGTCAGAAGGAAAAGAAGCCATGTTGAAGATGTAATTTGTATGACAATAACAGAGCAAAAGATTTGGATAAGTGTACCATGGTTATGGACATGCTTTCCTTGTTCTGAGGAAATACACTGAAGTATTTAGAGTAAAGGAGCATGAAGGCCCCAACTTCCTCTCAAATGGATCAGAGATAACATAACCATTGGTGAGTCTCATATTTGCTGTCTCTTGTGCTTTCCTTGCAACGTTTCTATAAGATGGAAATTTTATCCAAAAAACGTTATCAAAAAACTCAAAAGAAAAAAATTAATCAAAACCACCCAAAAAAAAACAGAAGCCATAACACAGAAGTCTGCAGGTCAGGTTTTTTCTATGGACCCAGAATGCCACCTCTTATGTAGTCCCATATTCTTATTTTTCAAAGAAAGAACTTGAGGCCTTGAGTATATAAGAGGCCCAGAATGTATAAAGGACTTGTCTGAAATGCACAACCATTCAGTGACAGAGCCAGCTCTGACAAATAGGTCTGTTCAGCCCCCCACTCCCGAATCCCCCAGTCTTTCTTCTCCCTTATGCTGTTGTTACATGGCCATCCCCCTTTTTCTTCTCTTTTGGTGATATCCATTCTACAGCATTTCAGATACTCAATTCTGAAACAAATACTGTCATTTAAAAAAATACGTGGAGAGTTTATCTGCCAATAGAAGTTAATTTTCTAAATTCATTCATCCTGGTGCACATTTAGAACCCAGCAAGACCCACTAACTTTAATTGGAACCAGTATTTGATGCCTGAGTAAGTTATCAGCTGGTGTCAGATTTCTGAGACCATTTCTGATCAAGATAACATTTTCATCCAGGAATTCAGAGCCTGAGGAACTGGGACCAGGATAAAGAGAGGGAAAACTGAAAGGTGCCGGTAGTGCGGACTACAGTCGGGGAGAAGATGTTTAGGATGACTGTCATATGACATAGAACACTGAGTCCTTTCTTCTTCATAAATTCCTTTGTGTGTGGATGAGAAATAATTTGCTGAAAGGACTTGGAACACTTTACCTACCCTGGAACCAATATAGAGGCTCCATAAGGGAGACTCAGCTAGTCAGGATGATTTTGTTTGTTCTTAGCTAATCACCGAAATATGTAGACGTAACACAGAAGGTAAGGTTTGGAAACACTGGGGTTTCTCAATTTAAAATACAGTGTTTGTGGATGTTTAAAATGAATGACTTCCATATTATTTTGCAAAAAAAGCAGGCATTTCACTATCATTTCCACTCTATCTGGCTAAAACTTCCCGTATTTCAAAATCCAATCTCATAATTTAATACCTTCTGGAAGGTATTAAACTGGATATCATTTTTTAAATGATTCAGGACCTGGACAGAGTTAGCACTCTCTCCAAGCTGACAGCAGTGTACTGATGAGCAGCCTTTGGAAAGGGTTAGTTAACCAGTTGTAAATCTACCTTGCGTTTCACAGCAGCCTCCTATTATTCCTTTCCAGGCCTATTTAAAGTTAATAAATATTTTGAGTCCTTACCAGGGCAAAGGTATTGCACCAGGTCTTCTCTACTATCCCAAGCTTCTCTATTTCATTACCCTGTTCATTTCCTTCAGAGCACTAATTACAAGTGTAGGTACTTCTTTATTTTTTTATTTGACTATTGTATTGTCCATATTCTACATTAGAGGGTAATGTCTCTGAGATCAGGCCTTCATCACTACTTTATGCCCCAAATCTAATACCAGGCACACCTTAGGAGTTTGATAAACCTTTGATCAACAAACAATGGCACAAAGCATCTGTGATAAGCCAGGCACTGCCCATCTGTGAAGCTATGTAGTGCAATGGTTAGCAATATTGGTTTCAACTGCCTGGGGCTAGATTCTAACTGGACCACTTACTAGTTCTGTAGCTTGGATGAGCTTCTGTTGGACACCTTTCTGGGTCTCAATGTATTCGTCTCTGTAAATAGGAAATAATGGTACTCTCTTTTTTTCCAGCTTTATTGAGATATTACTGATATAACTGATGTTGTGTAAGTTTAAGGTGTACAACATGTTGATTTGTTACACTTATATAATGCAAAATGATGACCACTGTAGCAGTAGCTAGTACTTCCATCGTGTCACCTGATTAACATTTCTATTTTGTGGTAAGAACATTTAAGATCTACTCACTTAGCAATTTTCAAGTACACCCATGTGGAGATGAGGGAGCCCAATGCACTGTTAGTGGGCAGGTAAATTGGTTCAGGCACAATGGAAAACAGTACAGAGGTACTTCAAAAAATTGGAGATAGAACTATCATATGATCCAGCAATCCCACTTCTGGGTGTATATCCAAAGGATATGAAAACAGGATCTTGAAGAGATATATGCACTCCCATGTTTGTTGCAGCATTATTCACAATAGCCAAGACATGGAAACAACCTAAGTGTCCATCAATAGATGAATGGATAAAGATACTATATATATACACATATATACACACAATTGAATATTATTCAGCCAAGAGACAGAAGGAAATCCTACCATTTGCAACAACTTAGACAAATTTTGAGGGCATTACGCAAAGTAAAATAATTCAGACAGAGGAAGACAAATACTGTATGATACCACTTATGTGTGGAATCCAAAAAAGCTGAACTCATAGAGACAGAGTAGAATGGTAGTTATCAGGGGCTGGGAGATGAAGGAAATAAAAGATGTTAGTCAGAGTATAGACTTCCACTTATAATATTGTATTATATACTTGAGAATACCTTGGAGTGATGTGAGGCTTTACCTCAAACAGAATGAGTGTACTAAATGGTATCTATGTTACAAGGATGATATCACTAGCTCAGGTTCACAGATGAAGAAATGGAAACTCAAAGAAAGTAACCGTTTGAGCACACCCCACTGGTAAGAGGCAGAACGGGTGCTTGAATTCTTGTTGGTCTGACTGCAAAGTCTAGGGCGTTTATGCTACCCTCTGTTGTCTGCCAGCTTCGTAAGACCGAGAACACTAATCTCCAGCAGCTCAGTCTAGGAGACTGTCGTGAACACGCATAAAGCACTCAAACGGCAAACTGGCATCTCTGCTGCAAAGGAGATCACAGGACTGCCAGCATTTAAAGTAGTGAGAGGATAATCCCATTGCAGTTGCTCTGGGAGCTTCCTGGAAAGGGAGGAATTTGAACTGAGCCAGGGGAGAATCCTGTCAAGTGCTTTTCAAAAATCAAGACTCTCTACTTCCAAAACCATCCCCAATCTATCAGTCTAGTAACCCTATCAAAAAAGGAAATGAGACTGTCTGGATAATGGTTACCACATGTTCTCTTTTTATATGATTTGTGGGTTCCAAACCACATGCATAGGCAGAGAAGCAGAGTGAGGTCATCATTTTCGTTTGTTCCTTTTTGTCTTTGTAGCTGGACTCTGTGTCCATACTGTATACGGCATGAGTAGATAATGACAACTGTCCATATTTATCAAACCCCTACACATGCACTGGGCAGGGTTGTAAGATATTCATATCTAGTAACTCATTTACTCCTTATAACTACTAAATCCAAGAGGTACTAGCAGTATCCCCACTACACAAATGAGGGAAGTCAGGCCTGGGAAGGTTAGGCAACTTGCTAAGATCACATAGCTAGACAATGAGGAACCAGGGTGTGGAGTCAGGAAGCTCCCAGAGCTGGCATGCATAACCCCCAGCTCTTTACTGCCTCTGTGAGCTCCCGAATCTTTAGGAGAATTAACAAATATTCCTGAAGCTAGAGATGAGTGACTTTAAGGAAAGTTAAGTCACCTTGAAAGTTTCTTATGGGTAGGACAGCACCTCTCCTGTCTTTGGATCCTCCTTCCCTGATCCCAGTGTCCTACACAACAGCAAGTTGACAACAGATTGGAAGTAACCGAGAAAGACACTGACTTTGTGAACTACACAAACTATTAGCTATCACTAGAATTTGTCCCCATTCTCTCTGTCGGGTCACATGGAAATCCCGTAAGGACCAGCCCACCTGTCGTATACAATTTTACCCTCTCCAACTCATCCTGTACTCTTCATTTGAGTTCCAGCAGGGGACAGTTGACACACTCAGAAACTGAGTTAGAGTGAAATGAGCAAGTATTTAGGGAGAGAAGCCGTTAAACCCCAAAGCCCGCAGAGGAAAGGTAACAGAACATAATTACAAGAACCTGGAGAGAGCTGTGGTTGCAGGAGAGAGATGGCCATCGTAAAGCCATGGTCATAACAAGGAAACACAACCAGTGTTAAGACCAAGCACCTGCAGGGAGCAGGGGCAACATAAGGGATAAATACCCCAACCTTTCTCTCCTCCCATCTTCCCGTGTCTGCTGGAAACCAGAGGGCCAGGAGCCCATGAGATGTCAGTAGAGGCTAAGAATGGATCTAGAAAGGTAAAAGGAGTCTAAGCAACAGATTAGTCTGTTTGGCTTTTTACAAGAAATGCTATAATGAACATCATACATACATCTTTGCACACTGGGCTTTTAACCGTGTTAGATAGCTGGCTAGTTGTGGGGTGGTCAACTCAAAGGGTGTTGGAAGTTTTAAATGTTTGCTGATGCTACCGAATTACCCCCCAAAAACTAGTGATTTCACCACAACACTGTATATGCAGCCTTATTAGCAGAAGATGTTTTTAATGCCTTAAAATATGTTGATCAGTTGGCATGAATTATTACTTACTGTTTTATTTTGTATTCCCTAGGTGACTAGTGAGATCAAGCTTGATTTCATAAGTATGTAATAAGATCATCTCGGTGAATTTCCTGTTTCTATTAGGGATATTTAGTACCCTAAATTGCCAGTCTTTATTCTACTTGTCTTTCTTCTTTATTTATGAAGTCTTTGCCATATACTAGTTTGAGGTACTTTGTGTTTTGTTTAGAGTCAGATTTCCAACTGACTTTTTTCTTTATAGTTTTTTTAAAATAGATCTTTATTGGAGTATAATTGCTTCACAATGTTGTGTTAGTTTCTGTTGTACACCAAAGTGAATCAGCCATATGTATACATGTGACCCCATATCCCCTCCCTCGTGAGCCTCCCTCCCATCCTCCCTATCCCACCCCTCTAGGTGGTCCCAAAGCACCGAGCTGATCTCCCTGTGCTATGTGGCTGCTTCCAACTAGCTAACTATTTTACATTCAGTAGTGTATATATGTCGATGCTCCTCTGACTTCCCCCCAGCTTCCCCCTCCATACCCCGTGTCCTCAAGTCCATCCTCTATGTCTATATCTTTATTCCTGCCCCACAACTAGGTTCATCAGTACCATTTTTTTTTTTTTTTAGATTCCATATATGTGTGTTAGCATACGGTTTTTGTTTTTCTCTTTCTGACTTACTTCACTCTGTATGGCAGATTCGTCAGTGGCTACTACTTGCCTTCAGGATAAAGTCTAAATCCGTTTGCTGACTTAAAGGGCTCTTAATGATGTAGTTTCTGAAAGTTCCTCAGTATCATCTCCTGGTTCTCCTCACCAACTCTGCATCCACATCTCAGGTACAAGTACAAACCCAGAATGCTCTTGCCCTACCCTCAGTGCATTGTCATGCACTCTTTTCTCTTCCTGAGATGACTATCATCACTTCCTCTTTGCCCATTAACTCCTGTCTTAAAGAGTAATGTCAACATTGTCTCTTCTGCAAAGCTACGTGTGTTTCTCCCTCCCTTGTCTTCCCACACTGAATTGCCGATGGCTGTCAAGCATGATGAACTGAATTAATTTTTAATTAATTTTTTTTTTTTGCGGAATGTGGGCCTCTCACTGTTGTGGCCTCTCCCGTTGCAGAGCACAGGCTCCGGACACGCAGGCTCAGCGGCCATGGCTCATGGGCCCAGCCGCTCCACGGCATGTGGGATCCTCCCGGACCGGGGCACGAACCCGTGTCCCCTGCATCGGCAGGCGGACTCTCAACCACTGTGCCACCAGGGAAGCCCCAGGCCTATTTTTATGTATAATAAAATAATAATACAAAAGTAAGAAAATTAAAGTTCAACTGGTGACTATTGTTGGGGGAGAATTAGGTGAAAAGAGAGTCTGAAAAATGTTATTTGCTGTTTGGGAAATAGGATAAAAAGAAAAGCATCCTAGTAGTGACCTGAAGGGAAAAGGACTTTAGCGAGTATAGACCTATCTAATGAGAAATTTTAGTTGTGTGCAATGTTTGTGTTTATCTCAGTCTCTGCAGTGAGATCTTCAGTAAAGTCTACTTTGCTTTGCAGCCAGAGAAGTCACTGTGGAACTCTGCATTGTGTGCTCCAGTCTGGTTTGGTGTGGGGCTAAAGACTGCTGGTATAAATGGAGTAGTAGCTCCCTGAGTAACGGACATCTGATCTAAGTTGTGTGCATTAACTAGAAATTTACTGAACTCATGCTGGGTCTCTGGCACTGTACTTGGGGATTTGATAGGGGGAGAAAACACCACAGTAAGCAATGATGAACCATGTAAGATGCTACAAGACAGGAAGGATGTGCATCCGAAGGATGTACAGATGAGGGAGTGATTTATTCTGTGTGGTGGTGATGGTGTAGGGAAAGCTCTAGAGAGTAGGGGCATCTTACTAAGACCTGAAAAAAAAAGAGTAAAAGCTTGCTTAAACTGATAAGGTGGAAAAAGACCAGCCTGGCAGCAAAAAGCAGAGAGGCTCACAAGTAGGGAGAGAAAGACAGAAAGAGAAAGAAAGGCGTTTCTTTGGTGTGGATGAAGACATGCGAAAGGAGGGGAGATGGAAGAGGAGTCCAGGGCTGGATTTTAAAGAGTTTTTCTCTGTTTCTTATTCTTACTCCCTAGGTCTGGAGACACCAGCATTCTTTTGGAGTTTGCTCCTTACTCTAAGCCTTTAGACAAAAGCCTTTAGAGCCAGCTTCTGATAAATAACAATTACAAAATGTCCATGAGATTGAGTCAAACAAAGCCTGCCTAGCCCAGGGATCAATTTCTATGTGCACTTAATCCATTTAAGATAGATTCAATTGCCCCACAGTCTTTGTTTTTACTCTGAGATGTTCTGTACACTGAGACTTTTACACTAACCATCATTAGCCTCATGAGTGGCATAATTTCTACCATTTTCAGGGCACTGATCTCTTCTGCAGGAGAAAGGATGAGGTGGGATGAAGAAAGAAGGGACTTCCTCAGGTCTTACAGGACTGACTCTTCTATAGAGTTCCATGTCAACAGTTGTTGTTCATCAAAGGTATAATGGGAAGAGTGGCCATAAACCATAGAACAACTGGATTATAGTTGTGTCTCAATGCTTGGGGAACAAAAAGCAAGACAATGTTCCACTGAGGTCATTCTTGGCTAAAACGAGCTAACTCATGTGGACTCAACTGCAATCACCCTCTCTTTCCATCTTAAGAGGAAGAACCAGAGGTGACAGGTAGAATCACAGAGCATCACAGTTGAAGGGAACTTGGGCAAGTTGGTTAAACAGAAAGCATGTGAGCTTATGACTCCAAAAATGTAAGTTAAAGATCTCCACTTAGGCACATGTTAGTTTTTAAAAGTATTCTGATTGTTATTTTCTTTATCTACAAAATGGAGATAGCAATACAGGCCCTGAAAAGATGTTGTGAAGGTTAGAAATAAAATGAATAAAGGATCCAGTTCAGGGTGGACATTTAGTAAAAGACAAATACTATTATATTGACCCCCTTTATTTACCTTGTCCTAGGATTCATCCTCTGAATGTAAAGGCTGAATTACTAAGAATAAGTGCTCAGCACACAGGGATCCTTTAAAACATTTTTTAAACCATCTGAAGCCTGTGCAGATGCCCTGTGTCACTTGGACTAAAAAGGTCATATCCCACACCACCAAAGTGTTCCTCAGTTTTGGTCTCCATTATAGGATAAGCACTTGGATTTTTTCCAACCTTCATAGTCTGGACATCTTTTTTAACCTTCTAAAGAACTTTAAATGAAAAATAGGTGCTGGGATGAATTTCTTCTTGATTTGTAAATATTGTGCTTAGGGAAATTAGATTAGAAATGAGAAAGTAATTAAATTAATAATCTCTTTTTTTGTGCTAGAGTGACATAAGATCTAAAAGATGCAAACAACACTGTTCTAAGCATAGTTTATCTAATTAGCATTAGTATTAACAGCTTGTATTCTTTTAACACTTTACACTTCACAAATCATGTTTGAAATACATTTTAAGGAAAAATAAATATTTTAAGGAAACTCATTTGGACTTGCTTAACAAACCATAGAGCTGCATTATCCACAAGAATGATTTTTCCCGTACATTTGGAAAATCTTGAAGTAAATTTTATTCTGTTGTGGTCTTAAATGGAAAAAATACAGATTGACATCAAACAAAATGTTGGATTTAAATTGTATCTTTTCCACTTATGGGTGGCTATAACTTGGGCAAGTTATTTAACATCTGAGCCTCAGTTTTATCATGGAAAATGAAAATAATATTCTGCATCTCATAGGATAATTGCAGTTGTAAAGCACTTAATACAACACTGCATCCCCAAACAGGTTCCTAAACCACTGCTCTTTCCTCCTCTCACTCTTCCTTTACTGCTCTCAATAACTCTTTCTTGCTATAGACTAAAAACTCGGTTCCTTACACAGCCTGCAAGATGCTCTCTATGTTCTGACCTTGGCCTACCTTTTACAAAACTCTTACTTTATGTGCCCTACATATAACCAAACTAAACTACTCACTATTTGCCTCACATATCCCAGAAGGTCCTAACTCATGTCTTTGCTTTTCCTATTTTCTCTGACAATCATGCTCTATCTCCAGCATGTCAAAATTTTCCATAGCTTTCAAGATTTAAGTTGAAACGTTTCTGCTTCCTTGACATTTTGAAATTTCCCTTGACATCTTCAGACTTATTCTCCTCTCAACCCTCATAGAATTCAAGTCAACATTCATTTATCATATGCCAACCGTGTGTCCAGCTCTGTGCTAACCACCAGATATATAAAGACAAGCAAGACACAATTCTTCTCTAATAATGAATAAGAGATGATTTCATGTAGCAGAACTTAAAAGAATATTCTTATGATAACAACATACCACATTCTCCCTCTTCTTATTTTATTATAAATAACTACAATTACTACCTAGCCCGAGATAGACACATTTCTAATGTTAGAGTTAACTTCTATGTGATGAGGTTTATTCCCATCTTAACAATGACAACAACAAAAATCTAAATTCCAGAGAGATTAGAAAACTTAACCTCTAGGTTTTATAACTGAGATCTGACTTCATGACTCATAACTACACTACTCATATCTAAAAGTTCATATTAAATACAAAGGTAGCATTTTTTTCTGGACTAAGGGAGGGCTCTATTTCATTAGAAAGAAGGAACTGTGAAATTATGAGGTGTAGTAGCTCAGGGGCCACATTTAATTAATTTGTATGTACCTCCATAGTGCTCAGTGCATATTTGATACTGGCTTAGTTAGCAAAAGTGGATTTTTGGATATGATCACTGTATCAGTTAGGATAAGTTAAATTATGTTGCTATAACAAACAACCCCCGAATCTTAGTAGCTTACAGCAATGCAGGTTTAATTTTGCTCACACTGCATGGAAGTTCACTGTAGGCTTCTTCCGATTAGTAACTTGGTTGATAGAGTAACCACACCAGCTGCAATGCTATAGTTTAGGTATCAGAAGAAGAGAACTTTGGAAAGCTCTGCATTGAAAAACATTGGTCCTTCAAGACTTAGCTCATTCTTTGTTGTTGCTGTTGTTAAATAAGAATCTGTCGATCATCCAATGTATACCAAATAGCATGGTAATCACTGGCAATAAAGCAAAGACTAGAACAAACAAGGTACCTACACTCCAGCAAGTGAACTCAATGTTAGAGAAATAATTATCCCCAAATCTTTAAATTACAATTGTGATAAATGTTATGAAGAAAATTATGCGGTACCATAAAAGTATATAATAAGGATACCTCATGGTCTGAGAGTTTAGAAAAGATGTCTCTAAAACCATGCTATTTAATCTGAGACCTGAAAGAAATTAACATAAGCCAGGTGAAGGTGAAGGTGATGGAAGGGAAAGGTAAGGAGAGTGGAGAAGAATTCTGGAATCTTGCCCAGTATACTCCCACAGAATTGGGTTAGTGTCTACGTATAACTACATCCATAGCCCATTGTTTCCATGTATTAACATTTAACATATCCTATTAAACTTATTATTGTTGGGGCTTCCCTGGTGATGCAGCGGTTAGGAATCTGCCTGCCAACGCAGGGGACACGGGTTTGAGCCCTGATCCGGAAGATCCCACATGCCGTTGAGCAACTAAGCCCCTCCACCGCAACTACTTAGCCTGTGCTCTAGAGTCTGCAAGCCACAACTACTGAGCCCGCATGCCACAGCTACTGAAGCCCGTGTGCCTAGAGCTTGTGCTTTGCAGCAAGAGAAGCCACCGCCATGAGAAGCCCACACACCAGCAGCGAAGAGTAGCCCCTGCTCACCGCAACTAGAGAAAGCCCGTGCACAGCAACAAAGACCCAACACAGCCAAAAATAAATAAATTTTAAAAAAATTACTATTGTTAATATGGTTGTCTGTCCCCCTACCCTAGACTGCATTTCTTGGTAGAATTTTGTTTTCATTTCTGTATTTTCAAGTATTGGGACTCAGTCATTTTCAGAAATCTTTGTCAAAGTGATAGAACATGATAGCTGCTAGACCTATAGAGTAAGCAGGTGTTGAATGAAATTCCAATTTTTAAAAATATATGTATTATATAATACATAAAATTTTTTAATGTAAATCAACACCAAAAATTCCACCAAAATTTTATTTACCTCTCTTCATCTTGTTCCATTCTCTAATATATTCAATATTGTATAAAAACAAGATAATAGTTTTCCCATTTATATATCTATCCAACTGTAGGCACCAACAGATGATTTCAGGTGTGTTTTCCTGCTAAGCAACGTTAAAATTTAAAGGTTATTAAGTTTTGAAAATTGATTATATGGGAAATATAAACTAAACTAAATGTATCTTTAATTTCTAAAAAAAAGGAGATTTATATTCAGAAATGAATAACTCCACCAATGAATAACTAAACACATGAAAACAGTTAATGCTGTTGAAAAGCTGGGGTGTTGAGCTATCAGGAAATTAATGTTCCACTCATTTATTTTTGAAGAATGCTTGGTAGGACTTATCCCATTTATAGCAAGAGGAAAAAAGAGCTTACACATTTCTGGCAAGAAAAGGGCTTCCCAAGTTGCAGACAAATATTGATATTGGCTTTAAGACTGCAAAAATCACACACAAAATCAGTTATAACAGACATATGGAAGACTTGAGGAACCTTACAATGTTGCATTCCGTATCTTTCCATTCACGTTAGACTTTAATCAGCGTTTTTGCTGTTGAAGGTTAACCAAGCCAGCAATTTGGCTGTCAATTCAAGAAGCATACAATTTTTTTCCTTAATGCACATTTTTTTAAAAGATAAAATTAGGGCTTCCCTGGTGGCCCAGTGGTTGAGAGTCCGCCTGCCAGTGCAGGGGACATGGGTTCATGCCCTGGTCCGGGAGGATCCCACATGCTGTGGTGCGGCTGGGCCCGTGAGCCATGGCCACTGAGCCTGCACGTCCAGAGCCTGTGCTCCGCAATGGGAGAGGCCACAACAGTGAGAGGCCCACATACCACAAAAAAAAAAAAAAAGATTAAATTCTGGGAGATGCACAATTACAATTCCACTAGGTTTGGCAAATGCACCCACCGGTGCAACCTACATACCTATCTGTAGAATGTAACTGTCAACCCAGAATTTTCCCTTCAGCCTCTTCTCAGCTAAAGTATCCCCCAGAGGCACAAATGCTCTGAATTTTTCTTCAACTTACATTAGTTTTGCCTATGCTAGGAATTCATATAAATGGAATTGTACAGTGCATTCTCTTTTGTGTCTGGCTTCTGCGCTCAGCATAATGACTGTGCAATCCAACCATGTTGCTGAGTATAAAAGTAAGTTGTTGGTGTTTTTATTACTTAATATAATTCCATTATGTGAACATACTACCATTTGCTTAACCATTTTAGTTTTAGGCTATTATGAATAAGGTTTCTGTGAACATTTTTTTAGAGGTCATTTTGTAAACATAGATTTTCATTTCCCTTAGCTAAACACCTAGAATTACCAGGTCACACAGCAGAGGTTGTTTATAAGAAAATATCAAAACTTATTCCCAAAGTAGTTGTGCAATTTTACACTTCCACCAGAAATATATTAGAGTTTGGTACTCCCAACGTTACCAATATTTAGTGTTACCATTCTCTTAGTGGCACCTCATTGTGGTTCAAGTGTGCATTTCCCTGATGATCAATAGTGCTGAGAACTTCTTATGTGCTTATTGGCTATTCACGGTTCATCCTTTGTTAGTATTGCTATTGGAGATGCTTTCAACATATTGATAAAAGTTGTGCTCTGGGGACTTCCCTGGTGGCGCAGTGGTTGAGAGTCCGCCTGCCGATGCAGGGGACACGGGTTCGTGCCCCGGTCCGGGAAGATCCCACATGCCGTGGAGTGGCTAGGCCCATGAGCACGCTGAGCTTGCGTGTCCGGAGCCTGTGCTCCGCAACGGGAGAGGCCACAACAGTGAGAGGCCCGCGTACTGCAAAAAAAAAAAAAAAAAAAAAAAAAAAAAGTTGTGTTCTATTCCTAGCTTGTTAAAACTTTTTATTATGAATAGGTATTGAACTGTTAAAAATAGTTTCTTGGAATTTATTAAGGTATTATTATGTTTTTCTCTTTTGTAATTTCATTGCTTGATTTTTAAAATATAAAAATGACCTATTTCTCTTGGGACAGAGGTCACTTAATCCTTTTTATGTGTTTTTAGATTCAATTTGTTAATATTTTGTTTAGGATGTTTCTGCTAAATTCATGCCTAGAGGGCTTTTAAACACAAACTGTTGAACATTGTTTTCAGAGTTCCTCGTTCAGTAGTTTTGAGGTGAGGCTAAAGAATTTGCATTTTAATACAGCAATAAATGACATCGTTAGTCCTGGTTCGGGAGGGCCAGACTTTGAAAACCATGGCTTTAAAAGATATAGAGCTATATAGCTGCAAACACTGTGACCAACAAAATTTACAAACAGCTTATGCAGCTCAATATCAAAAAAAACAACCCAATCCAAAAATGGGCAGAAGACCTAAAGAGACATTTCTCCAAAGAAGACATACAGATGGCCAAGAAGCACATGAAAAACTGTTCAACATCGCTAATTATTAGAGAAATGCAAATCAAAACTACAATGAGGTATCACCTCACACCAGTTAGAATGGGCATCATCAGAAAATCTACAAACAACAAATGCTGGAGAGGGTGTGGAGAAAAGGGAACCCTCCTACACTGTCGGTGGGAATGTAAATTGGTACAGCCACTATGGAGAACAGTATGAAGGTTCCTTAAAAAACTAAAAGTAGAGTTATCATGTGATACATCAATCCCACTCTTGGGCATATATCCAGAGAAAAACATGATTCAAAAGGATACATGTACCCCAATGTTCATTGCAGCACAGTTTACAATAGCCAAGACATGAAAGCAACCTAAATGTCCATGGACAGATGAGTGGGTAAGGAAGATGTGGTACATATATACAATGGGATATTACTCAGCCATTAAAAAGAATGAAATAATGCCATTTGCAGCAACATGGATGGATCTGGAAATTATCATACTAAGTGAAGTAAGTCAGACAGAGAAAGGCAAATATATGATATCACTTATATGCGGAATCTGAAAAAAAAAAAGATACAAATGAACTTATTTACAAAACAGACTCACAGACTTAGAGAACGAACTTATGGTTACCGGGGGGGATGGGAGGGGAGAGGGGTAGATTGGGAGTTTGGGATTGACATGTACACACTGCTATATTTAAAATAAAATGCATTTCAATGACAAAAAAAAAAAGACATAGAGCTATTTAGATTTTATATTTCTTCTTGTAACAGTTTTTTTCTAAGTTGTGTTTTTTTCAAGGATTCTTTTTTTCCATTTCATCTAAGTTGTTGAATCTATTTACATAAAATTGTTAATAATATTATCTTACTATGTTTGTTATATGTATAGGATATTTAATAATGTCCTCTCTGTTATGGTAAGGAGACTTTATGCTTCTGTCTTTTTCTTAATGAATCTTGTTAGAGATTTATCAATGTTTTGTAATTTTCTAGAGACTTACATTTGGCTTTATTAATTTTCCCTATTGCTTTTCTGTTTTATTGGCTTCTGCTCTTGATTTTCTGTTTCCTTTCATTTACTAATTTTGGCTTTATTTGTTCATCTTCTTAAGGTAGAAATTTAAGTAATTAATTCTAAAGCTTTTTTGTTTTCTAATATAAGCATTTACACTATTTTTTTCTAAGCACTGCTTTAAATACATTCCGACAATTTTAACATGTGTTCCTTCTATGTCATTTAGTTGATAATAATTTCTAGTTTTCCTCATTATTTTTCCACTGGCTCATAAGTTATGTAGAAGTGTGCTGTTTAGTTTCCATATGTAAGATATAGTGTTAGTTATTTTTTGGACTTCATATTTAATTTCATTGAGATCAATGAATAAAGTCAATAAGAAAACAAATTTTTTCTAGTTCACTGAGATTTTCTATGTCCCAACATATTGTTTATCTTGGTGAACATTCCAAATGAAGTTGAAGAAACTGTGTTTTATGCAGTTGTTGGATATAGTTTGCTATAAATGTCAGACCAGTGGTGATTGACAGGGTTTAAATGTTTTATAGCTTTAGTGATTTTTTGGTTTACTTTTTGTTTGTTTGCTTGTTTTTGTTTTTGTTTTTTGTTTTTTGCGTTATGCGGGCCTCTCACTGCTGTGGTCTCTCCCACCACGGAGCACAGGCTCCGGATGCATAGGCTCATCGCCCATGGCTCACAGGCCCAGCCGCTCCGCGGCATGTGGGATCCTCCCGGACTGGGGCACGAACCCGTGTCCCCTGCATCGGCAGGCAGGCGGACTTTCAACCACTGCACCACCAGGGAAGCCCTGTTTTTGTTTTTTAAAGTTGAGGGAAGAGAGTTAAAATTCTCAGATCTAGTTGTGGATGTATTTATTGTTTCCTTTAATTTGGTACATACACATAGATAAGTTCATGTTTTTCCAATGAATTGACCCTTTTATCTTTATGAAATAGCTCTACATTCCTCTGGTAATACTATTTGTCTTAAGGTCTATTTTAATATTTATATGACCACTACAGCTTTCTTGTAATTAGTGTTGGTAAGTTATATATTTTTCCATTACTTTTCCTTTTATTGTATCATTACGCAACAGTTTAACCTTAGTTTCAATCTTTAGGTGTATATAATTAGTAAAAGCATGTGGACGTATTTTACGTACATCCGTAGGCTTGGCCATAATCTCCTATAGACTAGAATATGCATCCAACATAATTTTAAAATCATCACAATGATTGTATTAGAATACATTCCCACCTATCATCAATCATAAGCATTTACAGATTATTAGATCATGTTTAGTACTGGTCCTATCAGTTAAAATCTATTAAGTGGTTATGATATTAGGTGCCATTTGAAGAACTTTATAGGTAATAAATTAATTTAATCCCTATCCAACCCTATGAGGTAAGAACTATAATTTTCCCCAATTTTCAGTTGAGGCATAGAAATGTTTAAGAAACTTGCCCAAGGTCGCACATTTGGAAATGGCATAGCGGGCTTTGCACCCAGACATTCTGGCTCCAGAACCTTCAATCAAAACTTGGGGGCCATAGTGCATAAATTTTTTATGAATAAGGAAAGATGGAGACATATGAGACCAAAAAAAAGGGAAGAAAGAAGAGGAGGGATGGAAGGAAGCCCACAGAGCAGAGAGTGTAAGGAAGGAGGGAACTGTCAACAGCAGCCAGTGCTACCGAGACACTAATCACATAGTAGCAGAACATAACTGTTGGACTTGGCAATTGAAAGGTGACTTTCATTAGAAGGTCTCGGTCGGGTACAGGAGGCAGAGGTACATAATGGGGGAGTGAGAAATAAACTGGAGGTGATGAAGGCAGAGTGCAAACTTCTGAGATGCTGGTGTAGAAATGTGTTTGAGGATGAATGGAGGTGGGGAAGGGCATTGTCGTTTGTGATCCCTTTGTCTAGGGGTGACTTGTCTGTTTCGTGTTAAAATGAGAGAAATGTGAGCATGTTTATGGACAGACAAAATGGAGCCAGCAGAGTTGGAAAGATTTGTGCATAAGCCCAATTACAAAATAATTGAGAAGACAATGAGAGCTGCCTAAAACAAAGAGAAAACAACAGAGGGCCGTGCATATTGGAAGGGGAGGTGTGAAGCCACTTCACCTGCTTCTCTCCATGTTTCTCACGGGTCACCTTGCCCTGGTGTTCCAGACAGACCTCGAGTCCAAAGTCAAACGCAAGAGGCACATCGGAATCTTTTTCTCTGACGGGGCTGTCAGCTGATGAATTACGTGTGAATGAATCAGATACAGATGGACTGAATTTCACTGAAAATAAACATAAATTACAAAATTGGAAGAGGAAAAATGCCCAGGAAAAATCAATCTGTGCCAACTGAAAATTGTTCGGAACGTTAATTTTTTACCCTGGCTCAATATCCCTTTGTTCTCTTTTAACTTGCTTCCAATTTGTCTGCATAGATGACATTTTCAGTCCTTTGGGGACCTTTGGAACAGGTCTGGGGAAAACGCGGAGGCAGGGACTGATGGGTAGCCGTGATACAAGATGTGTGTCGGCATTTATTAGTCTGTGGGGATGCTGGTGAGAAATGATCCTGGTATGCAAGGATGTCCCTCCTCCTTAGCTAGACAGATTCAGACATGGCAACATATCAGAATGGAAAAATCCATGGGCTTCAGAGTCCGACTGACCTGGGTTGGAATTCTGGAAACACCATATATTAGCCATGTGCCCTTAATCAAGTGACTTAACGTCATAAGCCTCAGTTGCATTATCTGGAAAATGGGAATAACAAATGATATCTACCTCATACAAATATTAGGCTTCAGTGAGGCTGTGCCTTCACAAAACAAAGAGAAAGTGCCTGACAAAGGCTATGTATGCAGAAAATATTTCCATGCAGAGGGGATCACAGAGCTCTCCAAAGCTACGTAAAAAGTGACTTCATACCTACAATTCATACTTTTCTTAAAAGGCTTGTTCCAAGGGGTAAATGAAATAATATAGAGGGAGGACCTTGACATTCAGTAAATGATGGCTTTGGTGTGACAATACCAAAAACTCAACCAAAAACACTAACAGAGTGGCCATGTGACTAGGTCTAGCCAATCAGACATAAGCAGAGCTGTTGGTAGGGTTTTGGAGAATCATTTTTAAAAGGAGTCCTCTCAGCCAGCAAATACCTTTTATTCAGCCTCTTCCCCTCCTTCTTGTCTAGACCATGACTGTATTACTAGAAGTGGTTCAGCCATTTTGGTGGCATACACGTGCTAAGGAAGGACTGGGGAGGGGGGAACAGGAACAGCTTGGGTTCCTGCTGGCATCTTGAAATAGCAGTAGAAGCCCTCATTTGCTGCCCTCCAGATTTCTTGTTACGTAAGAGTAACAAAGTTCCTGATTTATTTGTGACATGTGGTTTTGGGTTTCTCTTACTAGGAGCCAAAGCAATTCTTAATACATGAGCTTACAAAACATCATAGAAAACATAGAGTTCAAAACACTGTAGGATTGGGCTTCCCTGGTGGCGCAGTGGTTGAGAGTCTGCCTGCCGATGCAGGGGACACGGGTTCGTGCCCCGGTCCGCGAGGATCCCACATGTCGCGGAGCGGCTGGGCCCGTGGGCCATGGCCGCTGAGCCTGCACGTCCGGAGCCTGTGCTCCGCAACGGGAGAGGCCACAACAGTGAGAGGCCCGCGTACCGCAAAAAAAACAAAAAACAAAAAAAAACACTATAGGATTAATACTATATGCTGTCACTTGGATGTGGAAGTCAAAAAGAACCAAATTCATAGACACAGAGAATAAAACGGTTGTTTCCAGGGGCTAGAGGTGGGGGAAATGGAAAGATTTTGGCCAAAGGGTACAAACTCTCGGTTATAAAATGAATAAGTTCTGCGAATCTAGTGTACTGCATGGTGATTATAGTTAATAATGCTGTATTATATATTTGAAAGTTGCTTAGAGAGTACATCTTAGATGTTCTCACCACACAAAAAAATGATAATTACATGATATGAGGAGGTATTAGTTAACACCTATGATGGTTATCACTTTGCAACATGTTTGAAATCAATTGTCAACATGTTTCAAATCAATTATATCACAATAAAGCTGGAAAGAAAAAAAAAGATGAAAAAGAAAAAAACACTACAGGACAGATTTCACTTTACAGGTTGGGACTCAACTTCTAGAACCCTGGTGTAGGTTTCTGATTTCTCGATAAGGAAAATGAAGGTCCAATGCTGTTTGACACAGGCTGGCTTAGAAGTGAGTTGACTAGGGGCCTAGGACACTGAGTAACGGTCAAGCACTCGGGGCTGGTGTTGGAATTGATGATGAGAAAAAGTCTATCCAGTGGGGTTGGAGGGGGATTGCAACAGGAAGATAGATGGGTGCCTGAGCAGGTAGAACAATTATGGTGTCAGGAGAGGTACCGGATGAGGATGCCTAGAAAATTGGGAGAGGCAGGCTAGTAGGCAAAGCTCTCATGTACTCAAAGTCTACGTTGTTGAGCAACTTCCATGAGAGGCCACATGGCCTAATGAGAGTCAGGGCATATTATTGTGGGAAGAATGTAGACCCTAAAGAATATTCTGGACCAGGTTTGAATCCTGGCTCACCCAACTACCAACACTACCAAATAATACCATCTCTCTGTATTCTAGTCTTCTAATCTCTCAGTTGACATAACAATGGCTATTTGGGTGAGTCATTGACAGGATTACTGAATATGTATGTGTGTGTGTATATATATGCCTACATCATTATTTAGCAACAGCCCTAAGCGCCTACTATTATGCCAGCCACCTTGCTAGATGCTACAGGAATACTGAATACAGTCTCTGACTTCAAGTAGCATGGAAAATAACCACATTCTCTAAAAAAAAAAGAGAGACACTGATCTTTTAAAATTAAATTCTGATTAATTCATTCCTCTTCTCAAGTCCTTTTGGGGATTCCTATTGTTCCTAGGATAAGAACATGAAATCCTTAGGATGACGCACAAGACCATGTAGGATGTTATGTCGCCCCTGCTTAATAAAAAAATCAATCTAATCTCAAGCTACCCTTTACTATCTCAACTGCAGCCACTTGATATATATATATATATATACACACACACACATATATATATGTCATGTTTATGGCTATCTGATTAATGTCTGTCTCTTTCACTAGTTCTGAGCTCTGGGCAAGAAGTCTTATCTGTTTCACCTCCCAAAACCTTAAACTGAGCAGTATTCCTGACTATTAAGAGGCAGTCAATAAAAAGTTTTTAAATAAATGGAAGAATGATTGACAGCCGAGAGCTACTATGGCAGACCTAGTTATCCCATGCCATGGGAACACAGAGAGGGGAATGGCAAAGTCTGCTTTGAGAGGAGGAAGTGGGGAATCCTTCATGGAGAATAGGACAATGAAGCTTGGCTTTAAAGCACAGTGGCATGGACTTATATATACTACCAAGTGTAAAATGGATAGCTGGTGGGAAGCAGCCACATAGCACAAGGAGATCAGCTGGGTGCTTTGTGATCACCTAGAGGGGTGGGATAGGGAGGGTGGGAGGGAGACGCAAGAGGGAGGAGATATGGGGATATATGTATATGTATGGCTGATTCACTTTGTTATACAGCAGGAACTAACACACCATTGTAAAACAATTATACTCCAATAAAGATGTTAAAAAAACAAAACAAAACACAGAAGAGTTATCCAAGCAGAGAAGCTTTTTGGTGGAAGAAATCCCAGAAGCTACTGATTGTTCAGGCTTCATTTTATTTTCATTTCTAAAATAGAATATTTGATACCTTTCATAAATAGAGAAGTTATGATTATCGACTGAGATAGATGATATAAAATGGTCCACCAAACATATATAAGGTATTATGATCAGTATGTACTTCTCTCAGGAATCCTGCTTTATATTATGAGTATCTTAAAAATTGAAAAGGCTAATAATAATAACAAAAAGAATTGCTCTTTGTCAATTGTCTACTGTGTACCTAGCACATGATATACAGTATATTACTCTAATCTTACAACAAACCCTCTTAGTAGCTAGTATTTTCTTCATTTGAAAGATGGAAAAGCTGATTTCCAGAGAGTTCAAGTGACCTCTGCAGTATCTCAGAGTAGTAAGAAATTCACTTTACAGTGAAATTTTAATACAATGTCCAGAGATAGAGTCATTCAACTACTATTGATTCATTACCTATTGTGGAGCAGTCCATTGTTCTATGAGTTAGGGAAGCAATGTGTATAAAAAAGACAAATATTATGCTTCCATGGGGCACACAGTCCATTGGGATAAGGCATATTGCAGAGATCTGGATGATGCTGGCTGGAGCCACACCATGCGGGCAAACACCTCTTCTCTGCAATGAGGGGTATTTCTCCAGATTGATGGCCACTCACTCATTTCAAGCTGATGAATCTTAGTATTAATCTCCTCATGTCAGGAAGCCAGAGTCAGTAGGAAAAAGCAGGAGTCAGAAATGAACATGGTCAACTGGTGAGACCATCAGCAGAGTGACATCAGCAATTCTCAGTTGTATTGTCTAGACTGGAAAGAAGAAGAAGGCTGGAATCTGACCCAGGCGCTTCAGCTCTTGTTCATGTCAGTCTAGTACATGTTTGTACTCAATATGTACTTGTGAGATGTCACTATAAGACATGAGGTCAGTCTTGGGCTTGATTATGTACATTTCTTCCCAACTCCACGTTCAATAAAGTAGACCATGTAAATTAGCAACTACTATGTAAATTAGACTGACACCACCACCCTGAGCTGGTTGTTAAACCCTTACCACTATGCCCCTGGAGTAGCATCTCTCTTTGAGTCAGGGTTTCTCCACCTGTAAAAGGGGTAGAAGGGTGAAATCATTGTAAACCCCCCAGAAGTCTGGGTGATGTATTAGGAGAAACCATAGTTTGGAGCAGCGCAGACTTAGATTAAATCCTAGATGCTGGACATGTGTCAACCATGGACATTCAGATAGTTATTTGCCTCTCTGAGCCTCAGTTCCCTCCTGTGTAGAATGAGGCTATTAACTCCTACATCATTAGGTTTTTCTGTGCATCAAATGTAATAAAACTTATAAAAACATGGAACATGGAGAAGCTGATAAGTGTTAGACTTTCCCTATTCCTATCACCTCCATGAACTATGAATAAAAAAGGAATGAATGAATATTCTTTTTTTTCAGAGTTTCTTTGCCTTTCTGCTTTGATCACTTTTAATATCTTGGTATTACTCAATACATACCCATCATTTACTGTTGATTTTTTTAGTATTATATGCTCTAAATTCCTGTTTTACCACTATAATATTTTTAAAGGCTCTTCTAAACACAACAATCTGAAGCCAGTTTCCTTTGGAAGAGACAAGTGAACATGAATTTATTCATCACTTATTTGGTAGCAGGCATTGTGTTGGCATGTTACATGTTTTCGCTCAATAAGCCTTCCAATAAGAAAAGAGTGGGATCTACATTTCAGCGACATTTTCTTTGGGCATCTGCAGAAGCCTCCTTGAACCACCAGGGGGCAGCAAACAGCCACGATTGAGGATTTTGAAGACTCCAAGTACTCAGTATCAGATAACTGCGTTTCTCTGGGGATACAACCTGCTAGCATATGCTGAGTAAGTCTCCCTTAGCCAAGTTGTCACCTGCGGGTAAAGGATGAAGGTAGGGACCTGAGAGCCAGAACAATGTCACCCCTAATTATAGACATGTAGACCATAAGAGCTTCAAGGAATTGAATAAACGGGGGTATAATTCTCCAAGTGAGCATGGAGATAATACATTCATGTCACTGCTTGTTAGAGAAGGGGAAACTGAGGCCCAGAGTGAGAGAGACACTTATCCAGGGTCGTGCTGAGCTAGAGCCAGAACCCATAGACACCATGTTCACGCACAAACTCACTTGTGGACAAGTAGGTACCTATGTGTGAAAGATTTTGATACCACTCCTATCTGGTATTATTGGAGGAGACTGCAAGTTTTCTTCATGGTGGGTCTTTCCATCCTGGGACTTCGTAGAGAGAGGGCTTTGCACATAGTACTTCCATTTGCATTGCTATTAGACAATCCTGGGCTTATTGCATCTCGACAGAAGACAGCCAGAAATCCAGGTAACATGAAAGTGGACCTATTAAAGGAAAACTCAAATGTCTTTTTCAAATATATAATTGTGGTGGCCACAGATAAAGAATCTTTCTCATTTTGAATATGGTACCCAGAAATGACTCTATCAGGAAGTCAATGTATTCATTTATTCTTCTTCCTTTCATTAAATAATAAGTTACTGGAGTCCAACTCTGCATCAGGATCTATATTTGAAACTGTGGGAATGATTAGAAATAAGACATAATGCCTTATGGCTGTAAATGAGATACAGTTCCACAGTCCAGTGGCTCATCCTGGTAAGAAACTAGATAACTGCAATACAGAATCATAAATTTTATTGTGATAGGATACCTGCCAGTTGTTTTTCCTTCTTTGCACCAGCAAGGTATCTGCCAGGAATCCACTTTCAACTCACCAAGAGTAGTCTCTCTTACAAGGAATCATGAGCAGAGTAGGGTACCTTATAGATATGGATGCACATGTAAATACATTGCAATCAATTGATTGGAAAGTCAGTCACTCCTGAGACACTGAGATTAGAGTCTCACAAAAGGGAGCTAGAAACTAAGGCACATATCTTGGAAGGATGAGTGTGGAACTTCACCATACAGGGGAAGGACAATCCTATCCTATGTGTATGAAAAATCTGCCTTTCCTCTTAAGCTGATTCCCAGGAAAGGGGCACAGGGATTCTAAGTTGGTGATATATCAGATATCATAATCAATTTGACCAGAATTCTTATGTGTAGCTGATAACCTGAGAAGGGCTGAGTATGTACTTGAAAGAATTTAGCGTCAGGATTTTCAAATGGAGAGCCCAGCCAAGGGGCCTCTTGGCCTGGTTTAGTTCAGAGGATCTGAGCATGTTCTCCCTTGAAAAATCATAGCAGGTGGAACAGCGATTAGACAAGTGAGGCTTTGTGGAAAGATGAGCCAGCGTGGCCTGTCAGAGTGGGGATTGGGGATTTCCAAAGGGATAGACTTGGTGGCTTTAAAAGCAATGGCAAAAATGTTCGTATTTGATGCCAATCCTCTTACTTTATTTCAGAGGTTAAACTGACTTGACTTTTGGATTTTATAAGCCCAAGTTTTGTTTGTTGCTGTCGCTGTTACTGTTTTGCTTATTTTTGACAGTTTTTTGGGAAAGGGTATTCTAAAAAATCAATACTGTGTAATAATGAAGTAATGGAGTAATACACAGTAATGATGCAAATGGGGATCCGAGAGATTAAGAATACAAAACACATGGGACCATTTTTTACTCTGCATTTAATAGGCGATTTGTAGAGATTAAAATGATACTGAAGGTGCAGTTTGCTATGAACGTATAGAGGAACCCCAACTATGGCTGCACCACATGCCAGGAAAGCCTTCCTAAGGAGAGAGGCCAGAAAATGAGTGCAGATGAACTCAGGAAAATGATCAAAAAAAGGAAGTTTGGGAAGTGGGTAGTTTTCCATCTAGGCAAAGGCATAGATGCCTGAAAATCACATCCAAGTCTCAAGTCTTTTTCATTAATCTTGTATTGTGGGGGGGATCAAACTTTTGGACTAGTGGAGGGTTTAATTTTATTTTGTTTGCTTGCTTTGTTCTGTTTTTGGCACACCAGCTTTGGAATTCTGTATGGCCAGAGGATGGGGTTTATGAGCAGAAAGAAAAGAGGCCTCTGGCCTTGCTCAGTGGGTTAGAGTCACAGTTTATCTTCCAGGCTGTGGAAAACACCGAAGAGAATGAACCTCTTGGCTTCTGGAATAACCCTCCACGCCAACCCCAAATGTGGTGCACTGATAAGTGTCTCCATCCTGAGCTGGAGACCTGAAAGGAGGGAGGGGGTCAAAAAGTGCACTGTCACTTCCCAGTCACTGTTGATCCAGGAGGTAAACAGGGCAGGGCTGTTCTCCTTTGATGGGGGAGAAGCATGCACTCTAGAACACACGGTGCCTGGGAGACGGCCAGAACCCAAACTCACACCAGCAGCCGCAGGTGACATAAGCAGTTTATGTTCTGCTCGTGATTTCCATCATTTCCCCTGTCTTCTCCTTATTGCTTTCTTTAGCCCAGCTTTGTTACAGAATCTGACTCCAAGCAATTTCTCCTCCTGCTTCATCTCCTGATACTCAACCCATGCCGCCCCACTCCTGATACCTCACCTAAGTCACAGTGAATAACTTTGAATTCTTTGCAACCAGCATGTGCACTCTCAAATCCAGCCCTCCAACCTTAGCACATTTTCACCTCTTCCAAAAAACAATCCTTTCCATCCCCATCTGCATCGCCATAATGGGAGAATTCCCGTTCTTTGCTCAGGACTTGGCTTAGATGTCACCTCCTTCAGAAACCCTTCCCTGATTCATTGAATAGGTTTGTTTCTGTGTCCTCCCTTTGATTTCACAGTGCCCTTCCTTCTTCCCTAACACCTATCACAACGTACTGGAATTTCCTGGCTATTTGCTTGTCTTTTCCATCAGAGAAATAGACTCTAGCAACTAGTAGGGAGGGTTATTTTAATCTCCATCATCTCTCCAGCACCAAGTGTGGCATTTGACAATCATGCCTGCTCAAAAAATATATATTGATTGGATGAGGAAATAAATGAATGACTGAACAAACTAGTGCAGAAAATTTGCAAGAATTTAAAGGGGGAGGTGAGGAGAAATGTAACAATGTTGCAGTGTATTACACGCCTATGTTTCCACGGCAGCTTGGGGCACCTCTCTCCAGTCTCTCACAGCCATATACCCATATTCTTTTTTTTTTTTTTTTTTTTTTTTTTTTTGCAGTACGTGGGCCTCTCACTGTTGTGGCCTCTCCGTTGTGGAGTACGGGCTCTGGACACGCAGGCTTATCGGCCATGGCTCACAGGGCTAGCCGCTCCGCGGCATGTGTGATCTTCCCAGACCGGGGCACGAACCCGTGTCCCCTGCATCAGCAGGCAGACTCTCAACCCCTGCACCACCAGGGAAGCCCCATATTCCCATATTCTGGCCTTGCTCAAGGGGTCAAGCAAGGTCTACTCAAGAAAGGAGCCCATTTTCCTCTGAAAAGTGTCCCTGGCTTCTATTTTGCATTCTTTTGTCCCTGATGTTGTCAGTGAAGCCAGGAGCGTCTGGGATCTCTATTAACACCAGGCTGTGTGAACAGACTCCCGGCTAGAGTTGCAGCTGGGAAAAATGCCCCTGGTGTGAACAGAGCCCTTCCAAATGCATGCGGAGAGAGCAGGCAGGGTAGGCAGGTGTAAAGGCGAATAAACGAGAGTTAAAGACCCTCAAAGACAAGGGGACCTAATGTGGAGGCACATATCCTGGAGTGAGAATGCAGGTCTGCACTAACCATCGGGAAGACCTTGGGCAAGGGATTTACCTTCCTTAACTCCAGCTTCTTATCTGTGAAATTAGATTAATATCAGTGCCCAACTCTTAGGCATGTTCTAAAGATGCTGAAGATGAAATAATTCCCATGGGCTTCTTCAAGGAGTGCTGAGTGTTTAGTAGGCTGTGTCTGTCATCTCTCTCTCTCTCTCTCTCTCTCTCTCTCTCTCCCTGTCAGGGTTGTTAAGGAATTGGCTCAAGTAGTTGTGGAGGCTGGCAAGTCCAAAATCTGCAGGGTGGGGTGGCCAGCTAAAGACCTGGGCAAGGGGTAATGCTGCAGATCCAGCCCGAAGGCAGTCTGCTGGCAGAATTCTCTCTTCCTTGGGAAAGGTCAGTCTTTTTCCTTCAGGTCTTCAATTGATCACATAAGGCTCACCCACATGATGGAGGGTAATCTGCTTTACTCATTCTACTGATATAATTTTAATCTCATCTAAATAATACCCTCACAGAAACATCTAGAATAATGTTTGATCAAATATCTGGGTACTGTGGCCTAGCCAAGTTGACACGTAACATTAACCATCACTGTCTATCTATCTATCTATCTATCTATCTATCTATCCATCTATTGCATTAAATGTATCAATGAATGGGAGAGTCCCCATCCTTTAAATATATATGAGCCCACAATTCTTAAAATTAACACAGCATGAGATGCCTTCATTCCATTTTAATTTTTTTTTTTTTTTTTTTGCGGTACGCGGGCCTCTCACTGTTGTGTCCTCTCCCGTTGCAGAGCACAGGCTCCAGATGCGCAGGCTCAGCGGCCATGGCTCACGGGCCCAGCCGCTCCACGGCATGTGGGATCTTCCCGGACCGGGGTATGAACCTGTGTCCCCTGCATCGGCAGGCGGACTCTCAACCACTGTGCCACCAGGGAAGCCCGCCTTCATTCCATTTTAATCTTCCATTATAAATGTCTGGGAAACAGTGACTTAAGTCTCCAAGGCAGTACCAGAAACCCACTATATTAAAGGGGTCTACATCTATCAGTTCTCTGCATCCAAAAGGTGCACATCAACATCCATTAAAAGAAATACTTAACCTAGTTTTCTGGAGATGTAGACAAGTAGCAGCCCATGCAGTAATTATACCAATTAAGGGCTATCTGCTACCAGAAATGGAGACACCAGAGAAACTCTGATAACTCATCATTCTCACCCCACCTTTGTCCAGGAATAGCAGGCACTAGTGAGATAGGGAAGTCAGACATGTGTGCCGTTACCATGACCATCAGCTGGAAAGCCTGGATGCACGTCTCCAGCAGGCAAGCCCAGGCTCCCACTGTGTTGGCACATTAGTCTCCAGAGGTTCTCCAGGGAGACTGTTAATGCATTGAGCCTCCTTTGGGGCCAATGCTGGGAGTGTGGCCCTGGGTTGACTATCCCAGCACTAAGCACTAAGCAGCACACAGCTTATCCCCCTTTCTCTAGAGATATAATCGGGCCATGCTTGACTCCCTAGCCAACCAAATGGGAATCATGCCAAGCTTTCTGTAAATACTGCCAAAAATGTATGTGCATCAGAAAAGAGACATCCCTTAGATCTAGACATCAGGCGTGAAACTGACTGACAGTCTCTGTTCTTATCTCATTGGATCATTTTTGTACTGACACAAACTTAGACATCATCTCTAGAGTAGGTACGATGTGCACTGTGTCTATATTTTTCTCCTAATCAGCTTGACTGGACAATTCCCTTTGTCTGGTAACAGCATCCCCCTTTCTATGGTAAAATTGTCCCTCAATCTATAAGGTCCTGGTGGGAGAAGGAACCTTGTCATTCTTTTAGCTTCCAATTGCCCAACCATAGGGAGATCTAGGTTTGGCCAGGAATAATACTGGATCTCACTGAACAGAGAATGTGCCAATGAGGAGGTTATGTGTGTGTGTGTCTGTGTGTGTGTGTGAGAGAGAGAGAGACAGAAAGAGAGGGACAGAGAGAGAGAGAGAGACAGAGAGAGAGAGGAGAAGAAAAAGAAGAGGGGAGGAGGAGGAGGGAGAGGAAGAGCAAGTGGAAGGAGGAGATCATTTAAGACTTAGAACCTATAGAATCTACCATAACTGAAGTCAGTTCCACTCCCTGGACAGCACATATTATTATAAGTGTGTGTGTGTTTGGGTGTGTGTGTGTGTTTTCTGTGGGTTTTTAAAATTATTAATTTATTTATTTATTCATTTTTAGGCTGTATTGGGTCTTTGTTGCTGCGTGCGAGCTTTCTCTAGTTGTGGGGAGTGGAGGTGGCTCTTCGTTGTGGTGCGTGGGCTTCTCATTGCTGTGGCTTCTCTTGTTGTGGAGCATGGGCTCTAGGCATGCGGACTTTAGTTCTTGCAGCATGTGGACTCAGTAGTTGTGGCTCGCGGGCTCTAGAGGGCAGGCTCAGTAGTTGTGGTGCACGGGCTTAGTTGCTCTGTGGCACGTAGGATCTTCCCAGACCAGGGATCGAAGCCATTTCCCCTGCATGGGCAAGCGGATTCTTAACCGCTGCACCACCAGGGAAGTCCCTCTGTGGGTTTTTTTAATTATATTTTCTAAATAAGAATAGAAAAAAAGGATAAAATATTCCAACCAAGAGAATTCAATGTTGCAATTCAATAAATGGTATTTATAGTATAAATTTAATAATATCAAATAATAATAATGATACTAGTCAATAGCAATAGTAGGGAAGAATCCCACAAACATAATGTTGAGGTAAGGAAGCCAGACCCCCAAAAGTGCATGATACATGATTGCATCAATATAAAGTTCAACAACAGACAAAATGAATCTATTGGAAGCCATGGTATCAGAAGTGAAGAGGGTGATTAGCCTGGTGGAGATCCTGGAGGGGCATAGGAGAAAGCCTTCTGGGTAGGTGGCAAGGTTTTGTTTCTCACCTAGTTACATGTGTTCCATTTGTGAAATTTTATTGAGCCATGCACTTGTGATTTGTACACTTTTCCATACATATGTTATACTTCTATGGAATGTAAAAGAATTTTTTTTAGATAAACCTTGCCCTGAATCATCTACATCAATTGTTCAGGAAAGATAGCTAAGTTATTCCCATAGATGTGTTGTGATGTAATGCATATTGCCTTTTAAAAAATTCCAAACTAGTCCTCACTAGTTTGAAAATTAATGACTTTTGCACTTGCATTCTTCCATGCTTCTTTTGGTTTTTCTTTGGTAATTCTCAGCAGAATGCTTCTGAATCCAACCTTCTCACAAATTACTGTGGTGTTAAAGGCATGTTTTTCTGGGCCTTATCCATAATCTACGTTCTGAAAGGGTAAAGAGAAACCAGCTCTGCTTTCTCTGAATGATAACATAGGCATGCCTGTTTATGGAAGGAGAGAGCAGTAATTACTGTGCTGCTCTTTTGTTTACAGAAACCAAACTGAAATTCACCTATGTAAAACATTCCTAGATTGTAGATGTAATAGATGTAAATGTAACTAATACAGCAGCATATTACTGTTGTAGAAACCAGCACCACTTTCCTCTTTGGGAGTAAATTATCTTTCATGGAGGGAGACGCAAGAGGGAAGGGATATGGGAACAGATGTATATGTATGACTGATTCACTTTGTTATAAAGCAGAAACTAATAAAAAAAATTATCTTTCATCAGGCAAAAGTTCCTTAATACGTGACTGTGATAGAAATCGAGGTCTCAAGGACCTCGACGTTGGCTGGTTCCAGGACTTCAGAGAAAAGAGGCAAAGTAGCTCTTCGTAAGAATAGGGGAGGGGTGGATTTGTGGTTCTTTGGAGAAAGGGAAGATAGAGAGTGAAGCAAGTTCAGAAAAGATGAGAGGAAGTCTTTGGTGGTATGGAAGAATATTTTAAAAATGAACATACTACTGTATTTCATTTCACTACTTGAATTAATCTGATATGAACCCTAACTCTAAACTCTACTGAGTCAATGGCTGCCTCGTGTGAATGGAACCTGAAGACAGGCCTGAGTTTCTCATAAACATGTTATCAGAGAACCAGGGACCAGAATAAGAAGGAGCTCAGGAGGCAGGGGAGGCCTTGAGAAATGAGCTGGGTGTCTGTCGGATATTTGGTTAAGTCTTTGACTTCCATAGAAATGCAAAGGTCACGGAATCAGAAAGGAGGAAGAAGAGGGTTCAGGCAGGAGATCCAAATGATAATTGAGTTACATAAATGTACGAGTTATCTAGGGACTTCCCTGGTGGTCCAGTGGTTAAGACTCCACACGCCCAATGCAGGGGGCCTGGGTTTGATCCCCGGTCAGGGAATTAGATCCCATGTACTGCAACTAAAAGATCCCACATGCCACAACTAAGACCTGGAGCAGCCAAATAAATAAATATTCTTTAAAAAGTGAGTTATCTAGAAATCATGCTTCTCACCACACTGCACGTGGAGTTTTGCTGTAATTTAAATATGTACAACAGCTCAATGGTCCTCAGCACTTTTGTAGAAGGGAGAGTTGTGCTTCCTTTCACAAAAGTAAATGATTGGAGAGTTTACAAAGTGCGCCACACCTTGTGCTAGGTGCCGGGGATACAGCAATGAACAAACCAGACATGGCCCGGCCCTGGCTTATGTTCTAGCAGAAGGAATAGCAACGAAGGAAATTACTACATAAGTGTTATGTCCTATTAAGGAAGTCAAGATCCTATGAAAGTCTGTAATAGGAAGTGCAAACTTCACCTCGAAAAAAAAAATCACAACATCTCAGGGAAGAAGATCAAGAAAGCAGACAATGTGCATCAAGTTGCCTTAAAGACCAAAATGAAATGGTATGAAAAGGTAGAGGCACTCAGGTGATATAAAAGCCCAATGTGGTTCATCCCAATCCATCTTAGGTAGCTATTCAATAACTTAATAACCATCACATTCCCTTGTAGACAAGTCTACAAGGGATTTGTAGTGTTATATTTGACAAGTTAAAACTTGCTCTGATGGATGGACCTAGAATCTGTCATACAGAGTGAAGTAAGTCAGAAAGAGAAAAACAAATACCATATGCTAACGCATATATATGGAATCTAAAGAAATGGTACTGATGAACCTAGTCGTAGGGCAGGAATAAAGATGCGTTGAGAACGGACTTGAGGACACAGAGGGAGAAGGGGAGGCTGGGACGTAGTGGAGAGGAGCATTGACATATATACACTATCAAATGTAAAATGGATGACTAGTGGGAAGCTGCTGCATAGCACAGGGAGATCAGCTCGGTGCCTTGTGACCACCTAGAGGGGTGGGATAGGGAAGATGGGAGGGAGGCTCAAGAGGGAGGGGATATGGGGACATATGTATGCATATAGCTGATTCATTTTTTTTGTACAGCAGAAAGTAATACAATGTTGTAAAGCAATTATACTCCAGTAAAGATGTATAAAAAAATTGCTCTGAAGTTTTACAAATAATTATTTTGAGAACTTACTCAAGTCTTTAGCTTTTTCTTTCTAGAAACAAAATGTTACTTAAAAAGGTGGTAAAGAGCTTCTGCCTGATTTAACATGAAGGTCAAAGAAATAAAATACTGTTATTCTACACCTTAATCATCACATCTTCTTATAAACCAATAAGGTAAATAAGATCTTTTTAAAAAATAGATATAATATGTATGTTATATGTAATATATAGTAACTATAGTTTAATACTCAAGAGTTAATAGTATAACTGACTCATGTAACCAAGAGAAGCTTGGAGTAGTTTTACCTATTGACCTAAACACATGAGGATTAAGTGGTTGATACAAAACTCCAGTGTAATTAGAATGGTTTTCATTCTGACTTTTATGCAATTAATTTGCTCATTTGTGCATTCAATATGCATCATAACTTTAGACAAAAATCCTGCTGAAGAAACAGCAAATTGCCTTGGTGGAGGCAGGAAAAGCTTTTAGATACTATTGGGCACTAAGACTCTCCTTCTCAAAATGAATTCTTTTCCTTTATTTCTGGAAGGAAGACATTTTTCTTCTGTCTTTTAGAAAGGAAGAAAGAATTCAAGTATACAATGCTCGGAAAGAAGGTAAGATTGAGGGATAAATTCTAAAGGGTCTACTGAGCCTGGTAGGTTTATTCTGTGTCACCGCAGAGCAGCACTGTTTGTTTAGACTTCCTAAAAAACTGTTCAACTAATCTGTTGAATTCATGGTAAAATCACTGATTTGATCCATTACAGATATTATATTCATCACAGATTTTTACCCAAATAAATAATGGTCTATGGTAGGATCTTTGTAGAGTCCAAAAATTCCTTGATAGTCTCTAGAATCAATATAATGAGATAATTGCGTTCATCACTGACTTATGTCTTCAAGCAAGAGCACCTCTGCCAACCAAATGCTGAAAGGAACAATGATATTCAAGAGTTTTTTCTTTTCTTTTCTTTTTAGGCTCAGTATTCCAAAAACTTTGGACTAAGTAGGAGGTTCACGGTTTCTACTATTCTCTAGCCCAGGGTTTCTCAACGTTGGTACTACTAACCTTGTGGCCCAAATATTTCTTTTTTGTTGTTGTTGCTTTTTTATTACTTTGGTAGATTGATTGGTTTTCTTTGTTTTTTTTAACTTTTGAATTTTATTTTATTTATATTTTTTATACAGCAGGTCCTTATTAGTCATCAGTTTAATACACATCAGTGTATACATGTCAATCCCAATCGCCCAATTCATCACACCCCCACCCCCCCCTGCCGCTTTCCACCCTTGGTGTCCATACGTTTTTTCTCTACTTCCTGTGTCTCAATTTCTGCCCTGCAAACCGGTTCATCTGTACCATTTTTCTAGGTTCCACATATGTGCGTTAATATATGATATTTGTTTTTCTCTTTCTGACTTACTTCACTCTGTATGACAGTCTCTAGATCCATCCATGTCTCTACAAATGACCCAATTTCGTTCCTTTTTATGGGTGAGTAATATTCCATTGTATATAAGTACCACATCTTCTTTATCCATTCATCTGTCAATGGGCATTTAGGTTGCTTCCATGATCTGGCTATTGTAAATAGTGCTGCAATGAACATTGGGGAGCATGTGTCTCTCAGAATTATGGTTTTCTCTGGGTATATGCCCAGTAGTGGCATTGCTGGATCACATGGTAATTCTATTTTTAGCTTTTTAAGGAACCTCCATACTGTTCTCCATAGTGGCTGTATCAATTTACCTTCCCACCAACAGTGCAAGAGGGTTCCCTTTTCTCCACACCCTCTCCAGCATTTGTTGTTTGTAGACTTTCTGATGATGCTCATTCTAACTGGTGTGAGGTGATACCTCATTGTAGTTTTGATTTGCATTTCTGTAATAATTAGTGATGTTGAGCAGCTTTTCATGTGCTTCTTGGCCATCTGTATGTCTTCTTTGGAGAAATGTCTCTTTAGGTCTTCTGCCCATTTTTGGATTGGGTTGTTTGTTTTTTTAATATTGAGCTGCATGAGCTGTTTATATATTTTGGAGATTAATCCTTTGCCGTTGATTTGTTTTCAAATATTTTCTCCCATTCTGAGGGTTGTCTTTTCATCTTATTTATGGTTTCCTTTGCTGTGCAAAAGCTTTGAAGTTTTATTAGGTCCCATTTATTTATTTTTGTTTTTATTTCCATTACTCTAGGAGGTGGATCAAAAAAGATCTTGCCGTGATTTATGTCAAAGAGTGTTCATCCTATGTTTTCTTCTAAGAGTTTTATAGTGTCCGATCTTACATTTAGGTCTCAAATCCATTTTGAGTTTATTTTTGTGTATGGTGTTAGAGAGTGTTCTAATTTCATTCTTTTACATGTAGCTGTCCAGTTTTCCCAGCACCACTTATTGAAGAGACTGTCTTTTCTCCATTGTATATCCTTGCCTCCTTTGTCATAGATTAGTTGACCGTAGGTGCGTGGGTTTATCTCTGTGCTTTCTATCTTGTTCCATTGATCTATGTTTCTGTTTTTGTGCCAGTACCATATTGCCTTGATTACTGTAGCTTTGTAGTATAGTCTGAAGTCAGGGAGGCTGATTCCTCCCACTCCATTTTTTTCCCTCAAGACTGCTTTTGTTATTCGGGGTCCATTGTGTCTCCATACAAATTTTAAGATTTTTTTGTTCTATTTCTGTAAAAACTGCCACTGGTACTTTGATAGGGATTACACTGAATCTGTTGATTGCTTTGGGTAGTATAGTCATTTTCACAATATTGATTCTTCCAATCCAAGAACATGGTATATCTCTCCATCTGTTGGTATCATCTTTAATTCTTTCATCAGTGTCCTATAGTTTTCTGCATACAGGTCTTTTGTGTCCTTAGGTAGGTTTATTCCTAAGTATTTTATTCATTTGTTGCAATGGTAACTGGGAGTGTTTCTTTAATTTCTCTTTCAGACTTTTCATCATTAGTGTATAGGAATACAAGAGATTTCTGCACATTAATTTTGTATCCTGCAACTTTACCAAATTCATTCATTAGCTCGAGTAGTATTCTGGTAGCACCTTTAGGATTCTCTATGTATAGTATCATGTCATCTGCAAACAGTGACAGTTTTACTTCTTCTTTTCCAATTTGTATTCATTTTATTTCTTTTTCTTCTCTGATTGCTGTGGCTAGGACTTCCAAAACTATGTTGAATATTAGTGGTGAGTGTGGACATCCTTGTCTTGTTCCTGATCTTAGAAGGAATGCTTTCAGTTTTTCACCATTGAGAATGATGTTTGCTGTGGGTTTGTCATATAGAGCCTTTATTATGTTGAGGTAGGTTCCCTCTATGCCCACTTTCTGGAGAGTTTTTATCATAAATCGGTGTTGAATTTTGTCAGAAGCTTTTTCTGCATCTATTGAGATGATCATATGGTTTTTATTCTTCATTTTGTTAATATGGTGCATCACATTGATTGATTTGCATATATTGAAGAATCCTTGCATCCCTGGGATAAATCCCACTTGATCATGGTGTATGATCCTTTTAATGTGTTGTTGGATTCTTTTTGCTAGTATTTTGTTGAGGATTTTTGCATCTATATTCATGAGTGATATTGGTCTGTAATTTTCTTTTTTTATAGTATCTTTGTCTGGTTTTGGTATCAGGGTGATGGTGGCCTCAAAGAGTGAGTCTGGGAGTGTTCCTTCCTCTGCAATTTTTTGGAAGACTTTGAGAAGGATGGGTGTTAGCTCTTCTCTAAATGTTTGATAGAATTCACCTGTGAAGCCATCTAGTCCTGGACTTTTGTTTGTTGGAAGATTTTTAAATCCCAGTTTCAATTTAATTACTTGTGATTGGTCTTTTCATATTTTCTATTTCTTCCCGGTTCAGTCTTGGAAGGTTATACTTTTCTAAGAATTTGTCCATTTCTTCCAAGTTGTCCATTTTATTGGCATAGAGTTGCTTGTAGTAGTCTCTTATGATGCTTTGTATTTCTGCGGCGTCTGTTGTAACTCCTCCTTTTTCATTTCTAATTTTATTAATTTGAGTCCTCTCCCTCTTTTTCTTGATGAGTCTGGCCAATGGTTTATCAATTTTGTTTATCTTCTCAAAGAACCAACCTTTAGTTTTATTGATCTTTGCTATTGTTTTCTTTGTTTCTATTTCATTTATTTCTGCTTTGATCATTATGATTTCTTTCCTTCTGCTAACTTTGGGTTTTGTTTATTGTTCTTTCTCTAGTCCCTTTAGGTGTAAGGTTAGATTGTTTACTTGAGATTTTTCTTGTTTCTTGAGGTAGGCTTCTATAGCTATAAACTTCCCTCTTAGAACTGCTTTTGCTGCATCCCATAGGTGTTGGATTGTCGTGTTTTCACTGTCATTTGTCTCTAGGTATTTTTTGATTTCCTCTTTGATTTCTTCAGTGCTCTCTTGGTTATTTAGTAACGTATTGTGTAGCCTCCATGTGTTTGTGTTTTTTACGTTTTTTCCGTGTAATTCATTTCTAATCTCATAACATTGTGGTCAGAAAAGATGCTGGACATGATTTCAATTTTCTTAAATTTACTGAGGCTTGATTTGTGACCCAAGATATGATCTATCCTGGAGAATGTTCCATGTGCGCTTCAGAAGAAAGTATAATCTGCTGTTTTTGGATGGAATGTCATATAAATATCAATTAAATCTATCTTGTCTATTGTGTCATTTAAGGCTTCTGTTTCCTTATTAATTTTCATTTTGGATGATCTGTCCATTGGTGTAAGTGAGGTGTTAAAGTCCCCCACTATTATTGTGTTACTGTTGATCTCCTCTTTTATAGCTGTTAGCAGTTGCCTTATGTATTGAGGTGCTCCTATGTTGGGTGCATATATATTTATAATTTTTATATCTTCTTCATGGATTGATCCTTTGATCATTATGTAGTGTCCTTCCTTGTCTCTTGTAACATTCTTTATTTTAAAGTCTATTTTATCTGATATGAGTATTGCTACTCCAGCTTTCTTTGGATTTCCATTTGCATGGAATATCTTTTTCCATCCCCTCACTTTCAGTCTGTATGTGTTCCTAGGTCTGAAGTGGGTCTCTTGTAGACAGCATATATATGGGTCTTGATTTTGTATCCATTCAGCAAGCCTGTGTCTTTTGGTTGGAGCATTTAATCCATTCACGTTTAAGGTAATTATCAATATGTATGTTCCTATGACCATTTTCTTAATTATTTTGGGTTTGTTTTTGTAGGTCCTTTTCTCTCTTGTGTTTCCCCATTAGAGAAGTTCCTTTAGCAATTGTTGTAAAGCTGGTTTGGTGGTGCTGAATTCTCTTAGCTTTTGCTTGTCTATAAAGATTTTGATTTCTCCATTGAATCTGAATGAGATCCTTGCCAGGTGGTGTAATCTTGGTTGTAGGTTCTTCCCTTTCATCACTCTAAGTATATCATGCCACTCCCTTCTGATTTGTAGAGTTTCTGCTGAGAAATCAGCTTTTAACCTTATGGGAGTTCCCTTGTATGTTATTTGTCATTTTTCCCTTGCTGCTTTCAATAATTTTTCTTTGTCTTTAATTTTTGCCAGTTTGATTACTATGTGTCTCAGCGTGTTTCTCCTTGGGTTTATCCTGTATGGGTCTCACTGTGCTTCCTGGGCTTGGGTGTCTATTTCCTTTCCCATGTTAGGGAAGTTTTCAACTATAATCTCTTTAAATATTTTCTTGGGTTCTTTCTCTCTCTCTTCTCCTTCTGGGACCCCTATAATGCGAATGTTGTTGCGTTTAATGTTGTCCTAGGGGTCTCTTAGGCTGTCTTCATGTCTTTTCATTCTTTTATCTTTATTCTGTTTCACAGCAGTGAATTCCACCATTCCGTCTTCCAGGTCACTTATCCATTCTTCTGCCTCAGTTATTCTGCTATTGATTCCTTCTAGTGTAGTTTTCATTTCAGTTACTGTATTGTTCATCTCTGTTTGTTTGTTCTTTAATTCTTTTAGGTCTTTGTTAAACATTTCTTGCATTTTCTTGATGTTTGCCTCCATTCTTTTTCCGAGGTCCTGGATCATCTTCACTATCATTCTTCTGAATTCTTTTTCTGGAAGGTTGCCTATCTCCACTTCATTTAGTTGTTTTTCTGGGGTTTTATCTTCTTCCTTCATCTGGTACATAGCCCTCTGCCTTTCCATGTTGTCTGTCTTTCTGTGAATGTGGTTTTTGTTCCACAGGCTACAGGATTGTAGTTCTTCTTGCTTATGCTGTCTGCCCTCTGGTGGATGAGGCTATCTCAGGGGCATGTGCAACTTTCCTGATGGGAGGGACTGGTGGTGGGTAGAGCTGACTGTTGCTCTGGTGGGCAGAGCTCAGTAAGACTTTAATCTGCTTGACTGCCGATGGGTGCGGCTGGTTTCCCTACCTGTTGGTTTTTTGGCCTGAGGCAATCCAACACTGGAGCCTACCTGGGCTCATTGGGGAGGCTAATGGCAGACTCTGGGAGGGCTCACGCCAAGGAGTACTTCCCAGAACTTCTGCTGCCAGTGTCCTTGTCTCCATGGTGAGCCACAGCCACCGCCCGCCTCTTCAGTAGACCCTCCAACACTAGCAGGTAGGTCTGGTTCAGTCTCCCCTAGGGTCACTGCTCCTTCCCCTGGGTCCCGATGTGCACACTACTTTGTGTGTGCCCTCCAAGAGTGGAGTCTCTGTTTTCCCCAGTCTTGTCAAAGTCCCGCATTCAAATCCCACTAGCCTTCAAAGTCTGATTCTCTAGGAATTATCCTCCCGTTGCCAGACCCCCAGGTTGGGAACCTGATGTGGGGCTCAGAACCTTCACTCCAGTGGTTGGACTTCTGTGGTATAAGTGTTCTCCAGTCTGTGAGTCACCCACCCAGCAGTTATAGGATTTGATTTTACTGTGATTGCGCCCCCCCCTACCGTCTCATTGTGGCTTCTCTGTTGTGTTTGGATGTGGTGTATCTTTTTAGGTGAGTTCCAGTGTCTTCCTGTCATTGATTGTCCAGCAGGTAGTTGTGATTCTGGTGTTCTCGCAAGAGGGAGTGAGAGCACGTCTTTCTGCTCCGTGATCTTGGTTCCTAATCTCGGGTAAATAAGATCTTTAACATTAATAAGTCTATGTGTTTAAAGAGCTAAAAATATAACAGTAGAATGGGAGATTTTTCCCATTAGAATGGTAATATTTAGAAATATCAAAAGTAACCAATCATAGCAAAATAATGTTGAAAGAGGAACACTTGCAGAGAATTTGAATCAGTACTCTTTTTGAGAGGAAGAAACTATAGAAAAAAATTGACTTGCGTATATCCTTTCATCCAACAGTTTTATTTCTAGGATACTATGCTCAGATTTATGTTCACATTTGCATACAGATATTCGTATAAAAATGCTCTTATATTGTAGCATTTTTGTAATTATTAAAAATGGAAAAAACGAATGTCTAATAGTGGAGAAAAGGTTACATTAATCCCCAAGGATTCTTCCTGTGAGAACAGTGCAGTCTTTACAAAGAACAGAGCATTTCTAAGGTATCATATTAACTGGAAAGAGTTTAAATGCCAGAACTATGTATAATCTATGCACCTATCTTTCTATTTTTCTATTTTCTGGTCCTCCTCATAGTCAAAGAATCTGCGGATTATATGAATATGTACTGTATATTCTGTATCTATATATGTGTGTGTGTGTCTGTGTACTTTTTTCACACCACAAAAAAGCCTAGAAGGATGGGTAGTCAGGGTTGCTCAAATCAGATGATATTTATGCTTTTCCACCTATGTATTTTGATAAAGTTTTTTGAATGAGAATGTATTCATGATTTATCCTTTAATTAAAAAGAAATAAAAAGAAAAAATGTGACCTTATGCTTTCCCTGGTTGTTTTCACCTGCCTCTGGGTGTAACAGCACAGTCCTGTTTGTATGGGGTCATTTCATCCGGAGAGCAGAGGCTGTTTTTTGTCTTTCACTTCTTATCCTGTGCCAAGCACCTAATAAGGGCTCAATGGATCCTTGGGGACTGGAGTAGTGACTTCTCAGCATAGAATACATATTTCAAATATATAAGGAAATCCAGGAACAACCTAAATGTCCATCAGTTTAGAACAGATATAATATAAAGCATAGTTTATCCAAATACCGAAAGAGAGAATAGCATGCAGCTATCAGAAACTGTTTTATAAGAACAGTGAATAATCTGGTAATATGTTCAGACTATAATGTAAGGTAAGAAATGGAAGCTCCTAGATGCAGTGTACAGCTAGAACTCAGGTTGGTAACTCAGGTTAGGAACTGAAAGACAGAATCTTCCCTTTCCCCCATTCCACCAGTTACCCATAAATGTTCTCCCCTTGGAGAATGCCAGCAGGAGCACTTTCAGCCTTTTCAGGAGGAAAAGTCTCTGTTCTGTCTTCTGAGTGTAATAAAGAGTCTGACTCCACTTTTTTTTTTTGCGGTACGTGGGCCTCTCACTGTTGCGGTCTCTCCCATTGTGGAGCACAGGCTCCGGACGCGCAGGCTCAGCGGCCATGGCTCACGGGCCTAGCCGCTCCGCGGCACATGGGATCTTCCCGGACCCGGGCATGAACCCATGTCCCCTGCATTGGCAGGCGGACTCTCAACCACTGCACCACCAGGGAAGCCCTGACTCCACTTTTTAATGCTTGACTGCTGATGGCTTTTAAGTCTCAATCTTCCCTTTTCCCCTTCTGTCCCACATCTGAGCAGGGTGATGAGAAAGCCTGGTGTTCCCTCCTTTGGGGCCAGTGGAAGATTCAAACCATGCAAGCCCCTGTCCACACAGGGGAGCCCTCACTCCAGCTCACCCCTTGGTCACATTAACAACCCAAGCCAGTCCCCTTTTCCTGCGCTCTCAAGTTCATTTTCAGATCAGCCTGGGATCATCCTCTGCTCTCCCCAGAAAACTTAATTCTGTGGGTAAGAAATCTTTTCATACCTTCTTTATGTGCATGGGGCCATCAGTCTCTACATCAAAGCCAAATTTGGGATGAGGGTCCATCCTGTCTCTGCAGAGTGGCTACAACACTGAACTTGGCATCCATCTACACTCTGAACTGTGAGTCTGGGGTCTGGACTTTGCAAACCATATCTCGCCTTTGCCACTTCTCCTCCCATTAGGCTCTAGAAACAGCATTGGTCTGACAAGGCACTCATTCCTTCTGGATTACTTACTTTTCTCATTAGCCTAGCTCTAGCAATGACCCCTCACCCAAGTAATGGCAAAGTTCTAGCTTCCGTATTTTCCCCACACAGAGACAGTTTCATCATGTACCCTGAGAAAGACCAGCTCCAGCCAGACTCTGTTCTTCTTGGAGATCTGAGTCATAGCTCTAGAAGCTCCTTCTCCAAGCTCCTGATATCCCAGTACCTGCTGACCAGAACCTGCAAGATCGCCCCTCTCTGCTCCTGGGATGGGATAATCTCAGCCTCTTCTCTTTGTTCTTCCCACTCTAGTACCTGCTTCCTAAAGTTACTTTTTTGTTGTCTTATTTATTTACTTACTTATTTACCTAGTTTTACTTTTTACTTCTCCAATTCCCTCTATTAAATCTCTCTGTTAAAATGATTAGTATGGTTTCTGTTTTCCTGATTTGATCCTTCCTGATACAAACTGAAATTTGCACTGGTGGGAGAGGCTGTTCTGTACAAAACTTTGGAAGTAGGCAGTCACCTTTCTCTGCCTCACAGATTTTGAAGAAGAGCTTGGGTTTCTCTTTGGTTTACCTGATTTCAAGTCTAAGAACACCTGGAGATAGGCTTAGGCTCAGCCTCCTATAGACGAGCCCGTAGTACCACTCTTCACCCTTTTCCTCAGCTGTCCATTCTTTTTTGTGAGGCGGATACCATTTTCCAGGCAGCTAGCTAGGCGAGCACAGTCAGATGCAATTCTCCCCACAGTAGATAACAGGTTTGGTGGACAGGTTATAGGAGGACCCCTCTTCAATTCTGCCTTATAGAGGAGCCCCACATGTTAAAAATTATTGTCTCTATTACTACTAGCTCCATATTTTACTTCCTATGCTTCTTCCCAATGTTTGTTATAAGCTGGAAAGGAAGGACATTGAATGAGTGGTGCCCTTAATTTCCAAAAGAAAAATGAATAGTAAAAATCAAACAGAGAGAGACTAGAATAGTATTCCACAAAATACATGGAATGACTGTTATCTCTGGGTGATTTTTATAATTCTTTTTTCTCTTTTATATCTCTCTACATTTCATTTATAGTGAATTTGCATTATATTTCTGCCAAAGAAAAATTATTTAAAAATTCAAAAATGAGAAGAAATTAAATCTAGATAGAAATTACACTATGGGAGGAAAACTTGAGCTCTCAAAACCATGAAATTTATAATCAAGTTATGTTGCCTCAACCATATCCCCAGTTTCTTGTGTATCCTCCTGGCCATGAGGAGAAATAATGGTCCAAAGAGTACAATAAGAAATTAACCAAAGCAAAGGCATGTAAAGCACTCCTTTAAGAAGCGTAAGGAAAGGAAAATGATCAGGTAGGGGATGGAAGGAGATGTACCCTGGAGAAATGAGGGGTAAAGAGGAGGAAAGAAAAAGCACAGAGTCGACATGCAGAGGCGCCTTATCCACCACCATCTATGGAGATTTCCTCAGAAAAGGAGGTTGGCTCTTGGCCTCAGCTGACAGTGTCTCCAATCTTGCTCCCATGTCAGACATCTGTCAGCACTTTGTGAGGCCCACTGGGAATCAAGGCCATTCACAGTTTGTCTTGGACTTCTTTAGGTCTTCCCACCCTTACCGGCTACTGAAAAGGAAAGGGGAAAAAGTTATAAAGTTTCTGTAGCCACTGTGAGAATAGCCAAAAAGAGAAAAGAGAACACGACAGCATTAACAAAGGAGGCATGGTACCAGGACCCCTCACTGTCTCCATTCATTCATTCTCCAAATATTTATTGAGAATAACTGCATGCCAAGCATTGCAGTAAGCACCAGCGACACATCATTAATGCTAACCTGAGCTAGCCATTCTTTATCTCGCTGCATGTTCTTCCCGCAAACAAGCCACAGCTCCCAGGACTTCGGCCCGCTTCCAACTCCTCTTAAGAGGTTCCCTTTCCCCTGAGAGCAGAAGGTAGATTGTACCTAACATGTGCTTAGATATCTCAGAAAGGGGAAACAAGACAAGGACGTGCATCTCCAATTTCCTACTCCAAAAGGGGCAGAGATCTGAGCAGCAGCGGTGCTTTCACTTGTTTTTTCAGTTGACTCTGAAACTTTCTCCAGCCTCAAGGTCGAATATGTGAATGAGGCGTCACTTTTCAAAAATACATCAATACGTACCTGTTTTTCACATGTTAATTCCTTTGTCCATGCTGTTTTTCTCTGAATTTTTCTCTTTCATTTTTCTATTTGTTGGAAAGCTCCTAGTCAATTTGCATTTATTTTTCTTATGAAATATTCTATATTATGTGTATATGTATATATAAATATATCTAATGCATGTAGATAGATGATAGATAGATAGATAGGTAGGAACAAAGAACTATGTATACTCCATCCAGCTTCAGAAATACATTACAGAACCTTTGAAGCTGCCTATGTGCCTTTTTCTATGTGTATTTCATTATCTGTCTCTCTCCCAACCTCCAGAGGTGTCCACTATTCTGAATTTTGTGTTAACTACTCCTTGTTTTTCTGTACAGATTTTCCTACCAATATATCCCTCTGTTTATTGTACCTGTTTTATACCTTTACATAGATGGAATCATACTACATATATTTTCCTCATGAATTACTGCTTTCAATTAATCTTATGTCTTGAAATGAACCTACATTGATTTTATGCATTGTATTTCATTTTCTTTCTGCTGTATGGTATTCTAGTGTAAAAGCTATGCTACAATGCATCCATTCTCCTGATTATGGGAATTTGATATTTTTCAAGTTTTTTGCTAGTAAAATCAATGTTGCTAGAGTCATGCTTATATAATGTCTCCTGACATAAATGTGCAAGTTTCTCTAGGAAATATTCCTAGGAATATAATTGCTGCATTTAGGGTTTTTGAAGTTTAGTAACTAAATGTCAATTTATTTTCAATATGTTGGATTAATTTATGTTCCATCAGCCAGATATGAGAGTTACTATTGCTCTATACCCTTTACAACAATCAGTATCTTTAGACTTTCTTTTTTCACTAGTCTCAAGGGTATTAAATGGTTATCTTATCTCCTTTTTAATTAATGAGATTGAGCATTTTTTCAAATGTATATTTGTGTTTCTGCTTTCATGGTGTCTGTCCACATCTGTGTTCACTTTTATATGTGGTTGCATGATCTATACTTTATATATTCTAGATAATAACACTCTTTTATTGTTGCTAAATGTCAGAGATACCTTTTCCAATTTGGGGCTTATATTTTTACTTTATGATATTTTCTGATGCAGATTCTTAATTTTAAACTGTAATTAGCTTTATCAATTTTTCCATTTTAAATTTCTATTTATGTATCTTTTTTTCTTATTTTCGTACTTCAAGATCACATATATATTCTTCTTTTTTAAAACTTTATAAAGTTTTTAATTGATGTTTACAGGTAGTATAAAGAAATATGTTCTTTTATTTTACCAAGGGCCAGATCCATTCCTCCGTTGTTCTGCAATGTCATTTTTGTCACACACTGTTTATATAAATTCCTGTCCCATTGCTTAGCTTTCTGCTTGATTTCATTAGTTTACATATCTATACCCGAGCAATCTAAAGTGCTTTAATTATATGACTTCAAATAAGTCTTACTAAATGCCCTAGCAAGTTCCTCTCTCATTTGTCTTCTTGAGGAGTGGCTTAGCTTCTGTTAGCCCTTTAATATAAATTTCAGAATTAGTTTGTCAATTTGACAAAAAAGAGAGAAAATCTTTCAGAGATGTTGATTGGTATTGTATTAATTTTGTCTATCAGTTTGGGAAGAATTAATATCTTTATTGGCTTGAGTATTTCTATCTATGAATATGTCATATTAATCCACTTATTTAGGACTTTTAAAAATCTCTTTTTTTTTTTTTTGCGGTACGCGGGCCTCTCCCGTTGCGGAGCACAGGCTCTGGATGCGCAGGCTCAGCGGCCATGGCTCACGGGCTTAGCCGCTCCACGGCATGTGGGATCTTCCCGGACCAGGGCACGAACCTGTGTCCCCTGCATCGGCAGGCGGACTCTCAACCACTGCGCCACCAGGGAAGCCCTAAAAATCTCTTTTAATACAAACTTTTTTTAAAACCTCTACACAAAATGTCCAACACATCATTTGATAGATTCATTTCTAGGGAACTTGTCTATTTGTTATTAGAAAGTAATATTTTTAATTGAATTGTCTAACTGTTCCTGAGACAAGAAAACACTTGGATATCGTTATTAATTTTATATTAAGCAAGTGTCTTATACTTTCTTATTAATTTTTTACCTATATTTGTCTTTTTTATTTCATATATAGAATATATATGAACATTTTTTTCTTATTTACTAGTTTAATTTGATTTCTAGTTAATTAATGTTGCCTTTCTGAGATGACTAGGCTCGCCAGTATGTTATTGAATCTTGTCTGGTTCTTGGTTTCATGGGCAAAGTTATATTTTAATGTTGTGGCATTAAGCATGAAGATAGCTATATAATTTTTGTAGATTCCTGCATGATTCCTTAGTGCTGTTTGCCAAACAAGTAGTGTTTTTTGTCTTCTGGGATAAGCTTCCTGGCCTCCTCTAGAACGTATGACTAACTCTGGTTAGTGAGTAGTGAGCAGAAAAAAGTGTCTTCCTTCTAGTCAGAGCAGTTACTTGCCCTTTCAAGATTCTCCAGAGGTCTTTCCCTTTAGCATGGTGAATAGTGATGTCCAAAAGTTGCTGCTTCCTTGCCTGGGTCCCCAAGGATGTACAATTAGCAGAGGTCCCTACTGATACCTAATAGATATTTAGTGTGAATGAGAAATAAATCCTTGTTGTTTTGAGCCACAGAGATTTGGGGGCTGTTTGTCACCATGCCATATATAACCTAACCTGCCCTGAGTGATACAGTATTCTGTCAGGCTAAGTGGATTTGCTTCTTAGGAAAACTTCTGCACAGCAAAGGAAACTAGTCAATTGAGTGAAAAGGTAATCTATGGAGTGGGAGAAAATAATTGCAAACCATACATATGATAAGGGGTTGATTTCCAAAATACGTAAGGAACTCATATAACTCAGCAGCAAAATAGTAATAATACAATTTTAAAATGTGCAAAGGATTGGAATAGATATTTTTCCAAAGAAGACATACAAATGGCCAAAAAGTACATGAAAATGTGCTCAACATAATTAATCATCAGGAACATGAAAATTAAAACCACAGTGAAAAATCACCAAATGCATGTTAGGATGGCTTTTATCAAAAAAAAAAAACAAAAACAAAAGATAAATGTTGGCAAGGTTGTGGGAAAAAAAGAACCCTTGTGCACGGTTGGTGGGAATGTAAAATTGATACAGTCGTTATGGAAAATAGTATGTACATTCCTCAAAATATTAAAAATAGAACTACTACATGATCCAGCAATCCCACTTCTGGATATACATCTGAAGGAAATAAAATCAGTAACTCCAAGAAATACATGCACTCCCATGTTCATTGCACTTTATTTATAATAGCCAACATATGGAAACAATCTAAGTGTCTGTCAATCAGTGAACAGATAAAGAAAAAGTGATACATTTTATGTATATTATAATATACAAGATAATATATTGATATATTATATAAAATTATATATTTATATAACATACTAAAAGTATATACATGATGGAATATCATTCAGCCATGAGAAAGGAAGAAACCCTGCCATTTGTGACATGGATGAACCTCGAGGACGTTATGCTAAGTGAAATAAACCAGAGAGAGAAAGACACATACTGTATGATCTCACTTACTTGTGGAATCTGCAAAAAAAAAGTCAAACTCATAGAAACATAAAGTAGAATGGTGGTTGCCAGGGTGTGAAGGGTGGTGGTGGGAAAAATGAGAAGATATTGGTCACAGGTACAAATTTCCAGTTATAAGATGAATTAAGTTCTGGGGATCTAATGTACAGCATGGTGACTACAATTAATAATAAGGTATTGTATACTTGAAATTAGTTAAGAGAGTAGATCTAAGCATCTCACCACAGCAAAACAAAAGGGTAACTATTTGAGGTGATACGCATTTCATAATGTATGTGCGTGTCAAATAATCAAGTTTGTACACTTTAAAAATATACAATTTTGTCAATTATACCTCAATAAATCTGGGGGGAGCAACAGGAAAAAAAAGTATTGCTTCTTGAAAGTTGACATGGTTATTCACTAATAGAGGTTAACTTGTACGGAATATTGTTTCTGCATCTACTGAGATTTATTTTTATCCTTTAATATCAATATGATAAAATATCTTAATAGATTTTACAATGTTGAATCAATTTTGTTGTCTGGATTAGAGTGATAATGGATTAATGCTGGGTTTAGATTATGGCTTCATCACAATGATTATCACACTGTATGGTTGAATGTTTACTTATTAGTTTTTTTAAGTTTATCGATTTACTCCCCCAAACCACCTTGTGTATCACTAGTAGTATACATACTTCACATTATGAAACACTGGGCTGGATGATCTTCCAGCCCTGTATTGAATTCAAGGGTCCAGTGAATGGTACAGATGAATGCTGAGTTCAAGAAGAGGGCTTCCTGGAGGCATTGGGAATTCTTAACTACATCAAGCACTGGGAGTAGTAAAGAAATGAACTCTAAATTGTCTGTGACTGTCTAGCTGAGTTCTGGCATATGGACTGACATAGTATTAGCTAGATAAATATTTATGAGACATTTAAGTTTGCCAGGAGGCTTGATCTGAGTTAGATGTCCCGGAGGTTTACTCTAGATTTTATGGATCACTAGATAAAACCAAATAATCAGTTTCTACATTCACAGTTAGTTGGCATCTGACAAGAAACTCAACATGAACTTATTGTGTGCCTGTTGTTACTATCTCATAATATCAAGGTCGCTTATGAGAATGTAGTCAGGATTTTATGGTAGAGTCATCAGGGGCAAGACATTGTTCCAAATAGTGTGGTACCTACAGAGGACAGTAAAATATATCCTCAACAGCCTCAGTTTTCGCTTACCCAATAGACAAAATATTCAGAAATCCAGTGAGCCACTCTTCACCTGGCACTGTACAATCCCTTGTGGGTTCGGAGCTGTTTGCATGACTAATTTTTCCCAGGAACAGAAGACAGCTTGCTTTTTTCTGCTCCTGTTTATTTTGCAGCAACTGAAGTTTTTCCAAACAGCAGTTAATGAAAATTTCAGAGACATCAGACTGTCTTAAAAAAGCTATAAAATTCTACAGGCTACCTGAGTTAAGATTTCAAGCATGTAAGTAGCACGTTACAGTTTTTGAGGGGTGCCCATCTGATCCAAGATGACCCAGTCAGTATATCTCTGTATCACAGAGAGAGAGGCATAGAATGGGAAACCTGGTCTTCTCTCAGTCTTGGCTATACGGCACAGTGGAATTTCTCTCTTTTAAGTGGTTATCTGTTAATCCAAAAACATATCTGACTCTTGAATAATCTGCTTTACAAGCCAAGGAAAAGATAATTTAGATATCAACTGTTCACTTTTTACAAATAATCACGTCTCTTGTTTAAAATACTTGAATTCGAGTCACAGATTTGCCATTAATTTACTGTATTACCTTGGGCTACTTATTGATTCATCTGGGTCTCAGTATACCTATGACAAAAAGGAATTAAAATAATACAAAACATGGGCTTCCCTGGTGGCGCAGTGATTGAGAGTCCGCCTGCCGAGGCAGGGGACACAGGTTCGTGCCCCGGTCTGGGAAGATCCCACATGGCGCCGAGCAGCTAGGCCCGTGAGACATGGCCGCTGAGCCTGTGCGTCCGGAGCCTGTGCGCTGCAAAGGTAGAGGCCACAACAGTGAGAGGCCCGCGTATCGCAAAAAAATTAAATAAATAAAAATAAAATAAAATAATACAAAACAACTATCACAAAACAAAAATGGGATTAAGTAATCACTAGGATTACTTCTGTTTCAAAGATGTGTGGTTTTCAATTGGGACTAACATCTAACAAGTCCTTTTTTTAAAAAATAAATTTATTTATTTTATTTACATTTATTTTTGGCTGCGTTGGGTCTTCATTGCTGCACACGGGCTTTCTCTAGTTGCAGTGAGCGGGGGCTACTCTTCGTTGTGGTGCGTGGTCTTCTCATTGTGGTGGCTTCTCTTGTTGCCGAGCACGGCTCCAGACGCACGGGCTTCAGTAGCTGTGGTTCACGGGCTCTAGAGCGCAGGCTCCGTGGCTGTGGTGCGTGGGCTTAGTTGCTCCGCAGCATGTGAGATCTTCCCGGACCAGGGCTCAAACCTGCGTCCCCTACATTGGTAGGCGGATTCTTAACCACTGTGCCACCAGGAAAGCCCCAACAAGTCCTTTTTTAAAAAAATTTTATTGAAGTATAGTTGATTTCCAATGTTGTGTTAATTTCTGCTGTACAGCAAAGTGATTCAGTTATACATATGTATACTCTTTTTCATATTTTTTTTCCATTACGGCTTATCACAGGATTTTGAATATAGTTCCTTGTGCTATACAGTAGGACCTTGTTGTTTATCCATCCTATAAACATGAGCATCTGCTAATCCCAAACTCCCAATCCTGCCCCTCCCCTTGTGGTTGGGCAACCACAAGTCCCAGCTATCACTATCTAAGAGGCTATTTCCAGGAGCAAGTCTTCTGTGGGGATTAATTCTCAAAGACAATCTCTGATTCATGCCCAGGACACAGGAGGAGCTGGCTGATGTGAATACATACCTTGGGAAATCAGAGAGCAGGGTGAAAATAGGAAGTTGGGATAGTGCCCAATTCAGCCATCAATATACCTCCAAAGCTTTTACATGAAAAATAAAAAATCAAATTTTGAAAATTCAGAAGTTCTGTCAAATAGAGCAAGGGCAATGTAAACAGCTAAACAGAGTCAATGGGGTGGCAGGGGTGGAGGAAGACTAACAGACTTGGGAGTTTCAGAGGAGCAAAAACCATGGCTTAAAGTTTAGATGGCTGAATACTAACCCTTGACTCTACCTTTTATTGGCTTTGTGACACCGGATGCGTTGCTTAAACCAGGGCCAGCTTCATGGACATGTGACCCGTGTGGTCACAAAAAGCCCTCCACTTAGAAAGGCCCTGTGCTTGGTTGAATATTCTCCTGTTGCCATCTTGAAATTCTCAGTAATTTTTTTAACAAGGAGCCTTGCACTTTCACGTTTCACTGGGTCCTGCCATGATTTAGCCAGTCTTGAGGTTAATCTTCCCAAAACATAGCTTCTCCATCTCTAAAATGAGAAGAGCAATATTTGTTGTTTAGGATCATCATGAGGATTAAGAGGGGAACTTAGGAAAGTTCCCAACCAGCTTGGTGCGTGATGTGCTCACTAAATGCAAATGGTAAGTCTTGTTCTCTACTTTGACCCATTTCTAGACCCACGTCTAACTCTTCTTCTTTAAAAGGAGACATAAGACTGAGGGTTTCTTATTTCCTCCTCACTTTATTTTCACAGACTGGTGCAGTCCGTATATGGAAGCATAAAGCCATCTTGAATAAAAGCTGGTTTGGGCCAACTTAGAATTATTAAATGCAATAAAACCTCTCATGTGTTTACAGTTGGGTCTGAGGCCTCACATGGACTGATAGCTCTGGGTAAGGCTTTTGAGAATTTCAATAGCACATGGCATTTCAAACAGTGCAAAATGCCCCCCAAAATAATGAACATTGAGCTTGACTCTTTGCACGTCTTTTACAGAAAAATAAGCCCTTAAATGGCCAATATCTTACTTCAGCAAGCCTTCTTAAGTTATGGGGAAAATGTGAGTTGTTACTATGGAGAAGTTACATCATTTATTTCCCTTGAACTCCCCCTTCTGAACACATTATTAGTTTTTAAAGAATGCGAGTTCTTCAATTTTAGAAAAGGTCTTCTCTCTTCACCTCTTGCTGAAGAGATCTTGATGAATATCTTCTGTTGTTTAATTTTGTTTCCACGCATACATTTTCTTAATTTTAAAATAATTTGACATTATAGTTTTATAGTTGCATTTTTACCTAGAATGGAGTGGAATTGGGTGAGAGTCAAGGGATTTCTAACAAAATAAATAATAAAATCAGTAAGATAGCTCACATTTAATGAACTATGCACCAGTATTCTCAAGAATTTAAAATGCCTTTTATTTCATCTTCAGAAAAACCTTATAAGATATGTATTATTATCCCCCATATACCAGTGCAGAGAATAAGGTTTAATGAGGGGAAGTAGTTTGACTACAATCATATTAGTTGTAGCACTAGACTTGAATCCATGTCTGTTGAACTCCAAAGTCTGCATTTTTAACCCTTATGATGTCCAAAGCAAAAATATCAGATCTGTGGAGGACTCATCATAAGGAAAGAAGGAGGAATGCAAGTAAACTGTCACTCACTCATTTATTCAGAAATCTAATTTATATTCACAGAGCAGGCTCTGAGTCAAATACTATCTTGTCAGTGAGGATGCAATGCCTACAATAGACATAATCCTCACTTCAAAGGGCTTAAAAAGTGAAAAGCATAGCCACCCAAGTACATATACTGTTTGAGTTGTGCTAAATGGTATTAAGGAGAAGTGTAGGATACCTGGTGAGTGCATAACAAGAGAATGGGTCCCAATCTGGTGTGGCAAAAAAGGGAGGTTTTCCTTGAGGAAGTGATAATAGGGCTAAGACCTGGAGAATGAGTAGGGCTAGGTGGAAAATAGGGGTACTGGCCTAAGTCACTCTGTCAATGGAAGCAGAATTACTGGGGTGGGGAAAGAGATCCCTTTTGCATCTACTAAGCCTGAAATCCTTATGATACAGCCAAGCAGAAGTTTCAGGTAGGCTATCTTACATACAGGTCTAGAACTCAAATGAAGAGTCTAGGCTGGAAATACAGATATGGGGCTTGTTGACAGAGGTATTACAAAAGATGGGATGGAGAACAAAGGTGGAGAGATTGGGTCTTTGAAAGGTAGAGGGACGCGTTGTCTTGTGATAAGTGGGAAAGAGAAAAAGAAGGTAGGGATACATGTAGATACAGATGTTATGTTGTAATACAACATGTAAGTACGATACTATAATGGCAACGTGGACAAAGGACAACCAAGGCAGATACAAAAACAAATTACTAAACTCCATGGGAAAGGGGAGAAAGGATTAGCGAAGCAGCATAGACAAGGAAACATTTGAAAAGGCGAGTGGGCATTAACCAGGCTGATACTGTTGCCAGAATTAACAAATAGAAATAGAGTGTATCTTATGCAATATTTAGGACAATATTAAAAAAAATTTTTTTTTAATCTGAAATTTATATTGTGCTGGGTATCCTGTATTTTATCTGGCAATCCTTTAGGCAGGGAAGTTAGGAAAAAGCACTGCGGCAGAGGGTACAACAAAGATAAAAATGTGAGCCCTGACAATGCATGAGGTATTTAGGGAATCACAAATAGCTTGCCATAAGCAAACTAAGGAGTTGTCACAAGTGATAAGGCCACAGAGATATTCAGGGGCCATAATATGATGTTTGTCTGTTTGCAGGCTAACTTTAGATGAACAGTTCTGTCTGATGTTTACCAGGTAGGTAAACTAGTTCAGCCTGTAGATAGGTAAGTAGGTAGGTAGGTATCATATAGGAATATAGGCATGGGAACATATGTTATGGTCAAATATAAGGAAGGAAGGAAAACATACAATTGTTTGAACACCTCTGATAAACCCGTTCTTTTTCCAGGTTCCCAATCTCTCTCTCTCTCTCTCTCTCTCTCTCTCTCTCTCTCTCTCTCTCTCTGTCTCTGTCTCTCTGTCTCTCTGTCTCTCTCTCTCTATAGAGGGAGATAGTTCCAGACCCAACTCAGGGTCCTTTCCCCTGCAAGGGTCTTTACACAATTGTAATGGATTACAGTTTCTCTCAATAAGTTCGTGAGACTTTATGCAGATGTAAAACATGCTTCTCACTGCTGAGAACTCCTAGCTAGAGAAGGAGTCTCGTGAGTCTGAGTCTTCTTTTGTAACTCTCTGGATACTTCAAAGAATGCTATCACCTTTAATGAAGCAAATGCATGCACATCTCCTTCCCTAAATGTTCACATTTCTCTGGATAACCCTATCCAGTTTACCATGAAACCAAACAACTTTGAAGGTCTAAATACGTGTAAGTTCTTTAAAGGTTTAAACATGATTCTTCCCCTTGAGATTTATGTGTGTGTATACACTCAGGCTTTCCAAGCCTTGGCCACTGCCTCGGGGAATAAGACAGCTTGTTTTGGCTACAGTTTGGGAACAGCACAATTGAAACATTGCTCACATAAATGACACAAACCCCACCGGTGATGTCATGGCTTTGCCTGGAGATGTTGCAAAGGAGTCCATTTAAGTTATTGAAAAGGAACACTTGAAGGGTTGGTCTTTATCTTGGGCTTCTGAGAAAATGGATCTTTATTACAACCTCATTATTTTAGGTAACTTGCCTCTGACCGTAGTAGTTCAGATCACTTTCAGAAATGCATATTTTGTGTCTACTATGTACCAAGCATGGGGTTTGAGGCTGATAATTTCAGAATGAATTAAATATTACCCCTGATATCTCTCCTTGCTCCCCTGCTCTGCTGCTTTCCTCCACTACTTCATTTTAATTTTTTAGTCACTGAAGACAATTTATAGTTTGGAGGAAATATCCCTTAATTAGCATATTTCATGAATTCTGAAAAATTCCATTTCAGTTCTAAACTTCCTTAAAGATAATGAGTAGAGTGCTGGGTGTAAAGGTCGTTTCAAGAAAATATTTTTTTAAATCCTGTGACAAAAATGGACTTAAAGCATGTTTTAATTGGGAGATAGTTAATTGGATGACTCATTTTCTTAATGGCTTTTTGAATGTCTGGCATATTTTATAAAATGTTGTGATAAAGGTAATAAGAAGTAAAAGGTGGGGTGGAGTCCTAAAGAGGAGATCTTGATTCAGGCTGCAGTAGGAATGGGGGTGAGGCTGTATGATAGGGATGTCTTCTCAAAGGAGGCAATGCCTGAAGAATCAGATGAATTTACAGAAAGAGTGAAGAAGAGCGATGTTCCAGGCAGAGATCCTTTGGATAAATGCATGATGGTGTAAAACAGTAGGATATTTAAAACGTTCTCCAAGGCGAACACCATCATTTTACAGATAGGTTTCCTTGCCTTTAGAGAGGGGTGTGGGTCTGATGTAGTTAACTAATATTTTAGAGCAATTGTCAGAGCACAGAGGAGAACACTAGCTTTCTGACTCCAGATCACTGGTTTTCTATGCCAGTGTGAGGTCTTTGTTCTGCATGTTTAGCCTACATTCCGAGCCCTCATTGTTGGTTAAAGTTCCTATAAACATTCCAGTTATCCCAAGCAAAATTCCTCACCACAGGTTGCATGAGATATCCAAGACCACCTGCTTTGCTAGATGAAGGATTCGTTGGAGTTGGTTATGGGATGAACAAATCATGGAATGCCTCTAACTTTCTAATGGGGGTGGGTCTTAGTTACTGTTATTTTGAAAAATTCCTTTGAGTAACTTTATTTTTAAAAATATTTCATTTATTTATTTATTTGGCTGCATCAGGTCTTAGTTGTGGCACCCAAGATCTTCGTTGAGGCACGTGGGACCCTCAGTTGCGGCATGCGGGCTCTTTCTTGTGGCGCACGTGCTTCTCTCTAGTTGTGGCATGAGGGTTTTCTCTTCTCTAGTTGTGGTGCGCAGGCTCCAGGGCACGTGGGCTCTGTAGTTGTGGTCCATGGGCACCACGGCATGTGAGATCTTTAGTTCCCTGACCAGGCATGGAACCCTTGTCCCCTGCATTGGAAGGCAGATTCTTTACCACTGGACCACCAGGGACATCCCTTGAGTCACTTTAAATTGACCCAGGTGTAAATTTCGAATTTGACCCAGCTTCCTCCTCCCTCTCCTCTGTTTTCTTCCCTACTACTTCATTCTCAAAAGTCACTTAAAGACAATTTCTCTTTTGAGGAAATAGATCATTTAATTACCGTATTGCACAAACTTCAAGAGAGTTCCACTTGAGTTCTATCCTTCCTAGAGCCCAGGTTAGGAATGCGAGAGATAAGCTGTTTGACCTTGAGCAAACCACTTTTTCAGTTTCGTTCTTCATATCTGTCCAGGGAGACTGATTGGACTGGCTGATTTTCAGATTCCTCCCGGCACTAAAGTTTAATAATTTGTTTTTCTAAGTTGCTGGCAGAAAGATTGAGTTTCTTGCAACTTGTTTTCAAAAATTATATATTTTCCAGGAGTTGGATCTAAGGAAGAGCTTAATACCCAACCATGAGCCTGTGATGGCTTATACAATCTTCCCCCTGTTTCTTTGAGCCAAAGAACACCACTGCCTTTTCCCACCTCTTGAAGCTCTCTTCATTCGTCTAGCACGGTTTCCTGTACATCTCCTTGGATGATTTTTCCATGTTTCTCCTGTGACCAAACAAAAACAAAACCAGAAACAGCATTGCTATAATTTTGTGGAGGGAAGCCATTCTAAACAACTATTAATATTTCAGCGATCTAAAACAGTTTTTCAATTTCTCAAGGACAGTTTGTCATGGCACCCACTTTTCTACCATCTAAGGAAGGTGTTCCAAGTAAGTGCAAGGCTAAAGATATAAGGGTGGAACTAACTTCCCATTGGGGATTGCTATAAAATAGGAATTTTTCCTTCCCTGATCTCTAAATGTGGCCACAGAATGTTGCAACGAGGCTAGGTGGAAAGAATGTTGACATCTCTTCATTCCTCAACTGTAAGATCAGTTTTGGAAAACTGATAACATGCTTAAACTAGTTCCCTCATGCTCAAAGAGCCCATGTTTTCACAATGGGACAGTTGGAAGGTTCTGAGAAAATGCTCTCAGAAATCTGCCATACATGCCTGCAATAGCATAGTCCAGACTGGTTTCCTCATCTCATGCCTCTGACTCCTTACCTTTCCCTTATGTTCCTATAATAATGTTCTGCTTGGAGTTCCCTAAATACTCTATGATATCTCTTTGTCCAAACTGTGCCATCTGTGAGGGATGCCCTCCACCACCTAGCCATCCTGGCACTTCCTGGGAGAGCCCCTCAGATCACTCCTCCTGAGAATTTTGTCCTCATATCCATGAGTTGAATTGTCATACTATCTCCAATTCCACCTCTATCGTGACAGCTCGTACATTGCACTTCAATTACTTTTAGGCATCTACCATGCCTGGAGAACAGGATTTCCCTTTGATTCATCTCAAAACAATCAGCACGTGCCCAGCAAGGCTCTGAAGAGCAATGGATAGCACTTAACTGGAGACCTAGTCAGGTATACATGATAAATATATCTTCCAAACACAGAGATGAACACACAGTAGACCTTCAGTGCATGTGTTGGAATGACTAATAAATTACTTTTAACTAGAAGAAGATAAAATGTAATATTTTGTAAGGACCTGCATGGAACAAAAGGTCTGAGTAAGAGGGAACTCCTCCTGTCTGACTGCCTTGAGCTGGGACATCGTTATTTTACTGCCAGAACATCAGCTCTTCAGCTCTTCTTGGGTTTCAAGCATGCCGGCCTGCTTTCAGATTGGAACTTACACTGTCAGCTCTCCCAATTCTCAGGCCCTCAGACTCGGACTGACTCTATACCATTGTCTTCCCTGAGTCTCCAGCTTGCAGAAGTCCTGAGATTTTTTTTTAGCCTCCAGAATCACATGACTCAATTCCTTATAATAAATCTCTCTGTGTGTGTATGTGTTTGTGTGTTTGTGTGTCTGTGTGTGTAAGACAAGACTGGGGACAGGCCAATGCCCTGGTATTTAGGAACAGTGTGACTATGCAGAAACATTTATACTGGGCAGGAGAGGTTCTATTTGGATGAGAAGGTGAGCAGCGTGATACTAGGCTAAGACATCTGGACTAACTCCTCAGAGCATGGAAAGGCTTTGGTGGGTTTTAATCAAGGAATAGTTGACTCTGATTTGCATTTAGAGACATCTCTTTGGCAATTCTGTGGGTTATGAATTGGAGGGGGTCAGACTAGAAATATTTGATATGCTACCTTCAATACACTCGATTGATTTGATCTATCCTAAACACCACTTATGTGAAGGGCATGTTGCTGACTGTTAAGGTTGGGATAAGGGCAAAGAGTGGAAACACAGTACATCAAAGGATTTCCCCTCCCCTCCACCCACCCACCATGGACGTCACAATCCAGGGTGGTAAAATTATTGACATGTTTTTAGGAAACATTTTGATGTTCTTTCCAGACTTAATCCCAGGCTCATAAACGTTTCTCAATAATATGTATGGACTAAAATTCATTGAGCAAATGACTAAATAAATTAAGGTATAGCTGCCACTTATTGTCCAGGGTTTTAAGTGAATAAAAAATTTAACTGACAATTTTAAAGCCCATATCCATTTACAAAGAATCTTCTCATCCCCTACCTTTATGATGCCCAGAAAGCAATGCAAAATAGGTAATCTTTTTGATTATGTCCATTTGTTGCATGAGGTAACTGAGACTTTACAGAAGTTAATATCATTTATTCATTACATGGCCAAGAAGTGTAGACTTGAAATTACATTCTCTAATTTCAGATCCATTTTTATTTCATTAGTCTCTCTGTATCAGTTAATAATATGCATCCCCAGAAGGTAGTCTGTAGAGAGACTTCAACCCTGTAATAGTCTCCCCAAGGAGGTACCAAAGCCAAAATCAGTGGAAGAACTCGCTAGTCAAGGAGAATCCATGCTCAGGTTGCTGAATCACCCTGGCACCACCCTGCCAGGTGGGTGATGTTGCTCTTCTGTTGCAGACTGGTACATCTTACAGGAGCCTAAATGGCTTCATGACATAGACTCTGTTCATGGATTCCTGTGGAGTCATTCACTTGTTCATTTATATATTCATTCAGGATGTCATCCAGCTTATTAAAGCAGGCAAGGCCTGAAAGGATGATCTCACCCTGTCTGGGGAGCTCAGACCCTGGAATGGCATCTGGCAGGAATTTTCTCTCCTATACATGTGGGTCAGGAGACCTGGGAGACAGCAAATCAGAGGGCTATTGGCTAAGTAGCCCTTCCAGGGGGAGAATGGCCCCTTCTGAGGCAAACCTCTGGGTCATGTGTCTATCTGTCCCAAGCCTCCTCTGGGCCATGGCACTGTGCCTGTCTGTTTTAAGTTCTGGAAATAGGAAAATCAACTCAGATGCCGCCTTCTTTGCATGGAGCCAAGTAATTTCACATAAAATGAAAATTCAATCTGATCAAAAAAGATCCACTGCTTTCCAATCCAGTTATGTAAACCCCCAAGTGACATTTTACTAATGAAGGGAATAGGGTTTTGAAGTAAGAGAAAACAAGGTTCAAATCCCATACTGAAATTGCTGTGTGAACTTTACCAAGTAACTTATCTTCTCCAAGATTTACTGTGCTCATCTGAAAGATGGAGAAAATATTAACTTCACAGCATATTTGGGAGAAACAGATGGAAAAAATTAAAAGGATATTAAGAGCAGAACCATTTGTTGTGTGCTAGTCCCTGTCCTACTTAAAATTTCTAAAATTGAGTCATCATAGAATTCATTTGACTAATGAACCCTGAGGTTGAAGGATAATCCAGGACTTTCCTGGACTTGGAAACCACATCAGTGAGAGAATCCAGAGCTCAGAGCTCAGAGTCAAAGCCAGTGTGTCTGACTCTACATTCGTACCTATCAGCTCTTTAGCATATAATCTCTCTGCTTTTCTCTTGTGCTGGATTTTTTTTTTTTTTTTTTTTTTTGCGGTACGTGGGCCTCTCACTGTTATGGCTTCTCCCGTTGCGGAGCACAGGCTCCGGACGCGCAGGCTCAGTGGCCATGGCTCACGGGCCTAGCTGCTCCGCGGCATGTGGGATCTTCCCGGACCAGGGCACAAACCCGTGTCCCCTGCATCGACAGGCGGACTCTCGACCGCTGCACCACCAGGGAAGCCCTCTCTTGTGCTGTTTTGCTATCCTCCCTCCAGCTTCATTTCTCTACCTTCTCTTTCTTCATGAGTGAAAATAATCCTTTGGCTCATTCAAAGATGAAGACACCTAAGCTTGTCATTTAAATCCTGTGTAGCCCAACACCAGTGTTCTGTGGTTCTCCTACTAATGAATCACCTAACTCAAGTCACATATTAGGTACCCAGTAAGGGTTTGTCTTTATTTCTTCATTGACTCCAGAGGAAAAGCATATCTGAGACTTACCTCTTGGAGACCAGCAGCAATCACTGTATATAGATTGGAAAACGTTCCACTGAGATGGAGAGGCTGAGCAGGTAATAGAGTATGTGGCTGCAGGGGGTTAGATGGTATCTGGAAATAGCAGGTCTCTCCCTGCTATTTTTGTTCACTGAAATTTGCATATGTGTATCTGGTGGTGGCATTTTTCCATCTGCTCCATCACCCCTCCAGGTTTGGTTCACAGCACCAGAGATCTGGAAGCACCAGTATCAGTCTGTCCTTCAGTGCACTCTAAACTAGAAGAGAGTGGTCTGCACTCTCCACTTTTTCCCCACCCACACTTAAGGCAGCAAATGGAAACTAGTCAGGGGAGGTGAGCTCTTGGGTAAAATTCCTTCAGTAAAGAGACTATGATGACACTTCACATCTGTTTTAACACTGATGCCAGATCCTGAGAACTACACTCTCTGATGCTTTATCCACACCCCTCCCTGACTCTACAGGGAAACCTTGTCTCTACCTTTCCCAGAGTGTGGACCACCAGTCCTTAGCACATCCACTTCCCCAGCTGGGACTGGTCTTAAACCATGTTCTCTGCATCCAGATTCGCAATGCCAGTTGGTGGGTAAGACTGTGGAGAATGGATACAGATGCCTTAGCAAAGATGATGGCTTGACAAGAATGGGATGTGTCGTCTATCAGAACCAGGCTGCCTGAGGTCAACGGTTTTCCTCCTGTGGGCCTTTGCATGTTCTGCTTCCTCTGCCTAGAATGCTATTTGTCTTCTTTTCATTTGCTAATTTTATTGATCCATCTGCCTTTTGAGATTAGGGTGTTTGGGTAAAATATGATTACAGTTGAATTATCTCTAGGTTAGTTTCCAACATAAGCTAAAGGCCAGTCCTTTACACATCTGTGCACTGAGAATTCTGTATCATTCACAATGATGACATGATATGATGGCACTAACTGCCACAAGGTTCAACATGCTAAAGTTCAAAGTGGCAGAAGAGTGATGGATGCTTGTGTGACCCAAATATATTTAAAGTGCTACTTTGAAGTGGAAAATGTGAAAGAGGCATCACACTTCAAGGATATAAATTTGAGCCTGGGCCAGCAATTTCAGTTTTAGAATCCTCAAGGCATTCTGTGGATACCCCTTTCACTTTTGGGGGGGGCGGCAAATGTGTCAATTTATCTATATTGGAGATATTTCATAATATTCACTATCAATAAATACAAGGGTTAATGAGAATATGTGTATTCTTTAAAAAAAAAGAGCCAATTACTGTGTAAAGCAATGAGTCCAGTGTTTGTAAGCATGATCTAATTTAACTTTCATGATAATACATGAGAAAGATAATTCCTCTACCAATGTAGAAAGAGTCTCAAAGAAATCAATCTATTTGCTTGAAATAAAACTGCTCTGGAACTTTTATCTGTCAGATCTGAAAATCTATGCTCCTGCCATTTATTAAAATCCAGTATTGATGTTGGCTTTTCTCAAGGCCCTCTGCTTTTCCAAGTCCCTTGACTTTGTAGCTCTTCGTAGAGAGCAACAGGGAAACAGAGACTTGGGTTGCTTTCCAGATGAATACTCTCAAAGAAGTCGCCAGCCAGTTTGGAAGTAGGTATCTCCTTGTCTCAAGCAGACCCACTCCTTGGTCAAGGTCCAGAGGCCTGGTTCATTCTATTCTGTGATGGTTTCCACCCCCTTGATGACTGGTTTATGTCTGACCTTGTCAAAAGGGCATCTGAGCACCATTAGCAGTAGATGTGGTTGTCTCTAGAGCCTGAAATTAGTAACCATCCAGTGAATGGCACACCTCAGTGCCTTCTCTGTAAGGAGCTCCAGAGGCAGGGGAAGTGGGGTGGGTCCTCCTGGACTATAAAGGCAGACAATGTGTCCCACATTGTTTTGTTTTGTTTTTTTTTTTTTTTTTTTTTGCGGTATGTGGGCCTCTCACTGTTGTGGCCTCTCCCACTGCGGAGCACAGGCTCCGGACGCACAGGCTCAGCGGCCATGGCTCACGGGCCCAGCCGCTCCACGGCACGTAGGATCCTCCCAGACCGGGGCACAAACCCGTGTCCCCTGCATCGGCAGGTGGACTCTCAACCACTGCGCCACCAGGGAAGCCCCCCACATTGTTTTATCATACCTTCCCCTCCATGTTAGCCAGAATGTCCATGTACCCAAATTGTCCCTTGGCTCGTGGGACCCTGGATGCTTGCCTTTTGAGAGATTGCATGAGGGGATGGTTGGCAGGTCTCTCCCTGCTATTTTTGGTTGCTAGGAAATTAAACCTTGTCCCTCCACAATCATGTGGTCTAACTGTCTATGGATTTTGGAGACAGAGTATTAACTTTAAGCTTTTTTGTTGTTGTTGCTTTGGTTTTTTACCTTTTCTAAGATTCATTAGATTGGACCAGTTTGTTGGACCATGCTTGTGCCCCTGTTCAGAGCCAAATGACCATTGAGGTGTTATGTGTGGCCCAGATTTTTAATTTGGGTTTTGAAAGTCGTTATTGTCTGGACCCTGGGCATGAGAGGGGAAGTGGAGAAAAAGGTACCTATGGGTCCCTATTGGTAGAGACGTATTGCAGGTAAAGTAGGGGAGGTGCCAAGAGGCAGCACTATAGGGTAGGTTCTGTGGCAGAAGAGCAGTGTCAGAAGAGAAAGACCCTCACTCAAGACAACTGGCTCCCCTCCTCTCTCTGATACCAGCAGAAGAGCCCGTTTTGCTGGCAAGAGGAGCTCACTGTCTTACTAGGGAAAAAGAGCAAGGTCAAGTTCACATGTGTGCTAGCTGTAGAAGTGAAGGGGCAGCAGTGTTGAGCAAAGTCTCTCTGGGAACCTTCGAGACCCTCGAATTCAGCATCCCTTTTTTACAGATGAAATAAACTAAGAATCTACCCCAAGAGACAAAAGAAAAATGATCTTAAAAAGATATGCACTGTACGTGAGGATTTAATGTCCCCCCCCTTCATTAACACATTCATTCATGCAACTCAACATGTATCAGTGGACCAAACATTGGTCCAGGTACTGCTGAGGATCCGACAGTGAGCAAAACGGACAGAGTTCCTAGAGTTTCGTAGGAGAGACAGGTCAATAAAAGTAAACAAATGCATACTACTCTAGTATAGTAATTACTATGAAGGAAAAATAAAACCAAGGTACTGAGAGAGAATGATGGGAATGCAGGAAATCTCCCATGGCAGAAGGGCTATGCATGTGGATCTCAGAGCAGTAAACATGTCTGGAAGAGGAAACGTTTTGTACAAAAGCCCTGAAGGAGAAAGAATTTGGAAAGTGTTTAGATCTGGGGGAAAAAATACCATTGGGTTGGTTGTGCTTGGATCATGTTGTATCAGGAGACAGAGGGGGAAAGATGACACAGCTGAGGCAGTGGTGGGGTCAAGCATGGCCTTGAAGATGACGGATGCTAGAGCTTTTTTCTAAGGGTACTGATATGTATTGAATGTTTAACTTACCTTTTGAATAACTGGTACATTTATATGGTTCACACAATTTATCAATTTAAGAAAGTATCCATGGAAAGTGTCCCTATCATCTCTATCCCAACTGCACAGTTCCCATCCCCACCCTGCCCTTCACAGTTAAATGTTGTTCGTAGTTTCTCAGGTTTCCTTCACATAAAAGGAAACATGACACACACTTCCTGTGTATGCTCCTAATTCACACACAAAATACACTGTTCTACCAGTTGCTTTTATCAGTTAACATGTCTTGGAAATCTTTCTGTATAAGCGTAAAAAAATCTACTTGATTGGTTTTCATACGTAGAGAACACTCCATCTCACAGATATGCCATAAGTTGTTTAACCAGTGGATTTGGGTTCTTTTTTTTTTTTTTTTTTTTGCTTTTTGGTTTTTTGTTTGTTTTTTAGTATTTTACTGTAACAAACAATGCCAAAACTAATAGTTGTGGGCAAATATCTTTTTGCCATGTGCACAAGTCTATCAGTGGGATAAATTCCTAGAAGAGAAATCTGTGAATCAAAAGGTGTATGTTTTTGAGAAATGGCAGGTTAGGGAGTTCCAAGAATTGGTCTTTTTACTGAAATAACCATAAGGGGCCAAAACGGACATAATCAATCTCTAAGGAACTCCAAAATCTAATACAAATCTTATGGCAACCAAGGGAGTACTTAATGAAGAAAAAACCCTGCTAAATGTTGGTAAGAAATTGTTCTTTCTTACCTGTCTACCATCCCCCATTCCTCAGTTCACTGGCAGCCATGGGAGAGTGGTCCACATTTCTGGTGCAGCTGCTGATGCCAGAGGATAGGGAACAATACAGACTTTGTTCTCCAAAAATTGTGTATTTTGATCTATCTGGCAGTTCCCTGAGGGACTATCACTAAGACTTGCTTTTGTTTCACCCCACTCAGGCTGGGTGGCATCTGTTGAAAACATTAAAGATTAATTACCCATAGCTGCCTAGGGCAAGGGATGACATATGGAGCAAGTAGCAGACAGACCATAAAGCCTGGGGAGGAGGAAACTGAGAAGGAAGATTCTTGTGGGAATAATGATTTGAAAGGCTGCCATTTCTACAAGGGAATCCCAAGTACAATGTGCATACCTAAGGCTAGACACATGGTCTGAAGAGTCCTAAGAGAACCCTAGGCTTGCATCTCCCTCTGATCTTTGGTTTCTTTACAAGCAAGAGGTGAAGGCTAAGGCAGAGTTGTAGGCAACACTGGCAAAGCATTGAAGGAGTACTCCAGCTCAGGGCCCATCTGCAAAGAAAGACCAGAAGAGTATTTTTATTTTTTGTCTTTTGTTTCCAGGCATCTAAGGAAATCTCTGTCAGATCACTGACTAACTACTGAGATAATGAAACTGAGAATTTAGACTACTAAAGTATTTTACTGACAAGTAAAATAGTTTAGAATAGTCACTAAGCAAATAGATGACTGCAGCCCTCAGCCAGCAACAACTACAAACCCTAGGGAGGGAGAGAGAAGCTGATTTCCAGAGCTACCACACTGAAATACTCAAAACATCTAGTTTTCAACAATAAAAAATTACAAAGCATACCAAACAATAGGAAAGTGTAACCCATTTTCAGGGAAAAAAAGAGAAATTGATGGAAACCCTAAAGAAGCCCCTAAAGTTGGACTTGGTTATGTTACATATTTACACAATGCAGTTACATTTTCCAGGGTTCTTTATTTCTTTGGTTGGGTTATTCTCAAGAGTCCCTTCATTTTCACCTGAAGAACTTCCTTTAGCATTTCTTGTAGAGAGTGTCTCCTATTGAAAAATGTGCTCAGCTTTTGTTTATCTGGAAATGTCTTAATTTCTCTAATTTTGAAGGATAGTATTATTGGATATGGAATTCTTGGTTAACAGTTTGTATTATTTTTTTCTTTCAACACCTTAAATATGCCATCCCACTGCCTTCCAGCCTCTGTTGTTTCTGCTGAGATATTTACCTGTTAATCTTATTGAGGATCCCTTGTACATGATGATTCAATTCTCTCTTGCTGATTTCAGAATTGTCTCTTTGTCTTTTGATAGTTTTATTGTTTAAGTGCCCCAGTGTGGATCTCTTTATGTTTACCCTTCTTGAAATTTGTTGAACTTCTTGAATGTGTAGATTTGGGAAATTTTCAGCTCTTATTCCTTCAAATATTCTTTCTGTTCCTTTCTCTCCTCTCCTTCTAGGACTCCCATTATGTATATGTTGGTATACTTGATGATGTCCCACAGGTCTCTACAAAATCTTCAAAACAGTTTCCAATCTTTACTAATGCATTTATATGGGAAGAGTCTCCCCAAGAACTCACAAAATGGCTAAGATCTATTCTTAAAGCCAGGCATGCAGCAGGATACCACACGTGGGGATGCAGGTGTTCCAGACAGAAGAATGGGTAGAGATTATGGCAGAGACTATGACACGAGCTCTGGGCTTTCATAGGCTATGGTACTGTCAGGGAATTCATCCCAAGTCCTCTGGTACTCTGAGGGACAGAGGGCTCCTTCCAATAACTGAGCAACAATTGTATCAGAAATGTCTTTAACTTAGTAGACACTAAGGAAAACAATCACAATGAATGAGTGAGAACCAGAGAAAACACTGTTCAATAATATGGAGATCAGATGAGTTCAAAAAGGTGGAGGCTGCTTAGTTCTGTTGAATTCTAGGACTAAGACAATTTAGTGAGAATGACTGCAGTCCAAGCATAATTTCCAAAGCCATGGAATAAGCCTGGGTAAAAATACCTGAACTACATTAAGTGATTACAGTCACCTCAATGCCCCTTTATTATCTTTTCTGTTTCTGCGTATACTGGTCCATCTTCCTCACCATAGTACTGCCTGTGTATTCATTGACAGTTTGATTCTCTCTGCCTGTATTCTCAGATGTGCTAGAAAGATGGACACTCTGAGGGGTGGCTCCTTCATTAGCAAATATAAACTGACTGAGGCTATTCTAGGCTGGGCCCTATGCTGAGTACTGAAGATTCAGAGATGACTGGGACATAGTCCTTGCCATGTAGAAACTGAATCTATAGTGAGAAAAATCTCAGTACAAAAATATAACACACATATATATAATCCCTCCTTGAAGAATTCAAGAAAGTTATTTATTCATTTTTCAAACCTTTATTGAACACCTACAGGGGTTTAGACTCTGGTCGAGGACAGGAAATTCACTGGAGAACAAAACGATCAAAATCCTTGCACTCGTGGAGCTTTCTTGTTTTGTGTGTTTGCAGGAAGTGGAAGAGCATACACAAATCAAATAAATGGGTAAATAAACATGGTAATTTTAGATCATGTGAGGATTACGAAGGGATTTCACTGCATGTTAGTTAATATGGGTAAAGAGCAGCATTAGTCTGTCTGATGAAGAAAGATCTACCTAATTGAAGAGGGTCAAGTCATGCTTCAAATAAAATCTTAATGGGAGGCTTATATAGATAAGTCCTTACAAAACAATTCAGTTCTGTTATTTACTACTTATAAAACAGCATTAGCCTCTTTTACAAACAGTGTAAGCTCCATTATATTCATTTGATCTTCACAGCTAACGCATTAGAATTGTTTCATTGTAGAACTTTGATTCTTTACCTGAGTAATTTGTACTGTTACTTCTTGTTCAGAATCTTAATTTCCCCATCTGGAAACAAACAAACAAACAAAAAAGGTCAATCAATTCCCACTTCACAGCACTGTTTGAGGGTTCAAATCAGCGGGATGCCATATACAAGAAAGTGATTATTGGTGGAACTTACTAGATTTCAATAAATGAGAGTTGAATCTAAATCAGAAACAGGTTATTAAGGGTCAATTATGTGTTGAAAATTATGATAAGTGCTAGACCTTCATCTTTAGAGATATCCAAACAGTTGTAGGTTGTCTCCATACCAGAAATACTGCAGAAGAGATTCCTGGGTTGGGTTGGGCCACTAGATTGAAAATGCCAAGACAAAGATTCACCCGACTTTTTATTATAACATTTCCAGGCCCCAGTTAGGTATTGAATCAACTATAGGTATCTATAGTAGGTAATTAATAATTGTAAACAGAATAACTAAAATTGTGCAACAACTTTGAGTTTATTTGATGCCTTTGACTTTCCTACCCCCTATTACTCTAAAATGTGATTCCTATATTCTTTAACATTTGGCAAAATCAGTGATTCTACAGCTCCTAAATCAGGCAGTACTTATGCTAAAGGTTTACTCTCAGGACAGAGCTCCAGGATACCTCTCTCCTCTCAACACACTGTTCTGAAGTATAGAGAATGTAGATGTCCCAATAAAAGTACTGCTGCTTTTGAAAACAACTGGGGTAAAAATAATGGTGCATGTTTCTTTGAAGTGTTCTCAGCTATTTTAGGGCATTAGTAGCAAGTAAGAGAAGAGCAGTAAGCATTTGATTTTCTAATAGCCTGAGTATCCAACATCCAAGGAATTTTGTGGAGAGGTTGTCAATCCCTGTCCTCTGCCAGAGTATCATTGGCAAGAGGGGAGGAGGTGGGTTAGGATTAGAAATGTCAATCCGTACCCCACAGGTCTGATTGCTAGGATAAGTCAGGTCCTGAAGTCACAGTGGAGAAGGGAGCCTTGTCCATCCCACATGGCTCTCTGCTTGGGATTTGGTTCAGCCCATCATAGGTACTGAAGTTGAGATCAGTGTCTACTGTCTGCCCAGCACCATGCTGAGAAGGACATAGTCTCCACCTTCATAGACAAAGTCTGGTAAGGATGAACTTGTCAACAAATAAAACTTCACTGTGTAATGCACAAAATAGCAAATTCTATATAAGAACATAAGAGGTACCATGGAGAAAGCAATTAACAGAGTCTGGGAGGGCAGGGAGCCCTTCATGTAAAAAGTTAATGCCTGCACAGGGTTGTTTTTTTTTTTTTGCGATACACGGGCCTCTCACTGTTGTGGCCTCTCCCGTTGTGGAGCACAGGCTCCGGATGCGCAGGCTCAGTGGCCATGGCTCACGGGCCCAGCCATGCCGTGGCATGTGGGATCTTCCCGGATCGGGGCACGAACCCGTGTCCCCTGCATCGGCAGGCGGACTCTCAACCACTGCGCCACCAGGGAAGCCCCCTGCACAGGGTTTTAATGATTGGCAGGGATCTTCCAGGCAGACAGGAGAAAGATGTGCACTCTAGGAAGAGGGAAGAACATGTGCACGGTGTGTCCTGAGAGTTAAAAAGAGTTTTCGAGGGTTCAAACATTGGTACGAAAGAGGGAGAAGAGGCTCTAGGGAGGGCCCAGATTATGAAGAGCTTTGAATAGTGCATAAAGAGCTTTGGCTTTATCTTCTTGACACAAGGGAGCCATAGAAAGATTGTGAGCAGTGCACCATACACAAAAATAAACTCAAAATTGCTTAAAGACTTAAACAGAAGATACAACACCACAAAACTTCTAGAAGAGAACATAGGCAACACATTCTCTGACATAATTTGTACCAATGTCTTCTTAGGTCAGTCTCCCAAGGCAATAGAATTAAAAGCAAAAATAAACAAATGGGACCTAATCAAACTTATAAGCTTTTGCACAGCAAAGGAAACCATAAACAAAACAAAAAGACTGGGAGAAAATATTTGCAAATGATATGACCAACAAAGGACTAATTTCTGAAATATACAAACAGCCCATACAACTCAATAACAAAAAAACAAACAACCCAATCAAAAAAAATGGGCAGAAGACCTAAACAGACATTTCTCCAAAGAAGACATACAGATGGCCAATAGGTATATGAAGAGATCCTGAACATTGCTAATTATTAGAGAAATGCAAACTGACACTACAATGAGGTACTGCCTCACACCAGTCAGAATGGCCATCATTAAAAAGTCTACAAATAACGAATGCCAGAGAGGGTGTGGAGAAAAGGAACCCTCCTACACTGTTGGTGGGAATGTAAATTAGTGCAGCCACTGTGGAAAACAGTTTGGAGGTTCCTCAAAAAACTAAAAATAGAGTCTCCATATGATCCAGCAATCCCACTCATGGGTATATATCCAGACAAAACTATAATTCAAAAAGATACATGCACTCTTATGTTCATAGCAGCATTATTCACAATAGCCAAGACATGGAAACCACCTAAATGTCCATCGACAGATGAATGGATAAAGAAGATGTGGGATATATACACAATGGAATACTACTGAGTCATAAAAAAGAATGAAATAATGCCATTTGCAGCAACATGGATGGACGTAGAGATGATCACACTAAGTGAAGTAAGTCAGACAGAGAAAGAAAAATACCACATGATAACATTTATATGTAGAATCTAAAACATGACACTAATCAACTTATTTACAAAACAGAAACAGACTCACACACACTGAAAACAAGCTTATGGCTACCAAAGAGGAAAGGAGGTGGGGGAGGGATGGATTGGGAGTTTGGGATTTGCAAACACAAACTATTATATATATGTATAACTCAATCACTTTGTCATACACCAAAAACTAACACAACATTGTAAATCAACTATAATTCAATAAAACAAATTTAAAAACTGCCCCCCACCCCAAAGTGTAATACTGGCTTCCAGGAGCCTCTGGAAGGTTAGATATTGATTAAAAATTACTCGTGGGAGCTTCCCTGGTGGCGCAGTGGTTGAGAGTCTGCCTGCCGATGCAGGGGACATGGGTTCATGCCCCGGTCCGGGAGGATCCCACATGCCGCAGAGTGGCTGGGCCCGTGAGCCATGGCCGCTGAGCCTGCGCGTCCGGAGCCTGTGCTCCGCAACGGGAGAGGCCACAGCAGTGAGAGGACCGCGTACCACAAAAAAAAAAAAAAAAAAAAAAAAAAAAAAAATTCCTCATGGAGTATCTAAGAGCTCTTGCGAAGCACGCCTAGGAGCATATGAAAACAATTAACGAAATATACACCAAATCTGACCTACTCTAGGGATTAGGTGTTCTCTAAGAAAAAAATTCCAGGATGGTTGGTTTGGGATGATTTCTGTTCACTTTCTTTACAAGAGGAGCACTGTTACTTTATAGTGTTATTTGTTTTGTGAGAGGCAAGGGCTTGCCAAGCAATATTCTCCGAGAGGGGAGTTATGAACACAATCTAAAGAGCACCAAAGAGGGAGGAGATATGGGGATATATGTATATGTATAGCTGATTCACTTTGTTATACAGCAGAAACTAACACACCATTGTAAAGCAATTATGCTCCAATAAAGATGTTAAAAAATAAAATAAAGCGCACCAAAAATGCAAAGTAATCCTCAGTCACTATATATTTCAGTATCCTGATGCTCAGAGCTTTCTTGTATATTTTCTTAAAATGGAAAATATTAAGGGGTAGTCTTTGAGCAAAAGTAGGAGCATTTCCTCCCATAAACTTTTTGTAACTTTTCATAATTGTCACATCAGAATAACAGAGCCATCCTGAAAATTCAGGTGGCCTTATAGGAGGACTTGCTGGAAGCTGTATTATTTATTTTTTCTCCTTTTACTATCTCTAGAGAAACAGTGTCGTGTGTGCATAAAAGCACAGGGCGTATTTTGCCAGGATCTCTCTGTGGGATTCCATGTTGCTTTTTGAAATCTTTGTTTACATTTGGAGTGTAGTTAAATGACTGAAACCAGAAATTGCAATGGCTACTTGCTGTTTGAAAAGGCCAGACACCTGGAAACCGAAGGCTTTGGGCTTTTGCCCTGATTTTCCCCACTGCCAGCTCTTAGCTGCTGGACACAAGTCCTCATTTCTCTAAGCGATGTGTGCCCCTATTTACCAGGGGCATCCTCACTACACTGTGAAAATTAGCTGATAAATAATTATGGAAGAGCTTCAAAAAAAGCTGAAATAAAATCAAAGCTACCATTCTGTTATTTATGAATTTTGAATTAGGTGCTCACAGTAAGCTTATGGTTTTTGCACAGGATTCATGATTTTAGTTAAATCAGTCTGCATACTATTTTTTATCTCTTCCATACTCATAAATGACACCCATCTTAATCTTTGAACCTGCTTTTTCTTTTATCAGGTGTACTGTCTCTGAACCTCCCTCTCTACACAAACCCCACTTATCCTCTGAATCCTAGTTTAAGTACCAAATTTCCACAAGAGCCTGAGATGCAGCCTGAGGGTAGAAAAGAATTTACCCCAGTCTGAAACAGTGTTAAACACATGTGTTGCATTTTTTACCATTGCCTTTGAGTTTTCCAAATGCCATGGCTCCGTGCGAAATTTTTAAAATGAGAATTCCTATGGTCATGAAAATCTTTGGAAGTTTATGGGTTTTACTTGCCATTGAGCCTCTGTAGCATAGTATTATTGTTCTTGTTCCTTAAGGGGCCAAACATTGACGTTCTTCAAAATACTAATTACTCTTTACCATGGGATGCCATTTAAGGAATTGTACACAAGTCCCTTCCTTTTTATTTATTTATTTATTTATTTATTTATTTATTTATTTAATTTTTGCAGTACGCGGGCCTCTCACTGTTGTGGCCTCTCCTGTTGCGGAGCACAGGCTCCGGATGTGCAGGCTTAGAGGCCATGGCTCACGGGCCTAGCCGCTCCGCGGCATGTGGGATCTTCCCGGACCGGGGCACGAACCCGTATCCCCTGCATGGGCAGGCGGACTCTCAACCACTGCGCCACCAGGGAAGCCCAAGTCCCTTCCTTTTGAAGAAGATTTTGTTATGAACATCCCACCAGTATAATTTCTAATTAACATTTAATAATAGTTTTTAGTCCATCGCTCACAAATGGGCATCCATCCTCAAGATGAGAGCATGTCTCCAAGGGACAACTAAAATACAACCCCCGTTTTGCAGCAATGTCATAAAAGGATGCTACCAGGGGTTGTCTCTGGCTAGAACTCAACTAGGGTTGGTGTGAGAACAGCGGCATCACCCTCAAAGCCAGCACTCTCCATAAGAATGCAGCCCGTGCAGAACTGGCTCTCTGGGCTCGATCAATGCATATACAAGGTGACTTGTTATAGTTTATAGATTTCTTTTTGTCCTGATGGCTGGGGGCAAGATTCCAAGTAGAGAATAAAGGAGTCACTCACTTCTCCATTTCCCTGACCACTGTGGAGACTACACTGTGTTGATTTTGGCCTGAAGAAACCGAAGTCTAACCTTCTTATTCCAGACTGAAGTCAAGAGAGGGGACGTGACCTGGCTAAGGCCCGACCATTTATTAAAGTGACAAAATCAGGACTAAAGTCTGTAATTTTCTGACATCAGGTCAGAGTCAGATATATGAAATTTATTGTTGTTTTCCTAAAATCTAATATGAATTATAATTGTTCAAAAATTTCCAGAGGCTCCCCTTTTCTCATTTTCATATTCCTGCCACCCACAAAATCCCTGCTAACTTCTTTTTTTTTTTTTTTTTTTGTGGTACGCGGGCCTCTCACTTCTCTGGCCTCTCCCGTTGCAGAGCACAGGCTCTGGATGCGCAGGCTCAGCGGCCATGGCTCACAGGCCCAGCCGCTCTGCGGCATGTGGGATCCTCCCGGGCCGGGGCACGAACCCGTGTCCCCTGCATCGGCAGGCAGACTCTCAACCACTGCGCCACCAGGGAAGCCCCTTGCTAACTTCTTATTGAATACCATCACAACCTTAACACCCTACCTTCAAATCACAACTTCCCCAAAACTTCTAATTATGTCCAAGCCTCTGTGCTTTTGATTTTGGTCTTCCCTTGTCCTGAATAACTCTATGTGTCAAAATCTTTTAATGATTACCTCAGACACCACACCTAGTTTCTCAGAGCTGCTTTAGTTGATTGGATTACTATCGTTAATGAATACTTCATATTTTTTAGTTTAGGCAGTAATCATATCTTTACTTTTCCGTCCCCCTAAAATGTGATCCCCAGAATCTGAGAACTGTGCTTTCTTCCTCTTGATAACTTCTATAGTCACTGACACCAATAAGCATTCTATAAATGTGTGTTGACTGCCATTGGCCAAAGTCAAAGACAAACTAACAAAAACAGAGCACCTACATCTTCTGAGCTCCAGTTCTGGTCTTTTTCCATTTTAGCTTGAAACTTGGCTTTGACTTCCAATTTTGACCTTGAGTGAGGACCTCCCTCCTGTCCCTGGCTTCACACTGGAGGCTCCAAGCCAGCGATGCATGGCTTGACTCAGAGTAAAGAATGAAATCATCTTCACTTGTCCTGGGACCTTGGGAGGTCTCACATCCGGCAGTCCCAACTACAAAGTCCAAACCCTCCATCTGGGAGTCCATCTGGCATTTTGAAGTCCATAAATGTCTTTGTCAGCCCAAACTGCTGCACAGCACACTGAGCTGCCCCTCTAAACCCACCCATCGAATTCTCAGAATACTCATGTAGTCATAATTGTCTCACTCATTGCCTATCAACATCAGAGATTTAATCACGGCCAGCTGGCAGAAACATGCAGTAAAAGACTCAAGGGCAGTAAGATGCAAGGCAGAAAGACACAAAGGCCTGCACCCACATCCAGTCCCTATGATTCAAATACTTAGGCATCTGAATCTCTAACCAGTTTCATCCTTCCCTTTGGAGGTGTAGTGGGCTATTCACATATCACTTGCAGTTTGAAATTAAAATTTCTGCCATTTCTAATGGGAATGCCATTTGACTTGCCTGAGAGAAATGGGAAATAGTCCTGTAGTTTGAGCTTCCTGGACATTGGTGGCCTATTAAAGACAAGTTTGAAAAGATTTATATGGTGTCCTTAGAATCCTTTATCTATACTGGGCCCCTTGGCAAACCTGGAGGAATCTTTTCCACTATGTAATATGTGGCTCCCCAGAATGACTTCCTGAGAATACTACTTCTGTGGAATGTTAATAGGTATATTAAAGAGAATGGTAATGCTGCTAAATAAATGTTGGAAGCACTGGGTTAAACACAATCTAATATTCTTCAACCACTTTTTAATTGAAGAAAATCTTTATTATGATAATATACTTTGTAATTGCCCCAGAGGACAGAATATGTGGCTTAGTTGAAAACACTTTTTTTACACTGTGACTCTGGTAGAACTAATGGTAACTGGAATGTACTTAAAGAACAAACTAAAACAAACTAAAACAAACAAAACAAACAAAAAACTCGATCTAGTCCTGCTATTCTTTTCTTCTTCTCATACCAACCTTATGTAGTTACTTCTCTCTTTTACATTCTCTTTTCTGTTTGACTTCCCTTTAATTTATTTTATTAGTTGATTTATAAGAAACCACCTGCCAGTTTCTTCCTTTAAAAATTCCATTTTTAATATTGCCTCCGTGTGCAGTTCTGAAGTAGAAAGAGCATGGCCTTGAATTCAAGCAAATATGAATTCAAGTCTTTGCTCTGAGTCTCACTGACTGTGAGCAAGAACAAATTTCTTTACTTCTAGTAGCTTCAGCTTATTCTCTGTTAAATGATGAAGAAAATATCCAGCTCTCAGGATGATTGCAAGACTGAAAAAAAAAAAGCATTTATGAAGCACAACAGATCTTCATTATAAATATATGTGAAGCATTATCTATGTTGTCACTCTTGGTGTTGTGTTGATAGCAGGATTTGCAATAGAAATAGAGGAACTAAAATGCCTTTGAAACATCATACCATATAAATGTAATAAGACTTATCAGTGTTATTTTAAGTCACAAGGCACAGTCTAAGCTTTTATACTCTCTCTCTGCCTCCTAAAATTTATTCTAATTGTCATTGCTCCTTTAATGCCATTTAGGGGATGCACGGATATTGAACCCCTCAATTCTTGAGATGGCCAGAGCCCTTGGACTGGTCACTTCTGTCCTCAAAGCAGCTTCTTCAGTTAACCCCTTGTTTTGTATAAATATGATTATTATTAACTCAGGCCACCATGATATAAAACCATATGGAGAAACACACTGGTTAATGTCATGATGTCAAAAACACGGTCATGGGCTTCCCTGGTGGCGCAGTGGTTGAGAGTCCGCCTGCCGATGCAGGGGACACGGGTTCGTGCCCCGGTCTGGGAAGATCCCACATGCCGCAGAGCAGCTAGGCCCGTGAGCCATGGCCGCTGAGCCTGCGCGTCCGGAGCCTGTGCTCCGCAAGGGGAGAGGCCGCAGCAGTGAGAGGCCCGCCTACCGCAAAAAAAAAAAAAAAAAAAACACGGTCATGATGGTACAACTAGCTCTTGTCAGGTGATCAGTTTAAATACTTTAATCAAATCAACCACGGTTCAAGCTGTGACTGAGAGACTGCTTGTTTGGGGATGTGGCTTAAACATCATGCGTCATTAGAGACTGAGATCAGAAGACCTGTAAAGATCCTTTAGCTATTGAGATGATTTAGATTTTATCAATTGCTCCCAAATTCTGGCTAACTACTTAACCCTGAACTTTGCAGTCTCTCATTTTCCCGCCTGATAACTCAGAAATAAAGGCTAGAGCCTCTTCCACTAGCATCAGTTTGCTACTCAGAGGGTGATCAAAGTCTAACAAGCAAAGTAGGAAGGAAGTTAAAATTTCACAAGGACAGGGGAGACCTTCAAGATGGCAGAAGAGTAAGACGTAGAGATCACCTTCCTCCCCACAAATACATCAGAAATACACCTACCTGTGGAACAACTCCTACAGAACACCTACTGAATGCTGGTAGAAGACCGCAGACTTTCCAAAAGGCAAGAAACTCCCCACGTACCTGAGTAGGGCAAAAGGAAAAAGGAAAAACAGAGACAAAAGAATAGGGACGGGACCTGCACCTCTGGGAGGAAGCTGTGAAGGAGAAAAAGTTTCCACACGCTAGGAAGCTCCTTTGCGGGTGGAGACAGAGGTGGGGGAAACTTCAGAGCCATGGAGGAGAGTGCAGCAACAGGGGTGTGGAGGGCAAAGTGGACAGATTCCTGCGCAGAGGATTGGTGCCGACCAGGCTGAAAGGGTCTTGGTGCTCCAGTCGGGTGTCAGGCCTGTGCCTCTGAGGTGGGAGAGCCGAGTTCGGGACATTGGTCCACCAGAGACCTCCCAGCTCCATGTAATATCAAACAGTGAAAGCGCTCCCAGAGATCTCCATCTCAACACTAAGACCCAGCTCCACTCAACGACCAGCAAGCTACAGTGCTGGACACCCTATGCCAAACAACTAGCAAGACAGGAACAGAAACACACTCATTAGCACAGAAGCTGCCTAAAATCATAATAAGATCACAGACACCCGAAAACATGCCACCAGATACAGTCCTGCTCAGTAGAAAGACAAGATACAGCCTCATCCACCAGAACACAGGAACTAGTCTCCTCCACCAGGAAGGCTACACAACCCACTGAACCAACATTAGCCACTGGGTGCAGACACCAAAAACAACAGGAACTGTTGAACCTGCAAGTTCAACCTGCAGTTGAACCAAGAGAACCAACAGAACCTGCAGCCTGTGAAAAGGAGACCTCAAACACAGTAAGTTAAGCAAAATGAGAAGGCAGAGAAACACACAGCAGATGAAGGAGCAAGGTTAAAACCCAGAGGACCAAACAAATGAAGAGGAAATAGGCAGTCTACCTGAAAAATAATTCAGAGTAATAATAGTAAAGATGATCCAAAATCTTGGAAATAGAATGGAGAAAATACAAGAAACATTTAACAAGGACCTAGAAGAACTAAAGAGCAAACAAACAATTATGAACAACACAGTACATGAAATTAAAAATTCTATAGAAGGAATCAGTAGCAGAATAACTGAGGCAGAAGAATGGATAAGTGACCTGGAAGTTAAAATAGTGGAAATAACTACTGCACACCAGAATAAAGAAAAAAGAATGAAAAGACTTAAGGACAGTCTCAGAGACCTCTGGGACAACATTAAACACACCAACATTCGAATTATAGGGGTTCCAGAAGAAGAAGAGAAAAAGAAAGGGATTGAGAAAATATTTGAAGAGATTGTAGTTGAAAACTTCCCTAACAGGGGAAAGGAAATAGTTAATCAAGTCCAGGGAGCACAGAGAGTCCCATACAAGATAAATCCAAGGAGAAACACACCAAGACACATATTAATCAAAGTATCAAAAATTAAGTACAAAGAAAAAATATTAAAAGCAGCAAGGGAAAAACAACAAATAACATACAAGGGCATCCCCATAAGTTTAATATCTGATCTTTCAGCAGAAACTCTGCAAGCCAGAGGGGAGTGGCAGGACATATTTTAAGTGATGAAAGGGAAAAACCTATAACCAAGATTACTCTACCCAGCAAGGATCTCATTCAGATTCGATGGAGAAATTAAAACCTTTACAGACAAGCAAAAGCTAAGAAAATTCAGCACCACAAAAATCAGCTTTACAACAAATGATAAAGGAACTTCTCTAGGCAGGAAATGCAAGAGAAGGAAAAGACCTACAACAACAAACCCCAAACAATTAACAAAATGGTAATAGGAACATACCTATCGATAATTACCTTAAATGTAAATGGATTAAATGCTCCAACCAAAAGGCATAGAATGGCTGAAAGGATAGAAAAACAAGACCCATAAATATGCTGTCTACAGGAGACCCACTTCAGACCTAGGGACACATAAGGACTGAAAGTGAGGGGATGGAAAAAGATATTCCATTCAAATGGATATCAAAAGAAAGCTGAAGTAGCAATTCTCATATCAGACAAAATAGACTTTAAAATAACAACTATTACAAGAGACAAAGAAAGATACTACATAATGATCAAGGGATCAATCCAAGAAGAAGATATAACAATTATAAATATTTATGCACCCAACATAGGAGCACCTCAATACGTAAGGCGAATGCGAACAGCCATAAAAGGGGAAATCAACAGTAACACAATCATAGTAGGGAACTTTAACACTCCACTTTCACCAATGGACAGATCATCCAAAAATGAAAATAAATAAGGAAACACAAGCTTAAAATGATACCTTGAACAAGATGGACTTAATTGATATTTATACATGATACCATCCAACAACAAGAGAATACACTTTCTTCTCAAGTGCTCATGGAACATTCTCCAGGGTAGATCATATTTTGGGTCACAAATCAAGCCTTGGTAAATTTAAGAAAATTGAAATCGTATCGATTATCTTTTCCGACCACAATGCTATAAGACTAGATATTAATTACAGGAAAAATCTGTACAAAATACAAACACATGGAGGCTAAACAATACACTACTTAATAACCAAGAGATCACTGAGGAAATCAAAAAATACCTAGAAATAAATGACAGTGAAAACACGGCGACCAAAACCTATGGGATACAGCAAAAGTAGTACTAAGAAGGAAGTTTATAGCAATATAGTCCTACCTCAAGAAACAAGAAACATCTTAAATAAACAACCTAACATTACACCTAAAGCCATTAGAGAAAGAACAAAAAACCCCAACGTTAGCAGAAGGAAAGAGATCATAAAGATCAGATCAGAAATAAATGAAAAAGAAACGAAGGAAACACTAGCAAATATCAATAAAACTAAAAGCTAGTTCTTTGAGAAGATAAACAAAATTGATAAACCATTAGCCAGACTCATCAAGAAAAAAAGGGAGAAGACTCAAACCAATAGAATTAGAAATGAAAAAGGAGAAGTAACAACTGACACTGCAGAAATACAAAAGATCATGAGCGATTACTACAACTATTGGCAACTATATGCCAATAAAATGGACAACCTGGAAGAAATAGAACAATTCTTAGAAAAGCAAAGCCGTCCGAGATTGAACCAAGAAGAAATAGAAAATATAAAGAGACCAAACACAAGCATTGAAATTGAGACTGTGATTAAAATTCTTCCAACAAACAAAAGCACATGACTTGATGGCTTCCTAGGCGAATTCTATCAAACATTTAGAGAAGAGCTAACACCTATCCTTCTCAAACTCTTCCAAAATACAGCAGAGGGAGGAACACTCCCACACTCATTCCACGAGACCACCATCACCCTGATACCAAAACCAGACAAAGATGTCACAAAGAAACAAAACTACAGGCCAATATCCCTGATGAACATAGATGCAAAAATCCTCAACAAAATACTAGCACACAGAATCCAACAGCACACTAAAAGGATCATACACCATGATCAAGTGGGGTTTATCCCAGGAATGCAAGGATTCTTCAATATACACAAATCAATCAATGTGATACACCATATTTACAAATTGAACAATAAAAACCACATGATCATCTCAATAGATGCAGAAAACGCTTTCAACTAAATTCAACACCCATTTATGATAAAAGCCATCCAAAAAGGAGGCATAGAGGGAACTTACCTCAAAATAATAAAGGCCATGTATGACAAACCCACAGCCAACATCGCTCTCAATGGTGAAAACCTGAAACCATTTTCACTAAGATCAGGAACAAGACAAGGTTGCCCACTCTCACTGCTGTTATTCAACATAGATTTGGAAGTTTTAGCCACAGCAATCAGAGAAGAAAAAGAAATAAAAGGAATCCAAAAGGGAAAAGAAGAAGTAAAGCTGTCACTGTTTGCAGATGACATGATACTATACATAGAGAATCCTAAAGATGCTACCAGAAAACTATTAGCGCTAATCAAATTTGGTAAAATAGCAGGATACAAATTTAATGAACAGAAATCTCTTGCATTCCTATACACTAATGATGAAAAATCTGAAAGAGAAATCAAGGAAACACTCCCATTTACCACTGCAACAAAAAGAATAAAATACCTAGAATAAAGAATAAAAAACCTGCCTAAGGAGACAAAAGACCTCTATGCAGAAAACTATAAGACACTGATGAAAGAAATTAAAGATGATACAAACAGATGGAGAGATATGCCATGATCTTGGATTGGAAGAATCAACATTGTGAAAATGACCATACTACCCAAAGCAATCTACAGATTTAATGCAATCCCTATCAAACTACCAATGGCATTGTTCACAGAACTAGAACAAAAAATTTCACAATTTGTATGGAAACACAAATGACCCCGAATAGCCATAGCAATCTTGAGAAAGAAAAACTGAGCTGAGGCATCAGGCTCCCTGACTTCAGACTATACTACAAAGCTACAGTAATCAAGACAGTATGGTACTGGCACAAAATCAGAAATATAGATCAATGGGACAGGATAGAAAACCCAGAGATAAACCCACATACATATGGTCACCTTATTTTTGATAAAGGAGGCAAGAACATATGATGGAGAAAAGACAGCCTCTTCAATAAGTGGTGCTGGGAAAACTGGACAGCTACATGTAAAAGAATGAAATTAGAACACTCCCTAACACCATACACAAAAATAAACTCAAAATGGATTAAAGACCTAAATGTTATGGCCAGACACTATAAAACTCTGAGATGAAAATATAGGCAGAACACTCTATGACATAAATCACAGCAAGATCCTTTTTGACCCACCTCCTAGAGAAATGGAAATAGAAACAAACAAAAAAAACAAATGGACCTAATGAAACTTAAAAGCTTTTACACAGCAAAGGAAACCATAAACAAGACGAAAAGACAAACCTCAGAATGGGAGAAAATATTTGCCAATGATGCAACTGACAAAGGATTAATCTCCAAAATATACAAGCAGCTCATGCAGCTCAATATCAAAAAAAGAAACTACTGAATCCAAAAATGGGCCAAAGACCTAAATAGACATTTCTCCAAAGAAGATATACAGATTGCCAACAAACACATGAAAGGATGCTCAACATCACTAACCATCAGAGAAATGCAAATTAAAACTACTATGAGGTATGACCTCATACCAGTCAGAATGGCCATCATCCAAAAATCTACAAACAATAAATAGTAGAGAGGGTGTGGAGAAAAGGGAACCCTCTTGCACTGTTAGTGGGAATGTAAACTGATACAGCCACTATGCAGAACAGTATGGAGATTCCTTAAAAAACTAAAGTTATAAATACCATACGACCCCGCAATCCCACTACTGGGCATATACCCTGAGAGAACTGTAATTCAGAAAGAGTCATGTATCACAATGTTCATTGCAGCTCTATTTACAATAGCCAGGACATGGAAGCAACCTAAGTATCCATCGACAGATGAATGGATAAAGAAGATGTGGCACACATATACAATGGAATATTACTCAGCCATAAAAAGAAACGAAATTGAGTTATTTGTAGTGAGGTGGATGGACCTAGGGTCTGTCATACACAGTGAAGTGAGTCAGAAAGAGAAAAACAAATACTGTATGCTAACACATATATATGGATTCTAAAAAAAATAAAGTAAAATGGTTCTGAAGAACCTAGGGGCAGGACAGGAATAAAGACGCAGGCATAGAGAATGGACTTGAGGATACAGGGAGGGGGAAGGGTAAGCTGGGACGAAGTGAGAGAGTGGCATGGACTTATATATACTACCAAGTGTAAAATAGATAGCTAGTGGGAAGCAGCTGCATAGCACAGGGAGATTAGCTCGGTGCTCTGTGACCACCTAGAGGGGTGGGATAGGGAAAGTGGGAGGGAGACACATGAGGCAGGAGATATGCGGATATATGTATATGTATAGCTGATTCACTTTTTTATAAAGCAGAAACTAACAAACTATTGTAAAGCAATTATACTCCAATAAAGATGTTAAAAAAATTTTTAAGGCTTAGTAGGAAATAGACTGTAAAATACCTCGTTAATATTTATTTTGTATTAATCACATCCTGAAATGCTATTTTCTTCACATAATTCCATAAAATATTATTAAATATGTTATTCAACTGTTTCTTTTTACTTAAAAAAATTTTTAATCACATGTGAGGCTCACATTATAGTTCTACTGGACATCTCAGTTTAGACTCAAATGGTGAAATGTGCTTTGCTTCTGTATATTTTATGAAAGTAGAGAGGCTAGGATTTGCTGACAGATAGTATGTAAGGGTGTAAAAGGTAACCACTGCAGGATGGTGACATTTTCTAACTTGAAAATCACTGGAGGTGTTGGAAGCATATTGGGAGAGTGGGAAATGGAATTTGGTTTTAGACACAAGTTGGAGATGTCTAATGGACCTTGAAATGGAAGTGATGAATGGGTGGATATATGAGTCTGGAGTTCCTTAGAGAAATCCAGGCTGGAGATTTAACTTTAAGGATGCTTTGTCTATAAATAGTTTTTAAAGCTATTGCATTGGGCGCCATCACCTAAGAAGTGAGCATTAAATGCGGTATATGGACAATACCATGGAGAAGACAATCATTTGGAAGATTAGGAGATAGTGGGGGATCTTAAAAATGAATCTTGCTAGTTGCTCAAACTTGGTCAACTCCTTTATTTAAGCCTTTGCTTCATTATATATAAAAAGGGACTAATAATAGTACATACTTCATATGGGTGGAAATGATAAGTGATTGGGATAAGACATATCCACACTTAGCACAGTGTCTGGTCAAAAGTAAGAACCCAGTAAGTGTTACCTGTTACATTAATCTCCCCTTCAGAGGTATCTTATTGGATCAGTCATCAGGAGCAAAGAAGCCTCCAATTCTTGGGTGTTTGTCCAGTTTTTCTAGTACGGAAAAAATTAATATTTTTGTCTGCTCAGTCTGTGCCAGGCAAGAGCTAGGCACCGTATTTCCCCCACTGCCTTTGCTGACATTTGTCACTTTTCCAGATGCAATACCATATGTACATTGGCTTAGAATGGATCCCTGTGGGAATACCTGCTTGGTTTTTAACAAGAACTAGATGGAGAAGATTCATTTTGGGAACCTGGGTCTAAGGAGGTGAGGCACCCATACTGTTATGGCTGGAGAGGCAGCACAAGTGTCTTCTTGGTTGACCCAGTAGAAATGCTATTCTAGTTAGATAAATATTTCAAAGGCCAGTCTCCAGGCTGCCAAAGTGGTTTGTTGGGGAAGAGGGAGCACAGTGGAATGGAGATGGCTTAGGTCAATCCTATATTGGCAACCATGGGAGGGAGCATAAAGGCTTCCTAAAGATGTCCATGTCCTAATTCTTGAAGTCTGTGAATATGGTATCTCACATGGCAAAAGGGACTATGCAGATGAAATTAAGTATTAAAATGGGAAGGTTATCCTGGATTATCCTACTAGGCCCGATGTAATCACAGGGTCATTCTAAGAAGGAGGCAGGAGTTTTACAGTCATGGAATAAGATGTGAAGGTGGAAACTGAGATGAGAGAGAGAGACTGAAATTTTGATATGCAGACTGCTGCTGGGTTTGAATATAGAGGAAGAGGCTATAAAGCCCAGGAATGCAGGCAGCCTCTAGAAGCTAGAAAATGCGAGGAGACAGCTTCTCCTCTAGAGCCCCCTGAAGGAACACAGTCCTGCTGGCACCTTGATTTTAGCCCAGTGAAACCCATTTTAAACTTCTTAGCTCTGGAACTATGAGATGATAAATTTGTGTTGTTTTAAGCTACTTAGTTTGTGCTCATTTGTTGCAGCAGCCTTAGGAAACTAACTCAGTAACCCTTAAAAGTCATGGGCTTTGAGTCATAACTATGGTGGAAACTTACCCATCCAGACTCAGTTTTCTAATAATTTCATAAATCTGGAACATGGCTAAGGAGAAAAGAAACAGAAGACTTCAGAGCCATTCAAACAGATGTTATTTATAAACTAAACTAAAGGCCTCAAACTTTCACAGCGCCAGAGCCTATGCACTGTTATTTTAACAAAAATTCCACCAACTTGGCCTGCCACAAATGAGAAGCATCAAATTGAAATAGGGGGAAGAGTTGTTGGGGGAAAGGAATTTGACAGAAGTGGAAGGCATAACAGTTCTCAGCCTCACAACAGGGCAAGGTGTGAGGGATGCAGAAAAGCATCTCACAGAGCTCATTGGCATAGGAGTAAACAGGTGCCCTGCACTGATGGAAGCATCAATATACTACATATATTAAAAATAACATAAACGCTATCTTTGAAAATCCAAGGGAAAAATGGGTTTGGAATGCTCAGGTACTCAAGAAAGAACTGAGTATATTTCATAAGCTTTCCACCCCCCCCCAAAAAAAAGAGGGTTAAATTTCATTTTAAAAATTGTTTCTCAAAAGTTTTAACCCTAATTAAGCAAGAATTCATGCTCAGAGTATGGTTTGGGTGACTTCTCAGCTGTACACAGGTGTGTAAGCATACGTATACAGATGTGTATTAAGGACTTTAAATGTCTGTTTATGCTTGGATTTGGGAAAGCTTGAGTGAAGAAAGTTGATAGACTGCAAAAAGGAGAGGGGTGGGGGGCTTCCCTGGTGGTGCAGTGGTTGAGAGTCCACCTGCCGATGCAGGGAACATGGGTTCGTGCCCCGGCCCGGGAAGATCCCACATGCCGCGGAGCGGCTGGGCCTGTGAGCCATGGCCACTGAGCCTGCGCGTCCGGAGCCTGTGCTCCGCAACGGGAGAGGCCACAACAGTGAGAGGCCTGTGTACCGCAAAAAAAAAAAAAAAGGAGAGGGATGGGAATTTATATACATGTTGCTTTGTTCCATGCACCGTGCTTTATACTTTGCATTCATTATTTTACCTGCTTCTCATGAGTTATCTATAAAGTTGCTGCCAGTTTTCTAGGGGCCTTACATAAATTTCCCTGGCTCATACTCCCGAAGAGGGGCATACTAGGGCTTGAACTTGCATCTTGACTGTAAGATCTAGATGAACCACTCCATTGTGGAGCTGAAAAAGAGTCCTTTTTAATATTATCCCAGAAATAGTCCAACGATTAAAATGGTAAATTTCTGCCCGGGGTTAACAGGTGTGTGGGAGCCTCTCTCCTGGTTAATCTTTATGCATAGAATCATTTTAGACTTGAAAGGGGCCATGGACATCCAATCAACTTATTTTACACATGAGAGAACTGAAGCCAGATGTGATTCGGACACCGAAGTTCACATGGTTAATTAGAATGAGCAGCCAACCCCAGGATTCCTGCTGTCCAATACTAAACAGGGTTAACTCCCATCACCTTTCAAATGGGGCATGTGTAAGGGGCAGAATTTTTAGGATTCACGTGGGCTCACGTGGAAATGTAGGAGACAACCCCCGTCATGGAAGTGAACTTCTAGGGGCTCTGAAACTGAGCCTTTTGATTTGACCACTCTCCCTCACAGGCTGGGGCTAGGGGAATAGAATCAGTGTCTGAGAATTTGTGGCTTTGCCATGTGCTTTCATTCGACAGGGGACAGGAATCCACAGGCAGGCTGCCCTTATGGGAAGCACTTGTTTGCCTAGAGGGGTCTGTTCCCTTTGAACTTCTCTGGGGACTCCATATGTCAGAGAGAGCTGATCAAAACAGTAAATAAGGACCCTGACAAGGATTTTCAAAATTGCACGCAGATGTCTCCATTTTAGAGAATTGGGAACAAACCTTTCTTGGATTGCTATAGCAACAAGAGGACAGACAAAACAATACTTTGCAAGAAGCCATCCCGTGGGGACTGATAACAGTTTGGAGGAGTGGAGCTGGGGATTTGTAGAGTCTGGGCCAACATGCGCAGAGGTGGAGAACCCTGCTGTTGAGGATCTTGGAGCTTGTGTTCTAATGGAAACCACCAGTCTCTAGGGCGTGCTCCCCTCAGTCTGAGCCCCGATGTGAGAATGTGAAGATGGGAAAGGCAGGGGGCCAGAAGGAAGGCCTGGTCTGAAAATGCTGCCTTTCTGGCTCCGTCTCCATTTGCCCAAACCAATCCTCCAGATCCAGACCAGTAGAATATAAAAATTCACATGTTAAGAGCACTTTACCATTTGTAAAACGTTTTCCTGAATTTATCATCAGAGTTGCTCATTTAGCTGTTTCAATTTAGTGAATGGATAAATAGTGCTCTGAGATAGATCTAGAGTTGGGATTTGAATTCAGACCCTTCTGGCTCAAAAACCCTTGACACAAACCAAGTTGCATGAACCAGAGTCCCCAGCCATTTTCTTATTCTTGTGAAATTTCTTTTTTTAAATCTTTATTGGAGTATAATTGCTTTACAATAGTTTGTTAGTTTCTGCTTTATAAAAAAGTGAATCAGCTATACATATACATATATCCGCATATCTCCTGCCTCATGTGTCTCCCTCCCACTTTCCCTATCCCACCCCTCTAGGTGGTCACAGAGCACCGAGCTAATCTCCCTGTGCTATGCAGCTGCTTCCCACTAGCTATCTATTTTACACTTGGTAGTATATATAAGTCCATGCCACTCTCTCACTTCGTCCCAGCTTACCCTTCCCCCTCCCTGTATCCTCAAGTCCATTCTCTATGCCTGCGTCTTTATTCCTGTCCTGCCCCTAGGTTCTTCAGAACCATTTTACTTTATTTTTTTTAGAATCCATATATATGTGTTAGCATACGGTATTTGTTTTTCTCTTTCTGACTCACTTCACTGTGTATGACAGACCCTAGGTCCATCCACCTCACTACAAATAACTCAATTTCGTTTCTTTTTATGGCTGAGTAATATTCCATTGTATATGTGTGCCACATCTTCTTTATCCATTCATCTGTCGATGGATACTTAGGTTGCTTCCATGTCCTGGCTATTGTAAATAGAGCTGCAATGAACATTGTGATACATGACTCTTTCTGAATTACAGTTCTCTCAGGGTATATGCCCAGTAGTGGGATTGCGGGGTCGTATGGTATTTATAACTTTAGTTTTGTAAGGAACCTCCATACCAATCTCCATAGTGGCTGTATCAGTTTACATTCCCACTAACAGTGCAAGAGGGTTCCCTTTTCTCCACACCCCCTCCACCATTTATTGTTTGTAGATTTTTGGATGATGGCCATTCTGACTGGTGTGAGGTCATACCTCATTGTAGTTTTGATTTACATTTCTCTGATGGTTAGTGATGTTGAGCATCCTTTCATGTGTTTGTTGGCAATCTGTATATCTTCTTTGGAGAAATGTCTATTTAGGTCTTCGGCCCATTTTTGGATTCAGTAGTTTCTTTTTTTGATATTGAGCTGCATGAGCTGCTTGTATATTTTGGAGATTAATGCCTTGTCAGTTGCTTCATTTGCAAATTTTTCTCCCATTCTGAGGTTTGTCTTTTCGTCTTGTTTATGGTTTCCTTTGCTGTGTAAAAGCTTTTAAGTTTCATTAGGTCCACTTGTTTATTTTTGTTTTTATTTCCATTTCTCTAGGAGGTGGGTCAAAAAGGATCTTGCTGTGATTTATGTCATAGAGTGTTCTGCCTATATTTTCATCTCAGAGTTTTATAGTGTCTGGCCATAACATTTAGGTCTTTAATCCATTTTGAGTTTATTTTTGTGTATGGTGTTAGGGAGTGTTCTAATTTCATTCTTTTACATGTAGCTGTCCAGTTTTCCCAGCACCACTTATTGAAGAGGCTGTCTTTTCTCCATCATATGTTCTTGCCTCCTTTATCAAAAATAAGGTGACCATATGTATGTGGGTTTATCTCTGGGTTTTCTATCCTGTCCCATTGATCTATATTTCTGATTTTGTGCCAGTACCATACTGTCTTGATTACTGTAGCTTTGTAGTATAGTCTGAAGTCAGGGAGCCTGATGCCTCCAGCTCAGTTTTTCTTTCTCAAGATTGCTCTGGCTATTCGGGGTCATTTGTGTTTCCATACAAATTGTGAAATTTTTTGTTTTAGTTCTGTGAACAATGCCATTGGTAGTTTGATAGGGATTGCATTAAATCTGTAGATTGCTTTGGGTAGTATAGTCATTTTCACAATGTTGTTTCTTCCAATCCAGGAATGTGACATATCTCTCCATCTGTTTGTATCATCTTTAATTTCTTTCATCAGTGTCTTATAGTTTTCTGCATAGAGGTCTTTTGTCTCCTTAGGCAGGTTTATTCCTAGGTATTTTATTCTTTTTGTTGCAATGGTAAATGGGAGTGTTTCCTTGATTTCTCTTTCAGATTTTTCATCATTAGTGTATAGGAATGCAAGAGATTTCTGTTCATTAAATTTGTATCCTGCTATTTTACCAAATTTGATTAGCGCTAATAGTTTTCTGGTAGCATCTTTAGGATTCTCTATGTATAGTATCATGTCATCTGCAAACAGTGACAGCTTTACTTCTTCTTTTCCAATTTGGATTCCTTTTATTTCTTTTTCTTCTCTGATTGCTGTGGCTAAAACTTCCAAAACCATGTTGAATAATAGCAGTGAGAGTGGGCAACCTTGTCTTGTTCCTGATCTTAGTGAAAATGGTTTCAGGTTTTCACCATTGAGAGCGATGTTGGCTGTGGGTTTGTCATACATGGCCTTTATTATTTTGAGGTAAGTTCCCTCTATGCCTCCTTTTTGGATGGCTTTTATCATAAATGGGTGTTGAATTTTGTTGAAAGCGTTTTCTGAATCTATTGAGATGATCATGTGGTTTTTATCGTTCAGTTTGTTAATATGGTGTATCACATTGATTGATTTGTGTATATTGAAGAATCCTTGCATTCCTGGGATAAACCCCACTTGAAAATGGTGTATGATCTTTTTAACGTGCTGTTGGATTCTTTTTGCTAGTATTTGGCTGAGGATTTTTGCATCTATGTTCATCAGGGATGTTGGCCTGTAGTTTTCTTTCTTTGTGACATCTTTGTCTGGTTTTGGTATCAGGGTGATGGTGGTCTCATAGAATGAGTGTGGGAGTGCTCCTCCCTCTGCTGTATTTTGAAGAGTTTGAGAAGGATAGGTGTTAGCTCTTCACTAAATGTTTGATAGAATTCACCTAGTAAGCCATCAAGTCATGTGTTTTTGTTTGTTGGAAGATTTTTAATCACATTTTCAATTTCAGTGCTTGTGATTGGTCAGTTTATATTTTCTATTTCTTCCTGGTTCAGTCTTGGAAGGCTTTGCTTTTCTAAGAATTGTTCTATTTCTTCCAGGTTGTCCATTTTATTGGCATATAGTTGCTTGTAGTAATCGCTTATGATCCTTTGTATTTCTTCAGTGTCAGTTGTTACTTTTGGTTTTATCAATTTTGTTTGTCTTCTCAAAGAACCAGCTTTTAGTTTTATTGATATTTGCTATTGTTTCCTTCATTTCTTTTTCATTTATTTCTGATCTGATCTTTATGATTTCTTTCCTTCTGCTAACTTTGGGGTTTTTTTGTTCTTTCTCTAATGGCTTTAGGTGGCAGGTTAGGTTGTGTATTTGAGATGTTTCTTTTTTCTTGAGGTAGGATTATAGTGCTGTAAACTTCCCTCTTAGAACTGGTTTTGCTGTATCCCATAGGTTTTGGGTCGCTGTGTTTTCACTGTTTTCACTGTCAATCAAAAAATGAAAATCAAAATCAATTTTCCATTTGAAAAATCAAAAATCAATTTTTTTATTTCCTCAGTGATCTCTTGGTTATTAAGTAATGTATTGTTTAGCGTCCATGTGTTTGTATTTTGTACATATATTTTCCTGTAATTGATATCTAGTCTCATAGCCTTGTGGTCAGAAAAGATACTTGATACAATTTCAGTTTTCTTAAATTTTCCAAGGCTTGATTTGTGGCCCAAGATATGATCTACCCTGGAGAATGTTCCATGAGCACTTGAGAAGAAAGTGTATTCTCTTGTTGTTGGATGGTATGTTGTATAAATATCAATTAAGTCCATCTTGTTCAAGGCATCATTTTAAGCTTGTGTTTCCTTATTTATTTTCATTTTTGTCCATTGGTGAAAGTGGGGTGTTAAAGTCCCCTACTATGATTGTGTTACTGTTGATTTCCCCCTTTATGGCTGTTAGCATTTGCCTTATGTATTGAGGTGTTCCTATGTTGGGTGCATAAATATTTACAATTGTTATATCTTCTTCTTGGATTGATCCCTTGATCATTATGTAGTGACTTTTTTTGTCTCTTGTAATAGTCGTTATTTTAAAGTCTATTTTGTCTGATATAAGAATTGCTACTCCACTTTGATTTCCATTTGCATGGAATATCTTTTTCCATCCCCTCACTTTCAGTCCTTATGTGTCACTAGGTCTGAAGTGTGTCTCTTGTAGTCAGCATATATACAGGTCTTGTTTTTGTATCCATTCAGCCATTCTATGTCTTTTTGTTGGAGCATTTAATCCATTATGTTTAAGGTAATTAGTGATAGGTATGTTCCTATTACCATTTTCTTAATTGTTTTGGATTTGTTATTGTAGGTCTTTTCCTTCTCTTGTGTTTCCTGCCTAGATAAGTTCCTTTAGCATTTTTTGTAAAGCTGGTTTTTTGGTGCTAAATTCTCTTAGCTTTTGCTTGTCTGTAAATGTTTGAATTTCTCCATTGAATCTGAATGAGATCCTTGCTGGGTAACCTTTGTTGTAGTTTTTTCCCTTTCATCACTTTAAATATGTCCTGCCACTCCCTTCTGGCTTACAGAGTTTCTGCTGAAAGATCAGCTGTTAACCTTATGGGGATTCCCTTGTATATTATTTGTTGTTTTTCCCTTGCTGCTTTTAATATTTTTTCTTTGTATTTAATTTTTTTTTTTTTTTTTTTTGCAGTACGCAGGCCTCTCACTGTTGTGACCTCTCCCATTGCGGAGCACAGGCTCCAGACGCACTGGCTCAGCAGCCATGGCTCACAGGCCTAGCCGCTCTGTGGCATGTGGGATCTTCCCGGACCGGGACACGAACCTGTGTCCCTTGCATCGGCAGATGGACTCTCAACCACTGCGCCACCAGGGAAGCCCCGTATTTAATTTTTGATAGTTTGATTAGTATGTGTCTCGGCGTGTTTCTCCTTGGATTTATCCTATATGGGACCTATGTGCTTCCTGGACTTGGTTGACTATTTCCTTTCCCCTATTAGGGAAGTTTTCAACTATAATCTCTTCAAATATTTTCTCAGTCCCTTTTTTTCTCTTCTTCTTCTCAGACCCCTGTAATTCAAATGTTGGTGAGTTTAATGTTGTTCCAGAGGTCACTAAGACTGTCCTCAATTCTTTTCATTCTTTTTTTTTTATTCTGCTTTGCAGTAGCTATTTTGTCTATTTTATCTTCCATGTCACTTATCTGTTCTTCTGCCTCGTTTTTCTGCTCTTGATTCCTTCTAGGGAATTTTTAATTTCTTTTATTGTGTTGTCCATCACTGTTTGTTTGCTCTTTTGTTCTTCTAGGTCCTTGTTAAATTTTTCTTATATTTTCTCCATTCTATTTCCAAGATTTTGCATCATCTTTACTATCATTATTCTGAATTCTTTTCCAGGTAGACTGCCTACATCCTCTTCATTTCTTTTGTCTGGTGGGTTTTTACCTTTCTCCTTATCTCCTTCGTGTTTCTCTGTCTTCTCATTTTGCTTAACTTACTGTTTTGGGGTTCTCCTTTTCCCAGACAGCAGGTTTGTAGTTCCCATTGTTTTTGGTGTCTGCCCCCAGGGGCTAAAGTTGGTTCAGTGGCTTGTGTAGGCTTCCTGGTGGAGGGGACTAGTTCCTGTGTTTTGGTGGATGACGCTGCATCTTATCTTTTTGGTGGGCAGGACCACATCCAGTGGTGTGCTTTGGGGTGTCTGTGACCTTATTATGATTTTAGACAACGGTTTTGCTAATGGGTGGGGTTGTGTTCCTCTCTTGCTAGTTGTTTGGCATAGGGTGTCCAGCACTGTAGCTTGCTGGTCATTGAGTGGAGCTGGGTCTTGGTGTTGAGATGGAGATCTCTGGGAGAGCTTTTGCCATTTGATATTATGTGGGGCTGGGAGGTCTCTGGTGGACCAATGTCCTGAACTTGGCCATCCCACCTTAGAGACACAGGCCTGACCTCCGGCTAGAGCACCAAGACCCTGTCAACCACACTACTCAGAAGAAAAATGAGAAGGAAAGAAAGAAAGAAAAAATAAAATAAAATAAAGTTATTAAAATAAAAAATAATTATTAAAAATAAGAAAATTAATAAAAAGAAAGAAAGAAAGAAGACAGCAACCAACCAAAAAACAAATCCACTGATAATAACAAGAGCTAAATCTATACTAAAAAAAAAAAAAGAACAGACAGAACACCAGGACAAATGGTGAAAGCAAAACTATACAGACAAAATCACAAAAAGAAGCATAGACATACACACTCACAAAAAGAGAAAAAGGAAAAAAAAAATCTCTATATATAAAAAAATGGAGGAATAGAGCAACCAAATCAATAAACAAATCTCCAATGATTATAATCTCTAAATACTAAACTAAGATAAACATAAAGGCAGGAACAAATTCGATGCGGAAGCAAACCCCAAGTCTACAGTTGCTCCCAAAGTCCACCACCTCAATTTGGGATGATTCGTTGTCTGTTCAGGTATTCCACAGATGCAGGTATCAAGACTGTGGAGCTTTAATCCTCTGCTCCTGAGGCTGCTGGGAGAGATTTCCCTTTCTCTCCTTTGTTCGCACGGCTCCCGGGGTTCACATTTGGATTTGGCCCCGCCTCTGCGTGTAGGTCGCCTGAGGGCATCTGTTCCTGCCTGGACAGGACGGGGTTAAAGGAGCCGCTGTTTCGGGGGCTCTGGCTCACTCAGGCCGGTGGGGGGGAGGGAGGGGCACGGAGTGCGGGGCAAGCCTGCAGCGGCAGAGGCCAGCGTGACATTGCACCAGCCTAAGGCGCGCCGTGCGTTCTCCTGGGGAAGTTGTCCCTGGATCACGGGACCCTGGCAGTGGCAGGCTGCACAGGCTCCCGGGAGGGGAGGTGTGGATAGTGACCTGTGCTCACAGGCTTCTTGGTGGCGGCAGCAGCAGCCTTAACGTCTCATGCCCGTCTCTGGGGTCCGCGCTGGTAGCCGCGGCTCGCGCCCGTCTCTGGAGCTCGTTTAGGTGGTGCTCTGAACCCCCTCTCCTTGCGCACCCCGAAACAATGGTCTCTTGCCTCTTCGGCAGGTCCAGACTTTTTCCCGGACTCCTTCCCGGACTCCTTCCCAGTGGTGCAGGTTTATTCTTTTTCCTTTTTCCCTACCCAGGTATGTGGGGGGTTTCTTGCCTTTTGGGAAGTCTGAGGTTGTCTGCCAGCGTTCATTAGGTGTTCTGTAGGAGTTGTTCCACATGCAGATGTATTTCTGTGGGGAGGAAGGTGATCTCCACGTCTTACTCCTCCGCCATCTTGAAGGTCTCTCTCCTAGTAAGCCTTTAAAGTCTGATGCTTGCTTTACACTTACAGCACATCTCAGTTTGAACGAGCCGCATTCCAAGTGCTCAGTAACCATATTTGGCCAGTGGCTTCTGTGTTGGACAGTGCATATCCAAGATCATAATCCGCCTAGAATTCTACACTAGCCTCCTAGCAAGCTCTGTGCTTTTGTTCTTATTCTTCTGAGTCTATGATTCACACCGTAGCTTATTTGACCCTTTTAAAATGTAAATCAGGTGAGTTTGCCAGCATCGTGCCAAAATATCTCCAATACGTCCCATTATCAATGAAGTAAAATTTCAAAGTCCTTCCACGATCTGGTCCCCAGACTCCTCCTTGACGCAGTTTTCAACCCCTCTGCTCTTTTTCATTGTCTCCAGGGTGCTGACTCTAGCAGACACAGTCGATGCTCCACCAGATTCCCTCGTGTCCTTCTGTTGTTTCTCTGTGCTCATCCTGCAGCTTCTGGGTGCCATACCCTCTAACGGCTGACCCCTGAGACCTTCTTTAAAGGACTGTCTTTGCATGCCTGGAACTAGCCCTCTTGCCTCCCAGGCTTCTTGGGGAATAGTAGAATCTCCAGGAAAGATCATGCTGAGGGCAAGAACTTGCCTGAATTCTTACCCTTACTCCTTTTTAGGTTCCTTCTGAGAGCACTTCCTTAATGCATCATTTATAAGGGAATCTGGGCAGCCCATCCTAAGCCACTGGCCTCAGACACACTCCCACTTGTTACTCCGAAGCCTGCCTTTGTACTTGTTATCCCTAAACCTGGAACTGTCTTCCCAGAGAGAATGTGGCATGCAGCTCTTGCTTTACGTAGGTCTCCTCTCAAACATCCCTGCCTCCAGAGAAAACTTCTGTTTGTTTGTTTCTCCCCATCTCCTTCCCTGTTTTATTTTTCCACATAATAGTTATCATCATTGGACATATATTAATATAAGTGGGTTTTTATTGTTGCTGTTCCTGTTTTTGCCTGTTTTTTATTTCCACTGGAATATAAACTTCATGAAAGAAACAACTTTGTTTTGTTCAAATGGTATGCCCAATACTCAGAGGTGTGCTCACAGATGTTGGTAAATAGTTGTTGAATTAATAAATGAGGGAATTCTTGAATGAATGAACTGGTGGAGACAGGACCAAACTAGACAGTATAATTCCAGCGTTCACGCTGTATATATTTAAAAAGCCTAATCTGCAAAGAGTGTTTCAAACTTTCTGTGTGCCCATATGCTCCTCCATAAATGTTTGGCATCATTCATTCTATATGCCTCATGTGGCACACTCCCCCTGCCCGTGCTCTGTAATAAGAGAATAAGATCTCTTTCTTGGGACAAAGAGAGCGGAAGCATACATTACCCCTGAAACCCTACCAGCTATTAGGAATCTTGGCTTCCTACTATCCAAGCCCAACTGTGACTCCAACCAATAGTGCAAACGTCATTAACCAATGTCAGACTAAATACATGAAAACTCAGGCTGAATAAATGAAATAAATACAAAATGCCTAGCACAGTTTCTGGCTTATAAGATACCCTTTATTCCCAGTAGCTCTAAGTATCATGGCAATCATTTGCACCCTGACAACTTACTTCAAACCTGAGTCTGTAACTCAGTTACATCAATGTGAAAGAATGAGGTCTGGTGGGGAACAGAACTAGGACTCAGAGGAGGAACTGACAAAATATACAGTGCCACATTTCCAGGATGTTATATGTTAAGCGTTGGCCACTGTAACTTGCACAGTAGAGGCGAGAAGTAACAAGGAAGGGGAACATATGATTTCCCTGGAGGAAAGAATTATCATCTCTGTGGCTTGAGTAACAAGGCTGCTCAGTAAACTTGGTTGGTAGTTTGCAGCCTGTCTGAAAATACTAGCACATTCTTCCAGTGTCCCAGCCAATATTGCTTTTGGAATAGAGGTTATTGGCCGATGTGAAAAGACTACTGAAATAGCTTAAAAATTAGCTTTCTCTTGTGCTAATCACCCCAACATTTTCCTGTTTAAGTAAACCAGTGTAGGGAGTGTGCACCCTATCCTTAAATGTCAATTAGCTTGGGAGTAATTTGATTCACCAAGGAAATGTAATCAAATGATAAAATGATGATTGCATTAAGATCTTTAATATTAATATCAAAACCGCAGCAACAGAGCAAATGCCAGAACATTCCTGGGGAAATGAATATCAACCATGTTCCTGCCCTACTCAGTAATTGTGCTCCTGGGAGTAAACTCCAGTGCACACACTTTCCTTCAGTCCCCTGGAGGCTACAGTCCTCAGGATGTGATGCCAGGGTCCGGGGGTAATGGTGAAATGGGCAGTTGGAGGCTCTTGTTTATTGTCCTGTGTTGTCTTATTGCTGCTGTAGCAAACGACCACAAACACAAACAAGCTTTAGTGGCTTAAAATAACACAAATTAATGGTCTTACTGTTCTGGATGTCAGAAGTCTGAAATGGGTCTTACAGGGCAAACTCTAGGTGTCTGCAGGGCTGTGTTCCCTCTGGAGGCTCTAGGGGAAAATCCATTTCCTTGCCGAGTCCAGCTTCTAAAGGCCACCTCATTCCTTGGTGCTGGTCCCTTTTCCATCCTCAAGGTCCATGGCATTCTCACATCGCTTTCTCTCTCTAACCTCCGCTTCTGTCATCACATCTCCTTCTCTAACCCTGACACTCCCTCTTATAGTCCCAACCAGATAATCTAGAGTCATCTACTCATCCCAAAATCCTTAATCACACTTGCAAAGTCCGTTTTGTCCAGGAAGGTAACATAGTTACAGGTTCCAGGGATTAGGATGTGTACATCTCTGGGGAGATTATTCTGTCTACCACACTCCCTACAATAGCACCTCCCTTATTCCTTCTGTATTTTCTGCTCTTTCTTATATGAACCATGAACGCTCCTGTAGCACAAAGGAGTTGCCCAAACACTGTGCTAAAATATTTGACCAAACTTTAGCGTGGCTTCCACCTACACTGGACTATGTCTCTAAAGATGATCTGAGACCCCGTGCCGAGTCTGCTCAAGAAAATGCAAGTCTACCAAACTCAAAATGTACATTGTCTCAACCCATCTCGCCAAGCCATTTCCAGTAATCCTCCACTTACCCCCTTCTAAATTTTCCATTTTTACATCTTCCTCTAGTCCTTTTTTGTTCCTCCCTTTTCACCTCTCCATAGTCCCTTTTTGTTCCATATCTGTTATCCCTTGTAAATCCTTAGTTACCTGTGTCATAGCTGGAGTTGAGCTCAGTCTATACTGATGTCTCTCTTCTCTACTACAGGAGTCCTAATAAAATTTGTTTTCTCCACCTTTAACAAGTGTCGAGAGCTCTGATTTTTCTTTGACACCTCCATCACAGCAAACATCATAAAAGAATCTGATATAAGCCTTTTGCAATGTTGTGTCTCTGTTTTCTCATAGAAATAAGGGCAGAGTTTGTGAGATACTGAGGGATCAAGCAAATTTACATGTTTGATACAATTAAGAAGGGAGGAGGTATTTTATGGGAGATGCTTCTAGAAGCACAACACTTGGCCTCTGACCCAAGGCAGGGGAATCATATGGATTAGGGTTTGTAGAAGATTATCAGAGATGTTTCCTGGAAGGGATGGGGTTTGAGTTAACACTTAAAAAATCTTCTGGTGGAGGAATGAACACAAAGAAAGGACAGAGGCATGGAAGGCAGGAGAGGTCTTGACAGTGTAACTGATTCTGCCCAGGTATTGAAACTCAAGAGAACCAGATAACACGTAATAAACCTCCTCTATGAGGATGCCTGGAAGAGTCGTCATTTTTTTTTTTTTGCACATTCTCTCTTTTTTTTTTTTTTTGGCCTCACCAGGCAGCTTGTGGGATCTTAGTTCCCTGACCAGGGATCGAACCCGGGGCCCCAGCAGTGAGAGTGCTGAATCTTAACCACTGAACCACCAGGGAATTCCCTCATGTTTTTGGTCAAGTGCCATTTCCTTTGCTGGTCAGTCACTTTTAGATCCACCCCTGCTTATTCTCCATTGTTCTGTTGCTCATTCTCCCTTTATAATTTAATCTTTCTGTGGCTCAACGAGCAGAGTTGCTTATACTTAACATCAAGGTAGAGTGTCTAGCAGTGCTGCCACCACATGGAGGGACAGTAGTGCCTGGGTTCTAGCTACCTCTGCTCTCTTTCTCACAGTGTGAGTCATCAAAGACCCTACACTCCTACACCTGGGATTCCTACACCTGGGAGTAGAAGGGATGGTTGACTCTTGATCTCTCCTATTCTGCATATTTATTCCCGCAAAAATATTCCTTCCATGTCCAGAAACAGAGTGGAATGATAAATGTTAGAAATATAGGCATGACTTCCTTCCTTGATGACTAATCTCCAATCAAAACTTTCATAAGAGCAAGATTTACTAACAACCCTAGCCCCCAGGTATCTTGGAATCAACCTTCAACTGAATCCTTCATAACCCCTTGCAGTTTTATAGCCTGGCCATCAACAGAGACTCCAGTCATGGGCTGTTGCCATTTAATAGACCAAAGTTACTTCCCCTCAGATGCTCTGACATCTGAATAATAAATAGCTAGTTTTCCACAAAAATATATGTATTTATTGTTTCTTAAAACATTAATAAAAAACCAGATCTGTGCATAAAAAGAGGAAAGGAGATAGCTTATTTCCTTCTAGTGTCTGTAGTGTCTGGTCTATAAAAGAAAAATGATAAAAATAACTATAATAGCATACTTTTATAAAAGCACAATAGGCACATAGAAAAAACATTGCTTGGGTATTCAGGGAAGATATTCAGAAGAGGTTACAATTAAAGTGATGCTTTATGGTGAAAAAGTATGAGTTTGCTAGGTACAGGATTTTAAGGGGAAGATCATTTATGTAAAGGGAATAGAATTACAAAAGAATAAAGGCATATTTATAAAATGCCAGTAGTTCAGTGGTTTAGATTTTGGGTGCAAAAGGGTTCTTAATGGAAATAAAATTGGCAAAGCAGAACAGGATGGATCATGAGAAACCCTGCATGCTGTGTATGAGATGTAAGCTTTGTCCTATAGGTGATGGAAAGTGACTGAAAGACTTAGAAAAGGAATGACTGTGCCCAGATTTATAACTAAAAGTGATGGCTTGGTCAACTAGCATAAATGAGGTTGAAGCACATAGTGAGACTGAATAGTGAAGCAAGGAGACTGAATTTCAGGATCTTATAATAGTCCCAGCAATAGTCCAGCTTACCGGAAGTGTTAATAGTGAAGATGTGCTAAACATAAGAAAAAAAAAATGTAGAATGTACGGGACATAGAGAGTAATTGATTGAGGAATGAGAGAGTGGGGAGATTTTTGGTTTGAGTTACTGGGAAATGTGGGTTCCATCAACTGGATGAGAAGCAATAGAAGTAAATGTTTCTCCAAAGATGTTTTCACCACAAACTTATAGTCGGAAATAGCTCTTATGACTGGGCATATCCCACAGCCTTTGGAAGGCTGTGACTTCTTACAGAACTCCTTTGTAGGAAGCAGTCACCTTCTTGATGCCTACAGTGCTTAAATAGATGGAAATACTGAAACAGGTTGTCTGGAAAATGGTTCATCGTTAAAAGTGATTTAACTGTGAATGTGTCTATTTGGAACCAGTCACAATTCTCAAACTCCTTGAAGCCTTTTCCTCTCAAGAGGAAAGTGAAATAAGCAAGTCTAACTTCTTCCCCACAGGCTTAGGAATTTTGCAAGAAGAAATGCTGGGAATAGCTAATTCATCTATGAAAGCGAAGCCCAGCCGGGATGGCAGTGGTCCATGGAATCACTGCTTCTAAAACTGAAAAAAAATTGAAATGGAATCTGGCTACAGTGCAGTCTTTCCCTGACCTGATAATATGAAATCCTTTGATTGGTGACTCTGAGACAGACAGTGAGAAGAAAAAAATGGCCAATTGAGTGAAATAAACAAATTTTTCTGGCCTTTTTAAGATATATGACTTCATTTTGAAATGGAAAATAACCAAATCCCAGAGGTAGGTCACAGAGTAGAGATGAGATTCTCTAAATCTCTTTTTTTTTTTTTTTTTTTTTTTTTGCGGTATGCGGGTCCCTCACTGCTGCGGCCTCCCCCGCTGCTGAGCACAGGCTCCGGACGCGCAGGCTTAGCGGCCATGGCTCACGGGCCCAGCCGCTCCGCAGCACGTGGGATCCTCCCTGACCGGGGCACAAACCCACGTCCCCTGCATTGGCAGGCGGACTCTCAACCACTGCGCCACCAGGGAAGCCCCTAAATCTCATTTTTTAAAAGAGAGAGTTGTAATCTAAGAGATATTAACAGACTTGTCAAAGATCAAAGAGGAATTCGAAGGTGGAGACTTGTTGACTCAGGTGATGGACAAAGTTTGAAGGATTTGAATTAGCATATGCCTGTAAATGAGTGACATTCATTGTGTATTTGCTCTATGCATGGATGTATCACAAATACAAGACATTTTAAGTATTAATGATAAGTTCTAGAATGATAAAATATTCATGGACAGGTTGGGTATAGTAAAAATTTTTTTACTTAAATCTATTTTATTATTTAAAACTCTATTAATCAGTTCCTCAAACTATCTTCTCTACAACAATAACTTGAACCCTTCAGAGATCCTGCAGTACCTTCAGAAACTACACTATCATCATCATCATCATCACCACTGCTGATGTTTATTCAGTGGTTTATACATGGCAGGCATAGCACTAAACTTTTTACACACATCATCTTTTCTTCACAATCATCTTATTATTAGGTTGGTATTATTATTATCCCCATTCTATAGAAGAGAAAAATTAAGTTGAGAAAGAAGTAACATGTCCAATATCACATAGCTCTTCCATGGGAGCCTACATTAAAGACCGTAAGAATAGAGAGGGCTTTGAGATCATATCTGCCAAACCTCTGTATATCTCTGAGCAACAGGACATTAATCCAGCTCCTGCTTGAAATCACTCAGGATTGGGGGTTCATTACCACCAGGAACAATTAATCTTCATTTCAGATCTGCAACTGCTTTTCCTTACAGTGAAGCTGAACTTTGTGTCTTTGTAACATTTAATTACTAGTATTGGTCATGTTCCCTTGAGACCCACATGATAGTTAGTGTGTCATCCACCTGAGAGTTGTTCAAAGATGTGAAGACACTGTCTTCTCTCTTCAGTATCTTGTTTCCTTCAGTTACCTTTCATGTGTCCTGATTCCTGGATCTCTTGACATTTTTATTATTCACTTAGAATTTCTCTTTCAGCCATCAAGAATTACAAAAAGCTCCAGAAGTAGACCAACAGTCCTTTAGAGATCAGAATTAACAGCATGACTTTAAAATTGAGTCATCTTAGGAAGAATACATGCAGGAGATCAGGTTTAAATCCCGACTTTGCATTTTGCTTAGCTAAGTCCCTTACCTTCTCTGAACCTCAGTCCTCACCTGTTAAGTTGAGATAATGACATCTCACCCATTGTTTATTAGGGACAAAATAAAATAATGTACAAAGAATATCATATTACTTAAAACTGTTCTAAAAATAAAGTCTGAAAAAAGTATATTATATTGTGCTTGCAGGTAATAAGCATTCAAAATGATGGCTTAAAATGATTGATAAAGGACTTTCATCTCGGGGAAGATGGAGTAGACCTAATTTAATTTTCTCCCAATAAGTACCAAAAAACTCTAGATATTATACGTTAGACATACATAAGAAGACTCTGAAAGTTAAGCAAAAGAAGGCGGACAAGCCAGGAAACTCAGGACTCAAGGAACAACAGGATGAGGCATTCCCTGGGTTTTCTTTTTGTCTCATATATCCAAAACTGGGAGATGAAGAAGCCAACAATCTGGAAACACCAATGGATACAGAAAAAAAGAGCCCCAACAAAAGCATATTCTCTTATTCAGAGGTCTAGAAAAGGGACAGATTAGCAAGATATTAAAATTTTAAACAATAACCAATCTACTGAAGCCGAACACCACAGAAGAACTGGTGGTCCACCCACACCCACATCAACAAATACCAAGCAAGGAGCATCCCAGAATTCCATCCTCACAATGCTGTAACAAAACATCCCAACATCCAAGACTGAGGTGATACCAGAAAAGCCAAGTTGGGAACAGAGCTTTCATTGCCACCAGCTAGTAAAGAACCCTCCTACTTGTGTCCCTGGAGACCATCTGGAATGCCTGTTTTTTCTAATCCAGTCCACCATTTCCCTCCCCACTAGAAGAGTGTGAGAGAAAGCCTAGTGGGGCATCAGGACTTTAACCATCACCCAACAATCCTAAAACCATGACCATTGCAGTGTCCGTGGAGATCACATAGGGAGCCAGATTCCTGCCTAGCGGTAATGAGGAACCTCCCATTCTTGGGTATCAACCAAGACCAAGTGAGAAAACTGGATTTTTACCTCCATCTGGCAGTAACAAGATAGTGCTCTCCGTCCCTCTGCCAGGATGGTGTCAGAGAAAGCCAGTTCTTATATAAGTAATACATTTAAATAAAACCCAGAATTTTATAATATAATCTCCCAATTTCAATGGAAAATCACTCATTGTACCAAGAACCAGGATGATCTCAAAGTGGATAAAAAATGACAATCAATAGATGCCAAAATTGGGCTTCCCTGGTGGCGCAGTGGTTGAGAGTCTGCCTGCTGATGCAGGGGACACGGGTTCAAGCCCTGGTCCGGGAAGATCCCACATGCATGGAGTGGCTAGGCCCTTGAGCCATGGCCACTGAGCCTGCGCGTCCGGAGCCTGTGCTCCGCAACGGGAGAGGCCACAACAGTGAGAGGCCTGCGTACCGCAAAAAAAAAAAAAAAAAAAAAAAAAAAACAGTGGACCTGAAAACAGAAAATCAATAGAGAAATCGATTAAACAAAAGATGGTGTTTTGAAAAGATCAATAATACTGACAAACTTCTAGTGAGATTGGCAATGGGAAAAAAAAGGAGACAACACAAATTACCAATATCAGAAATGAAATAGGGGATATAATTACAGGATCTGCAAGCATCAAAAAGAAAACAAAGAAAGGCTGCAAACAACTCTGGAAACAGTTTGGCAGTTTCCTTAAAAAATTAAACATTCAACTACCATATGACCCAGCCTTTTCACTACTGGGAACTTAACCCAGAGAAATGAAAGCATATATTCACACAAAAACCAGTCCAGTATACTAATGTTGATAGTAGTTTTATTCATAATGGTCTAGAACTGGAAATAACCCAGATGCCCTTCAATAGGAGAATGGTTAAACAAATTGTGATACATTCATGTCATGGAATACTACTCAGTAATAAGAAGAAACGAACTCTTGATGCATTGCATTCATCAATCTAAATACAGTTGAATTATGCCAAGTGAAAAAGTCAATCTCAAAAGGCTGTATAATGTATTAGTCCATTTATATAATTTTTTTTTTTTTTTTTTTTTTGCGGTACGCGGGCCTCTCACTGTTGTGGCCTCTCCCGTTGCAGAGCACAGGCTCCGGATGCGCAGGCTCAGCGGCCATGGCTCACAGGCCCAGCTGCTCCACAACGTGTGGGATCCTCCCAGACCGGGGCACAAACCTGTGTCCCCTGCATCGGCAGGCGGACTCTCAACCACTGCGCCACCAGGGAAGCCCTATATAACTTTTTGAAATGACAAAATTTTAGAAATAGAGAACAAATCAGTGGTTACCAGGGGTAAGGAAGGGAGTAGTGGATCTCAGTCTTTACTGTACCAATGTCAATATCTTGTTTGTGATACTACTCTATAAATTTGCAAGATATTATCATTGGGAGAAACTTGGTAAAAGATATATGATGTCACTATTATTTCCTACAATTTCATGTCACAACTACAATTTTCCTGAACTTTAAAAAATAATTAAAATTTATTGATAAGGATAGCGTATATCATAATTCCTTGAAAATTTATAATCCGTCTGTGACGTATGTTCTATATTAACTTGAACAGGTGTTTCCCACTATGAACTGAAGGGTATTTATAGCTCTTATATAGGAGAAAAAAATTTGTCATCATGTGCCTTTGGAAAATGCTGGCTTAAATACATTTCCCTTTTTCAAGAATTCTCAGAACCTTGATTATACTTCTTGTGGTTTTTCAAGTGATTGGTAAAATAAACAGCATTTTCCCTAATGTCTTGATCATTGAGACTTAGCTCCTCCTCTCCTCCTCAAAACTCACGCTCAACACATCAGAAAAACATTTTTGAGAGTGGTAATCCATGGAATTTACTTAAGAAAATGCCAATGTCTAGAGAATATGCTATTTGTTACTCCAGCTTTATAATGGAAGCAAGGAAATTCTAAGCAGAAGCAGTAACTTATCAGAAGGCACAAAAGCATAAAATAATATAGATCTAATAATATAGATCAGGATTGAGGGCATCTAATGCCATACACAAAAATAAACTCAAAATGGATTAAAGACCTAAATGTAAGGCCAGACACTATAAAACTCTTAGAGGAAAACATAGAGAGAACACTCTATGACATGAATCACAGCAAGATCCTTTTTGACCCACCTCCTAGAGAAATGGAAATAAAAACAAAACAAAACAAAAGGGACCTAATGAAACTTAAATGCTTTTGCACAGCAAAGGAAACCATAAACAAGACAAAAAGACAACCCTCAGAATGGAAGAAAATATTTGCAAATGAAACAACTGACAAAGGATTAATCTCCAAAATTTACAAGCGGCTCATGCAGCTCAATATCAAAGAAACAAACAACCCAATCCAAAAATGGGCAGAAGACCTAAATAGACATTTCTCCAAAGAAGATATACAGATTGCCAACAAAAACATGAAAGGATGCTCAACATCACTAATCATTAGAGAAGTGCAAATCAAAACTACAGTGAGGTATCACCTCACACCAGTCAGAATAGCCATCATCCAAAAATCTACAAACAGTAAATGCTGGAGAGGGTGTGGAGAAAAGGGAACCCTCCTGCACTGTTGTTGGGAATGTAAATTGATACAGCCACTATGGAGAACAGTATGGATGTTCCTTAAAAAACTAAAAATAGAACTACCATATGACCCAGCAATCCCACTGCTGGGCATATATGCTGAGAAAAACCATAATTCAAACAAAGTCTTGTACCACAATGTTCATTGCAGCTCTATTTACAATAGCCAGGACATGGAAGCAACCTAAGTGTCCATCGACAAATGAATGGATAAGGAGGATGTGGCACATATATACAATGGAATATTAGCCATAAAAAGAAACAAAATTTAGTTATTTGTAGTGAGGTGGATGGATCTCCAGACTGTCATACAGAGTGAAGTAAGTCAGAAAGAGAAAAACAAATACCATATTCTAACACATATATGTGTAGAATCTAAAAAAATTAAAAATAAAATGTTTCTGAAGAACCTAGGGGAAGGACAGGAATAAAGATGCAAACACAGAGAATGGATTTAAGGACACGGGGAGGGGGAAGGGTAAGCTGGGACGAAGTGAGAGAGTGGCATGGACTTATATACACTCCCAAATGTAAAATAGATAGATAGTGGGAAGGAGCTGCATGTCACAGGGAGATCAGCTCGGTGCTTTGTGACCACCTAGAGGGGTGGGATAGGGAGGGTGGGAGGGAGACACAAGAGGGAGGGGATATGGGGATGTATGTATATGTACAGCTGTTTCACTTTGTGATAGAGCAGAAACTAACACACCATTGTAAAGCAACTATACTCCAATAAAGATGTTAAAAATAGTAATAATAAAATAAAATACATGAACAAGGAAAAAAAAAAGATTGAGGGCATGTGAATGGGCAGAATGGTTGAAGGAGGCAATCAGGAGTGTGTCAAGTGGCCAGATCATGAAGGAACTTGATTGACAAGCCAGGGAGTTTAGACCTTGTCCTGGAAGCCATAGAGTCTCTACTTAGACCCCTAGGTCCCTCCTTTTATTCTACAAATGAGTACGCCGAGATAGAATTATTAGAATGACACATTTAATTATAGCTGTCTAGATTTGACTTTATGAATTCTAAAGCTGTGAGTAGAACTTGCATTAGTCTTTGACTTCAGTGATTACGGAGCACCTATAAATAACACTTAAGTTCAGAATGTCTGCATATTCTCTCAGTATCTTATATGGACTGGTAGCTGTGCAGTCATTCTTCCTCAAATCTCCTTATTTCGTAGAAGGAACAATAGCCCCAGAATAACAGAAACAAGACAAAATCCAGTCTTCTGTCTCCCAGCAAAAATCTCTTAATATTCTCCAGCCTTTCTTCTGAAGGTGTCTTTCAGCCTGTTCTCAAACATAACCCTTAGAGGAATATAGCCCTGCACCTGAACATCTGGAGGAGGGGGAAACCCTGGGTTTAATTACAATCCTACACACTGATTAAAAGCATCCCTAATACTTCAGGCTCTGCTATGAAAGCTTTTCATCATGTAACCTCAGTTAGAAAAATTTGGTAAACAGCTCCCATTTCCAACCTGTATTTTGAGCAGATCTGTCAGGAGGAAGGAAAGATGGGGGTTGGCAGTAGGGATTGTTTTTCCGTGGCTTCAGTATAAAATAATCTGGTTTGAATTGTTGTAAAGTACAAAAACATACGGCATTCAGCCATGGATCTTAACTCACAATATCAGTTTGAAAAAAAGTTGTTTTCCCTTACAAATCAATGGAGCATCCTGTTGGGCAGCTGGGCCCCATTACCGGAGTCCCCACAAGGGACATGTCAGCTCAGGCATTATTTACAATCCTATATTCATTTTTTCTCTAAGGCTTCTCATAGCTCTGTCTACATTTCAAATGACAGGCCTTCAAACTGAAGTCCACTTACACTCTGTCCTGTCACATCCTAAGCTTTCATATCGTAACATCTTTTTTTGGCCGCACTGCGCAGCTTGTGGCATCTTGGTTCCCCGACCAGGGACTGAACCCGGCCCCAGCAGTGAAAGCGCTGAGTCCTAACCACTGGACCACCAGGGAATTCCCATATCGTAACGCTTTTAATACCAGAGACTAGGATAGGTCTTCTCAACCAAAACTGTACTTGGAATACTGGAGATTTATGTTACTACATTCCCTGGCCAGGAACAGTGGACATGGACTAATATTAATGTATCCAATGTCATTATAAATGTTCAAAAAACAAATAGGAGTGATTGCAAACTGGTTCCTGCCATAGGAATGGCACCAGATTTCCAGCAAGCCAGAAAGGATACCTACACATTATATGCCATGTCTGCACACAAGACCATCTGAACATACTGAGTCTGAAAGTTTCCAGTGCTGTTTTTTATTCGAGTTTGACCTCTTTGGACCATGAGACAGATGGATCAGCTTCTACTAGAAGAACCATGTCTCTGACATAAGGCTGTGTCTTTAAGAGAATGTCAGAACCAGGTTTTCTTTTTTTTTTTCCGGTATGCGGGCCTCTTACCGTTGTGGCCTCTCCCGTTGCAGAGCACAGGCTCTGGATGCGCAGGCTCAGCGGCCATGGCTCACGGGCCCAGTCGCTCCATGGCATGTGGGATCTTCCCAGACCGGGGCACAAACCCGTGTCCCCTGCATCGGCAGGCGGACGCTCAACCACTGGGCCACCAGGGAAGCCCCAGAATCAGGTTTTCTTGAATGCCACTTCTTTCTCTACACTCTTCTTAATTCCACGTAGCCCAGAAAGAGTGGAGAAAACATGACTATGTAACTAGAAACACCTAAGCTCAAGCCCTTATCTGAAGCAACGTTTATCTTTAGGCAAGTTACTTTAACTTTTTCAAGCTATTTCCATGGTCAAAAAATGGAGCTAAGGATGTCTATTTTGGTGAATCATTGTGACGATTATGGGACTGTACTTGTACAACTTCTGGCTTTATAGAGGGTGCTTTCCCTCCATCTGAATAACCCTAAAGGAAACTCTCTCAAAGCCTCTTTGTCTATAATTCTCCTTCTATTATCATTGTTTATATACATTATTTAGACAACACATCATGAGCTTCCTGAAGAGAGGTGGTTTTCTGGTAAATGATGCAGTAGGTATAAAGGTATGTTGTGGGACTTCCCTGGTGGCACAGTGGTTAAGAAGCCACCTGACAATGGGGATCCCTGGTCCAGGAAGATCCCACATGCCGCGTAGCAACTAAGCCCATGAGCCACAACTACTGAGCCCTTGTGCCGTAATTACTGAAGCCCATGTGCCTAGAGTCCATGCTCTGCAACAAGAGAAGCCACTGCAATGAGAAGCATGTGCACTGCAATGAAGAGTAGCCCCTACTCGCCGCAACTAGAGAAAACCCGAGTGCAGCAACGAAGACCCAGTGCAGTCAAAAATAAATAAATTAGTTAAAAAAAAAAAAAGGTGTGTTGTTCCCTGCTTTAAACACAGTGAGTATCATATAGTAGAAATTCAACAAAGGGAGTAAGTAATTGAAGTAATTGGAGACATTTCATTCCCTTTAATTTGTACCTTGTGTTCTGAGATTCCTGAAGGGAGGGACAATATCTTACTCATCTTTGTACCCTCTGTTCCTAGCACAATGGTCTGCACATTCTTGGTGATCAATACATGTGTTGCTTTGAATAATACATACTTGATATTTCTTAGTTCTCTTCCATCCACTCTGATTCTGCGTTAGGTGTATAGGAAGTTCTCAATAGAGCTCAGTGCATCATTTTACTTAATGAACTTGTGGATGCTCTCCTGGGAAGACACACAACTCATCATCCAAGTAGCATGCCATTTGAGAGTTATGTAGACACACCACATTAATTTCACCACTCTTGGAACATACCCAATTTGTATTGTTTTAATTGTACAAGTTGGAAGACAGAGAGGCCAAAATACATACTCAGAGTCACAAGTAAAGCCTTCTTTATATGGCCTGCCATGTTCTTCATGATTGTTCTCCCTACGGCCTCATCTCTCACTGAAACTCACTTGACCTTTCCTGCATCCCAGCCATGCTGTTCTCTCCTGCATCTGTGAACTTGTATGAGCAATTTCAGTTGCCTACAGTACCCTCATGTGCCTTCTGCTAGACAGCTTCCTGCAAAGCATGACACGAGTTGCACATCTTCTGTGAAATAGTCCCCCAGTTTCCTAAGCAGAGTTAGGCTCTCCTCTCTCCATTCAGCATGACTTTCATGTCACACTTCACAGCACTGATCCTGTAGTTTTGTAATTTGCTCTTTAGTAAAATCATGAGCTACATGACAACTTTAATTTTAGGGCACACCAATGCCTGGTACATAGAAGATGTTTGGTAAGAGTTTTCCAAATTCAGAGAGAAAGCATAAGTGAGTAGCCAGGAAAAGGAGGAAAGAGAAATTAGTTCAATAAGAAAAAAAAATTGTGTAAACAACAAACGTATTTTAAAACAAATGTCTCTAATGCCTTAATTCAATAGTTATTTCTTTACTGATTTAAAAAAAATGATATAAATGTATACTGTTTACCAGGAGAAAAAATTTAAACTTTACTGACTAACAAATTTCATATTTTGAAATCTAAAACTCACTTTCCGGAAAAATTTTCCAGCCTGCTTGTGAATAATTTAACTGTGGCAAAGTGGAAACCAGAAAGCTAAAAAAAATGCTATGTAAAAGTGTTCATCAGATCGAAAAAAAAAATCCTTATGTCTGCAGTTTACTTTTAATTCTGTACATGTTTCAAGAAAATTTCAGAACCACCCAAAGAGAACTCAAATCTCTAATTAGTCCACATTTTCTGGTTGTTCAAGCATATTGTAATTTCCAAGTTCCTAGTTCTAGTAATTTGTCAGTGATCTGAGGATAACACACACACACACACACACACACACACACACACACACACAATCTTTCATGAGTCATCTTCAGCTCAGAGCACAGTAGCTATGGGGATAACACTTTTTTCCTGTCTTTGACATTTCAGTTCTCAACTTTAGAAATCTCTCTGCAGTTGGATTAAGTTTAAATATGATGTCAAGTTTTCCACTACTTCATGAGAAAAACATCTCTCCCGAGTTTAAATAAGTCTAATTGTGCTTACTCTTGTGTTAATTTGGGGAATTCCTGGATTCCTTTGCAGAAAGGGGGAAACAGCAGTGTCCTAGTGTGGATGATAAGGGGAGAAGAACATTGAGTGTTATGTATCAGCCACCAGCATTGCTTCTTCATAAGCGAATCAAGATATAGAAGGGTAGGAGGAGCTGAACTGGAGACTTCAGAGATGTTATAGACAGCATTTTTGGTGAGAAAATGAAAGAACAGTCATTTTAGTGGGCACTGTATCCTTAGCACCTAAAATATTGCATATAGTAATTGTTCAAACAATATTTGTTGAACACAGATATAGAGAGCAAATGTGTGGATACTAAGGGGGAAGGGGGGTGGGAGGAATAGGGAGATTGGGATTGACATATATACACTATTGATACTATGTATAAAATATATAACAAATGAGAACATACTGTATAGCACAGGGAACTCTTACCTAATGCACTGTAGTGACCTAAATGGGAAGGAAATCCAGAAAAGAGGGGATATATGTATATGTATAGCTGATTCATTTTGCTGTACAGCAGAAACTAATACAACAATGTAAAGCAACTATACTCCAATAAAAATAACTTTAAAATATATTTATTGAAAAAAAGTAAGTGTATAAGTGATCCTGCTTCACCAGGTAGAGATTAGTATATGTGAATGACAGGAACTTCAAGAAAAGGAAATTTTTGCACAACGATGGAAGCTGTCCTTTTATTTTTCCACCAAAAACAAAAAATGCTTTTGAGTAGTAGAAAGATGAACTATTTCTCTTTTTCATCAATATGACATGAAACAACCCTAGAATTGCTGAAGAGGACTTACTCCAAAGGTCATTGCCGTCCTCTCTCACCCCTCTTCTGCTCATAAACATCACTATCCCCACACCAGCCATAATGAACAGTCCGGTGACCTTAGGCAAATTCCTTAAAAATCACTGAGTCTTAGTTCTCTTTTAGTACGTGGAAAGAAAGGGGTCTTTCTCTCTTCGCGTTATGTATTTTTCCCCATCCTCTCTCCAATCGTGAGATATGTTTAAGGTAATGAAGCATCGGTGTCATGCTATGAGAGGTTATTAATCTATAGTTGAGAGTTTCATTTTTACTGCTGGTGAACCAATCTAAAGAAGTGAGGCTAAACCTGACTGGGAAGCTTGAAAACAGATGGTGGTAATAAGATGTTTGGGGACCCTGGGAGAAAAAAAAAGGGGGGAGAGAAAAAGGGAAGAAAAGGAAAGTGAGATCTATGAACGTCTAACTCAGATGATCTAAACAGTAAATAATGTGATGCCTGCACTTGCTTGTGAATGGCCATGAATAAGACTGGATTCTTTTTGGTACTGAGCGATCCAGACTTTTCAGGCATAAGTGTAGAGTTAGGCAAAGTGGAGAGAAGAGTACAAGTAGAAATTACTAACACCATATCTGGTTTTCTTCTCCTTCCTGGAAGTGTGGGAAGACTTCCCAGATTCCCTTGCAGCTAGGCTGCGGTCATGTGACCAATCTTGGCCAATGGGCTGTGACAAGCATCACTTCCAAGGGGAGGCTTTTAGAGAAGCAAGGATGAATTCTCCATACCTTCTCTTCCCCTGATGCAGCAATCAAGTAAAACAGGGATCCCCAATCCCCCGGACCGCAGACTGTTACTGGTCTTCAGCCTGTTAGGAACCAGGCTGCACAGAAGGAGGTGAGTGGCGGGTGAATGTACAAAGCTTCATCTGTCACTCCCCTTCATTCCTCATCACTCACATTACCAACTGAACCATCCCCCTTACCCCCACCCCATCCGTCCGTGGAAAAATTGTCTTCCATGAAACCGGTCCGTGGTGCCAAAAACGTTGGGCACCACTGAAGTAAAACATATGTTGATGTCAGAGCCACAAGGTGGAAGCACCCTGGCTCCTTGCATTGCCACATAAAAAGCTGTCTAGAAGAGTTGCCTATCTCCCATCAAATTGGTATGAGTAAGAAACAAACTTTTGTTGTATAAAGCCATTGAGAGTTAGGGGTATATTTGTCACTGCATCACAGGCTCGCCTATTCTAACTGGTTCACTTAAATAGCTGTCATAAGAATTAAATAAGAAAGTATTTTTCAAGTGTTCAGTAAAGTATGCTAAATGTTATTTGTCAATAATTTGGATGAAAAGCTTTCTTGTGGCAAGTTTTTATTATCAAATATCTCTATAAATACATGCTAAAGAAAATGTTCCAGACAACACTTGCTGTGGCTTTTCATAAAGGAATTGTGTCACATTTAGCTTCAAATCATCTCTGATGACATGATAAGAACGAGCATGAATTTTTGGACTGTAACAGACTCATGTGCCAATCTCACCTCTGTCATTTACTGGCTTGGGATTTTGTCTAAACTAATCAAATTTCCTAAGCTTCAGATGTTTCATCTGTGAGATGTGGTAGCAGGAGGTGTGGGGGGAGAGAAAAATGTCTTTATTGGATCATTGTGAGAATGAAAATAAAAGTGTATGTGCCCAGTAAGTTCCAATGCTCTATACATAAGATCGAAGTACTAACAGTGGGCAATATTCAATTAACATTAAATATTTTCTGATTACTACAAATCGGAGTGAAGGATAAAAGTAAATAGCTGACAAACATATTTGGTCTTTTTATAATCTTATTCTATGGAATACAAAAAGGAGAAAAGAGTGAGAAACCAAGTCAGTAGAAGGTTCTGGTTATGGGCCACCTTAAGAGAAAGTTTGAGAAGGAGGTAGCTGTCTTTCCATTGAAGCTCCATTGGCCAAGTCCAATGTTGACATTACCTAGTCAAGGATACAGACTTTAAAGATTGAATTATATTTAGACAATTAAAACTAGCTTAGCTGAGTGAATGTGAATAAAGGTTGTCCTCTGGGGCCAAGATGTAGCTGTCATCAATCATAAACAGACATAAACCCAGGACGGAGTGGATCTTTGCAGAAAATATTTATGTCGGTTACTATGCACTTGGGCTTTGTGGGATATGTCTATTTTTCCAATAGTTAATGACATGATATTTAATGTGCTCAGATTAGCTCTTGACTATTTTCTCTCTCCTTTTTTTTTTCTTTCCTTTCTTCTTTCCTTTCTCCTTTTCTCTTTCTCTTCCTTCCTTCCTTATAATGACCTGTTCCCATATATTTTGCCTACCTATTTCCAGTTTTGGATACACAAAATGGCTAATACTCTTAGATTCTTTCCTTACACTAATTCCTGGTTTTGAATTAAATTTTTTTAAAAACTTTATAAAGTGTCAGGATGATCCTTAACATGCCCTGCTTCGTTGTTTGATTACATTATCCCTGGCTGGCATTCCATTCTAGCCCCAGGTTCCAAAGTAACTTCTAAAATTTTATCTTTAATTGATATCCTAGAAATAGTGAATAAAAAACTTTGGAAATACTTCAGAGTTCTTTTTATAGATGAGGAATCTGAGACTCATTTTATGTGATCCAGGGTTACTGGGTTGACAGAACTAAGACTCATCCAAATCCCAGGATGCCAGTGACCTCATTTCTAATCATAATTAACCATGCCTACATCTCCTACAGGGTAAACCATGTTTAAAAATGCACAGGCATAGACCAATGTAATAAACACTGTTTTCTTGGTCCGCTTCTCCAAGTACAGTCATCTCTGATAGCTAGTGACATCATAATTCTCCAGCTTAAAACCTTTTCCAGGTTAAAATGAAACTCCTTTGGATTTTTTAGTTTTTATATCTTAGTGTGAGTTAATTTGTGATAATCTCATGGAGATATTCCTGGATGAGAAACGAGCAGAAGAGCACTAATCAGGGAGAGAAGAGAAAGTCATATATACCAAGTCTTTGAGAAAAAATACCAAAAGCAAACTTTGTCAGCATTTGCCTGGAGCCAACTCAACATTTAATAACCATACTTGTATTCACTTTATTTATCAAGCTTTTCCCTACTAAATGAAAATCACTATCCTAGGTACTGTGGTAAAACAGAGTTTAGTAGAGAATGGTTAGAAATTTATGGGACCTTACAGCTAAGATGCCAGCCTATCTCATGTCATTTAAGTAACACAATGATAAAACAGAACAAAATGCTTATAACAAGGGACATACACAACGCTCTTAGGGAGTAGAGAGATTGATTTTAATAGGGAAATGGTGGGGATGGGAAAGAATTCCTTGAGGATGTAACCTTTAAACAGGACCTTTTAGAGTCAACAGCAAGGAAAAGGAATTTTGAAGCTGAGAGAAGGCTATACCTAAATGTCCATTCAGCATCTTACAAATATTTCTTGTGTTTTTTGCTGAACCTCAAGCATATAGCAAAAAAAGACGTTAACCTTGACTCAAGGAATTTTCTGTCTCATATAAGCCATTGGAGAAAACAATTTAATATGAGGTAGCAAGAAGGGAACAAGAACACGGGGTTAGCTTATTTTGCTCACGACAAATGCACATCCAGTTTATTCTCTATTGATGGTGTTTCTTGGATTGTATTTTTATTATCTTCAATAATGGTAAAGGAGACAGTGTGCAGAATGTAGGCTTTCTTATTCAGACCTGTTTTGCCTCCCTATACTCTTTCCTCTTTATGCTCAGGCCACAGGGGTGATCATTCCTCTCTAGAATGAATTTTCTAGTCCTTCTTTTGTCAGAAGCTATCCTCACAAGTTTTGTGTGTGTGTGTGTGTGTGTGTTTTGCGGTACGCGGGCCTCTCACTGTTGTGGCCTCTCCCGTTGCGGAGCACAGGCTCCGGACGCGCAGGCTCAGCGGCCATGGCTCACGGGCCCAGCCGCTCCGCGGCATGTGGGATCTTCCCGGACCGGGGCACGAACCCGTGTCCCCTGCATCAGCAGGCGGACTCTCAACAACTGAGCCACCAGGGAAGCCCTCCTCACAAGTTTTGATGGTTTAATCTTGTTGGAAAAACTGTGTTCCTGGGAGCCCCAGACTAGGCTCTTGTTGTTTAGGTACTGTTTGGGTAGTGTTCCTGAATAACTGATCCAGATTTTGTGGTTTATGGTTTGGTCCCTTGGAATACCCTGTGTCTTAATGCTCTGTGACATCAGAGGACTCACCACACCTCTCTGAACTTCAGTTTCCCTACCTGTAAAGTGAAGATTACTTGATGCGTGTGTGTGTATGTGTGTACAATTTGTAGAAGAAAAGTAGCTGCTCTGAAAATTAGAAAATCTCAAATCTATCCCTGTCTGTATCCCTAATTTTCATTGGGAAAATCATGTTACACTTTGTAATGCCTAAGTTTTCCATTTAAGGGGAAATATAAGAAGACTAAACTTGAAACTGATCAACAATGCAATCAAATAAGCCAATTTGGTAAGGAGACAAGGGTAGAAAGAGGCCAACGGACTGCTTGACTGAATGACTGATTATTTGATTCAGTTGGTCAGACTAATCAGAACCATCCGTCTAGTAGTCAAGGGTGTGTACACATATCAAAACAATTTCAGAAAAGGACTTAGGAACATCTGCTTATTTGGACTAGTATAGACAAAAATATATAGTAATATAGACTAAATGCTTTGATATCTTTTAATCCTAGTTGAAGCTTTTAGGGGAAAAAAAAAAGTATGATGAAATCCATGGGCTTTGTTAAGCCTTAGAGAGTAACAAAATTGTGTCCCTACATATTTATTTAAAAATTCTGTGTCCATTCACGATCCAAATACAAACTCATCATTTGTGTTTCTTCTTTTTCTTTATATGAGAGCAAAGGGACTGTGATAATAATAAAGATAATGAAGAAGAAGCAAAAAGAAAGAAAGGACCCTCTCTCCTTTCTGCTCCACTTAGCATGTCTTGTCTTATTCTCATTACCTTGTTCCTCTCTCCCCATTCTTCTCCAGGCTAACTTTTGGGTTTTCATTTCCTGGAAAATAATTCATCTATTTTTCTCTTTGGTCACTTTATAAATCCCCACAAAAATCCCCATACTCCAGTGTCTCAGCTGGCATTACAGCCTCATCTTTGATTCTGTCATCAGTGGCCTCTGACTAGTTCACAGCTGCTGGGACTCAGCATGTGAGTGGAAAAGAGAAGCAACGTTTAGCAGGCAGCCTATGATGCATCTACTACAGTTTGACTCTGGTTACAGAGCAAGTTCACTGTTGAACAAGGATTGGAGCTTAAGTCTGTCTGAAGTCCAAGATGTCTTTACCACACAATAATGCTATTATGCTTTTTAGTTTGAAGAAAGACCATAAAAATTTCTCCATACCTCAGTGGGCATCTAAACTTCAATTAGGGAGACAAGCTAAATGAATCTTAGGCTAGGTATTTACTCAGGGCACAAGTGTTGGGTTTCCATTTCATGATTACCATGCTGGTAAATATAATAATTACAATAATAACAATGGTGATGATGATGATGATGATGATGATGATGATAACACCAGTCCACATTTATAGAACTTTTATAATGTGTCAGGAATTCTCCTAAACTTTTTACATGTATTAACTGGATAAGCCCTCTCAACAACTCTAAGTTCAGTACTATCCAACGACCTCCCTTTTACAGATAAGAAAACTGAGACACAGTGAGGAGAGTGGAAGATATCAGCCATTTTCATTTCACTCAATCTTTTATTGGAAATTTTTTAAGGAACACTTGATAAATTAATTGTAAACAAGGCAACGTAAAATATGATGTATCAATTTTATGGCACAGAGGAAGGTTTTAACAATTACCTCAGATATAGTGCTTACAGTTCACTATATGCTTTATTAAAAAAAAAAAAGTCATCCAAACCATCACATAAAGAACAGAAGAATATCCCACCCCCATTCTTTGATAAAATCACTGAAAACTGAAATCACTGCCCCCGCATTTCTGGCGTCAGTTCTCAAGTCAGCAGTATTGGTCTCTGAAGATTCCAGAAGAGGGAAGCCATGGAGCATTGGAGTATTATATGAGTTTCCCAGGGCTGCCATACAAATTACCACAAATTTGGTGGCTTTAAACAATGAAATGTATTCAGGCACAGTTCTGGAGCCCAGAAGTCTGAAATCAAGTTGTCAGCTGGAGTAAGCTTCCTCTGAAGGCTCCAAGGGAGACTCTTTCATTGCCTCTTCCAGTTGCTGGTGGCTCCAGGCATTTTTTGGCTTGTGCTGCATATATTTTCCCCACTCTCCTTGGAGGTAGGACCCACTGGGGTAATTTAGGATGCTCTTATCTCACAACATTTGATTTAATTACATCTGCAAAGAACTTTTTCCCAAATAAAGTCACATTTATAGGTTTTGGAAGTAGGACAGTGGGGTTGGGGAGGTACCATGCAACCCACTATAAATAATTAGGCAAGTTCTTCTAAGAACTTAGTGGTGTTCAAAACACAATTCTAAATAGTTTACTTATTGATATAATGGAGGTAATTCCCCAGAGCATCACAATGAATGCCCTGGGGCCATTATCAAATAAAGGACTCTGACCTAAGAAGATAAAAAAATTTTGAGCAAGGGAGAGGCTTGTTTTGAATTAATAGGACAAGAATAGAGTAGACCTGGGCTTCCCTGGTGGCACAGTGGTTAAGTTCAAGCCCTGGTCCAGGACGATCATACAAGCCGTGGAGCAACTAAGCCTGTGAGCCACAACTACTGAGCCCGTGTGCCACAACTACTGAAGTCCACGCCTAGAGCCCATGCTCCCCAACAAGAGAAGCCACCGCAGTGAGAAGCCCACGTACTGCAATGAAGAGTAGCCCCCGCTCACTGCAACTAGAGAAAGCTCGCACGCAGCAGTGAAGACCCAACACAGCGAAAAAAAATAAAAAATAAATTAATTTTAAAAAAAAGAATAGAGTAGATCTGTAAACTTCCACTCTCTCTCTCTCTAAAATAAAATACTTTCTTAACTACAACTTTGAATTGGCAAAACACTCACTCAAACTTAATTAAGATCATATGTTTTAGTTTTTACTCTGACAGGCTTTAAAATGTCATTCAGATGTGTTAACTTGGCAAAAAGAGGAAAATAAAACTGTGGGGAAAATGAGTAAAAGATTTAAAAAATGAAAAAGGGAAATAAGTTTTAAGGATAAAGATACATTCGTATATTACTTTCAATACTAGAACGTGCATTATCACTTATCGTCTACATTTTTCAGCTCATACGTTTTTGAGTATCAGAAATCTTAAAATCTCAAGAAATTTTCATTGATTTAAAACTGGGGGCTTCCCTGGTGGCGCAGTGGTTGAGAGTCTGCCTGCCAATGCAGGGGACACGGGTTTGTGCCCCGGTCCAGGAGGATCCCACGTGCCGCGGAGCGGCTGGGCCTGTGAGCCATGGGTGCTGGGCCTGCGCGTCCAGGGCCTGTGCTCCACAATGGGAGAGGCCACAGCAATGAGAGGCCCGCATACCGCAAAAAAAAAACACCAAAAAATCAACAAAAAAAAACAAAAATAAAACTGGAAATAGTTTGAGTCCTTATAGAAAAGATGAGATTATGGTTGTGGGGATATCATAATGCCTTTGAGAAACAACCTGAAGATTTATCTGAATGTTTGTTACTGTTGAGTGAATGTTTGTGTTCCCCCAAAATTCATAGTTTGAAATCCTAACCCCCAGTGTAACGGTATTAGGAAGTGGGGCCTTGAGAAGATGAATAGATCAGGATGGTTCAGCTCTCATTAGTGGGATTAGTGACCTTATAAAAGAGACCCCAGAAAGGTCTCTCCTTCTTTTACCATATGAGGACACAGGAAGAAGACTGCTCTCTATGAATCAGGAACTGGGCCCCCACCATATAAGGAATCTGTTGGCACCTTGATCTTGGACTTCCCAGGCTCCAGAAATGTGAGAAATAAGTTTCTGTTATTGATAAGCCACCTGGTATATGGTAATTTGTTATACAGCCTGAATGGACTAAGACATCTGTGAATCTCTAGTTGGAATGGTTAGAGGGTGGTAAGAGCTTGGCAAGATTCTAGGGCATTTTGTTCCTTGTTCTTGGGAAACAGCATTTCCCAAACATGGTCTATAAAACAGCTGCATAATATTCAGTTCTTTAATTCTAACACATACCCAGCCCTGATTTTTTTTTTTTTTTTTTGCGGTACGCTGGCCTCTCACTGTTGTGGCCTCTCCCGTTGCGGAGCACAGGCTCTGGACGCGCAGGCTCAGCGGCCATGGCTCACGGGCCCAGCCGCTCCGCGGCATGTGGGATCTTCCCGGACCGGGGCACGAACCCGTGTCCCCTGCATCGGCAGGTGGACTCTCAACCACTGCGCCACCAGGGAAGCCCCCCAGACCTGATTTTAACGTCTCTGAAATTAGGCTGCATGTTACATGTTACACAATGTTAAAGGATATTTGTTAGCAACTAGGCCTTGATTTGGCAATCTTAGCTGTGCATGGATGAGACCTTTCATCTGGTGCTCACTTCAGTCGGCTTATCTGCATTTGTTGTACCTCTTGTGGCTAGATTTAACTTGAGTCCTCAATTGTTGCTTATAAAAGATTACATTTTCAGGTTGCATTGAAATGAACATTTTTATGAAGGCAGAATATTGACAGTCAAATGACAAGAAATCCAATTTAAGATGGTAGACGTTGCCAGACTCTTGAAGTAGATCATAAAATGTTGAAAGCTCGGAGAAGTTGATGTGATTTATTTAGTCATTGAACTGTTTTATCTGTCAAAGTCTTCCAGTTGAATTCCAAGAGATGCCGATTAACTTCTAGAGAGACATACTTAAATTAAATATATAATCGGAAAAGCATATAAAACCCTAAAAGCCTTTCATATAATATAGAATTATGATGTCAATCCTGAAGGTGTTGAATAAGTCAATATGATGAGCATAATTTATGAAAAACAACATGTCAATCTGATGTTGAACACCGTAGGCTGATGAAATCTTCCTTTCAGGATTTCAAAAGGTATATTAGTTTACTAAAACCTCTTAAATATCCATAATAAAGAAATATACTTAACTTTGTTTTCACCATCATTTCTAAACATATGTGAAACTAGAACTCCCCCTACCCCCCCCCCCCCACACACACACCAGCTACTACCATTTACCAGTGCTGCATCCTGGTGAACACACCTTAAGGCATATTACCCTATGGAAAGATGATTATGTTTATTTACCTAATCTTCAATTTGTAAATGGTAAAGTCACAGATACAACTGAAAGAATAGAAGGCTGTAATTCAGAAGACGCTACTATTATTTTTTCATTAATTTGCTTTATAACCATGAGCAGGACCCTCCTCTTTCTCTGCACTGGTTTCCCCAACTCTTTAATAAAAATACATCAATTGTACAAAATAATACACAATTCCCTTTACTGCCCTACCCTTCGATGCCTGCAATGAGGTCCATTAGATGGGGATAGAATGCAATCATCTTTGGTTAAACCTACTCTTTTTTTTTTTTTTTTTTGCTGTATGCGGGCCTCTCACTGTTGTGGCCTCTCCCGTTGTGGAGCACAGGCTCCGGACGCGCAGGCTCAGTCTGGGGCACGAACCCGTGTCCCCTGCATCAGCAGGCGGACTCTCAACAACTGCGCCACCAAGGGAGCCCCTAAACCTACTCTTGTAAATCATTTTGTGAAACATAAAACCACAACTTATTCTGTGGTTTTCAAGAGTAACACATGAATTTATTTGATAGTTTTCCTTTTAGATCAGTCACCCATCTAATGCCACATTCTGAGAGTCACATGCCAGCCACCACAGGGAGAGCTATGTAATCAAGTGTATAATTCAGTGTTTATTTATCAGATTCCTTTCACGTGTTGACCCTATTCTTTGCATTGAGTAGAGTCGTCTGAGGCCACAAGGAGGGGGGCGTGGCTCTTGAATGCTTGGCCACATATTCCACTTTGGTGGTGGTGGTGGTGTTGATGGTGGTGGTTCGCCTCTCCTTCCTCATCCTTGTCATCATCACCATCACATCTCACCTCCAGTTCACCTTCTATATTACTTCCTATAAGATGTGATTCTGGCATGCCCCTGCTTAACACTTTAGATGCTTCCCAACACCCCAGGGATGAAGTCCAATCTCCTTGCATGGTTTGTGAGAACTTTTGTCCCTTTTCATTCTCATCTCTTGCCATTTTCCCACCAACCACTCTCTATTCCAGCCATGAATGATCTTTGAATGTGCCATACTCTCTTCCACCTCTACGCTCTGAACATGCTGTTTCTTTATCCAAGGCTGTTGTCTCCAACCCTACCTTCCCCCTTCACTACCTCCATTTGGTTATTTTTTCAAAAAGGTCATTTCCTGTGGGTAAATTGATAGTGCCTTGATCACCAATACTGCACTAGGTAGCGCTCCTATCAGCTTCTACAGCAGCTCACACTTTCCCTAATATGACACTGTCAACAGTCTGTTGTAATTGCCTTTTTCCTAGTGTATCTCCCACTGAATTTCAGCCTTTGGGGTGGCTTTTCAGCTGGATGACTTCAGATGGTATAAACGTCCTGTTAAACTCCAGAGGTCTGTTCAGCAGTGTGACCAGATCTGAAGTCTACTGTCCAGAGCATAGATATGAGAAGATGAAGGAACCAGACTGTTTTGAGTCACTGTAGGTGACATGACATTTTCAATCCCACCTATCCAATGTGATAGCAAGACAAACCTCCAACAATGCACTGTGTGGACAAAGCCCAAACAGCTGGAACAAATGTCATGCTCCAGAAACAATCCTCAGTTGCCCATGGACTGGCTTACATGCCAGACTACTCTTATCTATTCTAGAGATCTGAAAATTTCTCTTTACTGTTCTATCTTCCCTCTGACACACATGTCAACTGACCACATGTTTGTCTGCCTGGAGAGTGAGTTTCTCTCCCCTCCTACCACCAAACACAACTTTCCTTTTGAAGCTGTGAATCAAGCTAACTGCCTGGCAGTCTCTGGTATTAGAATCATAAGGCACCATGTGTGAAGATGACAGGATCTAGAAAACCAGTTTTTTTTGTAACTACAATTTATTAGTTTACTAATGAAAAGGTAACGATGAAAAATTGTGACTTTTTCTAAGGATCCCCTGTGATCCAGTCACCTTGAATACATTATATAATTAATCCCCTCAACAATCATACAAGTAGGTATTACTGTCCCCATTTCACAGATGAAGAGACAAAGGCTTGGGGGCTTAATGGCTTGTCCAAAGTCATGCAGCTGACAACTGTCCGAGTTGGTGTTAGACACCACATCCTTCTGATTCCAAAGTCTGTCTTCTTACCATTCCATGGTGGTGATTCTCAATGTTTCAGAGCAGGATATGCAGTACTTAAAGAGTCAATAAAGAAAAATGATTTATTTGGAAACACTTGTTTTTCATCTGCAGTGGAATGGAGTAAAAAAGACCCTCCTTCTGGGCCAGCCATTCTCACTGGTGCCTAAAGTGGAGAACTGCCCAGCCGTCCCACCAACCAGGACATACCTGTGGCAGGTGGGGTCACTGGAACTCACTGTCCTCTCTTCTAAGGAATGTTCCCTGAATAACCCTTCCATTCCATCCAGGCAACTCATTCATTGACACATTGTAGGAGCTGACAGAACACTGGCTAACCAGAGTTTGAGGGCTGACCCTGTCACTTAACACCCAGGAGAACTAGATGATCATTAAATGACTGCATCTCACAAGGAGGAGTCGGGGCTCTCGCAGGGTTGGAGAGGGAGCCACATGGGTGAAATCCTGCACGTGAGGGAACCCTGGAAACTGTGAAAGGGTCTGAAATCCTCTTCTGCACTTTGAATTTGCTGCCTTAGTTTGGTTTTGGTTTTGTTCTTTTCTATTACGTGTTCATGATAATGTTGACAGCGAATGTTTATTAAGTGTTTAAGTTGTGCCAGGCAAATTGTACTGTACAGGCATTTCTGATTCTATCTTTATGGCTACCTCACATCTTATTATTGTATGATAAGAATTGCTATTTTACATGTGAGTAAACTGAGAATCAAAGAGCTATACCCTGTGTCTGATTCATCTGGACTCCCTGACGGAAAAAGGATCTGAAGTCAGGGCTCCAGGGGCCCAGAGCCCTGACACAGGCCTCTGTATCATGCTGGTGACTTTGCTAAATTTTGACCTTCAAGTCAAAGAATGTGGATTAACCATGATTGTTTTCACCATGGAAAAAGAGAGTTGCATGGAACAATTAAATTAATATTCTCAGATTCCTCTTCTACAAAAGAGAGCTAGAAAGAGTCCCTACTTCATGAGGAGGAGAAAATGATAGATACATAAAATACTTTAAAAAGTATCTGTCAAGATCAACATTCAATAAGTCAGTGGCGGGAGGGAGATTCAAGAGGGAGGAGATATGGGGATATATGTATATGTATAGCTGATTCACTTTGTTATACAGCAGAAACTAACACACCATTGTAGAGCAATTATACTCCAATAAAGATGTTAAAAAATTAATTAATTAATTAAACCAAAAAAGAAAAGTGAGTAGCTATTACTACATATTCTCTTTGAATGTCATTTACCTTATTCCCCTCCCTCCTCTGGCACATAATATCTTCAAGGATAGTGTCAGTGCTAACATTCCTTTTATTTCTGGCTCACATAGAAACCTGTCCCGGATCTGTAGCCCACAAAAGATGTAATGGACAGGATGTAAGGCCCAGGAGGTCTGTTGGGATCCCACTCACAGGGCAATCAGTTTGGGGATCAGAACTGATGACCAAATGGAAACAGTTCCTCACAGGGGGAACAGCACTCTACAGTTTAGAGTTAAACAGTACCAGCACAGGGGTTGGTGACATGGACTTTGATGTCAGCCTGAATTAAAAACACAAATCTGATACTTCAGTAAGTACAAATTAAGTGCTCTCTATATACCAAGCACTGGGAAAGAAATTTCACACTCACTAGCTTTGTGAACTCATGCAGGTAAATACATTCCCCAAAGCTCAGTTTCCTCAGCTGTAAAATAACGTAACACAATCTACCTCAGGGTGCTCTCAGCTTTATAAGAAACTGTATACTGATGGTTCTGAGAACGGTGACCAGTGATGGTGGCTCTGACGATTTGGCCTCTATGTCTGACCTTTTTACTCCATTTGATTGTCATGATGATCTTAAGCAATATTTTTATTACCATAAATAAATTACCATTTTAAAGGTAAAGGAATTGAATTGACTAGTTCGTGCCTCCCACCTGTTCTCATGAGCAGCACGAGGCACCTATAGAGCAAGTGTGGTGGCAGCAGGTGATCACCAGTGCTCCCTGAAGGAGATCGAAGGGTGACTGGACTGTGCAGATTGCCCAGGGGCTGCAGAGAAGCACGTTATCCCAGCTGTCTCTAAATCTTCCCACCAGTGAGTCCTCAGCACCATACATGGCCACGTGAATTTGCTGGGCTTTCAGGAGCTGAACGGAGGTGGGAAATCTGCCAGCCTTGGCTTCATCCCTAGGCAAGTTCTGCCACCCCTCGCTGCCAACTCAGACACTCATCATATTATTCATGCATGTGGTATCTTCCACAAGAAGCATTGGCTCCCCAAAGGCTAGCATGGAGAGGCCGGCGCTGGGAGCCCAGAAATCCAGACCAGCAGTAGAAAAGTTTGGTGTGAATTTGGGGACCTGCTGGGTTCATCAGCCTGTGTCAATTCTGGGCAAACCAAGATTGGTCTCCTAAGGCTGGCATCCCCTGGCCCAGTCCATCAATCACACCATGGAAGACAAGCACCATGCTAGACACTGTGCAGGGAGCAGGGAGGGAGGTGTCTTGGTTTGCCCAGGCTGCCATGGGTGGTTTAAGCAACAGACATTTATTTTTTCAGAGTTCTGGAGGCTGGAAGTCTGAGATCAGGGTACCTTCATGGTCAGTTTCTGGTGAGAGATCTCTTTCTGACTTGAAGATGGCTGCCTTCTTGCTGTGTTACCACACGGTGGAGAGAGAGAATGAACAAGCTCTCTGGTGTTTCTTCTTATAAGGGCACCAAGCCCATCATCATCAAGCCCCACTTTCATGAGCTCAAATCTAATCACCTCCCAAAGGTCACATCTCCAAATACCATCACAATAAGGGGTTAGGGTTTCAACATAGGTATTCTGGACGTAATTCAGTCCACAGCAGGAGGTAATCATTTGGTTACATTTCGAGACTGGTCAATTTTCAATAATATATTTAAGAGAATCAGGGACAAACTAGGAAATGCAGAGAAGAGAGATCAGAATAGTAAAGGATCTTAAAATCATATTATTCAAGAAAGAAAAATAGTAAGTCAACCATAAAGGAACCAGTGGGGACTTGTACTAGTGCAACAGGAGAAAATAGTTTAAAATGTTAAGGTGCTAACAGACAGACATACAGGAGCCCAACCTACAAAATTATCAGGTGATAGTTAAAATTTAACATGGTATTGACAAACATTCAGTATTTTTTTTTTTTTTTTTTTTTTTTTTTTTGCAGTATGTGGGCCTCTCACTGTTGTGGCCTCTCCCGTTGCGGAGCACAGGCTCCGGACGCGCAGGCTCAGCGGCCATGGCTCACGGGCCCAGCAGCTCCGTGGCATGTGGGATCTTCCCAGACTGGGGCACGAACCCGTGTCCCCTGCATCGGCAGGCGGACTCTCAACCACTGCGCCACCAGGGAAGCCCTCAGTATTTTTATTACAATTTTAGGATACAAGTTATATGGTGAGAGTCAACTGCAAATAGCATAGGTGATCATCCCAAATGACTAATGCACTCATTTAGTAATTAGCAAATTAACATTCCACCTTTCTGGTCAACTCTTCTAGTAAAACTCAAATTATTTGAGCAAATTTTTTTCTTTAGTCTGTACTCACAGGGGAGCAGCCATACAATAGTACTATTCGATACTGACCTTCTGTGGCAAATGAATCAAGCCCCAAGTGAACCCTTATTACCAGGGGCCTTTACTCATTTGGTTGAGATTAAGGACAAATAGCAGTAGCTCAGGAAAGCCATAAACCCTTTCCTCAGAAATATGCATTAATGGACAAATAGTTTTCATGATGTATAGTTTCAGAGAGTAGAAGAGGTCATAGTTGGTGCTCAGTGACTATTTGTTGAATAACTTAATGAATGACCGAATGAATAAATGTTGAAACCTATTTTGTCTTAGGACAAGGCTATTTCATAGGTATACTTGGGTACCACTTTTCCCGTCTGAGGCAGAAGCTCTTCCAAGAGGTTTGCAGGCACACCTTGTGACTTCAATAGGTTTTGCTGGGCTCTGCTGGGTTTAGCTTCCAGCTGTAGGTCTGGGTCAGGTCTATTCTTTCTGTCTCATTCTGCAGCCCAGGCTAAAGGGACGGTACATACCAGGCCATGTGCTTATGGTGATGACAGAAGCAGAAGATAGCCTGTCATGTCATGTTGATGACAAGCCAAGGGCCCAAAGTCACATAGTGGAATATATATTCCAGCTACAGTGAGGCCATAGCAAGGGTGTGGATAGTTAATACGGTTATAGGGGATTGAAGAATCAAGACCAACAACTCAAACTCCCTCCCTTCCATTTACTTCATGGAAGTTCCCTGAGCTAGGTTTTGAAGGACAAATTGAAGGGAGTAGAAAAACATTTAGGCCAAGGAAACAAAGATGAAAAACTAGGAATAAATAAACGGATAAACAAAAAGAAAGCAAGCGAGAGAGTAAGACAGCATCTGAAAGAACAAACTGGTAGGAAATTTCAGATAAGTACTATCAGTGTTTGAGGACTTTGTTTGTTTGTTTGTTGCTTGAGAATTCCTTGAAGTTCTGAGTCCTGAATAGGAAGCCAGGGAAACTAGATTGAGTCCCAGTTCTAATATTGTGGGCACTTAGTCAAAGCTCTCCCCTCTCCGTCTTGTTTCTCCATTTGTAAGGATGAAGGATTCTCCCAGGTGAAGGCCAAAGGCCCTTGCAGCTTTGAGAATGTTCATATTCTAATCCACCTGGCACCAAATGGAGTTATTCTGGAGTTGCCCTCTAAAGCTGGGAAAGAAGGAAAGAAGGAGTGATTAACGGTCATGCTTATGGCCCTTAAAGCACAGCAATGGGGACTGGCGATAAATAGGATGACACTTTCCAAAACAGAGGACAACCCGTCTGGGAAATCCATGCCGGAATGTTCCTTCCGGGTTGGCCCTGGAAATCCCTGACCATAGAGCATTCTTACCTCCAAAATGTTGAAGGGGCAAGGGGAGGGCAAGCCTACATCTGATGCCAAATACATAAAGACCATTCCAGTTAGTTAATGGAATCCACAGCTTGAAAAAAGAGTAACTTGTGTTGCAAGCAATTCTGGGGCGCCAGCGCCTCTGTTTCCATTCACACCAAATGACCTCAGGTCAGCAGAGTATGGAAAGGAAGGCCTCAGTCAATGCCGCCGATAGTCAAGGCTAACTAGGCTCTAGGGGAAAGGGCTTCAAAGAGTCCACAGATATTACTTACTGTGTCTGCCAGTGAGACTTCTGACCAAAACAAAGCGGGACCGCTGGGTTGAGCCAGGCTCTGGGAAGTGTGAAAATGCTGCATAAATATGGCCATGGGACCATGGAGACTTCCACAGGCTTCCTTTTCGAGGCCTGGATTGGCTATGGGGCTGTGCTAGGGAGAGTCGCTTCCACCTAAATTCTCTAAAGAGTTTGGGAAGTTGGACAACCCGCTTATCATCCCCTAGCAACAGGCACCACTGTAAGACACCTGGGTTCTCGCTATGAATCAGCTGCCCCACTCTCGTGTGATACTGTGCAGGTTACTCTCCCTCTCTGGGCCTTAGTTTTCTCACTGTTAAAAGAAGGAAGTTGGATTAGGAAGTTGATGCTTTGGGAATATAGAGAAGTGAGCTTTGCTTTAAGCAGCTAATATGTGGCTGAAAATGTACTTGCTGGTGTGTGTGTGTGTTTATGTATCAACTTTATAATGGCTGGAACTAAGGCTCACAGATAGGCATTTCCTATGGTCAGTTTAGATGGGTAAACATGGGTTAGTCGTGTTGCTAGGTTCAGCGAGTAGAGGAATGAATAAAGCTCAGTTCTTCTCTTGAGAAGATTCCGATTGGTGGCAAGACAGACCTGTAAAAAGATAATCATAGCACAATGTGGTGGAGGCAACAGAGAACCTAACATTGATTGGAGATAGAGAAATAAGGCAGTGGCAAAAGTAGGCCCTCCTGCAGTGAGTGGAGGGGTTGGGTGGTGGAGAGAGTTGCCAGTAGGAAAGAAATTCCTGAATTGCCCTGTATGATGATTATGGGTTGTCTTTAAAAAAAGTGAGTGGGAGAGGCTGGAAGAAAGAATAAAGAAAGGCTTTCCAAGACAAAAGGCAAAGCATAAGGCATGGAAATGTAAGAGAAGGTGCACAGCATGAGATGGCACTAGAAACCCTCTGATTAACTCAATGTTGCTGCAGTATAAAATAGAAGGAAATAAAATAGTGGCTAATCTGGGCTCAAACAAATACCTTCTCAAAGCAAATCCATCCTTCTTCCATTAAACCGCTCTGGCTTTTATTTCATTTTGTTTGAAAATACCTTATAAAATATTTTGATGTACAAAATGTTGCAAAGAATAAAATAAGTAACACCATATCCTTACCATTCAGTTTAAGAAATAAAACATGGGAACATCATAACAGAGCCTTGCAATCCCCGCCCTGAGCACACCCAGGGGAGCAGATTTATCTCTCAAGGTTGGCATAGCAGTAATTGAACTCTCGGGAACGGGACATAAAATTGGAATTTTAATTTATTAACTTATATTGCAAAATCTGACACATGAACAGGAATATGACTGTCCCTGAAGTCAGTACATTCCTTTCCTGTACCAAGCTACAGAGGATGCCACATCTTCGCCAAAAGCTAATTTGTCAGTTAACAGTGAGAAATTCCAGGCAGTCTGACCAGTTTATTCTTTCCTAGGGACTAGTTTCTCATGAAACGTCAAATTATAGACAGATGTTCTCCTGGTAAATCTGGAGTCAGATGAACCAAAAATCTAACTGCATGAACCTAAGGTAGCCTGATTCCTATCTTCTTCCCTCCCTCCCTCCTTCCCTTCCTTCCGTGCTTCCTTCATCCTCCTTCCTCAGGGTTGCAAGACAAAATACAAAACACCCAGTTAAATTTGAACTTCAGGTAAACAACAAATAAATTTCTAGTATAACTGTGTCCCAAATATTGCATGAGACATACTTATTTTTAAAAATCATTCATTGGGCTTCCCTGGTGGCGCAGTGGTTGAGAATCTGCCTGCTAGTGCAGGGGACATGGGTTCGAGCCCTGGTCTGGGGGGATCCTACATGCCGCGGAGCGGCTGGGCCCGTGAGCCACAACTACTGAGCCTGCGCGTCTGGAGCCTGTGCTCCACAGCAAGAGAGGCCACGACAGTGAGAGGCCCGCGCACCACGATGAAGAGTGGACCCTGCTTGCCACAACTAGAGAAGGCCCTTGCACAGAAACGAAGACCCAACACAGCCAAAAATAAAAATAAATAAATTAAAAGAAGGCTCGACATTAAAAAAAAAAAATCATTCATTGTTCATCTGAAATTCAACTTGAACTAAGCATTTTATAGTTTTATTTGCTAAGCCTGGAAATCCTATAATCCTCCCTGCCTTTGACAGATATTTATTGAGAATCAATCACATGTTAGTGAATGGGACCTTTTTCTTATTTTCTTGCTACCCAGCACCTTTTGATTTCCCATATTATGTTTTCAGGGGTTTCTAGCTTTCTGAATCCTGTCTCACAAAGGTAGAATGGAGCTGAAACTGTGCACTTCAGATTGGGACTTGAACCCACGTGCCAAGACTCGAACCCAGCCAAGACCCAGATTGAGACTTGAACCCACCGTCTTTTAATTAGAATCATTCACCTGGTGTCTGGACTTACTGAGGCTCAGGTTCTTTGTGTCTCAGCGCAGAAGGAATTCAGAGAGAGACAAAGTGATAGGCAAGAAGTAGATTTATTAATACAGGATGCTTGTGAGGGATACAAGCGTGCAGGTGAGGGGGCTCTGCCCTGAGAATTAAGTGGCCTACATTTTTATAATCAAAGGAAAGTGGGGGAGGGGAAAAGACTGGCTTTTTTCTCATTCTTTAAGTAGATGTCAGGCTTACATCACTAGCTCCTCCTCTGTATTGGGCAGGAGAGTATTTGACCCTATGAGGTCAAACTGGGACTGTCACAGTGCTTATTCAAATCAACAGAAGGGTGGTAACATATACTAAAATATGTTGAATCATTTCAGATTTCCGTATAATGAGGGTCTCCTACTTTGGAATGTCATCTTTCCCTTAAATTCCTGTCCTTGATCCTAAGGACTGTTATCTTGCTGAACTCGACCAGCAGAATGCAGACTTCATTTCTTCACTTAATGACTTGGGGCATATCTCGTGCTTTTATTTATGGCTTTATAGTTAAGCAAAACCTGCTTCGTTCCATATGCTGAACTTGCTGGCACCCTGATCTTGGACTTCCATCCTCCAGAGCTGTGAGAGAGAAATTTCTGTTGTTTATAAGCTACCCATTCTCTGGTATTTTGTTACAGAAGCCTAAGTGGACTAAGACACCAGCAATAGGCCCTGCTGATAATAAGTACCTCCTGATACAATGTGATAAAGAGGAACTTCACCTCTGTGGAATTCTTCCCCCAAATCTGTACACTTCGTCTAATTATGCAGCAAACATCAGACAAACTCAAATTGAAGGACATTCTACAAAATAGCTTCCCTCACGTACTCCTCAAAATTGTCAAGGCATGGGGCTTCCCTGGTGGCGCAGTGGTTGAGAGTCCACCTGCCGATGCAAGGGACGCGGGTTCGTGCCCCAGTCCGGGAAGATCCCACATGCCGCGGAGCGGCTAGGCCCGTGAGCCATGGCCACTGAGCCTGCGCGTCCGGAGCCTGTGCTCTGCAACGGGAGAGGCCACAACAGTGAGAGGCCCTTGTACTGCAAACAAAACAAAACAAACAAAAAAACCAAAAAAAATTATCAAGGCATGAAAAGTAAGAAAAGACAAAGACACTGTCACGGATCAGAGGGGACTAAGGAAATGTGACGACTAAATGCAATGTGGTATAGTGGATTGGGTTCTGGAACAGAAAAGAAGACTTTAGTGTAAAAATTGGTCAAATCTGAACAAAATCTGCAGTTAAGAATAATATATCAGTATTAGTTTCTTAGTTTTGACAAATATATCATTAATGTAAAATGTCAACATTAGGGGAAACTAAGCAAGGGATCTACAGGAACTCTCTGTATTAATTTTGCAGCTGTTCCATAAATCTACCATTATTCTCAAATAAAAAGTTTATTTGAAAAAAATAGAAGCAGGAAAATTTGTTAAATGACTATTGCAGACAGTTGTGTAGGCAATAGAATGGGCTATAGTAAGGTCGTTAAGATAGCCAGAGAGGGACAAATCAGGGCTTTGCTTTTGGAAGTAGAAATGACAGTTCCAGAATGTCCTTCTGACATTAAGAAAAGTCTTTCCAGCCGTAAGAGTGCAAGGTCCATAAACAGAAGTCTTAAATTGATCAAGACTTTACAAAGTGACCCAGCAACACATACCAGAAGTGTGCATGCTCCAAGTCCTGACAGATTTCCAATCCTCCAACTCCCATGGAGAACAATTTTTTTTTTTTGTCCAAATCCCAGAAGCTCTCCCCTAAGCTTCTTATTTAGCTGATTTATAAATGTTTGGTTTTTCATTTGCATCAAATAAATTGTTCCCAACAGTGAGCTGGTGATTCAGCCTGGGTGGGAAGCTCCCTCCTGTCCTAGGGCCATGTTCTTGCTAATCTGTCATTCTGCACTATGGCCTTAGGAATCCCTTTATTTATCCTGTAGTTAACTACAGTAGTTTTGCCTTCAATTGTTAAAAGTCTGGGTGGAAATGAAGTGTATGTTTTGTTTCTCACTGCATAATGTTTTGTTTTGTTTTGTTTTGCAGTAGGCGGGCCTCTCACTGTTGTGGCCTCTCCCATTGCGGAGCACAGGCTCCAGACGTGCAGGCTCAGCGGCCATGGCCCACGGGCCCAGCCGCTCCGCGGCATGTGGGATCTTCCCGGACCTGGGCACGAACCCGTGTCCCCTGCATCGGCAGGCGGACTCTCAACCACTGCGCCACCAGGGAAGCCCTGCATAATGTTTTTGATGGATAACTGTGGAGCAAGCCCAAGAAGAGGAGTGAGTACCTTGGGCAGAGGGGGGAAGTGGTAGGAGGGAGTGGGACCATACACTTAGCAAGTTTCCCCTAAGCCCAAGGTTACCGTTTTCAAGGAGTTTGCAGGTTATAGTGTTTGAGCCGTGGAATTCAACATGGTTATTAGATAGCTAAGTAAGGGGCTTGCAGGTCAGGAACGCTGAGATATTTGTGAGTATAACGCAATAATAAAAGGCAAGCTAGAGGACCTATGTCTTTGCTTCCGTGTTCTTCCCTTACCCTTTTTCTATGAGGTTTGGGTGAGGCTGATCCCTGCCCTTGGATGAGAATTCCACCGTCCAGTTCACAGTCAAGGATGCAGTGTGCCGTACATAGGATGGGCCAAGAAGGGTCATATCCAGAAAGTTCGCTGAAGATATTGGGAAAGCGACATTCTTTCTACTTGGGTTGCCAACGGTCAGTGTACCAATTCAGTATCAGAAGGACATGGGTGGTGGATAGTTTACAAATACTGGACTTGAGGTGGGACAGTTTGATGATGAAACAGTTAACAGGCTGTAGCCTGATATTTTCAGTGTCCAGCTTTACCACCTCAGGTTCTGACATTATTAAGTCAAGTCCGTGTGATGATAAAATGAATAGATCTGCAAGCAGGCTGAGGCAGGAAGACAAGCTGAGGGCTGATCACTGTGGATCCAGCCATGCCTACAACCATTTCTTCTTTCAATGTATGTTTTTAGTTGTATGATCTAATGAGTTTTGTTTTTATCTTGTTTTATTGATTTTTTAAGCTTCTTAACTCAATAGAAAGGGAAGTAATATCTTCTAAATGGCTGTGAAAGGTATAGCAGAATATACTGCTTTGACATATTGGTTATTTTGAGCTGAAGATAACTGAGAAGAAACAGAGAGAAGGAAAGCTCTCTGACTTCCCCCTATTTGCCTAAAAGCAGGCCGTAAATTTATAAAATGTTCCCTCTCTTCTCTCTACCAGGAGGGACACAAGTTAATCACAAGAGACAACTCTAGACCCTTCTCACCCCAGACATGGCACCAGAAGAGTCTGCATAATAAACCTTGCTAAAACTAACCCTTCTCTATCATTAGTCTCCCCATATATTTCCCTTCCTAAAATTTGCCAACCTTAGAAGCTCAAAGGCCATTTCCTTTGTTTTGTCACTTCTCCACAATTTTGTTCTTTGCTAAGATGCTATATAAGCCCAAGATCCAATCATCTCTTTGAGTTCCTCATCACTAAGTAAGTACTCCCGTGTGTTTGTGTGATTGCTACGTTAATACACTTCTGTTTGGTTTTCTCTTGTTAATCTGTCTTTTTTCCGTCTAATGTGCTGGGACCGGGCAGTGAACCTAAGATGAGGAGAAGAAAAGGAAATTTTTCCCCCTGTCCATCTGCTAAGTGCTCTATGACAACCCTGCTAGGAGCCTCTGTGTAATTTCCCCTTTAATCCTCATAAGAACATTAGGAAGCATTATTTATCTCATTCAGGTAAGGAAACTGAAAAATAGAAAAGTTTAAAATCTACCCAAGCTGACAAAGAGATTACGCAGCAGAGGAGGTATTACACCTAAGGTCAGTCCAATGAGTGACAATCTCACCCTGCCAAGACTTTTTCTTTAAGGAGCAAAACTCTTTTTGTGTCTTCTGAGTCAGGTATTTTGGTGGAACTAAACAATTATCCAATTCTGAGGATTAAGCCTCCTACGTGTCCCCCAAATCTTTTCTCCATTCCCACTGCCAACACCAAACTCAAGACAAGACATCCTCTGGGAATCATGACAGCAGCCTGTGGAACAATCTCTGCTGGGTCTTCTTCCCTCCCACTTTGTTCTCTACTCTGCATCCAGAATTCATTCTAATACCATTTTAACCATAATTTCATATACACTATTGTTTGATTTATTTATTTTGTTTTATTGTGAGGTCTTCAAGGACAAGGGATTGGTTTATTCTTCTCACCGCTGGATGTTCAGTGCCTAACAATGTCTGACACTACATTCTCAGTGTTCTAATCCATTCTTCTATTTCTAAATAGCTTCTGTAGACTAAAAACTCCCAAATTTATGTGTCTGGATCATATCTTCCCCCAGAACTTTGACATCTGTTGATTTGGTTTTTGCTCTTGCATTTCTAATCAATATTTCAAACTGAACACATTGAAAACAAAATTCCTGATCATCCCCCAGTATCTGTTCCCCATGTCACTTCCACAGTCTTCCCCATGGGACTCAGGCAACCCATCCTTCCAGGGCCTTGACCAAAATATAAATTCATTCTCTGGACTTGTCACCTGTCCTTGCGCACCCCTTCAATGGTCAGCAAACCTTGTCGGGTTTCTGACCATACCCACTGCTCCACAGCAGTCCAAGTGCCCGCCATTTTTTCTCCCTGGGTTACTATTCTAGCCTCCTAACTTGTTTCCCTGCTTCTGCTCTTGACCCATTGTCACCCCCTTTTAAGCCAGAAGGCCAGGCACTTCCTGTCTCTGCTCAGAACAATCAGGCAGCCTCCCTCCTGACTCAGCACGGAAGCTGAAAGTCCACCATCTCTGACTTCTACACTCCAGCCCAGTGGGCTGGCTTGGTGTTTCTCAAACACACCAGGCATTCTCTTGCCTCCAGAACTTTGCCCTGGCTTTTCCCTTCACCTAGAACATTTTTCTCCTGGATATCCTCCTTCATCTCTTTGCCCAAGTGCCACCTTCTCAGTGACGCTTTCCCTGTCCACTATATCTAAAATTGCCACCTGCTCGTTCAAGGCAGGATATTTTATCTGGTTTTTGGTTTTGTTGTTTATTTTTGTGTTTGTGCCTGTCTGTGCTAAAAAAATGTTTATTAACTAAAAAGTATTAGATGGTGAATATTTAATGAATGGGTGCACAAATAAATAAATCTCATTGCGTCATTGATGGCTCTCCATTGCCCTAGAATAAAGTTCAAATTCATTAGAGCACAAGGCCTCCCAGAATCTCTTGACTCTGTCTTGAGCTTTACCCCTCAATGGCAACCATACTACAACTCACCTACACTCATGTACCCTGTGTCCCAGCCACACTTAAATACCTACTTAAAGTTTATACAAAACTCTTTCTGTCTTCACAGTCTGTTGTCATAGTCCATGTTCCTTGGCCTATCACTTTACCCCCAGATGGAAAGGGTGGTCTTCATAAGGCTCCTCCAGCACCTCATTTTTCTCCCCTTTCAGCTTTTACCATCTCGTATTACTTTACTATAAATTTCTGCTTCTAAGAGGTCTCCACAATGAGACTGACAATGCTGAGGACAAAAGACATGTTTTTCTGGCCACTGTATCTCCAAGTCCAGCACACTGGCCAAATCTTTCTGATTACTTGCTACCAATACTCTTTCTCACTGCAAAACACTGCCTCTACCTCAGGTAAAGCTGTAAAGCTTTACCTGTAAAGCTCCCAGCTTTGCCACATTTCAAGCCCTTGGCTCATCTAATCTTCATTTGTTTGTGTGTTGAATGAGAGTACTAACAATAAAAAATGAACATTTCTATCCTTCTAAGCAAAGCAAAACTCCAAATGTTCAAATAAGTTTAAAGTTTCAACTTTAATATGTATCTTTCCATGTGTTTTACTTAAAAACTGAGATCAGTCATTACACACATTAAAAGTCACTTCTGTTTAATTTATACATAACAGTCATATGAATAGTCATGGTCTTATTTAGAAGAAGTAAACACTAAAACATAACAAAATGTCAAGTTGGCCTAGCCCCATCAACAGAAGTCATGCAAGATGCAAATGAGATTAACTGGCTCAATCAGATTAAGTCTTGAGAAATTATTACCTTTCCCTCCTGGAAAAAATTCCCCTCAGCCCTGGTCTGGCCTCTTTTCCTAAAGACTTTGATCCGTGCTCCCCCTTAGTTGTTAAGGACATTGGAGACACCAGTTCAGATCACATACTCATGGGCAGTATACTTGAGAGCTGGGCACCCAGAGATGATGATGTTTTGCAGACATGCTGGGAAAGCAAATGACTTTCCCTGGTGCATGTTGCATCAATCAAGAGGGGGGTGACAGAGGATGTCAAGCAAACAGAGTCTGTATTCAGAGGCCTCAACTTCTGCTCTGGAAATCCTATCAGATGGACCATCAATTACCTCCTTTTCCCATTCAGATCCTTGCCTTTGTCACAGAAAAATTTTTGACAGAATGTGGGGGGTAGTTTGCACAGCAGTAATCACATATGTTCAGGGGGAAGAAGATTCTGAGTGGGCTTGTTCATTTGCCCCTGACCCTCCAGGTCTTGGGTTTACCCAAATCAGTCTAAGAGACTTGTGCCTATGGCTGGCCCATCATATGTGTCTAAAACTTTTTCCCAGTTGACATTTCCAGTATTAGCTTCCAAGTTGATGATGTGTTGAAATGTCTCCTCGGGATGTTGGCAATTTGTTCTTAGAAAAGTATGAAAATTGTTTAGTCATTATTATAATCAATTCAAGAACCAGGCCTGGCCTGCAAGGACCTTTCTCTGACCATGATTTTGATTTTTCCAAGCTGGAGCTCCATTGTGCTTTGATGAAATTGTCAGGAGATCAGGATTCAGAAAACAAAAATCTATGTTTTCTCAAAGACATTTAAGCTGTATGAAGCATTTACCTTATATCATATGTTTGGGAATAAAAAATCAAATCATTGTTGTAAAGCTACAGTGATTCGGGGATAATAACAGATTCAGTTACTGGTGGTTATTAGATGTTTGACAAATATCTTCCCTGTTCTCTTCATCTTATGGGAAACTTAAATTTCCTAAACCAAGAATAAACCAAGTGTCCCCAAGCTCTCCATTCTTAGGGCAGCTTTCTCTTTCATATCCAAATGACTTCATCCAGGCCCCAGTGGTGTACACAGGAAGACTTGACTGTTTCTCAGGTGTTTCTGAGAATCCTTAGCAAGTGGTTATATGGTCCACAAATTTATCTTAGTTGGGCCATGTCTCTCACTCTAGGTCAGTACCCTCAACTTCTCCTCCATTTTGCCACCTTTTCTCTCCGCTACATTTCATTCTTTCTACCCTTGTATGGAAAGAACCATCTCACTTTATTTCTTTAAGTCCAACTGAGATGCACTCAACTTCATCAGACTTTGCTAAAGCTTGAGGATGGTTGAAGGGAATGACAATGCAAAAAAAGGAAATCCAGAGCTGAATACCAAACATTTCTCTCCTTGAGCGCCCAGCATTTCTCTTTACAGGGCATCCCCTATGGTCATCTTTCTCCCTAGCAGATGATTTAATCCCTCTCTTGTGATGCCATGAAAAACAGTTCTCTTCTTAAGTTGCCTCTTTATGAACCTAAGACCTCAGCCTGCAGTCTCATAACCCCATCAAAAGAATGAAAAAATAAAATTAATTAACATCATAATCCCCAAGAGATATACCCTGCTTACAGTGCACAACATTTGTTTGAGAAACTTAGTCTAGGCTGAGCACAAACCTTTCATATTACCACTTTGGTTCTAAACTTTCCCTGGCACAGGAAGTGAGAAATGACATCTCTAAGGCAACAAAGTCTCACCCAAGAGCCTCTGCTAAGTCATAGATTTCATCTTTCTCTACAGAATGCAGAAACCAATCACTGACATTTTGGAACTAAATTTAAGGAGGCTTGCGGGGAGTTTTGAGGGCATTCTGACCCTGTGAACAAGCAGACTTATGAAGGTGAGTGTTTAGGTTCTGAGGATGCAACAGTTTAATAAGTCAGACCCAGACTTCAGTCTAATGAGACCTTTAAACAAGAAGACAAGTGGTTTTATCAGCCGTTAAGTACCACAGTAGGGCATCCCACAGGGCTGTGGGGTCTGAGAGGAGCAGCTCTATATCTCATAAAGCACAAAATGCACTTGAAGGCTGTGGCTTGGAGGGTAACTTCCGATTAAACCCCTTGAGTTTTGACACCTGGCAATCTAGGAATTCCTTTACGAAAAATAACCAACCACACCACCATAAAACCACATGTTCTTCTTCTTAAAGCTTTCGTGGCATCTTGGAGACTAAATAGTTCTTGTGAAACAATCTCTCTCAGGAGTTAAGGAAACATTAGACAATATTTACTTTAAGTATGTATTGAAATTTAGAAAGGGAGGGATCTGAAAATAAAGAATGGCTGAGCCCTAAAATGATGAAATAGTTGAAACACAATTTAATATGTTGTGAAGAATGCAGGGATAATCATACATTTTCTGGACAGCAAAAATTATAAATTATTGTTATAATTAAATTGCATTTTATATCAAAATTGTTATACATTTATTGTAGTGTCGAATAATACTGAGGAGCATAGTTTTGTAGAAGCAGAAAATCTACTTAAATCTCAGCTCCGTCACTCCTTAGGCAAATTATGAGCCTCTCTAAGCTTCAAATTGCATATCTATAAAGTAGGATTATTTTGATAATGAAAAAAGTGTAATTAAGTTAGAACAATAAATGCTAGTTGTTATTGCAAAATGAAATTAAGAAAATTCTGGAAAATTTGAAAAAGTAAATTAAGATTATCCTTTATTCCGCTGTCTAAAGCCAACCACAATTAAAATTGCAGAGTTTATATACATTTGTTCCATGATGTGTGTATGTTGAGGGTGGGAGTGGGGTCTCTATTTCAGAAATATGGATTTATTCATCATCTGATACATAGTTTTTGAAGTGCTTTTTAACTGGACTCTATCTTAGCCATCTTTTTATGTCAATAAATGTCAGTGTAATTCATCATTTTAATAGCTGTATTTTGTTCCATTATATGGCAATGACAATATTTTACTAATGATGTTATTTATTATATTTACATTTTTATTTTCCACTACTACTTTTCACTATTATTTTTATAAGCACACACAATAAACATCACTATATAGTGCATTTTTAGCATTTGTCCTATTATTTACAGAAATATAACTGTCTTGTCAACAAATGCACTCCTTTACCTATTTGAGAGCTATCATCGAAGTGCCCTCCACATGCTGTACAAGAATGTCTGGGCATGTACCTGAGCACAGGTGCTTTCCAAGCCCTGATGTCCTGGAAGTTCAGAGCACTGATTATGGCTGTACATATCTCGGTCCAGCCAGACACCTTGCCTGGACTGGTGAATATTTAGTCAAGTCAGAGTTTCTACTGAATGTATGATTCTAGATTATCTTCTTCTTTAAAATTTCTTGGCCTCAGTTCCTTAGCTTGTAAAATGGGGATAAAATACACATTATAGTTGAGAAAATTAAGAGGTAATATAATAAAATTTATAAGGCCTGAGTCATCATAGGCGCTTAATACATATGTGCTCTTTTCCTCCATTATTTCTGTAAACTGTGAGTTTTTATGCCGTGTTGCCTTGTAATATGTAGATGCTCAGAAACTTATGTTGCTATTTGAATCATTTTACTCCTGAAAAAGCTATTAGGAAGTAATGGATCAAAGAGGATATCCATAGAGTTAGCTATCTATGGAGTTAGAGTAGAAGAAGATGAAGAAGAAGGCAGAGGAGGAAGAGAGACGGGGAAGAGGAGGGAAAGATGGAGGACTGAATTTTGAAGACAGGTAAACCTAGGGTTCAAGTCTAGCCCTGTCACTTACTAGCTGTGTGAGCTGGGGCTTTGAGTTAACTTCCTTGAACCTCAGTTTCCTGATCACTAATGTGCAGTTAATGACTTCTTTCTCAACATGTTCTTGTGAGGATTAATTGCAAGAGTGCAAGGAAAGTGTTCAGAGTACTGCAGACAAACACCAGATGTCCAACAAAAGGCAGTTCTTATCTATTGTTGCCATTATTATTTCCTCTGTTGACATTACTATTCCATCATTGTGTCCATTGTTGACATTATTAAGCATTGCTTCTTGTGTTTTACTCTCCAGGAAACCCTTGTGGCTTAGCACAATAAATCTATTATGGCCCCCAGTGAGCCACTTGAGTGTCATTTATCCATTCATTCATGGGTAAGATTAGAGCCACACATTGAATTTACCTCTTCATTGATCCCAAGTGGATAGTGACTGAACAATTAATACAGGTTGTGGACTTAGGAATCAGGAAAGCTCAGCATGGAAACAGAGCTTTTTTTGCTTTCTGCAGACAATCTGCTCATCATTCCTTGCTAACAACCATTATCATATATATATATATATGTGTGTGTGTGTGTGTGTATGTTAATGTATGTTCCTTTATTTTGTTGTTTTTGTATGCTAGTTTGTTTTTTTTGTATTTTGTCACAAAATGGGAAAAAGATGTAAGACCAGATCTTGAAGGCAGAATAGATCATGGCTGACCCACTTCATTCACTGTAAGAGCTGGTGATAAAGGAAATCTCTGGAGTAAGCGCTTTCTGACAGCTGCACCATAATGGACTCACAGAGATAAGATGAAAAGGAGGGTTTTGTTTGTTGGTTTGTTTGTTTTTGCATTACCCCTGACTTCAAACTCCCCAGACTGTCTAGAATACAAAAGAACCATAAGGTGTAAAGTATGCCATAGAGATTATATTCACGGGTCTTCTAGGTCATGAAGGGTACACATACCCTTCAGGGAAGTCCAGTCAAATGCTCAGAGGAAACTCATCTGTATCTTCTCATAGAAAGAGGCCTTTCTAATAAATGATTACTCATGCTTAACCCCCTCTTCAAAGGGGGTTTGCAAAAACAGTTTAAAGCAAATTATTATAGGTGAAAGTCACTCTAAAATAGTCTGTGCACATCTCTGATATTAAACTTAGCTAGCTTTTTTTTGGTTCAGCAACCCAGTGCTATATTGTAGAGGAGCTAAGTTTCTTTGTCTGCTTTGCTTTTATTTTTCCTCTTCTATTCTCAAGCTGTCAAGCCTTCTATTGACATTTTCACTGTTTCCGACAGCTCCTCTTTCTTTTCCAATTCGCTTATAGTTCACCTGCTGTGGGATGAAAAAAACATCAAATAACCAGGCTTGCTAAAAAAGTGTTTTTAATAAGATTTCATGAACCCCAGCAGGAGACCCAGATGGTTTGTGCCTTCATTCATTAAATTCCATCTATAAATATTTACTGGGGCTCCTTGTGGTAACCCACAGACTGTGACTTGTTCTAGGCAGTAAAGCAGGTTGTTTGGTGGCTGTAACTTTTTGAAAAAGTATATTCCCATTTTCAGGAGCCTTTTCAAATGTCTGAGTTTATGGCTAAGTTGTGAATGGTCAATACTGTGAACTTGTGAGCTTTGAAGATTTGATTAATTACTGAACCTCTCTGCCTATATATGTGTGGATTTCCTCATCTCACAAAGCATCAACACACATAATCTTTTGTTTTGATCTTGTATTTGAGGTAAGCAAGGTCAAAATGTTTATCTACTACTTAGAACACAGGGAAAGGAGACTCATAAACTATGGACCATTTCAAAGCCTTTAAAATATCAGACTAGAATCGACTCTGCACTTAGGTGAAAACCCATGTCCGAAACCTTTATCCAAGCCTCAAAGAAGAATTTTTACATCTCTTATTGCCATGTTTAAGATCCCATATTGGAAAGAGGACTGGCTCAAGAGTCAAGAGACTTGGATTCTAGTCTGAAATCCACAAGGAACTCACAAGCAAGCATCTCTGGACCCCAGATTTCTCTCTTTTCCTCTGTAAAGTGAGGCCAATCATATCTACCTCATACAATGAAGTGATGACATATTTTAAAAACACTATTATTAAGCCAGGTGTATTACCAAGCCCCTCAGCAACCTTAGACCTAACCAAAGATGGAATAAAATCTTTTCCTCCATGGTAGCAGGGTCCCACCTGCCAGTTTACAGACCTCCCTTCCTGCAGGCGGGAGGCTTTTGCATTAGCAAAACCCCAGAAAATAGAGACACAAAGAAGCTGTTTGTATGGACAGTCTCTCCTGCACCCCGACTCACCTCATTACTTCTACACTAGGCTGAGCAGGAGGAGCAATTCCGGGAAAGGCTACAGACGTTCAGCAGAGGTCGCCCTGGGAACCTCGGTGTGTTTCTCTCTCGCTGGCCGCTTGCTGGACTGAGGTCATGCTCGGGGACCAGCACCAGCTCTGACAAGACTCCTTGCAAGAATTTCAATGACAGGATTCCTGAAAACAAGATGGCTGAGTAGAAGGACGTGTTCTCACTCCCTCTTGCGAGAACACCAGAATCACAACTAACTGCTGAACAGTCATTGACAGGAAGACACTGGAAATCGCCAAAAAAGATACCCCATATCCAAAGACAAAGGAGAAGCCAAAATGAGACGGTAGGAGGGGTGAAATCACAGAAAATCAAATCCCATAACTGCTGGGTGGGTGACTCACATGCTGGAGAACACTTACACCACAAAAGTCCACAAACTGGAGTGAAGGTTCTGAGCCCCACGTTAGGCTTCAGAACCTGGGGGGCCGCAACAGGAGGAGGAATTCCTAGAGAATCAGACTTTGAAGGCTAGTGGGATTTGATTGCAGGGCTCTGACAAGACTGGGGGAAACAGAGACTCCACTCTTGGAGGGCACACACAAAGTAGTGTGTGCATTGGGACCCAGGGGAAGGAGAAGTGACCCCAGGGGAGACTGAACCAGACTTACCTGCTAGTGTTCGAGGGTCTCCTGCAGAAGTGGTGGGTGGCTGTGGCTCAATGTGAAGACAAGGACACTGGCAGCAGAGTTCTGGAAAGTACTCCTGCATGTGAGCCCTCCCAGAGTCCACCATTAACCCCACCAAAGAGCCCCATTAGGCTCCAGTGTTGGGTTGCTTCAGACCAAACAACCAACAGGGAGGGAAGCCAGCCCCATGCATCGGCAGTCAAGCAGACTAAAGTTTTACTGAGCTCTGCTCACCAGAGCAACAGCCAGCTCTACCCACCACCAGTCCCTCCCATCAGGAAACTTGCACAAGCCCCTTAGATAGCCTCATCCACCAGAGGGCAGACAGCATAAGCAAGAAGAACTACAATCCTGCAGCCTGTGGAACAAAAACCACATTCACAGAAAGATAGACAACATGGAAAGGCAGAGGGATATGTACCAGATGAAGGAAGAAGATAAAACCCCAGAAAAACAACTAAATGAAGTGGAGATAGGCAACCTTCCAGAAAAAGAATTCAGAAGAATGATCGTGAAGATGATCCAGGACCTTGGAAAAAGAATGGAGGCAAAGATTGAGAAGATGCAAGAAATGTTTAACAAAGACCTAGAAGAATTAAAAAACAAACCAACAGAGATGAACAATACAATAACTGAAATGAAAACTACACTAGAAGGAATCAATAGCAGAATAACTGAGGCAGAAGAATGAATAAGTGACCTGGAAGACAGAATGGTGGAATTCACTGCTGCAGAACAGACTAAAGAAAAAAGAATGAAAAGAAATGAAGACAGCCTAAGAGGCCTCTGGGACAACATTAAATGTAACAACATTCACATTATAGGGGTCCCAGAAGGAGAAGAGAGAGAAAAAGGACACAAGAAAATATTTGAAGAGATTATAGTCAAAAACTTACCTAACATGGGAAAGGAAATAGCCACCCAAGTCCAGGAAGCACAGAGATAAACAGGATAAACCCAAGGAGAAACACGCTGAAACACATAGTAATCAAACTGGCAAAAATTAAAGACAAAGAAAAATTACTGAAAGCAGCCAGGGAAAAACAACAAATAACATACAAGGGAACTCCCATAAGGTTAAAAGCTGATTTCTCAGCAGAAACTCTACAAGCCAGAAGGGAGTGGCATGATATACTAAAAGTGATGAAAGGGAAGAACCTACAACCAAGATTACTCTACCCGGCAAGAATCCCATTCAGATTCAATGGAGAAATCAAAAGCTTTACAGACAAGCAAAGGTTAAGAGAATTCAGCACCACCAAACCAGCTCTACAACAATTGCTAAAGGAACTTCTCTAAGTGGAACACACAAGAGAAGAAAAGGACCTACAAAAACAAACCCAAAACAATTAAGAAAATGGTCATAGGAACATACATATTGATAATTACCTTAAACGTGAATGGATTAAATGCTCCAACCAAAAGACACGGGCTTGCTGAATGGATACAAAAACAAGACCCATATATATGCTGTCTACAAGAAACCCATTTCAGACCTAGGGACACATACAGACTGAAAGTGAGGGGATGGAAAAAGATATTCCATGCAAATGGAAATCAAAAGAAAGCTGGAGTAGCAATACTCATATCACATAAAATAGACTGTAAAATAAAGAATGTTACAAGAGACAAGGAAGGACACTACATAATGATCAAGGGATCAATCCAAGAAGAAGATATAACAAATATAAATATATATGCCCCCAACGTAGGAACACCACTATACATAAGGCAACTGCTAACATCTATAAAAGAGGAAATCGACAGTAACACAATAATAGTGGGGCACTTTAACAACTCACTTACACCAATGGACAGATCATCCAAAGTGAAAATAAATAAGGAAACAAGCATTAAATGACACAATAGATCAGATAGATTTAATTGATATTTATAGGACATTCCATCCAAAAACAGCAGACTACACTTTCTTCTCAAGTGTGAATGGAACATTTTCAGGATAGATCACACCTTGGGTCACAAATCAAGCCTCAGTAAATTTAAGAAAATTGAAGTCATATACAGCATCTTTTCTGACCACAACACTATGAGATGAGAAATGAATTACAGGGGAAAAAAACGTAAAAAACACAAACACATGGAGGCTAAACAATACGTTACTAAATAACCAAGAGATCACCAAAGAAACCAAAGAGGAAATCAAAAAATACCTAGAGACAAATGACAATGAAAACACGAAGATCCAAAACTTATGGGATGCAGCAAAAGCAGTTATAAAAGGGAAGTTTATAGCTAGAAAAATCTCAAAAAATCTCAAATAAACAATCTAACCTTACACCTAAAGGAACTAGAAAAAGAAGAACAAACAAAACTCAAAGTTAGCAGAAGGAAAGAAATCATAAAGAACAGAGCAGAAATAAATGAAATAGAAACAAAGAAAACAATATCAAAGATCCATAAAACTAAAAGCTGGTTCCTTGAGAAAATAAGCAAAATTGATAAACCATTAGCCAGACTCATCAAGAAAAAAAGGGAGAGGACTCAAATCAATAAAATTAGAAATGAAAAAGGAGAAGTTACAACAGACACCACAGAAATACAAGGCAACATAAGAGATGACTACAAGCAACTCTATGCCAATAAAATGGATAACCTGGAAGAAATGGACAAATTCTTACAAAGGTATAACCTTCCAAGACTGAACCAGGAAGAAATAGAAAATATGAGCAGACCAATCACAAGTAGTGAAATTGAAACTGTGATTAAAAATCTTCCACCAAATAAAAGTCCAGGACCAGATGGCTTCACAGGTGAATTCTATCAAACATTTAGAGAAGAGCTAACACCCATCCTTCTCAAACTCTTCCAGAAAATTGCAGAGGAAGGAACACTCCCAAACTCACTCTATGAGGCCACCATCACCCTGATACCAAAGCCAGACAAAGATACTATAAAAAAAGAAAATTACAGACCAATATCACTCATGAATACAGATTCAAAAATCCTCAACAAAATACTAGCAAAAAGAATCCAACAACACATTAAAAGGATCATACACCATGATCAAGTGGGATTTATCCCAGGGATGCAAGGATTCTTCAGTATATGCAAATCAATCAATGTGATACACCATATTAACAAATTAAAGAATAAAAACCATATGATCATCTCAATAGATGCAGAAAAAGCTTTTGACAAAATTCAACACCAATTTATGATAAAAACTCGCTAGAAAGTGGGCATAGAGGGAACCTACCTCAACATAATAAAGGCCATATATGACAAACCCACAGCAAACGTCATTCTCAATGGTGAAAAACTGAAAGCATTTCCTTTAAGATCAGGAACAAGACAAGGATGTCCACTCTCACCACTATAATTCAACATAGTTTTGGAAGTCCTAGCCACGGCAATCAGAGAAGAAAAAGAAATAAAAGGATTACAAGTTGCAAAATAAGAAGTAATATTGTCACTGTTTGCAGATGACATGATCCTATGCCTAGAGAATCCTAAAGATGCCACCGGAAAACTACTAGAGCTAATCAATTAATTTGGTAAAGTAGCAGGATACAAAATTAATGCACAGAAGTCTCTTTCATTCCTATATACTAATGATGAAAAATCTGAAAGAGAAGTTAAGGAAACACTCCCATTTACCACTGCAACAAAAAGAATAAAATACCTAGGAATAAACCTACGTAGGGAGACAAAAGACCTGTATGCAGAAAACTATAAGACACTGATGAAGGAAATTAAAGATGATACCAACAGATGGAGAGATATACCATGTTCTTGGATTAGAAGAATCAATATTGTGAAAATGACTATACTATCCAAATCAATCTACAGATTCAATGCAATCCCTATCAAATTACCAATGGCATTTTTTACGGAACAAGAACAAAAAAACTTAAAATTTTTATGGAGACACAAAAGACCCCGAATAGCCAAAGCAGTCTTGAGGGAAAAATACGGAGCTGGAGGAATCAGGCTCCATGACTTCAGACTATTCTACAAAGCTACAGTAATCAAGACAATATGGTACTGGCACAAAAACAGAAATATAGATCAATGGAACAAGATAGAAAGCACAGAGATAACCCCACGAACCTATGGTCAACTAATCTATGACTAAGGAGGCAAAGATATACAATAGAGAAAAGACAGTCTCTTCAATAAGTGGTGCTGGGAAAACTGGACAGCTACATGTAAAAGAATGAAATTAGAACACTCCCTAACACCATACACAAAATTAAACTCAAAATGGATTAGAGATCTAAATGTAAGACCGGACACTATAAAACTCTTAGAGGAAAACATAGGAAGAACACTCTTTGACATAACAGCAAGATCTTTTTTGACCCACCTCCTAGAGTAATGGAAATAAAGACAAAAATAAAGAAATAGGACCTAATGAAACTTCAAAGCTTTTGCACAGCAAAGGAAACCATAAACAAGACGAAAAGATAACCCTCAGAATGGGAGAAAATATTTGCAAACGCATCAACAGACAAAGGATTAATCTCCAAAATATATAAACAGCTCATGCACTCAATATTAAGGAAAAAAACAACCCAATCCAAAAATGGGAAGAAGACCTAAATAGACATTTCTCCAAAGAAGACATACAGATGACCAAGAAGCAGATAAAAAGCTGGTCAACATCACTAATTATTAGAGAAATGCAAATCAAAACTACAATGAGGTATCACCTCACACCAGTTAGAATGGGCATCATCAGAAAATCTACAAACAACAAATGCTGGAGTAGGTGTGGAGAAAAGGGAACCCTCTTGCACTGTTGGTGGGAATGTAAACTGATGCAGCCACTAAGGAGAACAGTATGGAGGTTCCTTACAAAACTAAAAATAGAACTACCATATGATCCAGCAATCCCACTACTGGGCATATACCCAGAGAAAACCATAATTCAAAAAGACACATGCACCCCAATGTTCATTGCAGCATTATTTACAATAGCCAGGTCATGGAAGCAACCTAAATGTCCATCGGCAGACGAATGGATAAAGATGTGGTACATATATACAGTGGAATATTACTCAGCCATAAAAAGGAATGAAACTGGGTCATTTGCTGAGACGCAGATGGATCTAGAGACTGTCATACAGAGTAAAATAAGTCAGAAAGAGAAAAACAAATATTGTATATTAACGCCTATATGTGGAACCTAGAAAAATGGCACAGATGAACTGGTTTGCAGGGCAGAAATTGAGACACATATGTAGAGAACAAACGTATAGACACCAAGGGGGGAAAGCGGCAGGGGGTGGGGTGGTGGTGTGATGAATCAGGAGATTGGGATTGACACGTATACACTGATGTATATAAAATAGATGAGTAATAAGAACCTGCTATATAAAAAATAAATAAAATTTTAAAAAGAAAAAAATTTCAATGACATGTGCTAAAGACTAACAGATGAATGCCTTCTCCTCCTGTACAGGCTGAGGCCAGACACCAGCTCTCTGGATGTGGGACCTCTCAGGAATTCTAGCAGCAAGTCCCCAGTGGTCTCTCGGTAAGGTAGGACCACATGTCACACTGCTTTTGTCTTAAATCTGGCGATGTAACAGAGACATGTGGGCGGCTAAGGGCCTGGAAAAGACAAACCTGGGTCAATTCCAGCTCTGGCACTTTCTTGCTATGCAATTTTTCTTCAATTGCACATTCCTTATCTCTAAAAAGGGGATAGCCACCTTTTGTAAAGATGTAATGAAATAGTGTAAGATACACGTTCCTGTGTGGTACAAAGCATATGCTTATAATTTATTAGTCCCCATTTTTTCCCCAACCTACCTAGCAGATCCAGTGGAAATCACTCTATTCCCTGTAAGAGGTGGTGATAAAGGAAATCTTCAGGGCAAGTTCTTTCTGACAATCTCACCATAAAGGGTTTATAGAGAGGAAGATGAGAAACAGTCATCTTTCGTCTTGTTGGATTTTTTGGCGTTGCCTAGATAGCAAACACATCGGATACCCTAGGATACATAACTGACTGGTGTTCGTCACATCCCCTCCTGCCTTCTAACCTTCCGCCCTGCTCCCTGGTTCTCCAGTGCCTGTCCTACCATCTGTCCTTCCCTGCCCTTGGTGCGAGGGGGAGGGGATGTGGGGAGAGGACAAGACTGCTGCTCCCCAGCCCACCCACACAACACCCACTTATGTGGAAGGAGACGAGAGCAAAGAAAGGAGATGGCCAGGGGTGGTTCCCTCTCTGCTCCTAGGAACCACCCTTCTTGTTTGAACCCCTGAAAAAGCCTCCTTGCCTAGGTCGGTTCTGACCCACAGCCATGGCCTGTTGAGAGCATTTTGCAGCTGTGAGAGTTGTAACTAAGTGTGATGTTTTACAGATCTGTGACTGGATCTAACAATGCTCTGGGGATGCTCCTTTCTGAGTCAGGAGCCTTTGAGTGGCACAAGAATAACCACAGCGGTTACGATTTGAGTACTCACTGTAAGCCCGAGCATTGTGGTAAATGTTTTATAGCCACTACTGATACTTAAGGACATGAAGAGTAAGAGAGATTAAGCAACACTGACAAGGACTACATCTAGAAAGTGACAAAACCAGGGTCCACACCTAATTCTGACTGAATCCAAAGTCGGTTTCCTAAACCTCTCTGCTGCTGTGCTTCTCGTGATTGGCCTGGGCTGGTCTTGCAGTGTTGCTCAGCCTCTGGCCTCTCCAGCTTAAGAAAGCAGCAGCGTCCGTGATGATGGTGATGTCATGTGTCCCTTGCACCTAGAGGCTCTTTCTGGTGGTGTGGCAGTCATGTCAGCTCGCTGAGTCTGATCACCTGTTAGTCAGAGGGAGATCATACTAGTACGGGCTCTCTCCACCTTAACTACCAACCCGCTGAGATTGACCCTGAAGCGACCAATGAGATCTTCTAAATAATTTCCCCAGTGCAGAACCTGGCACACAGAGCCACGTTAATTCTCCTCTCCCCTTTCCTGTGCCCAAGGGGAGAATCATGCTAGTTTCTTGGAGAAAAGTTCAGTGTCTGCCTATCATTAGGCCAGTTAGGTTTCTGTCTTTGGGAATTTTATATAACAAGTGATATTTGATAAAACATCACAAAATCGATGGATGAAAGGATATATTATAGATCTAGATAGATAGATGATAGATAGATAGATAGATAGATGATAGATAGATAGATACAAAATATCGTGGTGAGGAGTTTAAGTATTTTTCAGTGGCTGGTGTAGTGAATGATGTTCTATTTCAAAAAGAATTCTAACAAAGAGTAAAACTGTTGAAATGTTCAAGGAAACCTTACTACAAATTTGATATCTTTTTAAGATGAAAAAAAAGGGAAGTGTGTGTTTAATTGTAATTATTTTGTTGTTATTGTTGTGCTGTTGTCTTACTGTCCACTGCCAGGACTGCAGGGATGTAGAGATTCTCCGCCATCAGAGTTCTGATGCACGCTGTGATGCTGACAAGTGTGACAGAACATAGGTGTGATTTTGAGCAGCTGTTAGTGAGACAGGGAGGAGAGGTGCAGCCCATCTGTGCACAGCTCTTCTTGCTTTGGAAAATCAAAACAGGAAGTGTATCTCGACAAGCACTAGTGACAAGGCTGAAAGAAATAGAGGAGGATTGGGACTTTTTAAGAAATGTTCACCTTTTTTCTTTTGCACAGTTTCCACACATATTCAAGCCACCGGGCAATGTGGCTGGTGTGGGCGAAGCAGCCCTGCCCCACACGGTATCACGGCGGGCCTGGCTCCTTCCATCTTACGGTGCTTCTCTCCTCAACACAGGGTCTCCAGGGATGCTTCAGAGGGGCCCTAGTTTTGAGGGTCACGCATCAGGTGTTAGGGCCAGGACTGGAAGGGGTACTCTCACTTCCAGACAAAACGCCATCATGTCACGCTCACCTTATTGCAAAAAGAGAATGGGAAATCTCTTCTTGTGCGTCTAGGACAAACTTGAAAGGTTTCAAGAACATATTGCATTGTCTCTGTCATACCCAAAACTCTTTGGATTTCTCTCTTCTACCCTGCTCTCTTCAACCTAAGCTCGACCCAGCAGGTCAATAGAATGATTTTAAAATATTGAATATAATTAGATTATGCCACTTCTGTGATTGAAACTATTCAGAGGCTTTGTGATTGTTGCAGAGCAAAAGCTAAAATCATCACCATCACTGGCATGGCCTTGCAGGATTTGGCCCCTTATCTTGTGGACTTCAACTTTGACTGCTCTCTTCCCCACTCCAGCCATCCCAGGCTCCTTAGGGTCTCTTCTTTGCTGTGGACTTTGCCTGAAAAGCTCTTACCCAGATGACTCTATCTCTTAACTCGATCAAGTTCAAATTTACCTTTTCAATGAATTTTACCATGGCCATCCTATGTAAAATGTTACTTGTCCCTCTACCCAACATCCCTGATCCCCTTGACCCCACTCTCTTTCTTCCAGATCCCTTACCACATTTTCTTTAGTATTTAAGCTAGTATTTTGATTATCATCTATCACCTGTGTCCCCTAGACAATAAGCACCCTGAGTTGGTAGCTGTGTCTATTCTATTAATATTAATTGTTGTTTGATGTGGAAAAATTATTATCATGAAGGAGCCAATCTAAACCACAGCCTGTCTTTGAGTGTTCATCTATATTTTTATTCATCTCTATATTTTATTTATAAACTTGAAATTAGAAAATGTTCCTAAGCAGACCACCACCCCCAAATTCCCACTTTCACTATGATTTTTATCTACATTCTGTTCACTTTTTTCAGCCCTATCAACTTGCCTTTAGAAAATTGTTTCTTTTTTCTCTTGCAATCTGTCCCTATTGAGTGTTTAGAAGTCCTAGGGGAGGTTTCAGAACGTGTTTACAGAAGCTATTTATAAACCTCCCAGAGTCTCATCTATTGACTGAATAGGAAAGTTGGCATCTTTCCCATGTTGGGAGTCAGATAAACAGGGGAAAGGTAAAGGGGAAACATGCCTCCCCAACCAGGTTCTAGCCTGAAGATCCCCTCTAGTTCACCTGAAGCTCTGGGAACATCCGAAGAGGAAGACTCCCAAAGAAATAAGTGTTCCCATCTGTGACTGCCGCATTCCTGGACCCTTCTTGGAACCCCTGAACTTGCCACTGAAAGCCCTGGGGAGTCATATCTGGAGCTACGCACAAACCGACTTCAGGGGGTTTCCTTGTTACCAGAATGTCATCTGGGCAACAATAGACGATGTACTGAAGGACATGCCCCCTTTTCCTGTTATCTTCACCCCTCTGTTTTCCCAAATAGAACCAAGTATGGGAACAGCTGGACATAAATCACTGCCTCCGCTCCCTCCAGCACTGTCCCTGACTCACAGAACCCCCTCTCTCTCTTGTGCTTCTTACCTGATAAGCATTTATGACTGCTTTTAGGTATTGAGTTCCTACAGCAGGCCAGGCCCTGTGCTGAGGGACTTGCAGGTATAGCATCATTTAATCCTCACATGCCCTACGGAGTAGGTTCTATTGTTCTTACACAGAAGGAAGCTGAGAGTCAGAGTTTAAGAGACTCATCTGAGGCTATGCAGCTAGGAAGTGGCAGAGGTTGTCTTATAATAATGCACACTTCTTGTTTCTTAACTTCCCCATGAATGTCCTTTATCAGCTACATCATCATTTCTTGGAGGACACTGAGGGGTCTGCAGTATGTCACAACATCTGTGTGACCTTGAGCAATCCCTTTTTTCTCTCCAAAATCCAATTTCCCTTTCTGTAAAATAATATGACAGGGTTAAGCTTTGTTCATGCTCCAACATCCTTGGACTCTAAGGATGCAAAGGATGGCAGCAAGTGACTTGCCAAATCCCTAGTTTGTAAACTCACATACCTGCTTTTACTAAGTCTACTGAGAAGGTTCCAACTGGCAATTCTATATGGCTCAGAAAGAGGAGACATCTCCAGAGGTCAAGCGAAATAAGGCCAGATGTAGGGTTTGGCCACAGGGGTCCTCATAACCATGCTTCCCTCCCAGGATTGCTGAGGGGAACAAATTAGCCCCAGAGACAGGGTTAACCTCTGACTAGCCCATCACAGCCAGTGCATGTAAAAGTTCACACATAGATATCCACAATCCTCCCTTCCTTTCAGCCATAGCAGGTTGAACTCTTAGTGGGCATAACTCTAAACAGCAAAAACAGTCAGAAAAGGAAGTGAGGTGATTAGCCCTTTCCCCCAACAGTCTGACCATTCGTGGAATTAAGCAAGAACAGAATTCCATCCCTTGCACTTGCTCTGCTGAGCCAGCGAGACCCAGGAAGTAATGTCCATTGAAGACACTCATTTTGGGTTTTGGCCAGAGATTTTAAATATTTATTTGATCTTGAGCTTCTCAGCTTTGGACTGAACATTGTTTGAAAGTTCCAATTAAATTTACTACTTTCTCCTCTCATGAAGCAGATTCGTCCTTGGATAACGTCGAATAAGAGTGGCAAACAAAGACTATTCAAAAACCCTGTTTTACTTTCCAAAGCAATGGCCCCTGGTGGGGTAGTAGTCTTGACTTTTATTTGAATCCATGTCTCCAGGCACAGAAGGAACACGCACCCAGAAATGTGCTCTCCCAGCATGCTTTCCTCCAGGGTCATACTCTTTGGGGTATTAGTCATTCTTAACTCATAAGATCAAAACTAAAGCTAAATAAATGCTAAAAATGGGTGATTTGTCACCTAGCAAGCACCAATAAAATGTAATCACATGGAAAAATGAGTTAAGCCAAGCCTGTCTTTTTCTTAAAGATAATTCTCTCTGACGTCTCACGAGTTATTGTGTTTATTTCCCTACAAATACTTTCTGACCCAGATAGCCAAGCCCTGCCCTCATTCCTCCTTTCTGAGTCCACTGGCACTTTCCTCCCAGGAATTTTTTGCCACACTGTTCTTTGGGGAGAATTGTGCTTTCTGGTTGGAGCAGGTGCTGTGAACCTGAGCATACCAGGATTAGCACCACTCATCTGCAGCTGCCCACACATCCAGCCAGCACATTCCCCTGTCCTCTTTCTAGCCCCCAGTCCCCAAAAAGATCATCCAGATGACTTCTAATACAACAGCAAACTCAAGTTTGGTTTTCTGAGCATAGGCTTTGTAGAGCAGATAAACTTAGTCCTGGTCCATCGTTTCAAAAGATTATCTCACCTTGCCTAACTGTTGGTCTTCACATGGGAACAATGGTCCAAGTGTAGACTTCGACCAGGGGTATTTTTATCTTCTTTATTACTGCATAATATGAATACAAATAACAAGAACACACACATACAAAATGTATTAACACTAACGTGAATAAATATTGTTAGATAACATTAATAATAAATTCATGTTTCTATTAGTAATAGCTCTGATATACACACTAGTAAAAACTTTAACATTAATAAGAATATACAAAACAGAAATAGACCCACAGACATAGAAAACAAACTTATGGTTACCAAAGGGGAAAGAGGGGTGGGGAGGGATAAATTAGGAGTTTGGGATTAATGTATACACACTACTATATATAAAATAGATAACCAACAAGGACCTGATGAATAGCACAGGGAACTATACTCAATATTTTGTAATAACCTATAAGGGAAAAGAATCTGAAAAAGAATACATGTATATATATATATATATGTGAATCATCTTGCTGTACACCTGAAAGTAACACAACATTGTAAATCAACTGTACTTCAATAAAAAACAAACAAAAAACATATGTCTTATATTGAAAACTCACTCTGTATCAAGATTTCTCTTGCACTATCTCTGGGTAGCTGTGAGTGGATCATATAATCTTCATTTTACATCTAAAGAAACTAAGATCCCAAAGTGCTAAGTAACTTGCCTATATCATACAGCTAATAAAGACCAGGACCAGGGAGAATGCCCAGAGCTGACTGGGAAGCCCATGCAATTAACACTCTGCTTCTCTTCTCATCCATGGGGTCAGGTAAACCATCCGTTAGAACAGAGTGGGGTTTGGTCCTCTGTCTTCATAGAAGAATCTGCATAAGGGAAGATTTGAGTTGAACCTACAGCCTCCATTTCTACTGGGTTTGACTAGTTACCCTCCATTCTCGCCAATGCACACGCAAAATCATCCAGCTGTGAACAGTCCTGCCTAAATGAACCAACATCTAGACATCATTTGAGCCAAATAGATGATGGGTCACTATTATGTATAGTGGGAAAATGGGAGGGCTTGCAATCTTGTCTGTTCATCTGAGAATCCTTGTCTGTTAATCTAGGAATTGAAGGAAGGAAAGACAAAAAGAGGAAGAAAAGGGAGGAGTGAAGGAGCGAGGAACAGAAGGAAAGTGTAGCATTTATTTGTAATAGTAGTTAACGTTTATTGAGTTGCACTGGTTAGTGAATTGCACTAAGAGCTCTACATATGTAATCTCACTGAATCCTTCCAGCAACCCTAATGCACATGAGAAAGGTGGCCCCTGCTGAGGTTAAGAAATTTCTTTAGGTCACACAGCTGGTTAGTGGTGGAGATGGGATTCAGACCCAGAGCTGGTTGCTCAGGGAACCTGCAGGTTTTAGCACAAGGCAATAATGCCTCATAGGTGGCAGGTGCTGTGCTAGACACGTCACATGACACCGTGCACACTGCTGCAGCACTTAGTGCAGTGGGTAGTGAGTGACTCTCTCCTCCTTCTATCCTTCATTCATTGTGACTCTTTAGCATGATAGACAAGGCCCTGCATAGTCTGTTCCTTGCCTAAATCTCAGCCTTAGCTCCTCTCATTCTGTCATCTGGGCATGTTGGAGCCCTGGCAGAGTCTCACCTCTGGTTCACTGTCACATGTGTTAGCTTCCTGGAGCACCTCTCCCTGCCCATTCACTTAGCTTACTTCTTCAATGCTTTCAAGATTTGGCCTAGGAGTTGCTTCATCCAGAAGTCTTTCGCTGGGTTGCTCTGAGCGTGGCTTAGGTGTCTCCTTTGTATACTTCCTCCACATCCCAAGCTGCTTCCCACTGTAGCGCTCATCGTGCTGCCCTGTGCTTGTGAGGGGATCTGTCTACCTTCCCCTCCCCTCATACTTGGAAGCCTTTGAGTAGATAGACCATATCTGTATTGCATCCCCACCACTCAACACGGTGTCTGATGCACAGTAGACATTCTAAGGATATTTCTGACATGAACAAATCAGAGTATGTCTTGCTGGCTGGATAGCTGGATGGAATAACATTTGAGAATTGTTGCAATCAGTTGTTGTACACGCTGAAGCTTAGGCAACCTAATAAACCACAGTCCCTGACAGCCCTGAGGACAACGGAGAGGACAGCACAAGAATGAGCAAGACCAGTTAGGGATCAAGAGAAGCGCATTCTAGAGAATCAGTAAAGAAACACCCCCAGCTTAACAAGTTCAATCCTCTTATTTTACAACTAGGGAATCTGGGGCACAGAGAAGAGAAATGGCCAGACAATGAGTTATAGTCTAGTAAGAGAATTGAATCACTTCTCTTGATGCCTCAAGCCAATGTTCTCCATATTTTCCTCTTCCTGGGATGCATGGAATGGGATGCTGCCCACGTAAAATATTTGTTCTAATGAGGAGCCTGGGATTGAAATGGATTTCTCTTAATGAGAGGAAGTGTGTGGAGTGCCAAAGCCAGCAGAATTTGGCCAATAAAAGGCTGTAATGAGAGCTGCAGTTAGAGTTACACTGGGGTGATAGGAAGTGCATCAGATTCCTTGGAGAAGGAGTGAGACACAGAAGCTCCCCAAATATATGATACAACATCAAGAGATGCCCAGAGCTCTGGGTGACCTCTCTGATGATTCTTGATCGTAGTACATGTATATAATTTCAGATGTGCATAGGGAGATGCATGAAATTAATAGGAAGATTTGATGCCAGAAAGTTCAATGAGTTGGGTTTGAAAACAGTAAACTCTGATGTACCTGTCTGATAATGCTGGGATCACTCTGTAATCTAGACCCAGGTCTCCAGACTACTACCCAGGGCATCTTACTCTACAAGTATTTTTTCTTGGTCTCACTGCTTCAGGCTTCCTTCCCCTGTACATTCTTCGCAAAGAATTCAGCATGATCTGGTTAAACTATAAATCAGATCTATGTCACTTGGCTTTTTAATAGCCTTCATCCATCACACTTAGAATGAAATTTGAACTCCTCATAGCGGCCTCCCAGCCCCTAATGACATAAGCCTGACCACCTCCCCGTCTTCTGCTCTCCTTCTTCCTCAGTAGGCTCCAGCTACTGGTCCTACTGGTCTGTTTCTTTCTTTCTTTCTTTCTTTCTTTTTCTTCATTTTTCCCCAACGCTCCAAATTCTTTCTTGCCTCTGGGTTTTTTTACTTCTTGTTCTCTCCACCTAGAATATTCTTCTTCCTAACTATTCCTAAGACTGACCCCTTTTCATTTGTCATGTCTAAGATCAAATACCAGTTTTCAAAGAAGCCTTCTCTGACTGTTGTAGTGAAGCAGCCCCCTGCTGCCATCCACAATACGTTACCCTCTGCTTATTTCCTATGTGATATTCTTCATTATCTGAACTCGCTGTGTCTAAGCCAAGGTAAGTTCCTAGAGGACAGGGACCTGTTCACCACTAAGTCTCTTAATGCTCAGAAAATCACCTGTCACCTTGAAAGTTGCCCACTGTATTTGGTTAATGAATAAATGAACACATTCATATAAGAGAGGCTTATGGGGTATCTACTATGCACCTTGTGGTGGGTACCCTGGGGGCAAGGAGATGAATTTGTCATGGCATCTACTAGGGAGGATGTTACAGACTCATAGAGAAGGGGATTCTAGTAATTGGTAGTGAACAAATATAACTCCAGTGCTATTTAGACATGACTGGAGTCATAGAAAAGAAATAGATAAAATGATGTGGGGGATTGTATGGGAGAGGTTAACTCCACATAGAGTCAGAGCCAAGGAGAATAGCTAGGATTTTCATGAAGATAGAAAGAAGAGGGTGGTTTGCTTGCTGGGCTGTGAGCTCTGGAAGGATAAGGATACTGACTATTGTGTTCATTGTCTTATCTCCAGAGTTAAGAAATGTGCCTGGCACATTACAGGGGCTTCATGAATCTGTATTGAGTGAATAAACAAATACATGAATGAGCTATTGCAATAACCATTTCTAAAATAGATTAAAATATGCTTTTGTCCATTTAATGGAAAAAACAGTCCCCTGTTCTTGTCATATTCCATTTATAATAATAGTCTCCTTTCATTTCTATTAATGAAAGGAAGCACCCTCTTCCTCTACCTGCACCCACTCAAATTCCAGGATTATTGTTTTGGCAAGAAATTAGCATTGAAGGAGAAGCAGCACTCATCCCTCTGCATTCGATCATCGAAAAAGAAATGGAACTAAAAATCTCGGGGGAGCAGGGACCTTCCTGCGCTCAGATCTGTCTGTGGCTGAGAAATGAAGATACCTAAGTGGGGAGAGTAGCTATGAGGATGAAGAAAAGCCTTTACAACCTCTGTCCACATGATTAATTTTTAACAGCTCTATTGAGGTTTAATTTACATGACATAAAATTCATTTCTTTCAAGTATGAAATAATCCGTGATTTGTAGTAGATTTATAAAGTTGTGCAGCCATCCCATGATACAATTTTAGAACATTCCCATCACCCCAAGAATCTCTCTCAGGGCCATTATCTTCACTTCCCATCCCCACCCCCAGCCTCAGGCAACCACTAATCTGCATTCTGTCTCTATAGATATACCTTCTATGGACATGTCACATAAATGGAATCATACAAGTCCACATCATTAATTTTTATGTCAAATTGTATACCTGTTTGTTATCTGGAGGGAGAATTTGAGCATACCATTTTAATTTTCTTGCATGGCTGACTTACCCTTTTTGTGCCTCAGTTTTTTCATCTATAAAATGGGATCCCCAATGCTCCCACACGTGATTAAGGCATTTAGTGCAACCACTGGTAAACAGTACGTGCTCAGTAAATCATAACTGTTGTTGCTGCGGCTGCTGTCGTTGTCATTATTACCATCTCTAAGATTTTCACCCCAGCACAGTGCAGCAAGACCAGAACAGAGGCATCAAAATGGCACGTTAAAAAGGAGGGGAATTATTTCCATTCAGATTCTAGCAGAAGGAAGCCTGTTGCTATTCCAGGGCTTTCCGTTCCCATTTCTTCTTTGGGGATAGGATATGGATGGGTGTGAGTGGCCATCTCATTCGCTGCTGATTTACTGCCAAAGAAATGATTCTGGAATTTGAGTAGATGTGAATGGAGGGAGAGGGTGTTTTTATGGTCTATTAGAAATGAAAAGAGACCTTTAATATGAGATCCAAGTGACAAGGACAGGGAACTGGTATTTCCATTAAGCAGACATAGTAGTGTTTTCATGTCTGACTATGGCATCTCCATTAACGGGAAGACTGAAAAAATCCATTTCTGTATTAGAACTCTAGTAAAAATAAGGGTTTTTTTTTTCTCTTTTTCTGAAGGAAATGATTTCTTCCTCCTTTCAATGGAAAGAAAAAATAAATGTATATAGTTCCTGATTTGGAGTCAGGAAACCAAGATTCTGGGGCTGGCTCTGTCCCCAGAGCAGTTGACTGAGTAAACCAGCTCTCCTTTCTGGGTCTCAGTTTACCTTAGCTATAAAAAGGGGAGGTTTGACCTTGGAAGCCCTTCTCCAATGTAAAACTCTGTGTTTCTAAGGTGCAGGTATGGCTGATGATAGCTGGAGAAGAGCACAGAGCCATGAACTTTGCTACAATATCATGCATTTCATGGTTTGTGTTACTTCCTCATAAATCAAAAAACATTTATACTTTCTTTAGTTTAAAGCAGGGGCGAGCAAACTATGGCCTGTGGGTCAAATCCAGTCCACTTCCTTTTTTAGTAAATAATGTTTTCTTGGAACACAGCCACTCTCATTTGTTGACAAAGCCTAAAACATTTACTGTCTGGCCCTTTACAGAAAAAAAATTTTTTTTTTGCTGAACTCTGGTTTAAAGAATTGATTGGTTTTGTGAACCATTCTAAATAAAATTTTAAAATAAGTACAGTATAGAGTTGCGCAGTTTCAGAAAGCTCTGTGTAATGGCTAATATGAGTTGGCTAAGGTCACAGAGCTGGTGAGAAAGAGTAAGAAAAAGAGCCAGTAAAGGATGATGATGATGATGATGATGATGATGGTGATGATATGTTGATAATGACACTATTGACTGTTCAAGGAAGCAAGATTATTATCTAAATTCTTTACACTAATACATTTAATCCTCACGACTATCATTTTATAATCTCAAATTTATAAATAAGGAAAATAAGGCCTGAGAGTAGAAGAAACTTGCCCAAGGTCATAAAGTTAGCAAGTCATGGCTTGGGATCTGGGACTCTATGGTCTGGGATAATTTTTCTGTTACGAATGGGGAGACAGCAATCAGGAGAAGGAAAGGGGCTTGAACAAAATCCTTTATGACAAAGGAAAAGGAAACACAGGCTTCCTGATTCCACGACCAATGTTCCTGCCATCACAGCATCTGCTAACCTGGTCCATCTGCTAACTTACAGGAGATGTATGTATCTATATATTACATATCTGTTTTACCCAGCAGGCTATTAGATCTAGGAAGATAAGAATCACATCTTCTATTTCTTTTCCTAGAGCCCTAGCATATGAGAGGCATACACTAAGTGCCTGATTATAACGATAGCAAACATTCACTGATACAACATAATGTTACAAGAAATTGTTTTAGCACTTGGCCTGGATCACTATAGGATCTACCACTACTGGGTCCTTAAAACAGTCCTGTATGTCAGGCACTCTCATTAACTGTAAATATTACATACAAATGTTTAAAATGAAGACACAGAGACTCAGAAGTTCGGTCATGTTCTCATGGTCTCATAGCTAGTGAGTGGTAAAGCTTGGATGTGAACTTGGGTGAAAGACCATGCTCTAAGACCTGGTTACTCAGTGTGGCCCACTGACCAGCAGATGTGACATCACCTGGGAACTGATTAGAAATGCAGAAGCTCAGGCCCGTTGATTAGAAATGCAGAAGCTCAGGCCTGCACTTTAACAAGGTCCTCAGGTGATTTGTATGCACATTAGGGTTTGAGAATCTTTGCTCTAAATCAGCATGCTAGGCTCTCTGTTGATTGAATAAGGAAAGGAGTAAACGAATGACTGCTTTCTACGCAATAGCAAAAAACAAACTGGTCAGACGAACACTGTGCTCGAAGGGAAGGGTTCAAAGTGCTCATCGTGTAAATGAAACCTATTCCAAAACAAATGTTCTTTCTCCAGATTCTGTACTGATTGTGCTGCTCCTGTAGGCTCCTAAAACCATCTTACTACAAATGTCTAACGTCTGTATTTATACCCTTGGCTGCATGATAACTACAGAAGCAAATGCTGTAGTCCTGAGTAACGAGCTGTGATCAGGCTGGGCTTTGCTTATGACGCACCCAATGTGTGTTTTTAGGCAAGAAGCAGAGGGGAAATTGCCATCTGCTGAGTAACTTGTGAGTTACTATTTCCTGAAAATCTAAACTTTTTCCAATTCATTTAACATGAATAAAAATACAAACTTAAGGCAAGAGTCACTTTTGCCCCTGGAAAATGCCTCTGACTTTCTAGATATATTCGGAGGTGGCAGGATCTAGAGGGGTTCATTCAAAGTGGTAGGACTATTTTATGCTTGATTGTAATTTTTTTCAGACATAATAAAAATGGGGGCTTCCCTGGTGGCGCAGTGGTTGAGAGTCCGCCTGCCGATGCAGGGGACACGGGTTCGTGCCCCGGTCCGGGAGGATACCACATGCCGCGGAGCGGCTAGGCCCGTGAGCCATGGCCGCTGAGCCTGCACGTCCGGAGCCTGTGCTCCACAATAGGAGAGGCCACAACAGTGAGAGGCCCGCGTACCACCAAAAAAATAAACAAATAAAAATAATAAATAAATAAATAAATAAATAAATAAATTTCACCAAATAATCAAAATAAGATTCAATTTTATGTTCCCCAGACCATGGAAATGCCCCTACAGCTTCAGGGAGATGTGAATCTGGGCAAGCACCTTACTACCACTTCCTTGTAAGGTCACTTCCTTGTAAGGTAACAAAGAACAATTATCTCTCTCTTCTGTAACCAAACCCTTTGTGTCTTCTGCCAGTTTTAATTCCTGTGATCCTTAGTTTTCTCAATGGTCGGAGGGAGATAGTGGCGGCTACCATTATTGGATCTTGATAAAGGTAATTTTCCTTGAACTGTTCGTAGAGCCACTAACCAGGTGGTTCCTAAACGTTCATGAGGATTGAAATAGCCTGTGAGCTTATGTATCTTCAGATCCCATTTCCCAATGGTTTAATTAGGTAGGTCAAAGATAAGACCCAGAAATCAGCATTTTCAAGACGGTTTCCAAGGCATTTTAACCCACATGGTCTAAAGACCATAATTTGATGTCTCTCTCCAATGATTCTTCGCATTTCTCTAATGCAAATTTCAACTCCCTAGGCAATTATGGGCCCCCAAACAGGTTAAGCCCAAATCTGAGGTGATGTCTTTAGCACTTAGGGGCAAACCCCGTGTGTGCTCTTGCCCCTGGGGTGTCAAGCTGGGCTGAACCTCAAGGACGTACTCAGAGGGGGAAAAATGACAAAGAGGCAGGACCAGGGAGTGAAAAGCTTTGCTTTGGGCTAGAGTGGTTGTGAGTTAAGTGCATCCATTTGCATCTCAAATCTTAACCAGGTGGCAGGTGACGGGGCCATCCCCCTGCTGCCACACTGTGTAGGACACCCCAGAGCATGTCCCACCACACCTTTGTGAGGGCCTGTGCTCAGTGTACCCGACTGTGGTCCCACTCAGCAGATTCCATTCAATTGTTATTACGAACAATTGGACTTGGTTGGATTCCTTTTCACTTGTTGAGGGAGCAGCTTTACTCCTGTTATCACTCACACTCACAGCAATCTGTTTTCTTTTTTTTTTTTTGCGGTACGCAGGCCTCTCACCGTTGTGGCCTCTCCCGTTGCGGAGCACAGGCTCCGGACGCGCAGGCTCAGCGGCCATGGCTCACGGGCCCAGCCGCTCCGCGGCATGTGGGATCTTCCCGGACCGGGGCACGAACCCGTGTCTCCTGCATCGGCAGGTGGACTCTCAACCACTGCGCCACCAGGGAAGCCCAGCAATCTGTTCTTATATGCCCAATAAACTCTTAAGACACACTGAAAAAAAATGGTGCTAATTTCTCCAAGACTGCTTACATAATTTTTATATCTTGCTCGTTCTGTAATGGGATGGTAGCAGATCCACGTATTTATTATGTAAGTGCAGAACTCAAGTCAGGGGAATATCTTACCATTCATTCCAATATCTGGGCTGTGTTCATATTTCTCTTTTTTCTCTCCACACCCAAGATTTCTCCTATCTTAATCAAAATAAAATATTTGGAGGACCAATTTATGAGATATATATATCTATATAGATATCTCAAGATCCAAGATGAAGAGTTTGCTTACAGTTATTTCAACAGTTTGAATCCACCAATGCATACTGTCTACTAGGTGTCAGGTATGGATACGTGCAGTGATATGGAAAGTAAATTTTTACTTTATTAATAATATTAATTGATGCTCTAAATTATTATCAATAAACGACATTAAACAGTTTTCACATATTATGTGACTAAATGTGGCTAAGTCAATCTGGCTAAGTTATATATTACTATTCTTATTAAGAACTTGAAATTAAGAAGCAACTGTCCTAGATTAATTGACAAAGTCAAATTTTGAACCCAGGATCATCAGAGACCAGAGGCTGGGTGTTCTATCATACCATTTGCTTCTCTCAAAAGGGAAGAATGTGACATCTGAACTTGATGGGGAGGTCAAGCTCCAGATGACTTAGCAGCAGAGTGGACAATTCACTGCCCACCCTGAGCCTCAGAAGTTTATGCTGGTTGGTGGCCACCAACACTCCCCCTCCCCCCTCCCCCCAGCTCTAATATTATATGAATCTTTAAACTAACTCTAAGATCACTCTGTTGGAGAGGCTTGATAGTTCCCGATCTTTTTGTGATCCTTTAGAAAGGGATAAAGTTCTGCGATGATGAATGAACCCACATATTTTTCAAACTGAGAAAACACTGAAAGCAAAAGGGGACACTATTAATAATTACACCTGGACATTAGGCAAAAGCCATGATGGTCCTGAGCAAACCAAGAAGTATGATCATCACAGCTATGATATGCTGATCTCTCTAAATTCACAGCTACTAACCGAATGTGCTCAATAATATGAAAGATGAATGCCTCTGGAGAAAACACAAGGAAGGGAGCAGGGAAAAGAGCTGACTGGATGGGCCAAAGTTAAATTACTGCCAGATCAAGATGAGAGGGCTGTGGAAAAGAGACTGCAGCAAGAGGAGACACATGCAGAGGAGTGTACAGAATATTCCTAACTTCTCCGTCGTGCTTTAAGGTTGACCCTGGACCGTGGCGCCTCTATTCATAAGAATGACACATACTCAGAACAAGATTTTTCAGGATTCTTGTAATTCTATCTCTATGCATTGCAACTGCTGCTAGGCTACATTTCTCTTTGAACAAAGACTCTGTGGGGCTGACAGATGTGTCAGCTATGGGGAGGTCATATCTTATCTCAGAAATAGAAGCTGACAGATAATCCTATTCCAAAACAGTCCCCCAAGCCATGAGGCCACAGAGAACATGGCTCTCCCAGACTTGGCAGCTGGGATGCCAGGAGCTTGATCATTAACTATGGCTTATGAATTGCTATCCTGACCTTTCATATTCAAGGTGACAGCTCTCCTTTTTTTGGACAAAATGTGAATTCTTAGGAGAAAGACACATACACAGATGTCGTCTGCATCTCGCTCCTACCCGCAGCCATCCTTTGGATGATTAAGCACACATATTAAGAGAATAAAGTGGGTCAAACCTTATTAGGCCTTGGGAATTCAATGATGAATAATACTTGGTTTTTGCTTTTGATGAAATTAATGCTTATCTTTAAGAAAAACAAATATATATATATAGAAAATTCAGTATATTACTATCTGTTTACAAAAACTTTTCCATACCCAACATTATACATATATATCATTTACTCTTCATATCAACCCAATAAGGTAGGTTTTATTATCCCAGTTCACAGCACCCAACACACACAAGGCAAGTAGCAAGCCAAGATCTCAACAAACATCTGTTTCCTTCTACATTCACTCTCTGTTCATACCCCCTTAATGCCTCCTCATTTTGCTCATAGGAAAAGCCAGATTTCTTACTATGACCTAAACAGCTCTACTGTCATTTGCCAAATGTATAGGTTTCCCCTCAGTCTGGACACATGATTGGACTGTACTTGTGGACTCCATATTTTGGGTCAGTCCAAGTAATCGGTTCAGTCCTAAGAGTTATGTGCAGAAATAATCTGTGTCACTTCCAGGCTGTATTATTGCATTACCCAGGTGACACTGGGGTGGGGCGGGGGTGGGCGGAGGGGGGAATCTCTTTTTTCCTTATGCCAAGGTTACCAGCAATATTACAGACAGTAGTTGCTTCATCATTCTGGGTTCTAGAGTGAGGAAGACAGTGGACATGTGGGAGCAGAGGTCTCTCTTGGCCCATGATGGGCATGAGGCTTGTAGGAGAAGCCACTGAGATCCCAGAGTTGTTGATGACTCCATCATAACCTGCCTCCCCTGATGGACACAGATGCTTTATTTTATTTGTGCTTAACGTGTCATTACTCATCATATAGTTGAAATATTTGTCATGCTATCTTCTGCCATCCACACTAAAATGCTAGCTCTGTGAGAGCAAGGAATGTTGCCATTTTTGTTCCCTGATATGTTTACCATGAGAAGACCAGTGCATGACTCATTGTAGGAGCTCAATAGATCTTTGTTGAATGAAGGTAAGAACAAAGCTACCTCATGACACCTGTGAATGGTGAGACAGAGTTAGTTGAGGGTGCTGTGAGAACACAGGGGAGACTGATCCAGAACAAGGCTGAATTTGTCTTCCCCTGCCTGACTTCAATGCCTGCTGAGTGCCTGCAGCATTGTGGGAATCAGTATATGATTGTTGAGCTGTTACAATAAAGAGCTTCCACTGTGGTTCTCACAACCAAGTGGCTCACCATGAACACATGCATTAATAATTACTCCGTTCTCCTAGGGGTGAGACCTTCATCCATCACCCTGGAGGTCTTAGTCATGCCTTAGTCATGCCCAGTGACTCAGCTCCATCCAGCTTTCTCTAATGGCATTCCTCTCCTCCTTTCTCTATGTTCATTCTTCTCCTTTAACTCACACACTCAGGTGTGCCTTGGACATTTAGCCCCAAAAGACGCCTCCCTCCTTTCAGGACAAAGTAGCTCTTTGTCCCCATGTCATTGGTGACATTTCTCCCAGATTTCAGCCTCAGGAAACTGTTAGGAACAGACAGGTGTATCTCTCAAAAGATTCTAAGGGAGATATGCCCTTCTCACCAAAATATTTTTACACACTGGAAATAATGCTGGCTTTTCTTTATCCCTGCATGAATGCGCTTCTAATGGATGTCCATTAGTTACTTGCTCTTCAGACATCTGAAATACAAAACCCCAAATCAAAACTCATCTCTTTCTCTTCTTGAATTCCTTCCCTATTTTGGAGTTGACTTCCAAATACCCAAGCACTCTTTTTTACCCAACTTGCCACCTTTACTTAAAACAAGGAAGTCAAAGATCTTTATCTATTGTCACATGTTTTATCAATCAGGGTTCTCCAGAGAAAGAAAACCAGTAGGAGAGATAGATAGATAGATAGATAGATAGATAGACAGACAGACAGATAGATAGATAGATAGAAAGACAGATGATAGATAAAATTGGCTCACATGATTGTGAGGGCTAGTGAATCTAAAATTTGTAGGGCAGGATAGCAGTATGGAAATTCAGGTAAGAGTTGACATTGCAACCTTAAGTCCAAAATCTATACAGAGACCAGCATGCTGGAAACTCAGGCTGGATTTATATGTTGCAGTCTTGAGGCAGAATTCTCTTTTCTCAGGTAAACCTTAGTTTTATTCTTATGGTCTTCAATTGATTGAATGAGACACATTATCAAGGGTAATCTCCTTTATTTAAAGTCCCTGATAGTAAATGTTCACCACATCTACAGAGTACCTTCAGCCAACATCGAAACTATTGTTTGACCAAGCAGCTGGGCACCATAGCCTAGCTAAGTTGACACATAAAATTAATTAGACAATGAATTAGTTGTTGTGGTGACAACTCTACATTCTTTAGCCCATAGAAGACATTATTAATCAATCACTGCACTTTCCCAGATGAATTCAGATGAGGTTTTGTGATTCTTCTCCTAACAGCATTGCTGCCAGCTATTACCAATTGATCAATTCTGGCAAGCTTATACTTTTAAAAGCAGTTCTGTTTTTCTCTGCTACTTAATGGCTCTCCATTGCCTAAGATTCCTTATGTAAAGCATGTTTCACAAAACTTTAATCTGACAAAATATTCTGTGAAAAAAGAGGTTTTGTAGTCAAAAGGTTTATTATAATTGACATATCATGACTCTTTCCAAAAATCTCAAGAGCTCCTACAGGAACCAAAACAATTACAGTTTGGTAACCCAGATTTTCCCAAATCTGTCTGACCACACAAATCATTCTTAACATTATAATCACTAACACTGAGGAAAACACATTTTGGGAAATGTGCCTTGTCACTCAAGGCCTTTTCATATCTGATATCAACTATCTTTCCAAACCAAATATCCTTTGAATCAGTGTTCCTCTAACATCCCCTACACTATCTACATCCTGCTTGTCTCTCAATTTGCTCAATTAAAACCATTCCACTGTATCTGTGTCAATATCCTTTGTAAGAGAAATAATATTATGTGTTCAATGAAACTTCTGCTGTTCAAGGCATACAGAATAAAACATATTTCCCAGGATCCTTTGAAGTTAGGGTTAGGGTTAGGGCCATGCTACTGAGTCTGTCCCTTGTGATGTGAATGAAATGGATTAAGCCCCTTCCAGGCGTGGCTTCTCAACCTTTCATTGATTCTCCACTCTTTCTCTCTCTCTCTTCTTTGGTCATATGGCCAGAAACATAGAGCTGTCAAAGGATAGAGCCACATGATGCAAGACACCTGTGTCCTTAGTCACCACTTAGAAGAGAACCCTGAGGAACCCCAACAGAATATGAGGAAGACATTCTCGTTATGTTAAGCCTCTATGTTTGGGGGCTTTATGTCACAGCAGCTAGTGCTAATTACTCTGACTCTTGCACTCTTCCTATAGCCTAATCTTATGCCTTGGCTGGAATAGACTTTTTTTTTCTCAGACTCCCATAATATAATATTTTGGCCCACTCATAATAGATATCCTTGTCTACCTCTCATTAGAATGATTTATGTTGCTATTATACCTCTATTCCTAGACTTTGAGCTTCTTGAAAGCAAGATCTATATCCATTTCATCTCTGTATCCCTCCACCTCACTTTGGAGAATGAATTGTATATGGTAGCCATCAAGGATTGTTGGATAAAAGATGACATGAAGGCATTCACACTCTTTTCTTTTTTTTGGCCACATGACACAGCATGGAGGATGCAGGATCTCATTTACACTGACCAGGGATCGAATCCAGTGGCCCCTGCAGTGGAAGCGCACAGTCTTAACCACTGGAACTCCAGGGAAGTCCCCAAGGGCATTCACATTCTAACAGAAAGTGTCATCATGGGGAGACAAAGCTGTGAGCTTAAGGGAGTTTAAGACCTATAACATTTGGCAGGGACTCTTTGTTGCCAGCTTTGATTATGCTTGTCAGATTGACTCATACTCATCCCCTGTATAAGTCTTTGGTCTATGTCAATGCAAAGCCAGACTGAAGATTGGAAGACGCTCAGATTTTGGAAGTTGAGAGTACTTGTCTGAATCCCAATCCGCTCACTTCTAAGCCTCAGTTTCTTTGTCTTGAAATATGACAATCGTCTCTATTTCAGGGGACTGCAAGGTGGATTAAATGAAATCTTGAATATAAAGTACCCAGTGGAGGGCACGGCACATGAGGAAGTGCTCTGAAAAATGGCAGACCACTCCGCCTGGGCTGTTGCCCTTGAGCTGTCAGCAGCGGCCATCTTGGCCTGGGGAAGCATGCCAGAGCCCTAGAGGAAATTGGATGGCTTTTAAAGCAGAGTTGATTAAATATGATTTTGCAGCTCCTGCTGAGAGATGAGCAGCAAGGGAACAGCTGTGTTGTTTTATTGGGGAATCAAGGATTGAGTGTCACATGAAGTCCTCTTAAAAGACGAATTTTGACGCTACTGAGCAGTTTGTTTAGTAAATGAAGTCCTCTCTCAAAAATCCGTGGCTAAATGGTGAGGTCGGAACAAAAAGTTAGTAACAGTTTTCTTTCTTCATTGATGCTGACAGATTAAAACATACATCTATCAGTGGGCCTTCCTGCTTCAGTCTGAGCTAATCCAACACTGATGCAGCTCTCTTTCTCAGTGGAAAAATGGCCAATTAGAGCAAAGCGTAGCCTAATCTTTTACATAAACATGTTAGGAAAAGGAGTCCCTGGGTGGAAATTTAAAATGGGGAAGCATCACAGTTTTCCTGTAACTGTCTTCCTTCTTCCTTTGGGAGTGGTTACGAAGAATGCAAGGTTGATGGGGGGGGGACACACAATTTGGGGTCTGTATTTGTTTTTCTGTGTTTTTTGTTTTTCTCTAGAAGTGTCAGTGAAATGAGGCAACAAGTGAACTCAAGAGACCTGGGCTCAAGTCCCGGCTTGCCTACTGTGTCATCCTGAGGTTGATCCCTTCCCTTCTCTGGGCCTCAGTTTCCCGGACATAGGAAGGAGTCACATTGGGCAACCTCAAAGCCCTCCCTGCCATTCCACTAAGTTTAACATCTTAGGATTCCTTTTCATACATTCCCTGGGCTTGTGGCAAGAAATAAAATGGTTGCCTTTGAGGTGGAATTGAGAGACTTCGTTTAAAAAGGAACATTTAGTCTGGAAGAAAAATAATGAGAAAGTTCTGTTCAGCTCTCCAATTAAAAGATAACTGTCAATCCCAACATATGAAATAGATAACTAATAAGGACCTACTGTATAGCACAGGGAACTCTACTCAATACTCTGTAATGGCCTATATGGGAAAAGACTCTAAAAAAAAGTGGATATATGTATATGTATAACTGATGCACTTTGCTGTATGCCTGAAACTTACACAACGTTATAAATCAACTATATCCCAATAAAAATTAAAAACAAAAAAAGATAACTGTCAAAGTTGAAGCAGCTGAATGGAACAAAAAGAAGTTGATTTTTGGTTTATTGAACTCTGTGCCCATCAGTTATTATTCATAATTTGCTCTATATGTAAAGACCATGGCAGGAAGGATTCTCAACAAAACCCCACAAATCCTGTCTCATCAGATGAGTAAGACCCGATATTTACTGAGCCCTCATGATTTGCAGTCACTATGCTAAGTGACCTATAAACTTTATTTCATTTTTCCTCACCACAGCAAAGAGGACGTAGAGATAATTATTCTCACTTCACTAATTAGAGACAGGAAGTCAATTGCCCAAGGTCATGAAATCAGGGACAGCTCTAGAATGCAAAGCCACCTCCTTCAGGTGCTCCCACAGAATAGCTCTTCTATCCTGTTATACCTCCTGGTGTCCTTCATTTTTCCCTTTCACAAACGTTTACCAAAGGCCTGCAGCAAACAGGTGCTAGGGGGTGATTCTGTGGCGAGACAGAAAGGGCTCCTGTTCTCAGAGAACTTGTATTCTAGCTGGGAGGTGGCAGAAAATAAGCAAAATCATCAATAGAAATATACAAAAAAATTGCAGATAATAGTAAATAAGATACAGGCAATAAGTTTAGAGTGAATGTAAAGAAGGAGTGGGTGGCTGCTTTCTATTGGGTGGTTTGAAGCATCTCTCTCTGAAGATGTGACATTCAAGCTGTGACCTTGGGAAAAGCAACTGACCTCTCTGAGCTTCGGGTTTCCCAGCTGCAATATGGGGAATAATAAAATGTGCCCAGACAACAGGATTTTGGAGAGAAGCACATGGGACTGTGAAGGCTAATTGCTTAGTGCACAGTAAGATCCTTGCAAATGCAGGGATTTAACACTCGAGTGCTGAATTGCTATATGAAGCAATTTGTACCTGAAGATTTAGGATTCCTCAGTATGAGAGTAAACCATAGTACTAGTATTAGTAGCAGTAGTAATAACAAAAGTTGGGGCTTCCCTGGTGGTCCAGTGGTTAAGACTCTGCTCTCCCAATGCAGGGGGCCCAGGTTCGATCCCTGGTCAGGGAACTAGATCCCATGTGCATGCCACAACTAAGAGTTCACAAGCCACAACTAAGGAGCCCACCTGCCACAACCAAATAAAAATAAATATTAAAGAAAGTTTACTGAGTGCTTACTATGTGCAAGGCAGTGCTCTCAATACTTTGCATGTATGAGATGATTTAATCCCCTTAATCCCTCTAAGAAGCAAACAGTATCATTAGTTTCATTTTACAGATGCTGAAACCAAGGCTTACAGAGGTTGAGTCAGTGGCCAATTTTATGCAGATAGCCTGGTGGAGCCAGGCTTTGGACTCAGGTGCTCTGGATCCCGAGGCAGTGTCCTCACCATCAAACTTTGCTATTTCACCTATAATTGCCTTTTTTTTTATTAGGTACAGCTGATTTACAATATTATATTAGCTTCATGTGTATAGCTTAGTGATTCAGCACTGCATTAAAAGTTATTACAAACTAATGGCTATAATTCCCTGTGCTGTATAATATACCCTGTTGCTTATCTATTTTATGCAGAGTAATTTACGTCTCTTAATCCCATACCCTTATCCTGCTTCTCTGCCCTTCCTTCGCCCCACTGGTAACCACTAGTTTGTTTTCTATATCTGTGAGTCTATTTTTATTTTGCTGTATACATTTTTTGTTTTATTCTTTAGATTCCACATGTGATATCATACAGTGTTTGTCTGAATTATTTCAGTAAGTATAATATTCTTTAGGTCCAACCACATTGCTGCAAATGACAGAATTTCACTCTATTTATGGTTGAGTAATATTCCGTTGTATGTATATACCACATCTTCTTTATCCATTCCTCTGTTGATAGACAATGTGAGTTGCTTTCATATCTTGCTTATGAACGTTGGATCTTTTCTAATTAGTGTTTTCATTTTTTTCCAGATATATATTCTAGGAATGGAAGTACTGGGTCATATGGTAGCTCTAGTCTTAATTTTTTGAGGAACCTCCAGCCTGTTTTCCATAGTGGCTGCACCAATTTACATTCCCACCAACAGTGTGAAAGGGTTCCCTTTTGTCCACATCCTATCCAACATTTCTTGTAGGCTTTTGGTGACAGTCAACTGACAGATGTGAGATGATACCTCACTGTTGTTTTGATTTGCAATTTTCTAGTAATTAGTGATATTGAGCATCTTTTCATGGGCCTGTTAGCCAACTGTGTGTCTTCTTTGGAAAAATGTCTATTCAGGTATTCTGCCCATTTTTTGATTGGGTTGTTTGTTTTTTTGATATTGAGTTGTATGAGCTGTTTATATATTTTGGATATTAACCCTTTGTCAGCCATATCATTTGCAAATATTTTCTCCATTCAGTGGGTTGTCTTTTCATTGTGACGATGTTTTCCTTTGCTGTGCAAAAGCTGTTAAGTTTAATTAGGTCCCATTTGCTTATTTTTGCTTTTGTTTCTTTTGCTTTAGAGACACCACACATCTGTGGTCAATTATTCTATGACAAAAGAGGCAAGAATATACAATGGAGAAAAGACAGTCTCTTCAATAAGTGGTGCTGGGAAAACTGGACAGCTCCATGTAAAAGAATGAAAATAGAACACTCCCTCACACCATTATAAAAATAAACTCAGAATAGATTGAAGACCTAAATGTAAGACCTGAAACCACAAAAATCCTCAAAGAGAACATAGGCAGAACACTCTTTGACATAAATCGTAGTAATTTTGTTTTGGAACTGTCTTTGAAATGAAACTGTCCCCCTTTAAGAGTCCCCCTAAAACCGAGTTCCCTTACCAAGTTTATGATTAAATCTCTCTGTCCAAAACTTTGTTCCCTTTCTTGTCCCCTCTGACCTCAATCCTGTGCTAACTGAACACTTACCAACCAGAGTCAGACGACTAAGATTGCTGTTGTCATATCATCATTACTGTTCAAACTCAGGTTGTTTCTCTAGGGCAAGATGAGCTCACAGACCCCCAAGCTGTGGACCACCTGGCCAGAGAATTCTAAACCGGAGACACCCTGACTCCCAATAAGAAATATCACAGAAATGTCACGAAACGATGATTAATCCCAGCCTCTTTGTTCTTCCCCTTTAAAAAAAAATCAACTCAAAGGCCAGGTTGGAGTGCATCTGAGGCTTGCCTTCTGCTCTCTTGCTGGGTGCCCCGCAATAAATCCTTACTTTGCCGCAAACTCCTGCTGTCTGAGTTGGGCTTTCTGTGCCGCAGGCAAACAAGCTCTTTGCTTGGTTACAGAAACCAGATCTCCAAAGTCCCCTCTCCTCCTACCAAGTGTGGGTAAAAATGCCTGTGAACCCCATATTGCCTTTGCACTATTTAGTTTTGCACCAGACATGATGACCTTGGCCTGGAGGATGATCTGTCTGATGGGCAAACACACAGCACTGGATTTCTCCAAAGGACGTGAGATCCTCCTAGCACTCAATGGACTCTAAGAATGGGCTTCAGGATGAGAAGCACAAGATAATAACAGCAAGCTTCCTAAAGAAGTGAGCTCCCCACTACCAGAAATATACAAATAGAGGCTTGATGGTCCTTTGTCAGGGGTGTTGTACAATGAACATTACAGATTAACTAGAGCATTGATCTAAGATCTCCTCAGCACTAAAATCCCACCTTTGATAGAGATATACAATAAGGGTCTCCTCTGCCTTTCTGTGCTTATATGAGGTAGGAAGCTGCCTATAAAATAATACTGCAGTGCCACCCCTCCCTCCTTCCCAAGTGTACAATCCACACATGACAGTCTTGTAGGGGAACAAAAATTTCCACCCCAAAATGTGTCTCTATGGCATGAGGGTTAATTCAGGCTGATTATTTTTAAGAAACGGAAGTCTTTCTTTTTACCTCCCCCTAGCTGCCTAAAGAATGTGGATCGGGGACCTGTTCCAGGAAGGGAACTATTCCCATGGATAAGTGAAGTGTGAACTAGGTGTGGAGACAGGGAAGAGCTTTGCAAAGCCTGTTTGTTAAAATTCCTCTCTGCGTCCCATTGTCTCTGCACGAACCCAGCAAACATTCATTTACCGAACATTTACTTATCCATCTCCATGTGAATTGCCTTCCTCACCTTTGAAGTCCCAAACCTTTACCCCCAACATCCTCTTTTGTCTTTAGCTGAAGATGGTATTGAAGGTGAGGGTTTCAGACATTTGGCAGGTACTCCATTCTTCTGGGTCTCTGCTGCCTATACATGTGATTAAACTTTTGTGTGATTTTCTGCTGTTAATTTTGCCTCATGTCAATTTAATTCTTAGGCCAGCCAGAAGAACCTAAAAGGGTAGGGGAAATTTTCTTCCTCCCCGACCCTCTCAACCTGGAAATTGCTGTTTCTCTGATTTAAGGCACAAAAGCTTCTTCCGTGAGAATGAAATTGTGATCTCTGGAAGGAGGTGACTTATCAATGACAAATATCAGAGTTGCCAGCTCCTATTCTATCCTTTCCCGAGAGAATTAAGCAGGGGACAAGGATGACTTGCTGGGATAGTGGAAAGGGCAAGAGGGAGGGCAAGATCCAGATTGGAATCTAAGGATAGAGACTGAGAAGTTGGAAGTTTCTAAAACACTTCCATTTTCTAAAAAAATTCAGAGTATTTCATATTTTGCCTGAGGCCACCCTCCTACTTCTAAAAATATCTCTAAACCATAGGAAATATTTTCAGATATAAATTTTAATCTGGAAAAAAAAGTAGAGTCAGGGAGAAAAAATGAAAGCTCCCTATAGACTCCTGCCCTTTCTAAAAGAAGGACCTTGTACTAACAGTCTAAGAGGAAGGAAAAAACCAGCAGTTATATTTTCCACACATTCGGGAAAGGGTCTGGTTTACAGACTCAGACATGTGGTTCAGGACCAGGTTTTTGTTTTCTTTTATCTGTGTCAATTCACAAAAGTCAGTCTGTATGAGGCCATCAAAATGAAATAAAGGTTGAAATAAATTTGCTGGATCTCAGGGAGAAGGGGCTGTTTCAGCCAGCCTGAAGGGCTGAGCAGAGAGGCTCCTTCTTATAATAAGGGTCAGACCTAAGGTGATCCTTGAAGAGCTGGCTTCATGAGGACACATGAATGACAGGGCTGGCATTCATGGAACCACAGTGCTAGTTCCAATTACGTGCTGAGGGTGATACTCAGCAGAAACTCAGGGTTCCAAGCTTCTGTTTTCTCAAATGAGTTGGAGGTTTTTGTGTGTATGTCATTGCCACCTGAAGGATCAATTTATCAAGTCAGCAGCAGGACAGCATGGACCAGATTTACACCTGGGGACACTAAATAGAGCATCACATCGTGGCAAAGACAAGCAAAACAGACGCGGGTTCTAATTCTTCCTCTACTACTTGGCCAAGTTGCTTCCACTTCCTGAGCCATTCATGTCATCTATGAGTGTAAAACAACAGTCCAAACTTTGTTCTTGCAGAGTCTGAATGAGATAATGCAAAGAGCACGCGCAGCCTAACACAGTACAAACTTTTAGTCAAGACCATTAAATAATAGTATTGTTTTTATAACACATATTATATACATTTATATTTATGGTTGGGTGAGATTTCTTTTGCAAATAGCTATCCTATTTTTCTGTTGTACTTTCAGATCTGAATGTTAGAGGTAGTCTGTCTGAATGGATTATTTAGAATACATTACCTCTGGGTCATCTGTCAGTGGCTGCCTTGGGTCACATGTCCACTTAAGGCCTAACCAGAGGCCCAAAGCACAGCTTACAGAGCCTTTCATGAATTGAGACCATGGACATGATGTTTCAAGTAGAGTAGACCTTAGGTTGATTTGTCCAGCTTATCAGCTGAACCAACCACTTTGTAGTGTAAGCCCTGACAGTTGGGTTTTCCCTTTTTTGGAATATAAGGCCCGACTTAAGCTTTGATTGCTGAGGCATCCATTTCAAAGAGGCATCCACTTCAAAGAAGCCTATCTCAAATAAACCATTGCCAGCCACAGGACTAGATAAACAGTCAGGTCACCTGCCCCCACTGAGGTTCTATTGTTTTAGAGCTCATTTGGGCTACTTGTTTTTTTTTTTTTTTTTTTTTTTCCTCATGCTTTAAATTCCCGCTTTTATGTTTTAAATTCACCAATAAAGAATGAGCCCTGAAACCCTAGGCCTCCAGCCTTGACCCCAATAAAAACAGAACCCCAGGCCCTTACTCTACCCCGCACCCCTCCAGCACAACACTCCACACCACTATGTTTTCAAAGTTTCACAGTAGTTATTGCTGAAGGGCTTCCTACAATCATAATAAGAATCACAAAGGCCTGTCCAACTTCAATACTGGTTATTGATAGACTGAGACAGGCACAAAACACACAAGTATATGGAGATTCTTAAGAGAAACCCCAGGCATGCCTGGACCCTCTACACACATAGGGAGTTAATTGGCAATGTGCAATCAAGAGTAAAATAAATATTCCAACTGGAGTGGTCACCATTAGTTGGTGGATATCATCTTTATCATAGATTCTTAATGGAGTGGCATCAAAGCCCATTTCGCCCTGCCTTTTTATTTTTATATGGGAAACCTAAGTTCAGAGAGAGGAAGTGACTTGGGAAAGTCACCCTATAATCTCTTCTCAATTACTCAAATCCCTCCCAGCTTCAAGGCTCAAGTCTTACCTCCTTTGTACAGATTGCCTTGCATGTCTTCTCCCCCATGGTCCCAGTGTTCTTGGTTTGGGACTTAATTATATTCATTCATTCACCTTATGCAGAGATGTATTCTTGAGTACCTACCATGGGCCCGATTCTTACAGAGACCAACAGGACACTATTCCTACCTTCAAGGAGCTCACAGTCTAGATCACTGCTGTCCAAATGAAATAATGTGAGCCACAAATATCACTTTGAATTTTCAAGTAGATGCATTTAAACGGGTTTAAAAAAAGGGATGAAATTAATTCTAGTCTTTTTATTTGACCAATGTATCCAAAATATTTTAATTTCAACATGTAATCATTACACAGTTATGCATAAGACATTTTACTTTTTTTTTTGTGGTACACGGGCCTCTCACTGTTGTGGCCTCTCCCGCTGCGGAGCACAGGCTCCGGATGCACAGGCTCAGCGGCCATAGCTCACGGGCCCAGCCGCTCCACGGCATGTGGGATCTTCCCAGACCGGGGCATGAACCCGTGTCCCCTGCATCGGCAGGTGGACTCTCAACCACTGCGCCACCAGGGAAGCCCTACAATATTTTTTATAACAAGACTCTTTATTGTGTGATTTTTACCTTTCCAGGACATCTCAGTTTGAACCACATTTCAAGTGCTCAACATCCACATGTCATTAATGGCTACCATATTGGAGACCCCAAGTCTAGATGGAAAATAAACAAGTAACTCCATAAATACACAAGATAGATAGGTATATAAGGTGTTTGAGGAGGGCAAATTATGGGTCTCTAACCTGGTATCGTGCGCGCGCGCATGTGTGTGTGTGTGTGTGTGTGTGTGTGTTGATATCTGCTTGCAGGTATCTGTGTGTGGTAGAGTTAGGTAAGAGAAGAGAATTTGTCAGAAAAAGAGTTCTCAAGGTTTTTTTAATTTTAATAAGGTGTTTATTAAAATATAATTCACTTACCATAAAATTCACCCTTCCCAAGAGTTTCAATATTTAAGCTAAATCATGAAAGGTGATGCCATTATTTAGATAAGTAGGGGAGGTCATTTCAGGCCAAAGAAGCAGTATTTGCAAAAAGCTTAGGTTTGTGACTAGATACATAGCATGTAATAGAAAATTAACTCATTATTTATTTGGTGATAAAATGGGAGCTTGAAGAACAGCAGGAGACGGGGCTAGAGGAGGCTTTGCACATTTTCTAAGGCATTCGAGCTCTATAACCAAGGCAATAAAAACCCATTAAAACTGTTTGATTGCAAAAGTGATAAGAACAGATCGTGATGGTGGGAACTGGAGGAGGCAAGCTCAGTGGTGTGGGAGGTTATCTTCTTACCGCTTTATTTATTTTAAGGAAGGGGTTGATACTTAGTCCACCTTATATTTTAAAAAATAGTACATTTCTGTGTTGTCTCAAATAGTGTGGGGACCCCCAAGAGCAATGAGTGTTTATTATGCTTTTTTGGATCAATGTTCTTGGTCACTCCAATTCCTTTAGCTGTTTTTCAGCTCTCATCTGCACTGTGACCAGAGTGAGAAAGCCTTAATTCATACCATCTTCTGATGACAAAAGACAAGCAAGTTTGCAATTTAATAAATGTGGTCAAAGCTGACCTTTGAGATGAACAATAAACATCTTGTAGCTTGAAATTTAGTCCTAGGGACTTGCCAAGGACATTGGATAATACGATACCTTGATTCTTCTGCACATAAAGTCCTGGGCATGCAATTTCAAAATGTGTGTCCAAAGTCTTTCCATAAAAGATAATAGTGGAGTTCTTCCTTCTGAGATGTTAAGACAGTTGAATGTTGTCTCATAAAAGGCCATGACTGGTTGAGCTGGGCCCAACATGTTGGGAGGTAGCTTCTAAAAATGATGAATTACATGAAAATTAACTTGGGATCGGCCAGATGGAAGCTGCTGCCTAATGCTTTTACCATTATGGAAGAGCTGCCTAAAGGAAGAAATATTGTGAGCAGATCATGGAAAACTTAAACCAGAGTCAAACTCAAGCCCCAGTTTTGATAAATGGCAATACAACATGTCCCTTGGATACTAAGCCCTGTAAATAAATAAGAACACAAACATGCTACCACTCACACGCCTGTCTAAAGTGCATGTGTGTGCCTCTACTTAACTCTTGTCCTGCCTTATTTGTGAGTTAATGTTTGAAATAATCAGTTGTTTGGGTAATCTCTTGAATAGTTTGGCGCTTGTCGTGACTAGTTGAAACCTCACTTAATCTCTGTGTGCTTTCTTAAGACAGCAAGGAAGAGTGTTATTCTCATGCCTGCTTTGGATTTATCACCTTGGGGGGCTTAGACAAGGCAACTTCTCTCCCAGATCAGTTTCCCTGGGAAATAAAACATTCCCACTTTAATATTCCTCTAAGCTCTGAGAATGATCTCCAGATAGTTATGGGCCAGATGATCCAATCATGCTGAGTGAACCCAGATTTTATAATCCAATTGATGAAAACTTCCTTCTTAATGTAAATGTTGTTTGGATTTCCACAACTTGCTTTAAGACAATGCTTTGAACTTGCAAACTTAGACTCTCTCCTAGAAAGAGATGACTGTGTATAACTTGGTTTACCATTTACCACCCATTTCTCTTTCTTGAGGGTAATAGTTCCACAAATTTCCTTTGGAGAACTGACTCTGCCATTCTTAGCTATGCGTTTTAGGTAGGACTGACTCACCTCCAACTCCAGAGGTAGACTTTGATTGGTGTATGCTAATCCGTGAAGCCCATCTACCTGGCAGCATAGTTGGTTTAGAAATGGTCATGTGCCACAGTTTAAGCCAATGAGATGCAAGGAGACATAAGCTGAGAATGAAGCTTCTGGGAGTGAAGCTTTCTCACATTTTAAGGAGCCCTAATGAGAGTGAAGTTCTTCCTGTCCCCGCTTATAAATAAACATGCAGACCTAGAGCATCTGGCTGCTATCTTATATTGAGCATGTATTATATATCCAAGAGAAAGGGATGAATAGGCCGAGCATAGAAGATATTTAGGACGGTAAAAAATACTCTGTATGGTCATATAATGATGGATACCTATCATTATAAGTTTGTCTAAACCCGTAGAATGTACAAGCCCAAGAGTGAACCCTAATGTAAACTATGGACTTTGGGTGATTATGATGTGTTGATGTAGGGTCATCGGTTGTAATAAATGTACCACTGTGATGGGGGATGTTGATGATAGAGGAGGCTATACATGTATGGTGTCAGGGAGTATATGGGAACTCTCTGTACCTTCCTCTTTTCTTTAAATTTATTTATTTATTTTTGACTGCATTGGGTCTTTGCTGCTGCGCACGGGCTTTCTCTAATTGCTGTGAGTGGGGGCTACTCTTCGTTGCGGTGTGCAGGTTTCTCTCGTTGTGGGGCATGGACTTTAGGTGTGCAGGTTTCAGTAGTTGCAGTGTGTGGGCTCAGTAGTTGTGGCTCGCAGGCTCTAGAGTGCAGGCTTAGTAGTTGTGGCGCATGGGCTTAGCTGCTCTGTGGCATGTGGGATCTTCCGGAACCAGGGCTCAAACCCGTGTCCCCTACATTAGCAGGCGGATTCTTAACCACTGCGCCACCAGGGAGGTCCCTGTACCTTCTTCTTAATTTAAATGGCTCTAACAAAATAAAGTCTTAATATTTAAAAACTACCCAAATTCATGAATTCTGCCAAAAATTTACAGGAGGATAGCTCTGTATGGGAAAGGATCGTGTCTTTTCTTTTTCTCTGCTGTAATTTCAGCTCCCAGCACTGTATATGCCACAGGGCAGGCACTCTGCACATCTTCCTTGAATAAGTAGGAAATGATTCATTACTTCATGGTCTTTGTTTGCATCCCAGCCAATGCCATGGCCTCACTCACTTGTAATATACAGTGTCTGCAGTGTCTCATCATGGGAGTTAGGCAGGTCAAAATTTTATTAAAAAGAAAACCCAACAACTCATGGGAGTACTTAAAAGTGAATTTTAGAGGAAAATGAAAAGAAAAACAATAGAAGATCTCACTTGTGTCTATACACTGAGAACATCGGGTCAAGGAAACTTCTCAAATTTTGAAAAAATTCTATAATTCTAGAAAGCTATAGGGTTGGAGACATCTGGAGAAGTGTCTGAATCTTGTTCTTTTCCACTGAAAATGTAGAACGTGGGTGCATGTCTTTCTGCACATATAGCCATTGTAAAGTTTTTTTTTTTTTTAATTATTAAGAGGGAGGAAGGGAGAACAGAAGGAAGGGCATGGTTTTTATTCCCCAAATGCAAAACATGCTTCATTTTGTTCCCAAAGCTCTAGTGAGTCCAAAGTTACCATTGAGGGAATGTGTCTGTCAGAAATTCCTTCAGCCAAATCCAAGTCTGGAAATTCAGCCACCTCCATTCCTTCAGGGACCTACAAAGCCCCACTATTTCAGCGAAGTGTCCTTCCACGAACAGGCAAGCCTGTTCCTACCATTTTCTAAGAAAAGCTGCTCTTTGAAACTAGAGACTGAAGAGTAGCCTCTGCCCTTATATCATAAAACTAACATCTCAGTCCTGACAAGGGAAGACAGAGTTTTACGGGCAGATGAATAATGAAATGGCCTTATCTACCCAGAACAGTAACTTTCTGCTCAACTGGTGAATGGAGAAGCCTGCTGACATGGAGACTCCAGAGAGACATTTTTTGAATCCCAGCCAGTCTTTCTAGTTTAAGAAAGTATTTCCAACCAATTCTCCCCCTCAGATGGCAAGGGCACAGACCTAAGAGATAAATCCTGGTTGCAAGGAAGGAGAGAGCAAAAACAGTTCACATCCTATGGGATGTGTCCTGGGGTATCCTGGTGATACTGGAAGATGTTCCTTCCTTCTGTCTTCCAGCAAGGGATCTGGAGCACTAACATGGATTCAGTTATATCACGTTTTGTTGCACCCTGTGCTAGATACTCTACACGTGCCAACTTATTTACACTCATTAGAAACCTACTAGAGAGATAGCTTCCACCCCATTTGACAGGACATTGAAACCCAGGGAGGAACTTTTCATAGTCATGGAGTAAGTCAGTGGTAGAGCTTGCATCTGGACCGAGGTCCAGCTGGCTTCAAAACCCCCTCCTTTCCCAACACACGTTACTGTAAGGAGAACATAAAATGAGAAGCAAGAGGCTGAACCTAGCATTAGAATCTATAATTTTAGTGGCAAGGTCAGGAGAACAGGAATTATAAACATGGGTCCCAGTCCTGGCTCTGCCACTAACATACCTGGGGCCAGTGCTGAATTTCCCTGGGCCTCAGATTCCTACTGTGAAACAAGTGAGGGTTGGGTTGGCATGAAGTCTGCTGACTTCAGGGCTTGGCTTCTGTTATGTATTTAATAAACAGCAGTCTTCTTGGAGGAGCGCATTTGTCTTATTCATTTCCACTCACGTTCTTCAGTAGTACAGGGCGTGGCACAGTGTTAGAACCCAGTGAGTGTGTATTCAGATAATGAATGAACAGTTCAATATTCTTCCAAGGATTCTTTGCTGTCAACACGTGTTTCTTATCACCTATAGTGAGGAGTTCAAATTCTCAAGGCAAACGTGAAAACCACTTCATGATCTAGGCCACATCTGCCTCTTCAATCTCATCCTGGCCATGCCTCTGAACCAGCCCTGTGCTCCAGACAAACCCATCTATTTGCAATTACCGAACACATAATGCAATTTCCTCCCTCCTTTTCTTTTTCCTCTGCACATATGGCTCCCTCCATCCGCATTTCCTTCACCTTAACCACACCTTAACTCTTGCTCACCTGACAAAAGCCTTCTCACCTTGGGGGACTCCCACCAAGCTTCCTCTCCTCCTGTAAACATTTTCTGAATGTTTCCTACCCTCTCATAAAAGTAACTAACTCTACCCTCTCCCCACCCAGGGATTCCCCTGGGCTTCCTATTACCAATAACGCTTCAATTCTCTTATTTTTTAAAGTAGTACTTTTCCCCCATGTGACTACGAGCTTTTTTAGAGCAATAGCCATGTACTAATTTTCTTTGTATCCAGAGACCAGCACAGGGTTCAAAATGCAGTAAATACTCATCAAAAGGATTCAACTCATCTGCTTATAAGTAGTTAGTGGCAACATATTATGTGTCAGGGACTATTCAGGGGCCTGGGGAAACAAGGGCAATCCAAACCAGGCACGTGCCTTGCCTTGATGTAGTAGTCAACTGATCACTCAAAAATGCTCAGTTAGAATTATTACAGGTACAGAAAAGAAGAGATGGAGGCCCTTAAGAGAGGCTTTGACCCAGTGAGGGAAGACAGTAAGGCAAACCTCCCCAGAGAAAGTAACATGTGAAGTACAAGTAAGAGTCATCAGGAAGGTGGGGGATCAGAGAGGGGATAAATGAGTACGTTTTCCAGGTACCCAGGGGAGTGTGGTTTTTCCTAATAGACCCTGAGATTCTGAGGCTCAAGTTCTCCATCACCACTAGGGATCAATCCTTATCTCAATGTGTGTGTGTGTGTTTGTTTGTTTTTTTAAATTTATTTATTTAGTTTTGGTTGCATTGGGTCTTTGTTGCTGCACACAGGGTTTCTCTAGTTGTGTTGAGCGGGGGACTACTCTTTGTTGTGGTGAGCAGGCTTCCCACTGCAGTGACTTCTTTTGTTTCGGAGCAGGGGCTCTAGGCATGCAAGCTTCAGTAGTTGTGGCACACAGGCTCAGTAGTTGTGGCGCATGGGCTTAGTTGCTCCGCAGCATGTGGGATCCTCCCCGACCAGGGCTCGAACCCATGTCCCCTGCATTGGCAGGAGGCCTCTTAACCACTGCACCACCAGGGAAGTCCCTCAAAGTGCGGTTTTTGAGGATAAATGAGGAAATGTACTTTAAGTACTACTCACAGCCATTGGCGTAAAGTTTCTGCTTTACAAATGCAATGCCCCTAATCATTCTCTCAATAATGGCAGGAGAAAGAACACGTGGCTGCTTGATAGAATACCCCAAGGCACTGGCTCACACTAAAACATAACAAACTCGATTCTCCCTCCAAGTTATGGGGAGAGTTGGCCTCTTTCTGAATACTCTCTCTAGATTTATTGTATTTATTTGTCTGTTTACTTTATCAGCTTCAGATTCAGGAGGTCTAGATTTTAGCCTTCAGTTCTTCCACTGACTTACAGATAAGCTCAGAAGTTAAACCTGATGATTGATAATGTTTTTTTATATGAACTTCTCTTCTTCCTTCTTTCTTTTCTTTCCTCCTTCCTTCTCCCTTCCTTCCTTCCTTCCTCCCCTCCTTCCTTCCTTCACTCTTTCTCTCCCTCATTAGTTACTCTTTAGTACTGTGTTCAGCCATACCTACCAGGGGCCAGTTGCTGGGTTAGGTATTGGGAATACAGGGATGACTAAGGCAGTTATGTCCTAGCTTTCATCTGAGCTCACAGGTGTGAAACATAGCTATGGAATGGCAATTGGGATAACCACAGTGAAAAAGATTGGGTTACTGTGGAAACATGTGACAGGAATCTAACCTAGTCTGGAAGGTCAGAGAAGTTATGTTCCAACTACATCCTAAGGATGAGTAGAAGTTAGCCAGGAGAAGGATTGGGGGCAAACCTTTCTAGGATGAGGGAATAGCATTTTCAAAGACCTCAAGGATTAGAGGGACTAAAAGATGGTGGTCAGCCTGGCTGGAGAAGATAAGAGCACCCCAGAAAGAGGCTAGAGAGAAGCCAGGGACTTGTTCATGTCAGATGGAGGTGGTCACATTAGGCAATTTGAACTTTACCCCAAGAGCAATGGGAGTGGCAGCTATGGAGATCCTTCCATCTCCCCCCTTAAACTACGCTTTTATTTCTCGAAACCCCTAGCAATAATTCATGGAAACCATTTCCTTCTTTTTCCTCTCTTCCTCCACTAATACCTAGAGGGATCCACCCTACATTTCCCCCCTAGGCTGCATCAGCAGGGCATGACTGTAAGGCATCCCAGCTTGGAGAGTTGCTTTTGGATCCTAGGGTTACAGCTGATGCTGCCCACCTCCTCACTGGCCCAAACAGGAATCAACCAGGAATTACTGGGTGAAGCCCATTCACTAGCTGTGCCCCAGCAATTCATTCACAGCGAGAGGACTGACCCCCACCCCCTGCAAAAGCAATCGTGCCTGCCCATTGAAGAATAACTGAGTCAATGGGCCCATTCATGGGCCTGTCCTTGCATCTCAGCTCTCCTTTTCTCCAGAGATATATGGCAGGATATCCATATATGCAGCTGTCAGTGGAAAGCCATGGAATGGGTGGGGTGGGTGGAAAATATCTTTTTCTTTACAAATTTATGGAAAGCAAATATTGCAGTTCTCCTCCCTCATGATGCTAAATATAACAAGTCACAGATCCTCCTTTTTCAACTTACAGCGGACATTGATTTTTTTTCGTAAAGAAGGAATAGCAAAAACACACGAGACAGGCAAATCTGCTACAATCATTGAGTATTGATTCAAAGGCCAATTCTTTCTAGCTAGACCCAAAAACCACCTATGCAAAGGACGGCCGGCACGAAGTCTCAACTCAGAACTGAATATTAAAAAGGACATGTTCGTGGTCAGCACATTCCTCCCAAGGCTCTAAGTCCCCCTCCCCAAAGTATATTCCTTTTCCTCTTCTTCCTGCATGGTGAGCCCATTTCCTTGTGTACTCAAGTCTCAACTCCTTCCACCCATGATAGTGCTACTTGGTATTAAGGAGACCAAAATTCAATTTTAGTAAAGATTACTAACTTGAGTTCACCCCAGGATTTCTCAGTCTCAATATTATTGACAAGTTGGCCCAAGTAAATGTGGTGGGACCATCCTGTGCACTGCAGGACATTTAGTGGCATCTCTGTCCTCTTCCCAGTAAATGAAACTATCATCCCTCAGCAGCTGTGACAACCAGAAATGTCTCCAAACATTCTAAATATCTTCTGGGAGACAAACTTGTCCCAGGTTGAAAACCACAGATCTATTCTTAGTCTGAAAGTGGTAGAATCATCTTCTCACACCTCCAATATAGTGGAGAACACAGTTCTACATCACACTGCTGAAACATTGATCACTATTCCCTCGAGTTCCAACTTTCTAATGAAATCCAGTAGTCTTATATTCTCTTCAATCTCTCTTCTACATCAGAGACTTTTGGGGTTTTTGTTTGTGTGTCTTAGGCATCCTCTTTTAGATTCTTTCTGACTTGGGAGGCAATACTGCACAGTGGTTAAGGCATGATAGACTTTGGGGGGGACCTTAATTATTTTTTTTATTAATTTTTATTGGAGTATAGTCAATTTACAGTGCTGTGTTAGTTTCAGGTGTACAGCAAAGTGAATCAGTTATACATATATCCACACTTTTTTAGATTCTATTCCATATAGGTCATTACAGAGTATTGAGTAGAGTTCCCTGTGCTATACAGTAGGTTCTTATTAGTTACCTATTTTATGTATAGTAGCGTGTATATGTCAGTCCCAATCTCCCAATTTATCCCTCCTCCCCTTTCCCCCCTTGGTAACCATAAGTTTGTTTTCTACATCTGTGACTCTATTTCTGTTTTGTAAATAGGTTCATTTGTATCATTTTTTTTGGATTCCACATGTAAGCGATATCATATATTTGTCTTTCTATGTCTGACTTACTTCACTCAGTATGACAATCTCTAGGTCCATCCACGTCACTACGAATGGCATTCTTTGTTCTGGCTGAGTAGTATTCCATTGTATATATACTTAGACTTTGAAGTTAAAAGGAAAGTAAGTTTGAATCTAACCTCTGCACTTTAATGGCTATAACACCTATAGCAAGTGATTTAACATCCCCAAGCCTCGGTTTCCTTAGTAACATGAGGGAAAGAATGTTTACCTTTTAATATTGTGTCAAGAATTATATAATATGGGCTTCCCTGGTGGCGCAGTGGTTGAGAGTCCGCCTGTCAATGCAGGGGATACGGGTTCGTGCCCCGGTCCAAGAAGATCCCACATGCCGCGGAGCGGCTGGGCCCGTGAGCCATGGCCGCTGAGCCTGCGCGTCCGGAGCCTGTGCTCCGCAACAGGAGAGGCCACAACAGTGAGAGGCCCGCGTACCGCAAAAAAAAAAAAAAAAAAAAAAGAATTATATAATATGATGCAGGTAAAGCACTTTTCAGAGTCTGGAATGTAGTAACTACTTCATAAATCGAAGTTGTCATTTGCTAGTCATTATTATTCATCTCTACTGTTTAGAGGCCTCCCCCCTCCAACTTTTTCAAGTTTGTTCTTCCTTCCCTGCTTATCGTTCTTTCTGTATTCACATGTTCTCTTAAAGTCAATCCATCTCTAAATTAAGATCATGCAAAAAGTTGCTCTATCATTAACATGCTCCCTGAAGTCTAACCCTCTGCTTCTAAGTCTAGAAAACAGCTCTACTTGCATGTCATGGGATTATATCCAAAGCAGAATGTCAAAAAGCAAACAAGCTCAGATGTATCAGGGATGAATTAAAAGATCACTAAGTGGAAGCAGAAGCATGAACCGTTTAAATGACTCAAATGAGGCCATGGCCCTCAACAAAACAAAACAGATATCAAATCCCTTGAGGGGCAAAGTCAAGATTTAATACGATTAGAACGATTTTAGAGATACGTTAACAAACTGTGGGGAGTCTAGATTAAGGAATTCGGATTGAAGAACAATCTGATGAGGAATCATCAACCCAACCAACCAACAAACATTCACTATTAAAGACTAATTTCTTCTAGATGTTTAAATTGCCTACAATATGGTGTAGCAAGCAAAGTGCTGTCTGTATCCCACAGTGGACAGACTTGTCAGGGAACCTAAGTTTAACTGGTATCATTTAAGGACAAGTTAAAGGATGACAAATGTTAGAAATTACTGAGATCCTTCAACTGGAAAAAGAAATTTGAAGGAGATATGGCCATTGTAGCAAAAAGAGTCTCATGTATTCAAGTATTTAAACTGGTTTAATGTGGTGTTAAAAGGCAGAACTAATAACAATGAGCAGAAATATCAGGGAATTGATTTCTGCTGCTTGACAAAGGATACTCTTACGGCAATGGGAGAGTTCAGCTAGAATGTGTTGTTTAAGGTTAGTTCTTTCCCAGGCATCAGAGTTTAATTAGAGACTAACAAAGTCTTAATCACAAGTATCTCCTTAACATCTGCTTGAGAGATAGGCAGTGGGGTCATGGTTAGTAGAGGAGACTTTTGAGTTGGTGAGATTTTTGCTGGAAGCTGGACTTTGCCACTGTCTAGTCATATGGTATTGGTTAAAGTGCTTCTCCTAGCTTAGCCCCAGCTTCCTAAACTGTAATAAGAGACTACGATACCTACCGCCTTTGGATGGTTAACAAGAAGATTAAATTAGTTCACGTTCATAAAGCACTTAGCATGGTATGTGGAATGAAGCAAATGCTCTGTCATTGATACTAGTTATTTTAATTATATTAGAGGGAAATCTTGCACAGGGTAGGGTTGGGCTAGGAAAATAGGTGGAATTCAACTATAGTGAGCTTTGTGCCCTCTAGTTACCCTCCTGCAAACAATAAAAGTATAACCAAGACGTTGAAAGATCAGCACTCCAAGTGGCATGGTAGGAGGGAAGCATTTTATTTTTTTTTCCCCGTTGCTCATTCAGACGTATTCTGGATGCTAGTTCTTCTCTAGATGTAATATTGAATTGGCTCCATGGCTTGTCTGGTTGCTCTCCACCCCCTGGACAGCCTCAGTTCAGTGATTAATATGTTCAGTCCTATGGAATTATCACAATTTTAACTTCCTTTGCAGTTTAAGGTTCTTCCTACCCCAGGTCAGGCCTACATCAGGTTTGGTGCTCACAGTTGCCTTTCTTTCTCTTTTCTCCACCCCCTCATGAGGATGCCTCTCGCTCCTCCAGGATTGAAGTGAAAGACTGAGGAGAAGCGAAGGCCAGGAAAAGTCTTTCTACATCAGTGCTGATGTAATCTGACATTGATTTCCTTTGGGCATCATAGTGGGTAAATCCAGAGACTAGGTTCAGTGAATGTTCAAAGCCGATCCCTTCTTGTGACATATTTGTGAGTTCTTTATAGGTGGTCCACCATTGCTTCTGGATCTCTCATGTTCAGTTCCCTGCAAGGGGGGCATTTACAGCTTCCTCTCTGGCTTCTGATAGTCTCAATGAGCCTCTCTTTATTGGGGTCCCAACACCCCTTCAGGAGTTCTTTTTGGGAAAAACATTTTTCAGGATGACTCCCAGCCCCTTCTTTCCTGGTGACCCATCTGGTCCACTAGAAGCATATGTTATTTGCTCCAGTGAACTCTGGGAGAGTGGGTCATTCCCAATAAAACTGTCCCTCTTCATCTATCACCAGAACAGATACCAGACACAGTTTTTTTCCATTAAGCTTTAACAAGCAAGAGTCCATTATCAGATGGACTACAGATTCCAGTCTCCTTAAAATTTAGATCATTCAGCTTGAAGTGAGGTAGAATGAGCTCTTGTCCCCCACCATGTGCAAAAGGCTACATCTCTGACAACTTTTTCCCATTAAAATGCTTCTCACTTTTTAAATCTTCTCTTCACTCACTTTTATACTTTTATATTGGGCTAATGGTTCCATAACCTTTGACCTCATCCTTTATAAGTTCTGCTTGTGTCATCTAACACCACACTAGCATCTAGAAGTAGTTAACACTATACTGTATATTCTGAAACTAACTCACAGAAGGTCCCATTTTAACATCTCATTATGGAAAACAACCTTCCAAAATACCAAAGTTACCACTGTATTGAAGTCTTCTAGTGACCCCTGAAGTTGTGTGACAAGGCTGTACCATCAGGGGGACAGAATCCCAGCATTCCCATCCTTTTTGGTCAGAAGGGAGAGCTGAGTAGAAAGTGTGTGAAGAGGGGTCTTTCCAACCTGTGAGCCTGTTACCAAAGCAGTGTCAGTGCTTAAGGATCTTGGAACGTCATCTTTTATTTCTTTGTATCTGCAGACAAAATCTCTTCTAATACTTTTTTCTTTCTCAAACTCATAACATATCAGAAGGATAACCATACATGGCAGGACCACAGGCCAGTGTAGGTTGCTAAAGTGTTCCTTGACACTGACAACAGATTTCTTGATTAGAATGTCTACTGTTCCTTTCTCCAGAGCTTAGGAAAGGGAGTATAGTGTAGCAGAGAGCAAAGGCTCTTTAAAGTTAGGGAAGCCATGGAGAATGAACTTATGGTTACCAGGGGGGAAAGGTGAGGGAGAGGGATAGATTGGGAATTTGGGATTGACATATACACTGCTAATATATTTAAAATAGACTGCCAACAAGGACCAACTGTATAGCACAGGGAACTCTGTTCAATATTCTGTAATAACCTAAATGGGAAAGAATTTGAAAATGAATAGATACATGTATATATATAACTGTATCACTTTGCTGTACACCTGAAACTAATACAATATTGTTAATCAACTATACTTCAATATAAAATGAAAATTAAAAAATAAAGCTAGGGAATGTTCATGTATGCTTAACATTTATGCATGCATTATTCATTCATCTATTCTGTTCACAAATATTTATTAAGTACCACTATATGCCAAGCACTCTGCCAGATTCTGAAGGATGGTGAATAAACATAAGAAAACACAACACACAATCTAAATCCTTCACAGAGCATACGTACACTCATCAGGGTAACAGATCTCAGAGTCCAGAGTCCAATGATAGAACTCTGGAAAGAGAAATATAGTAATCCTTCGTTACAGATTTCAGAAGATAGAAGCAGATTCCACCAAATGTGAGTCCTGAAGACTTCTCTGATGACCTTTGAAAGGGTTAAATATGTCAGAAACTGTTGTATTTTGAATGCAAAGGGCATATTAATATCAGATGCAATAAGAGGTCTATAGAATATGAGAGTTGTTAAGCTCTGCAGAACTCACAGTGGGAACACTTATTTCCTACAACATTCTCCTTTAGTACTGATTATGGCTTATTATTATATTGAGCTGTCCAAAGGCACAGTACATTTTTCCCAATTTCCAATTATCATATCTTTATTCTTTTTCCTTCTTCGCGTTCATAGATTTTCATTTCAACCTAACTCTAATTGATTGGCATTCTACTATTTCATTAGAATGTATTCTTTGATTAAGAAAAAAAGGCACAGATAAATACACTTTTTTTTTTTTTTTTTTTGCAGTACATGGGCCTCTCACTGTTGTGGCCTCTCCCGTTGCGGAGCACAGGCTCCGAACGCGCAGGCTCAGCGGCCATGGCTCACGGGCCCAGCCGCTCCGCGGCATGTGGGATCTTCCCGGACCTGAGCACGAACCTGTGTCCCCTGCATCGGCAGGCAGACTCTCAACCACTGCGCCACCAGGGAAGCCCTAAATACACTTTTATAATCAATTTTTATTGGAGTATAGTTGCTTTACAATGTTGTGTTAGTTTCTGCTGTACAGCAAAGTGAATCAGCTATACATATACATATATCTCCTGTTTTTTAGATTTCCTTCCCATTTAGGTCACCATAGAGCACTGAGTAGAGTTCCCTGTGCTATACAGTAGGTTCTCATTAGTTATCTATTTTATACATAGTAGTGTATATATGTCAATCCCAATCTCCCAGTTCATGCCACCCCCCCTTCCCCCCTTGGTATCCATAAGTTTGTTCTTTACATCTGATAAATACATTTTTAAAACCAGCCATTACCTATGTCACTGCTCAGTGAAATTATGGTCCAATATAGGCCATTTAAAATATAAAGGATTATTTTCAGTTTTCTTGAATTTAACAGAAAATAGAACCCAACCCAAAACTAAAGGAGTTACTGAAATTTAAATTAAAATTTTCTTATAAAAGTAGATCCCACTTAACTGAATCACTCTGCTGTACACTTGAAACTAACACAGCATTGTAAATCAAATATACTCCAATATAAAATAAAAATTAAATAAAAAAATTTAAAAATAGACCTCACTTATTAAAACCCCCTCTAAAGTTAAAGAGGGGAAATGTTATTTAAAACATTGTAATTGGAGACATATTTAAAAATTATATGCTTCCACCCTAAATAGTATCTCTTGAATCCTCGCTTTCCCCATTTCCTGATTTTAAATATTATTTCTCATTGGCAAGTTTTATAATATTTTTCTACTAGGTAACAAGAACACTCAGAGTCATTAATATTGGTTATATATTTAAATGGATTTAAAGTTCACCATCAATCCGTTTCACTGACTTCTCTACTCCTAAGTTTTTAAATTTCATCTCTTCAATGGGTGCATTTCTTTGTCTAGTCTCTGTTCTTTAATTCCAAGGATGATTTATGCATGCTGTACATTGAATTTCTGCATGTTTCAGGATGTAGATCTATTACCTTAATATTCCAAGGACAAACTCAGCTGGATATAAAATTAATGAGTCCAATTTCCTTCCCTCCAAACTTTATGGACACTATTCCACTATTTTCTGAGTGTTTGCTGTGGAAAAGCATAAGGCAAGTCTGAACTTTTTCCTTCTGTATTATTTCTATTATTATTATCAGTAGTATAATAGTAGCACTGGAATATAATAAATTTACTAGGATCTGTGCTCATCATTCTATATAAAAATTTTGGACAGGATACGCTGATGTTTCTTTCCATTAAAGCATTTTTTATTTTATAAAACATTTTCTTATGTGATTTTTTTTTTTTCCAAGGAGAATGTTGTCCTTGACTATGCTTTCAGTTAAGTTTATTCTACTTTGGGAAATTTTCATGTGACTTTAACCTCAGTGACACTTTACATTTTTCTTCAGTTATTTCTTGAGCTCTTCTCACCTTCTATTATGATTTAATTCTTTTACTAAAATCCTTGCTTTTCAGCTTATAGCTCATTTTTTTATGCAAATGAGCTATCAAGGTAACTAATTTCCTTGAAACCTTTAGGAACTAAAAATCTATTTGCTTGAACTCTTCCCCCAGGGATATATTTTCTTTTTTTTCCCCATGTCTTTGACTATTAAGTATCTATGCATAGATTTTTATGCTTATTTCTTGCTGATAATTTTTTGAATGTGACAAAATATTGGCTGAACAATTATTGTGCATGGTGAGGGGTGCAGAAGTAAAAGATGGGAAAGTCTGTGAAGGAGGCAGGATTTTTATTTTGTTGGTTTTCCAGAACACTTTCACCAAATTTAACATTTCCATTGCTGGAAATGGAAATGTTTCCTTTGGTTTTAGGTATTTGGGCGATCAGGTAGGCTCCCATTTAAACTCTGTATGTCACAGGCCTTCTGATTTGTGATCTGGTGATCATCGTATTCACTCCACCCTTCAGATCCTCTTTCTCAGAGATGGAGTGTCAAGACTAGATGGAGAAGGAGGATTTGGTGAGCTAAATCATAAACAATTCCAAATGCCAGTGCACAGAGCCTGCCTCTAAGCCAGTGGTTCCGCGTAGCATCATCTCTCTTCTTCCTGGGTTGCCCACAATCTTAGATTCTCCTGCTTAATGAAAGGATCACAGAATAGTCTTTTCAGGATTGTGACACTTCTAGGGAAATCTGCATCCAGTTCCAGGTTTGAGAAGTCACACATGTTCTGGGCATCTACCCGCTTGCCACAGACCAGATTTCACAGATAAGAATATTATCAAAGTTTGTGGTTTTGGGTCATAACTCTTTCCACTTTCACTGAAGACAAAGTAGGTTTTATCTCTCCTTCTGCTTTTCTTTCTTTTTCTTGTTATCATTTTCATTAGATTTAAAGGAAGGATTTCCCAATCTTTACACCAACCTTTAAACCAAAATCTCTTCTTTGAATGCTCAACGGAAGCCATTCTAAGAAGGAACATTTTTAAGCTTATTTATTTCTGATAATTTTTTGAACGTGAGAAAGTCTGTGCTGAACAATACCATGCATGGTGAGGGAAACTTGTGTTAGGGAGGCTCCTTTGTGCCCTTATAATTTCCAGCTCTGCTTCCAACTAGAGAAAAGCCAGAGTGAGTATGTGAGGGAGGGATGGTAGCTGCACTTGTGATGAGAAAAGGGCAGATGGAAACTTGAACTTGCCAGTGTGGTTCTTAAGAAATAAGTGCCCTGGTGCACATCTTCATCTTCCTATGAATCTTTATATTTACTCAGCCTTCTTCCATGGAAGTAGTTGTTTGGAAAAGACATATTTCCCCCTGTGTTTACAATAAGACTTATAAAAGGAAAAAATTGACCTAGAGTTAGTTCATCATGCCCTTCTCTGTGCTAGTTCTGTACTTCGGACAAACTCCACTATCAAATCACTTAGAAACTACATCTCTTCCGCTCCTACAGGACCCCTCTAATGCCCAGCACCAGGCAGAGCACACAGTACCACTCAAACAGTGGGCAATCAAGCAGTGCAATTCAGGAAACCCACTGTGCAAAGTCAATCCCATCTTTTCAAAGCTAAAGCCCATTTTTTTCCAAACCTCTTTCTCACTCCCTACAGCTTCCCTGAACAGGATCCCCCTTTCCGGAGATAATCAGGGCAGTAGAATCTGGTTAGCTCATTCCCGCAAGTAGAACCATGTGAAACAGACACAGTGAAATGGTTTCCTTCGACCTGCAGTTTAAAGCCTTTTTTTTTCCATTTTTGCTTTGGACTCAACGGTCCAACCTTGCCCAGGCCTGAAGCAATAATGAAAACTTGAATGAAACGTTTAAAACCACTATACTCAGAATCTCCATCCCATTTCTGGAGGCAGCTCCTGGAAAACATTTGTCCCCTTTTTGAGTAAAGTCCTCTCTTCTCGCTTCTTTTTCCTTCCTCCGAGGCTTTGGAGGAAGCATTGGGTAGGGCACCTTCTCACCCAAGAGTCGCAACCTGCTATTTTGGGGGCTTCATGCTTCAAAGGGTCTCTAATTCTGACTGGGCTGCATGTTAACTGGAAACTTAGCCACAGAGAGTAGCTCAAGGCCAAGAGAGGCTGCTTGCACTTAAGTGGGTATTAGAAGGACAACAAATACTTAAGTGCTTTTACATCGAGCAAACTGGTTCGAATCCTGGCTCTGCCATTTTCTAGCCTTGTGACCTAAGACAAGTTACTTGACTTCTCTGAAACTTTATTTTCCCCTCTGTAAGATGGGTTCAATAGAACCCATTTCACCTGATCATGCACATATAATAATTAGCACAGTTTCTCCCATAGAGAGTAAGCACTCAGTAAATGCTAACTCATAGGCACAAACTCTCTCACTCTTGCTGTCTCTCATGCATACACGCACACACACACACGCATGCACATCGTTCACTGGGTACCAGCTGCTGCAATAAGTGCCGTGCCCGTATCCTTGCGCCAGCTCTACGAAGTCGGATCTAGTTCCACTAGTTTGCAGATGATGAAAGCGAGGTCCATAGATGTGAAGTAGCTCGCCTGAAATGGCACAACTAGTAAGTAAAGCAATGAAGTCCAGGTTTGAACCTAGATCTTTGACTCCAAAGCCTGTGTTCTTAAACGTCCCGACTGTTTCATTTCACATCAGTCACCCAAGGGATCACAAGTTCTCTTCCTAACCCAAACCAAAGTCTTCAACATGCATCAGGTTGATAAAGGGCCATTGTCAGGAAGCCCCCGTACTGACTGAGTCACCGGATAACTCTGTGGCCTTGAGCTGCTGGATCCCTCCCCCAGATGTCTCTAGCAGAGAACTGCAATGCATTCCTCTCCCTGTGAAGGATTCTCTGACTCCCTCTATCCCCCAATTCAGAAACATCCCATTTTCTTCTGTGCTTTCAAAGTTCTTTGTCATTTTTCTATCTTTTTTTTTTTTTTTTTTTTTTGGTGGTACGTGGGCCTCTCACTGTTGTGGCCTCTCCCGTTGCAGAGCACAGGCTCCGGACGCGCAGGCTCAGCGGCCACGGCTCACGGGCCCAGCCGCTCCGCAGCACGTGGGATCTTCCCAGACCGGGGCACGAACCCGTGTCCCCTGCATCGGCAGGCAGACTCTCAACCACTGCGCCACCAGGGAAGCCCCTGTCATTTTTCTATCTCAATGAGTACTTCTAACTCATTGGATACTTGCTTTCACGTATCTTTCTCCACTCTTAGACTAGTTCCTGAGATCAAGGTCTGTGACCTATCTGTACATTCTCCATCTGGTGTCCAGAAGATCAGAGTAAATATGAGTTGAATGAAAGATCATATGAACAGCTCCCCTTTAGCAAAAAGCAGTCATAAAACACATGCTGGACCAAGCACTTCCCATATGTTCTCTGATTTAATTCTCACAATCACCCCATAGGGTAGGTATTATTGTCCTCACTTTATAGAGGAGGAAACTAAGCCTCAAGGTGATGATGCAATTCACCACCATCATACTTAAATGGTAGAGTGGGGAAGTACACCAAAGTATGCCCCTTCAAAAGACATGCTGTGCCCTGCTCCAAAGTCAGTGAAGAAATTAGCTTTCTCTGTAACAGACCTCATCACTCCACTTCAAATACCACTCACACAGGTATGTAAAGGCACAGCCACACTGAATGGCATCCCACTATTGGTCTTTACTTCTCTTAGGGTCAGTGTGACTTTACCTTTTTTTTTTTTAATTTTTTTATTGAGGAATAGTTGATCTACAATGTTGTCTTAGTTTCTGGTGTACAGCAAAGTGATTCAGTTATACATATGAATATACATATTCTTTTTCATATCCCTTTCCTTTACCTTTTCTTAATAGACACAGTTCCCTTCTCTGCTTATTCATGGGAGCATCACCGTTGAATCTTGTCAGCTATTTCTTTACTCAAAACCGAGGACAAAGAATGAGGTCTGTGACGAGAATCCAGGAAGAGAAAATGCCAGGAAAGGGAGAAAGGACTGGAAGGAGGGCAAAAGGCCATGGAAGGACTGAGGATAGAAGTCAGTTCCCGCATTCCCCGCTGAGTGGGCCCCCCAGGAGCTGACAGTCAGCAGCCGAGTGAGCCGGGCCAAGGCCCTCCCCATGTGCCTCTGAGATCATTTCTCAAGTGCTCCGCCACCCCAGCTCACCAGGGATTCGTCTGGAAGCCACTGCCTCTGCCTGGCTCTGTGTGCTTGGCCCCCAACGCCCAGCCAACCCCAGAGCTGACTCAGTTGTCCCCTCTATGGGGCCCCTTTCACACTGGGTACGTGCCATCCTGCCTAGTCATCCACTTACCTCTCACTGCAGAGTCAGGTTCATCTCGGCAGCCAGAGCGCACAGCACAGGGCCTGACGCAGAGCTGGTGCTTGGTAAACGCCTACCAGCTTAAGTGGCACCAAGGTGCGCAGAAGCAAGCACAGGCTGCAGAGTCGAATACACATGGATGGGAACACTAATCCTGCCCCTTTGCCTCGGTGACATCTTGGGCAATTATAGCATCTCCCAAGTCTCCTTTTTCTCATTTGCAATTGGGAATAATAACTCCTCTGATTCAGCACTGCTGGGTGAATCACATGAGATAATTCTAGTAAAAGCAGCTTATAAACTGTAAAGTGCCGATCAATATGCAATTCTCACTGTAATCAAGTCATCTAATATCCCACTTTGAGAGCTGCCATTCTTAGATCTTTCTAGCCAGAGACCCAGTTTACAGGGTCAGAGTACACCAGCCTCCCAAAGATTTGCATTACGTGTTCTGTGTATTCCGGGTGGCTTCCTCCGTCATCATTATAACCCACCTCTTGCGTTCATCATTCAGTCATTCACTTATATTGCTGCATTCAGAAAATATTAATTTATCACTTATTCTTTTCCAGGTTCTGTGACACAGTGAGCAAAATGGTCATGGTTTTTGTCTCTTTTTTTTTTTTTTTGCGGTACGCAGGCCTCTCACCGTTGTGGCCTCTCCCGTTGCGGAGCACAGGCTCCGGACACACAGGCTCAGCAGCCATGGCTCACGGGCCCAGCCACTCCGCGGCATGTGGGATCTTCCCAGACCGGGACACGAACCCGTGTCCCCTGCATTGGCAGGCGGACTCTCAACCACTGCGCCACCAGGGAAGCCCGGTTTTTGTCTCTTGATGTTATAGATTCATGGGAGAGAAGGGGCATTACACAAACATTTACATATTATTGTTGTGTGACAGTCCTGAAAAAAATGGAAAGGACAGGAAATCAGGGAAGTATATAGTGGAGAATGAAGTGTATGTGCCTTTGTGTGCGTGTGTGGTGTGTCACATGTGTGTCATGGTAATGGGCTTGGAGGCAATGCTTAAAACAGTGATGACTTTCCCGAGGACTTGTCAATTAAACGGCCAGAAGAATAAGGATATAAGTGAGTTAAGTGTCTATGTGTGTGTGGTGAGTGTGGAAAGGCATGGGTGTGGGGAGGGAGGTGAGGATACTTAGACAAACCTTAGTGTCAGAGGGATCAGATCTGCAGGAAAAAGACCACTAGGTAGGAAAGCTCTTGGCAGCTTGAAAGCTGTTTGGGGGACAGAAAGGAAAAGACACTTTTTATAAAGTCTGAAATCTGTCTCACTTTTTTCTACTGGATTAGTCTGGTTTCCCCAGCTCCACAAAAGAAAGAAGGAGGAGGGAGAGGAAAGGGAGAAGGACACGGAGAAGGGGAGACACCAGGGAGGAAAAGGAGGAGGAGAGTTCTTCAATCCCTTGCAACTCAAGAGCATTATTCCTTACGGAATTTGCTGCTACTTACTGCCTGGGTTCCCTGTCTCATCAGTGGTCTTGCCTCGTTCCAACATTGGGGCTAAAAACATGGGAATGATCCTGATGTTCTCTCTTCTCTGTACCTTCAGCATCCAATTACCACTACTTCTACTCACTAAATATATCAGCTCTGATGTTGCCTCCATCCTGTCCTCCCTGACTTAGGCCAGACCCTCTAACCTCAACGGTGACCACAGCCTCTCCACTGCCATCCCATCCATCTTTCTCCCCAGAAACAACTTGTGACTGAGGTTTTTAAAACCTGTGTCTGCTTATGCTCTCCTCTGCTTAAAATCCTTTAATAGGAAGCTCTTGTCCTTAAGAAAAAGCCTACATTCTTTTTCTTGGCACCAGGACTAGCTACAGAATTTGCAGGGCCCCGTGCAAAATGAAAATGCAGAACTTGTTAAAAACTTATTAGGAATTTCAAGACAGCAAGAGCAAAGCATTAAGCAAAGCACAAGACCTTCGTAAATGCAGGGTGTGGGCAACTGCACAGGCTGCGTGCCCAGCAGGCAGACCCCGCCTGGCACTAACAGCCCCACACTAACAAGCCCCTGGCCTCTCTCTGGTGCTGCTCAGATTCCATATTATTCCCCAGTAAGCCTTGCCCTTTATCATCACCTTTTTTTTTAACCTTTTAAACAGTTTTTATCAAACAGAAGTTTAAAATTTTTTATTGATTTTTTTGTTTTTTTTAATTGAAATATAGTTGATTTACAATGTTGTACCAATCTCTGCTGTACAGTAAAGTGACTCAGTTTTACACATATATACATTCTTTTTTAATATTCTTTTCCTTTATGGTTTAGCTCAGGAGATTGATATAGTTCCCTGCACTATGCAGTAGGACCTTGTTGTTTATCCATTCTAAATGTAATCGTTTCCATCTACCAACCCCAAATTCCCAGTCCATCCCTCTCCTTTCCCCCATCCCTTAGCAACCACAAGTCTGTTCTCTATGTCTGTGAGTCTGTTTCTGCTTTGTAGATAAGTTCATTTGTGCCATATTTTAGATTCCACATATCAGTGATATCATATGGTATTTGTCTTTCTCTTTCTGACTTACTTCACTTAGTATGATAATCTCTATTTGCATGCATGTTGCTGCAAATGGCATTAGTTTGTTCTTTTTTATGGCTGAGTAGTATTCCATAGTATATATGTACCACATCTTCCTTATCCATTCATCTGCTATCATGCCCTTATTTTGCACATGCTGCCCCACCTGCATTCTCTTTTCCTTCTGGGTTAACAACTTCTTATCCATCAAGATTCCTCCATCTCCTTCCTCTCCTGCAGGATATATGGCTCAACTCTGTGTTCCCACAGCCGTGACTTTCCTTGCTAATAGCAATTATTGTACTTCATTGAACCTGTTTATTTCATATTTTCTCAACTAGATCTTGAGTTCTCCAATGGAAAGGACAAAGACTTTTTTGTTTGTTTTTTTGTTTGTCTTTTTGTGGTACGTGGGCCTCTCACTGTTGTGGCCTCTCCCGTTGCGGAGCACAGGCTCCGGACACGCAGGCTCAGCAGCCATGGCTCACGGGCCCAGACGCTCCGTGGCATGTGGGATCTTCCCAGACCGGGGCACGAACCCGTGTCCCCTACATCGGCAGGCAGACTCTCAACCACTGTGCCACCAGGGAAGCCCAGGACAAAGACTTTTAACTCTAGACCATGAGTGCCTAATGTTGGTAGTTTCTGATATCTGTCGAGTACTTACTTAATATCCTGAACTAATGGTGCTAAATACTTGATGCATATAATCTCATGTGGTCCATATTATTATAATGGAAGTAGCTTACCCAAAAGCACAGCTAGGAAGTGGCAGAGACAGTACTCTGATTCCAAAGTCCATACTCTTAATCCATATATTTTACCCACTCTCAAAGTGCCAAGCAAACACACAAATACAGGATGTGGTAGGCTAAATAATGGCCCTATAAAAGATATCCTAACACTGGGAGCCTGTGAATATTACCTTATATGGCAAAAGTAGGATTTTGCAGATGTAATCAGGTTAAGGATTTTGAAATGGAGAAATTACCCTGGATTATTTGGGTGGGCCCTAAATGCAATCACAAGTGTCCTTATAAGAGGGAGGTTGAAGGAAATTACAGACAGAAGAAGACAAGGCAATACGACCACAGAGATATAGATTAGAGTGATGTGGCCCCAAGCAAAGGAATGCTGGAAGCCATCAGAAGCTGGAAGAGGCAAGATTCTCCCCTAGAGTCTTCCCTGCTTACACCTTGATTTCAGCCCAGTGATATAATTTTTGACTTCTGGCATCTAGAACTGTGAGATTATAGATTTCTGTTCTTTTCAGTCACCAAGTTAGTGGTAATTTGTTGCAGCAGCTACAAAAAACTACTGTGTAGGATAAACAAAGGTTTATTCAGAGGAATGAATAAATGGGTGGTGAATGTGTGGAAGAATGACTTGTACATAGATGATTCTTATCAAACACTCACACACACGCACAACTTCCAGCTCCCAGGGTAAGCATTTCTCCCATTGTACATATGAAGGAATTGGGGCTAAGAGTTCAAATGACTTTTATCAAATCACCAGCTAATGGGAAAAGGATCTGGGAGTAGACGGCCAGCCTTCTGATTCCTTGTTCTGAGCTTTTTCTACTGTAACCCATTTTTTTTCTTTCTCAGTAAGAAAAAAAAAATCAGCTTAAGAGAGATACAATCCATAAGTAAATTTTCTACCTCAAACTTTGAATCTCTGTTTTACTCCACACTTGTGCCTACCTGATGTACAATTTGTGAGCACAGCCCACAAATCCTCAGCCACCATCATTATGAACCCCTTGCAGGTAAGGACCACCTCTTCTTTCTGACATTATTCCTGGTCCCAGGCACAAAATCTGGTACCTAACGACACTTGGCAAATGTTAAAAGAAAAGAAGAAATGAGTAAAAGGAATCCAGTACCAGACAACAAAATTGTGATTTAGTGTCTTGTTTTCCATTTCATTGTGACTTTTGATGCCCAAGTCACTAAAATACTCGTAAAAAATAATCTCCAAACAAGGGGAAAACATTAGCTTGCATACAGTCATAGATGTGTCTCTCTTCACTACCAACTGAGAATCCTTTGAAAGGAGACAATGTGTTCCTGTGCCCCTGTATCTCTCATCTCATGGGAGGTATTCAACAAACCAATATTTACTGTAACTAAAGATGGATCAAACCCCTTCCTCTGCCCTGAGCAGGCAAAGTTTTCATGCTTCTGGTATACAAATCTGACTGTTCTCTTCCTAGGACTTGGCGTGACGGTTCCAATTGGAATAGAAGTAGCACTTGTATCGTTTTAGCCACCATGCATCTCCATCACTGTATGTAATTGAGAGCTAACTCTGGCTTCCTTGGGGAGGAATTATGTATGGAAGATTCATGTCTTTGGGATGTGAATTTCCCAGTTGAAAGGCCTCTGTTAATTTATAGGAGGTCATAAATCAGCAGGAAAAGAAACATTGGCTCACAATCCATGGAAGGAAAAGACATTCTCCAGGACCAAATGAAAACCAGGCCACAAGCCTAAGGATTATTTAAGACCCTGGACTCCATTATCTGTTCCTAGCTGATTTGGATTGCTTGGGACTTCTTTGCTTCGGCCAGAAGGGAAGGTTTTGCATTGACCACTGACCATGAATGAGAGGGATACAAAATGTTATTCAGCTGACTATACATTACAGATGTGCCATTTCTGCTCAAAAGAGTCATGCCATGCATTGCATCATTTACCATGATCCTGCCAATTGGCTGCAGCCATCATGGTCCTTTGGGCCAAGATTTGCACTTGTAAAGGACAGATCACATTCAGATATGGATTTAAAACTAGGATTCTTAGCTTGGGCCAAAGTGTTTAGAAGACTGCTCTTGTGGGCTGAACGCAAGGAAGAATACAGGTGGAAGTAGTCTATGCTTATTTGGGATGTTGGTTACTAAGGTATTTACAGAAGTCAAAACTCATCTAACTGAGTACTTCAGAACCGTATATTTTATTGAATGTACGATTATAAGAAAAGGCCAGTGAAATCGCTTCTAGATGCAAGAAAATGGTTATTTACTTATTAGAAACTAATTGCCTAGAAATGTAACTATCTCTGTGTAGTGTGTGATTTCCGATCAGGGCCAGAAATATTTCTTGAGCGCCTGCTTGTATGGGTCAAAATCTGTGTTAAATGCTAAAGATGGGAACTCCCTGCCCTCAAGGGGCTTCTGGGCCAGAAGGGGAGGCAAGGCATGTGAACAGGCAATTATAATATAGTCTGATAGGTGCTATGACAGAAGAAACACAGAGAAGAGGCTGTGAGAGCAGAGACAACCCATTCAACCCACTTGGAAGTCAAGGGTAGTATTCCTGGCCCTCAAAGCATGAGTAGAAGTCTCCTAAGTCAAAGATTGGGGAGGGTAATTGGATAGGGAAGGGAGATTTTGCAAAGGAACAGACAGTAGTGTGAAATAACAGTTTTTTTGTTTTTTGTGTTTTTTTAATCATTACGAATAGTCACGGGGGAGAGGGTTGGATCAAAAAGTATGAGGTTGGAGGGGGCAGTCAATGAGCCTGGAAATGTTAAGAAACAAATTTTTTCCAGATGAGCGTTTGTCTCAGCTGAGCTAAAGGAAAGTAATCTAGAGGCTGTATCCACATTTGCGTAGACACGGGAACAGAGGATACTATTTTATTCTATTTTACCCTTTGAGATGGCAGACTAAACAAAGAAGATCATGAAAACAGCATTAGATAGGGGTGAGTGAGATAGATGGAAACCAGGACACCTGGGTGCCAGGCCCTTCTCTTGCATGAAACGTGCTGTGTGACTTTGGGCAGGTCTCATCCTCTCTGAACCTGTTTTCTCACCAGTCAGTTGGGGAGAATAATAGCTACTTCACAAAATTAGAGTGAGATGCAGAGATATATTGGGTAAAGCACTTTGGATACTGTAAAGAGGTTTTTTTGGTATAAATTCACTTATAAAATTGGTGAGAGGTGCAGGAAGGAGTTGAATATATAAAAAGGAGAATATCTATATGAAGTTTTTTCCAACCTTTCATTTGGATGTCCCTGGCAGATGACCCTGTGAGTGGCAGATAGGAAGACATTCATGGGAAGGTGACCGCCTGAGTGGATCATGCATATATCAAGCTAGACATTCAGAGAAGAGAACTAAGAATGCCCAAGAGAGGAAAGAGGCAGCACAGGGGAATTTGGGCTGCTCAAGTGCAAGGGCAGGGAATGGTTTGCGGACTTGCTGACCTTTGTGGCCCCTCGACAAGGTTCTTACAAATTTCCACAGTGTGGTGGGACATTGAAATCAAGTCACATCTCCTGCTCCAGGGCCTTCACACAGAGTGGGAGGCGGGCCTATAATTCCGTGGGCAGAGTCCAGGAGTGGGCATAGCATTTGGCCCTGCTGAGTAGCCCACAGGATACTAAGAGACGTTGAGCTCCTCCCCTGTGCCTTCATTGACCCGTCTTAATGCTCTGTTGAGACTCAAATCCTGTTTGTAAATGAAAGACCCCCAACCCTCACAGGGGTCCCCCATTGCTGTCCTGTGGGAGCCATCCAGTCCTGTCCGATTGATTGATTTCTCCGGATACGCTGAGGGTGGTCCTTGGAGGAAGGGGGTCTGGCAGGATATCCCCCCATATTCTTAGCTCATTTGCCACTGTGCCTTTGCCAAGTTTTGCTTCCCATTGCATTTCATCAGATCATTTCTTAGTCTGTCTCCTTAAGGCACATTCAAAGAATCTGAATTAAGCTTCAATCAAGCCCCTGACTTCGCCCAGAACGCATTGTTAGGGAACTGGCCTACAAAGGCAGCCCGGGCGCTGTCCCAGACCCCAAACTCCCTTTCCTCTCATCCTCATCCTCCTTCTCATCATTCAATTAATCTTCAGCCAGTTTTCCTCAGTAGCCCCTACTCTCCTGGTCACTGGGCAAGCCCTTGTGTGTCTTGAACAGCTATGCCAAGAATCTGCCCATCATAGCCCTTCTCTTCTGCTCACTGCAACCGTGAGACTTTTATCTAATTATCTCTGGACCTGGAAGCAGTTTCATTTTCTGGAGAGGCACATAGGAGCTCCAGTCTCCAGCTTCTCGTATACCAAAGACAGACCCCTATAAGTGCCTCCTGTCAAGTTCTCCGCCCCCTACCCAAAGCAAATCCTTCTCTGAGACAAAGGAGAGAATAAACTTGTGATATCTTATTCACAAGTCATATATCAAAGTAAATGAGTACAACCCTTGTCTGCTTCCACAGCCTTCTCTAAGCTGATAGGTTGTTAGCAAACATTCTCTGAAACACCAATAAGAGCTTTCATAACGTGGCTGTTGGGTACATGGGCAATGTCTGCCTATCAGAAGCAACCAAACTAATCCCACATTTAATGAGTTATCTCCATCCCCACTGCTATCACTCCAGCTTAGGCCACCATTAGCTCTTAACTTGACCCACGACAGAAGCATCCCACGTGGTCTCTCTGTCACCAGTTTTGTACCCTGTCATCCATTCTCCACTTGGCAGCTGGAGAGACTCTTTAAAAATGTAAATCCCATCTCATTTCCCCTGCTCCTACTCGAAGTCAAAACCCACTTAGGATAAACTTAACCTCTTTAGTTCTGCCTATACAGCCCAGGGGCTTTGTTCCTGCCTCCCTGTCCACACTTGACTCCTGTCATTCTGTCTCACCCACTCTGCCCCAATCATATCAGTACTCTTTCAGTGTCTCAAATTCCCAGGTTGGTTCCCTGCTAAGAGCCCTTACAGTTGAAGCTTCCCTTTTCATGGGATATTCTCTCTTCTGATTTTTATATACTACGCTCCCTCTTATCACTCAGACTGAAGATCTTCAGAGGTGCTTTCTTTGGTCACCTAACTTAGATTACTTGACATATAGAATTAGGCGGAGCCATATGAAATTGCTGTTCGGTGGGTTGAACATTGGAAGTTTCATAAGGTTCAAACTAATGAAAGCTCTGTGAACATCTGTTTTATATAAGTAGTGAGGGTTTTTTTTGTTTGGTTTTGTCTTTGTTTTTTTGCGGTACACGGGACTCTCACTGTTGTGGCCTCTCCCGCTGCGGAGCACAGGCTCCGGACGCGCAGGCTCAGCGGCCATGGCTCACGGGCCCAACCGCTCCGCGGCATGCGGGATCTTCCCGGACCGGGGCACGAACCCGTGTCCCCTGCATCGGCAGGCGGACTCTCAACCACTGCGTCACCAGGGAAGCCCAGTAGTGAGTTTTTATACATGTTTGTGTTGTTCACACTGTATTTGTAGAGTACGTAGCACTGTGTCTGATACATAGTAGGTATTTAATCAAAGGGAGTTGCTTTGCCATGACTGTTGCCATCCCCTTCATCATCATCATCATCATCATCAGTCTAAGTCACGAAGAAGCTGCAGAAGATGAGGATGATGTAGAAGCAGAGGAAACCTCAGCATTAAACTGGTCTGGGATATGGGAGGTAAGAGGTCTGAGACTTAATCTTCCATTGCTGACAAACTCTGTGATCTTGGATAAAGCAGGATGTTTCAGACGTAACACAAAGGTTGGCTTTTCAAATTAGACTCACAAGAAACAAATATCTTACCAAGTATCAAGCTTTACAAATCATTTCTAAGCTACAAGTAATCATGAGGCACAGGGAAAGTGGGGAGAGACTGGGATAGCCAATACCACTTCCCGGGCCCTTTCTTGTCATATTAGGACTTGATCTGGCCCAGATTTAACACACAGGTCTCTAAAAGATGTATCCAAACACATTGCTTACATGAAAGCCAGCTCTTCTAGTCACGAAACATTTCCATTTTATACTCCAGTAATTACATAGCTTAGGTGACATTTTTCAGGGCGCCATGCCCCGTGAATCAGTGGATTCCAGGTTTATTTACCATAAGCAATCCTAGAAGGATGAGATACAGGCTGCTAAAAGTATCCCAAAGATAAAAATTCTGCCACTAATAAATACCATCAGTGGTTTCCCCTGGAATCCTTAATAGTTTATTTACAAGGAGATTTGACCAGGTCACATTTCTTCCCCCAGGGTGTCCCCAGGAAAGGGAAAGACTATATTGCAGGCCTGTGTAACCCTTTCCTTCCCATTTTTGAAGGAGGCAATTCCCTCATCTGTAAAATGAAAAACTTGCTCCACATATCTGAGGACTTAAAGGGTTCTAAATCTCATTGAACTTGTGATAAGTGAGGCTATTTCCTATCACAACATATACCAGGCAGAAGCCACATAAATAGTATGTAGTAAAAGGGATTCCCCACCATGGGGATTGTTAAACTCAACCCTAAAAGTTCCTTCTTACTTAAAGATTACTGAGCAAGCAGGGTGTAATGAATGGGGTGTGAGCTCTGGAGTCAGAGAGTCCAGGGTTTGAGCCTCAGCTCTAGAATTTAGTGGCTATAGGTCTTCCAGAAAGTAGCACAAGGTGTCTAAGTCACTGTGTTCTTACCCATTTGATCACAATGATGATATCTTCCTCCTGGGACTGCGCTGAGTTTGGAATGAGATGGTGTGTGTCATCACCATGCACCGTGGTTAGCATAAAGTGGTTGGCAGTGATGAAGTCATTCATTCATTTATGCCATTGGATGCTTCTACGATTTCACAAGGCCTTCACAAGGCCTTGCTATCTACAATGTCCACAGGGTACAAAAATAGAACAAGAGGATAAGAGGTAGGCACACTCTGGAGGGCAGCACAGATAGACCCCTAGTCAACCACACCTCTCTCCATTTCCACTGTCTTGCCTCTAGCTCCGACCCACTGCACACACAACATCCAGAGCCAACTTCTAACCTGAACTCTGGGCATTCCATGGCTAAATATTCTCCAGCAGCTCCCCATCCCTTTAAAGAGAAATCCTAAACTCTTCCTCCCCGTATGTAAGGCTCTCAGGGATTAGGTTGTTGTCTTCCTTTCGCTGAGCCCCCAGGTTAGTTAGGGTAGGCAAAGTGCCGGAACAAATAATCCCCAAATTTCCACAGAATGACACAGCAAGAATCTGTTTCTCATTCCTGACACCATCTAATGTAGGTTGGCTGAGAAAGGGGTGATTGCTTCAGGCCATAATTCAGAGCCCTTGTTTCCTTTGGTCTCGTGGGTCACACTCCTCTGGGTTCTCAGAGTTCTCTCTGTCTGCCAGAATATGGGGAAAGAGAGAAAGGATCGCTCACGAAAATGTTTATGGACCTGGAAGACATGCCTATCAATTCCTGCCCCATTCTATTGGCTGGAAAGGAAATCAGAATATTGCTTCATCTAACCACAGAGGAGGCTGGAAAACTTGATATTGGTGATCATTCACATTCTTTGCCCTCTTCCCTTACATTGACATGGGAGCAACACTGGACCCCTTCTATCGTTCTGCCGTACCATTCAGGTCCACAGCTCCATGCTTTGGACCCTGCTGGTCTCTCTGTCAACAACTCTTTAGGTAAACTTCTTTCTATCTTTCAGCATTACCTTCTCTTCAAGTCTTCCTCTACTGGGTCCAGAGCTAGAGCTACTTGCTCATTCCTCCTTAGTATCTCTAGACTTGGCCCACACTGTCACTCTGTCCTGTGGTTTCTTTATGTGCTGGCCTCCCCTCTAGAATTTCCACTCCTTCTGAGTAGAGTCCTGCTCAGGCATCTCATCAGTAAAGCCAGAAGAATATTCGCTCTCCGTATCACCTCACTGTAAAGAACTCATGAATTGATGGATATGAAGTTCTCAGTATGGTGCTTGCTACACACGAGGAGCATGCAATAAAACCCTAGTTTTTGCTGTTATCATATCCTTTGGATCTATTTTGTGGATAGGAACAGAAATGCTCTCCCCTGACTTTAAGCAGCCTTGAATTAGGACAGAGAAACTTGCGCTGTGGGTACGTGGCCTCCAGGGAGTGGCTCAGACAGGCAGAGAGGCCTTGGTGAACTCCCATGGCCCTGGAAGTGTTCCTTGAGTGAGGTCTGGCAGGGGCAGAGAGAAGCTGACAGATTAAATGATTCAGTCTGCTTAGCAAAGCAAACGTGGCTCCAGGAAGTTAGAAGTAACTCAGAATGGAAGCTCCAACTGCCACTGAGTGGAGGAAATTTTTTTTTTCCAAATTCAATTTGTTTTCACTTGAGCTGCCTCATTTCATCAACACAGCTCTTTGGAACATTGGCTAAAGTCCCTGAAAAAAGTCTCCCTTTTAAAGTGTTTTCTTTGTCCCACCCCCACCTGCCCAGGCCTTCTCCTTAGTCCCTCAAATGCAATAAAAATTAAACACTTGGAAACCTAGAGAAAGTCCCCCCAAAACACCAGGTCAGCGTAGGTGTGCATCCGTGTAGGCCTGCAGATTGGCTGGCGAAGGTGAGACTCTAGGGCTGGATGTAAAGTTGCCATAAGCAGCAGAGTGACTACAGTTCAATCATTAGCCAAAATGGCTCTGTGGTTGATAAATGGCCTTCTCTTCACAAAGACCCTTTCATCCAGGTCAGTCTTGTATGAGGCTCTCAGTGCCTCCACATTTCAGCCTCAAGAGGAAGGAAGGGGAAAGAAACAGCCCCTCATCTGAAGCAGCACAGAAGGTTTCTCAATCAAGAGTCTGGGTTGCAACCCATTCTCTGCTTATGCATCTGGGCCATGCACACTCACTCCATTGCTGCACCAACATGACCGGGGCAAGGGCCAAAGTCAGAACAGTTCGTGCAGTTTCCTTCTTTATGACCTGGAACTTCTTTAAAAAGAGAACAATAAACCAAAGAACCCTGTTTGAACTGGCCCATGAACGATTTTGAGATGGCCTAACCCTTCCAGGTAAGAACCAGCTAATTCCAGACCAGCTCTGGTTCCTTCTGAGTATGACGCACCCCAGTATTAGTTTTACTTCTCTCTGCTGGAGAGGAAATACATAATGTCAACAGAAAAAGACTACATAAAGAATATTTTTCTTTTTTTTTCTCTCTGCTATCTCTTCACCTTTTTTTTTTTTTTGTCTTTATGAGAACTTGGCAGAGCTGATCAATTAAGCAGATTTTTCCACACAAAGAACATAAAGATTCATTGTAAACTATATGCAGGAGTTAACGACTATGGCGGTCTAGTTTAGGAAGATAATTTTATTTTTATTTAATTTTTCTCTCTAAAATATTAGACATCTAATGCCTACAGATGTGAAAAATTGTTTGCAAGAAAATACCAAAATAGTAACACCACCATTTTATTGGTATTTGCAAAGAGACCAGCACTCTGCTGTAATCGTCAGACAAACCTGTAAGATCTCTTTGTTCAGAGAAAACGGAAGCTCGTAGAGGTGAGGAATTTTGCTCAAGGTCCTACAGAGAGACCATGGCAAAGCCATCAATCAGTCAACTTTGGCTTAGCAGACTTTAAAATCTACTCACACCTGTAACTATGAATCTCCTCTTCTCACCAGGCCCTTCTTCAAAATGGTGGTATGAACTGTATCTTGGGGTTGTTGGGAGGATTAAATAGAATCTACTTTCTGTACCTTTTTGGTGGTTGTATATGAAATGCTACCGGCATAGGGACTGAAGCCTCAGTTGTTTGGAGAAGTTTACGGCAACAGCGTGTTGCAGGGGGAGGGTGTAGAAAGAGAGAGCAGCATCCTTCTGGTTCCCGTGCACCACGCTCACCCTCTGCTAGGCTGGGAACTTGGTCTTGCCACTGTGCTAACTATGTCAAAGGACTAGTGATAAGGCTTGGTTGGTTCTAGGGCCTCTCTCAATGTCTACTACATAACTGCTTTTCAGTAAATGTTGGTTAAGATGTCAGCTGAGGTTTCTTGACCTTTGAGATCTTAGCAAAATTAGCTAGACACCTTTCCCACCTGTGCAACCTGTGGACATCCAAGGCTTCTTCTCCACTACTTTTGCAAATTTTCAGGAACCCAGGAGCTTCTTGTCTCTAAGGATCTTGTTTCTAGATGGATATCTTTGTTCTCTTCCATAAAGACGCAGCCTGGGGGCAGGGGCAGGAAACGACTATTTCTTTGAGTCTCTGAAACTCCCCTCACACATCTGTGGAAAGAGCAGACTTCACTCAATACTAGAGAGAGGGCTTCCAGCAGAGAAATCTCCACTGTCATCATGAAAACAACTGTGAATGGAGCAGAATATCACCCATCTAGAAATGTCCTCCAACCACCTCACTACCAAGATAGTCCATCGATCCTTCATAGCATCCAGTTTCAACCTCTCTCTGTTTTCCTAACTTCTCCATTCTTGTCCTGTCCTCCCTTATTTCATGTCAATATTCATCTCTGAACCATTCCAGTTAAGGAACAAAATTGATAAATCACATTCCTAACCCACAGAAAGCTGACACTCTCATCCATGATCTTTTGGCATTTACCAACACCCACACATTGAAGATCTCACTTACCTCAAAAGGATTAATTAATCTACACCTACCCTTCTTCCCTGGAGGCATTCTAATACTGAATATTAGGATAATAGATAAATAACAAACATGTCTATACCTCTTACGTTACACCAGGCACTGTTTCAAGCATGTTGTATTTATTATCTAATTTAATCCTCACAACTCCATGAGATTGTTATTATATTCCCATTTCACAGATGGGAACTGAGGCAAAGAGAGGTTAAGCAACTTGTTCGAGGTCACGTAGATAGTGGTAGACCTGTGATTCAGTCTCTGACAGTCTGATTCTGGAGTCTGTGCTATTAATGTCTTTAGACTCATCAGATAGAAAGATGGACAGCCAGATATTTCCCTCTCTCAACTCAGTATAAGATAAAATAATGTATTTATTTACAAAATAAATGAATGAGTAAAATCTGAAGAAAAACTTTGGGGTTTTGGAAAATGTGTAAAAAATGTTAACCACAAAACATAGGACAGAAACTGTCAGGGTTAAAAAATAATAATAAGATCTAAGAGGGTAGTTGCAGAAGGAACAGAGGCAGCCCCTGGGACAAGCAAGCCTCAGGAACATTGATCAGACTCCGGGAAGTTATGTGCAGGCGTTAAATTGGGTCAGGGAAGGATTGTGTTTTAGATCGTATAATCTGTCTTCCATACCAGCAGGAAAAGCACCATGGCCGCTGCACAGGCTGCTTCCTTTTGGAGGCCTTTGGGAAGAGATGGAGGTTGTAAAGAGACAGGAGAGTGCTCTCCGCTGCATGAAGAAGACTCAAGTGGGTGCAAAGTAAGGGCCCCTCATCAGAGGAGTAAAGTCAGGAAATTTTCCACTTCCAAGTGATCTTTGTTTCCTACTTGGAAACGACTGTAGTGCGTCTACATCTGGACAATGATGTCTGTTATAAGAGTACAGCTCTCTAATCAAAAGTCAATGGACTGTGCAACCAGGGCTGGGTGTCTTAATGAGTTCAGGGAGTTATAGTTCTCTCCCAAGCCTCCTTTTTTTAAACACTTTGCTCCTGTTGACAAAGGAAAAGTTCAATCATCCTGAATTTCCAGACCCATTATTAAGGAATAGAAAGAAGATCACTCTGGTGGTTAGGTTCTCTGACATTTGACGTGGTTTAAAGATCTCTCTTGAGTAAAAATTTCTCATTTGCTGAATGATTTCATCTTTGCCATATGGCAAACTCTCATACCCTCACCTTTCCCTCTACCCAGACTAATGGAAAGGTTATCTCATTAAGCACAGTATGTACTTTCTTTGGGGACTCCAGCATGACATACACCCAGAATTGTAATGATAATAATGATACTCTTTGTTAAATACTTACTATATGATTACACCATGCTGTTTGGCAAGCATAATCTCATGGAAGTTCGAAGACAGCTCTGAAGTAAACAATATTGTCTTCATTTTAGAGTTGAAGAAACCAACGTGCAGAGAAGTTCCCATGAGCAGTGGCGAAGGATAGAATTTGGACTCAACCCAAGTCTAGCTGATTCCAGAGCTTTAATTACTGCACTAATGGCTCCAGCTGAGACATGCCACCAACCCTGGTAGAGAAGGCAGCAGAGTTCTCACTGCCACCACCACCAGACTGTCCGCTCCCTCATCTGCCTGAAAAGGCTCCCATCACCTAAACGCCTCTATTTACTCTATTTGTATCAGTGATGTTAAGCCCTGAAACTCTTCATGGACCCAACACATTAAGGCTACGCCATAGACACCCAAGTGGAGGCTCTTCTTCCTTCCGACTCCCATGTTGTGAAGAGTCACAGGTTTGTGTCCTCTTTGCTTCTAACACCCCCTTCTGGGTTAGATTTCCTCAGACCTCTGCACAGCTCCCACTCACTGGAGATGTTCGCCTTGGGGTTTTGCCTCACTATACCCCTTGGCACTGTCACCCTATACATTCTGTCCTGGTTACCCCTCCTGATGCTCTGAAGATCCAGTCGTCCAGGCTTTCTGCCCACCCCACGTAGTACTTTCATCTTTAGTGACTTCACATGGGATAATTCAACATCCTGGCCTTTCAGATTCCTTGTCTTCTTCATTTCCTATGATCTTACCCATCTTTCCACCTTATCTCAATTCAATTGTCCCCAATATATCATTTTATAAACCTTCTAGGAACTTCCAGTTTACAAATGCCTCTACTTTCTCCTTATCTCCCAGGAGTCCCTTATTTTCATTTCCTTCATTATCCAGCTAAGATTACATTCACATCACAGCAATTACTTTTCTCAAAATCCTCTTTGTTTTGCTTTGTAAGGATCTCATAGAGTCCTGTGTAGACCAAAACCTGAATGAACTCAGCTTGCTCTTCTCTATACTTGCACTTGGGTTACTGGGTAACTTGGGGGGAAAAAATCACTCTGAACTGGAAACAGTCTTAATTCATGGTCCCCAACCTTAACTGGGCCTTTAGTGATGCCCAGGAGTCCCATTAAGTTTCAATAGAGAGTCCTTCCCCCTTCTGCACAGCAGCTATTTCAAAGTGTCACCTCTTCTCTAACATGCATGACCCCCATTTCATCCTTAGTTTCCCTATGACCTTGCCTCCTACAGAAAAATAGAAGACACGGGTCAAAATTCCTTCAACTTCCTGCCGTAAAACTTACACATTTGCATCTTCACTCACTACCTCCCTTCTCCCCTCTTGATGGCCTGGAAGAAATATCCTTTGCTCTACTGAAAACTGGATCCCATCCATTACTGCCATCTCAGGAATGTTACTCCATCCATCTCTCCCTCCCTACTGGCTGCATCCCATGAGCATGTGAGCAAGGCACTGCCTCCAATCCCCAGGTCCTCCTCCAGATTCCACATTCTCTCTTTTCTCTGTCATGGAGAAGTTTCCCTGAAGTGTATTGAATATCTCCATTTCATCCCCTCCCACTCACCCCTCAGGCCTCTGTATCTGGCTTCCCCACCTTCACACCACTGAAGCTATACTTGAAAAACTGACCCATTATCTCCCTCTTTTAGATTGCATGTGCAATTTTCACCTTTCTTCTCGCTTGACTTTTCTGCACTTTAATACCGTTGGTCACTCAAAGCATTCTCTTTCCTTGATTTCTGAGACACGGTATTCTATTTATTCTCCTAGCTGTCTGGCTATTCCTTCCTTTTTTAATCTGGGGCCATCTTGTTTCCTGCTTCCATCTCCCTGGTTGATCTCATCCTCTCTTGTGATAGGTTTGTACCTCCTAAACCTGCATCTCTCTTTCTGGTCAGTTTTCTGTGCTCCAGACTTTTATATTCAATGATCTTCTACCGATTGTACTGGGATGACTCACAGGCGCTTTGTAGTTAACACTCATAAAACACATCCCCCCCTTCACTACACCCATTCCTTGTGCTCCTGCATTTCAGTTTCAGTGAACAATGTCATCCTTTGCCCAGTTTCTCAAGCGAGGAAAGTAACAATGCCCTTGTCCTCTTGCTTTGCCTCAGCTCCCATATGTAAGAATTATGAAATTCTATGAATTCTGTTTCTCAGCTGTATCTTGATTATACCTGCTTACATCTCGCTTCAATTTCACTCACAGGTCACCACCTGCTTTCTTTTTCTTTCTTTTTTTTTTTTTTTGCGGTACGCAGGCCTCTCACTGCTGTGGCCTCTCCCGTTGCGGAGCACAGGCTCCGGACGCGCAGGCTCAGCGGCCATGGCTCATGGGCCCAGCCACTCCGCAGCATGTGGGATCTTCCCGGACCGGGGCACGAACCCGTGTCCCATGCATCGGCAGGCGGACTCTCAACCACTGCGCCACCAGGGAAGCCCTCACCACCTGCTTTCTTACTCCAGGTTTCAGCTGCATGTTATCCTCCCTTTGGATCACTGTCCACATGCCTCTGTTTGCTTAACTTACATATATTCTTCCATCATATTTGCATTCTATTATCTTTAATAAGAAGCCTTTTGTACCCCCAAGGCTGGGCTGCATACCACTTCTCTGTGTACCTGTAGCATCTTGTGATTATCCCCATCATATCAGTTACACTGTATTTTAATTTTCTGTTTACTAACCTGTCTTACCACCCACTGTCTAGTTTATAACTTTGTCTTTAACTCCTAGCCCAGACTTTGACATATAAGTGATTATTCAATATTTGCTCAATGAATGATTTATTTATTTTATTTTATTATTATTATTATTTTTGCGGTACACGGGCCTCTCACTGTTGTGGCCTCTCCCGTTGCGGAGCACAGGCTCCAGACGTGCAGGCTCAGCGGCCATGGCTCACGGGCCCAGCCACTCCGCGGCATGTGGGATCTTCCCGGACCGGGGCATGAAGCCGTGTCTCCTGCATCGGCAGGCGGACTCCCAACCACTGCACCACCAGGGAAGCCCCCGAATGATTTATTTTTAAACTATAACTTTCTTTTCTATCAGTTGTGCAGTGGCATACAAACTCATATTACTCAATGAGTATATGGCTGTTCTTTTAAAAGTCAGCTTTATTGAATTATAATTTACATACGATAAAATTCACTAATATTAAGTGCAAATTTCAATGAGTTTTGACAAATGTATATAGTATAACTAACACTACAATAATAATATAAAAAATTTCTACCACTGGAAAAATTACCCTTGTGACTCTGTGCAGTAAATCTCTTCCCTTCCCCATGGAACTCCTGGCAATGACTTATCTATTTCTATCACTACAGTTTTGCCTTTTCTAACACTTTTTGCAATTTAATTCATATGGGTAGCAGTCTTCTGAGTCTGGCTTCTTTCACTTAGCATAATGCTTTTGAGGTGCATTTATGATATTGTGTGATATCAGTTCATTCATTTTTATTGCAGAATAGTATTTCACCATTTGCATAGACCACAAATTGTTTATCCATTCATTCACCAATTACTGTATTGGGCTGGCCAGAAAGTTCATTCAGTTAATGAATATGTTGTTCAGTAAATTCTTGGTAAAAATGAAAAATGTGTCTTTTATTTTTACTTAAAACCGAACGAACTTTTTGGCCAGCCCTATATATTTAGATCATTTCCCATTTGGGGTTGTTATGAAGAAAACTGTTGTGAATATCTAAGCACAAATCTTTGTGTGGACATGTTTACATTTCTCTGGGGTAAACACCTAGGAGTGGAATTGCTGGATCATATCATAAATGTTTAACTTTATAATAAACTGCCAAACTGTTTTCCAAAATATTATGCATTCCTGCTAGCAACATTTGAGATTCTAGTTTCTGCCCTACTCACCAAAACTTAATGTCAGTCATTTTAACTACAGCCATTATAGTGGTTGTGTAGTGGTATCTCTTTGCAGCTTTAGTTTTTATTTGCCTGATGACTCATGATGTTGAGCATATTTCCATAGGCTTATTGGCCATTTGTGTGTTCTTTTGTGAAGTGTCCGTTAAAATTTTTGCCTATTTTTATTTAGCTGTTTCTTTTTATTTTTCAGTTGTGTCAATATATTCTAGATAAAGTCCTTTGTTAGACATACATATTGCAAATATTTTCTCCCAGTCTATAGCTTGTCTTTCCATTCTATTAACAGTATCCTTTGAAGAGCAGAAACGTTTATATTAGATGAAATATAATATTTTTGTAGGTCATATTTTTTGTGTCCTAAGAAAAATTTTCCTACATCAGGTAGCAAAGATTTGATTCCTGTATTTTCTTCTACTTTGAGCTACTACATTTAGGTCCATGATCCATTTCTAGTTATCTTTTGTATAGCCACAGAAACACAACCAGGGCTTGCAATTGGCATCTAAAGTGGAGGGTGCTCTTGTGGAACTGAGCCTTTTACCTGTGGCATCTGATGCTATCTCTGGTTAGTGTCAGAATTGAGTTGATTTGAACTCACATCAACTTGGACACCCTACTGGTGTCCAAGAATTGCTTGTTGGTGTGGGAAAGCCTATACACACACACACACACACACACACACACACACACACACACATTGGAATTAGGTCTAGGAACAAAAAAAAGACCCTTCCAGTTAAGAATAACTCCAGAACCAATCAGAAACAGTGTTTCTTTAAGACCAACAGCCAGATTTCTATGCAACCCAGTTGATTTCTTTTAGGGTTCTTTCCTTCCACAAAGGAGAATGCTGCAGATTAAGTGAGACTGTATATGCCAAACCCAGAGCACAGTTTGTCACAAATTCAATGGTCTGAACATGGAAGTTTCTTCTCCTCTGAGCCTGTGTCTGTTTAAGCTGTGGTCTGCTTTCATTTTACACTAAAATGGAGTGGACAGCCAACACTTGATCATCTTGTCACAGCAGCCACTGAGGGCAAGTCAACCTGAGCCATCCAGCTTTGCAAGCCACAGTCAATAGCAATTTGGAGGCACACATGTTACTTGCATTGGAAATGGTGACATGACCTGGCCTCTCAAGAGGAAACCTAAAATAGACTTTAATTTCACAGGAAACAAGGATCTACTCTACCCAGCTCCTCCCCAAGCCCCCTTAGTTTCTGCCTTTCTAAAGCTTCCACAGACCCCCAATGCATCCCACTGTTCCAGCCTCTCATACCTTTGCATTAGTGATTCTCTGAGTGTAAATATTACCTTAAAACTCATTTCCAGGCACCACTTCCAGGAAGACTTCACAGACTTTGAACTGGGACCATGTGCCTGAACTTTGTATAGTAGTTCCTGCTTATCAGTGGCAAAATATTTTCCAGGACCCCCAGTGGGTGTCTGAAAACATGGATAGTATCAAATCCTATAAATATTATGTTTTTCCCTATACATACATACCTATGGTAAAGTTTAGTTTATAAATTAAGCAGAGTAAGAGATTAACAATAATAACTAATAATAAAATAGAACAATTATAATATATTATATATACAATATACTGTAATAAAAGTTATGTGAATGTGGTCTTTTGCTCTCTCTTCCAAACTATCTTACTGTACAAATTTAATGCTCTTTCCAGCTTAACTAAGCACTTATCATGCACCGTGGTAGTAATTGTGGCAGTTTGAGGTGTGACGGTACAACTAGAACAAATTTCTTTTTCCTTCTTCACAATTTCATGGGTAGAAGATTCTTTCTTGCCTTACATCTTAGCAACCTCAGCATATGATTTTTTTTCTTTCCTTATTAAGTTGAGAACTTTCACCTTTCATTTAAAGGAAAAACGTTACAGCCTCTCTTTGGCATATCTAAATTGCCAGCATCACTACTCATGTGCTTTGGGGCCATTATTAAGTAAAATAAGGGTTCCTTGAACACAAGCACTGCAACACCATGACAGTCGATCTGATTACCTGGGTGCCTACTAAGTGACTAACTAATGGGATACGCTGGACAAAGGGATGATCCAAGTCCAAGGCAGGACAAAGTGAGAGGGTGGGAGATTTTGCCACACTACTCAGAACGGTATGCAATTTAAAACACGAATTGTGTATTCTTGGAATTTTCCATTTCATATTTTTAGACTGTGGTTGACCATGGATAACTGAAACCACAGAAAGTGAAACCGTGGATAAGGGTGGGACTACTGTAATTCCACAGCAGACATCTTTATCACAACATCTACCACACTGTACTATAATTACATATTTACTTATTTCTTTTTCTCACTGGACCATGAGCACCAGGAGGGCAGGGACTGTATTTTGCTCTTTTCTGTATTCCCAGTTCCCAGCAGAGTGGCACACTTTTGGTGATCAAAACGTGAGTCAGGGAAACTAAGATGAAAAAGGGAATGATATAGCAGATGGGAAAAGAAAAGCAGACAAAAAGAAGTCAAGGGAAGAAGAGGAAAAATTACAGGTAGGAAAGATCGAAAAATGAAAAGAGCAAGTCAATTAGTCCAAGTGTTGAAACTTCTTTGTTATCACTGAGTGATTGGGGAATTTATGCAGACTCTTAACGTCAGATTGGTCCTCTCCAAAATGGTGATAACAATACCTCAGAAAGTTTTTAATACCCAAAATAGTAAAAAAAAAAAAAAAAAAAAAAAGGAAAAAAAAAAAAGAACCCAGAGAGTTGCTGGCATGATCCAATAAAATAATATCTTTAAATATCCAACACAGTGTCTTAAAAATAGTGTTTAGTGTTGCATTCTTTATCATCATCATCATCACCAGTATCTCAAGGTTGTTGGATTGAATAATTGAAGTACAGGTGTTAACAGTGGGATTAGCACTAAGAGATTAATGATAATAGTGATAATCACCATTATAATAATTCTCATTTTTATGGTACTTAATAAACTCAACTTGTTATTAATCAACACCCTTCCTTTGTTAATTTTAGACATGTTATCTATAGCTACCTTTAGCATGGTATGCATCATAACATTACATAATTATCTGTTTATGTATCCCTCATAGTCAGAGACTTAATGACAGTCTTAGTTCAAACTGGCCATGTATCCCTAGAGTTTAGTACCAAATGTGCTCTTAGAAAATTCAGGTTGGGGACTCCCTTGGCGGTCCAATGGTCAGGACTCCACGCTTCCACTACAAGGGGCACAGGTTCAATCCCTGGTCATGGAACTAAGATCCTACACGCCCAAGCAGTGTGGCCAAAAAAACAAACAAACAAACAAACAAAAAATTCAGGTTGAATGAGTAGAGTTAATGTACACACTAAGCCATGCCCACTGGGTTTTTTTGTTTTGTTTTGTTTTGCCTATGTACAACCTACATCATTTATATGCTAAATGGCTGTCCAAAGTGAAGAGTATAGTCTATGAGCACTAGCACAGAGGGCTCAAACCACTGGCCTTATTAGCACTATATTCTCAAACTGAACTAAATAGACTCCCTTAAGAGTCATCTAGAACTTCCAGAAACCCCCAGAAAGTCCTTGACTGCAACTAGCAGGATCATTTTGGAGAGACTTGGAGCTTACCCATGAGTCTTCTCCAAATACTCAATAACAAGTCTGGAATGACTTCATAGCAACTCACCACAGGTCATTAAATGATTCCTTTAGCGTTTCAGGATTTAGAGTCACCATCCTGCTCCATGGAAAATTTTAGAGGAAATTAGATTATTGTTGGGAACATCGGCCAAATAGACGAAAGGAAGATAATAAGTGTATTTAATAAATACTCAGCTTTGTGGCTTCTAGCAACAGTCCACATTTCATCTTCCATGGAAAAAAAAGGGAAAGTATTAACTCCTTCAAAACCTCACTGAAGCTAACCTCAGAGCCAAGGTTTAGGTCCATGCTGCATACCCAAATAAAAATTAGGCCCCAAGATAATGCACAATAAGGTATTTTTAAAGTGACTCCCAATAAGGTAAATACCACACAAATCTTAGATTTTACTTCCTGCCTAAACTCAGTAGATTGTACTCAAGAAGGAATACATTATTAGAATTAGCAAGGGATTTAGCACTATGCAGACCTGATTTCAAATCTTGATTTTGACACTTGCATAGATTACTTTGCTTATTTTTCTGACGAATAAAGTGGGAATAATGCTATTCATAACACCATGATATGTTGGTGAAAATGTTTACCACAATGCTTAGCATGCAGATACTCAGTAATATTACTTTCCTTTTTGTTTTCCCTTGGCTCTTAGAGCCTTCCTAAAAATAAAGCCTTATGAGTTTGTGCTGTGGCGAATCTAATACCAACCCCTTTCTACATTAATTCATTAAAATGTAAAGACAAACTACACACAATAGAAGTGTATCACCCATGTAGACCCATCCCTGGCTTCAGTGGGAATTTTTTTTTAATAGAAATGTAAGATTGTACAGAGTACTTGATGCACATGGGTCAGGCACCTCTCCAAGGAGCACTGGTATCGGAATATAAGCATGATAAGTTACAGAGGATTACTCACTTTCCAAAAGGTTACTTTACACAAAAGGATTAACCACATGACTCACTTTAATAGTGCATTCCCCAGCTGGCTCTAAAAAAGGATTTAATTTTGTAAAAAATAACACTAAGTAACTTTCAAGAATTAAGTCCCTACATGAAACAAAATAATACTTTTATGAAGTTATCTCCAATAAAGCCTATGAGGTTGACTAAGTGTCCAAAACAAGGCATGCCAGTTCATGAGATATATTCCCCTGATAAAAATCTCTTAGCTTGCAAAGTTAATGTTATGGAAAGATAGACTCATTGTTTCTACAAGTGCTGTAGAACGCACTTTACATGTACTAGTGATGGTGGAAATGAACTCAAAGAAATGGGAAATCATAGTTATTGTCTCTCCTGTGCACTGAGTCTAATATATATGTGACCTCATTGAATTGTCCCAACAACCAGATGAGGCAGGTATTATTATCAGCATTATTATTTTGAAGATTATCATTCACAGAAATGAAATACTGAGATGTCACGATCACCCAGCTGGTAAATACTATCCCAAGATGCAAACACATTCCTGCCCTGCTCCAATACTCATATCCTCTCCTCAACCGCATTGCATCTCATTGCACAGGGCAAATGAAACGGTTCAAATACAAGTTCTCTAGATGTGCAGATGACGGAGGCACTATCACAATTTAGGAATTAAGGAAAAATCTGTAGGGACATGACATCTGAACTGGGCTAAAAAGAAAGAGGAAAAGTAAAAGCACAAATTTTTAAATTTCCAAGCATACTTCCAGGAGCTAATTCAGGTGAGATCAGAGACCCTGAACTTCAACCAACAAAATATCTAGATTCATTGGCCGGACTTGAGTTCCAGGGATATTCCAAGACCATCAAAAAAAATCATCATTGTTGAAGGAAACACCAGCTTAGTAACAAATTAATCTGTTAAAATGTAAGGGGGAGGGCTTCCCTGGTGGCGCAGTGGTTGAGAGTCCACCTGCCGATGCAGGGGACACGGGTTCGTGCCCCGGTGTGGGAGGATCCCACATGCCGCGGAGTGGCTGGGCCCGTGAGCCGTGGCCGCTGAGCCTGTGCATCTGGAGCCTGTGCTCCGCAATGGGAGAGGCCACAACAGTGAGAGGCCCGCGTACCGCAAAAGAAAAGGGGGGGGGAATGCATCATATAAACAACTCATTTCTAGTGGCCTTTAAGAACCCTTGAAGTTTTCCATTTCTCAGAAATTGTTCTCCTCTTATTTAGATATATTGGCAGTAACATCAAGTCTTCAGCCAAAGGAAAGAGACTGGCCAGACCTCATTAGGCTGTGATTTCAATTAAACATCATAAAGGAAAAAAGAGAGTTGACAGCAAGTAGATTACAAAAATAGGAATACATTCACCACTGGGCAAGCAGCTCCATCTTCATGTTCTGTCTTATGCCTGGCTAGTCAAAGAAACCCTTACCCATTGACAAAGATGAGGCATATTGCCTGTCAGAGAGGCCCAGGGTAGAGAAGCATCCAAGTTAGTTCACAAAACTGTTGACCTTCTCTCAGCTTCAGCCACCAACCAGGACTCCAGGGCATCCAAGAGAGAGTCCAACATCAGCTTCCCGCATTGGAGGCACGATATTCCAATGTAGGACAACTTCTTTTCTTTTTAAATTCTTTCCTGATTTCTTTTTGTTTAGTATAAAAGTAAAAAAAAAATCAATAAGCATTAATGAGAATAACTAGAAATGAGGAAATTGAACATAAGGGCAGGAAGACAGAAGAAAGAAGATGTCAAAGCATGAGTAGGTATTTCTATGAAGTAGTGTAAGAAGAAATAAAGGAAAATGAGACATACATAAGATAAAACAAAGCAAACAAACAAAATGTGTATGCCCTGGAACAGAATTCTTATCTGCTAATCAGAGAGCTAAGATATAAGGAGTATGTTACCCAGGAGACAGTGCTGGGTTTGTGGATGAAAAATGTTGTCTGCCATATGAATAAACAAAGGATGTTGCAGCCATCAAGTCATCAGTCACTGCAGTCACCTCCAACTGTGCACCCTGAGGGGATTCAGCATGGAGAAAAACAGGATACTGGCCCTGGAAAGTTAAGGTGCATAGCAAAGGAATGATTTCAATGAGCCCAGGTCCTTGCATCTTCTCAGACACACAAAAAAGTGCTAAATTCATTAACTTGAGATGTCTGGTTTTCTTTAATTAGCAGTAATCTTGTGATGTTCAACTTCCTGGGGTTTTTTTGTTCATCTGTTTGAATTCCTATATGTCCTGGCTTCTCCCTCACCTCATCAGAACAGTCCCTCAGGGCTATCTGAGAGGCTGTCTCCCAGGCTTAAGTTCTCAGCAAGTCCACTGAAGTAAAAACATAATTCTCAACTTTAGGGTGTGCATTATTTTCAGTCGACAGGTTAAACTCTGTTGTGTCCTGGCATGGAGTTATCATGGATGGCATTAGGGTCTCCAAACCTTGGTGTAGACACAGTGTAGCAAAATGGCTAAGAGTATATTGTTTGGCATCAGATAGGACAGGATGAAAATCCCATTTAACACTCATGTAACTTAAGTAAGTTAGTTAACTCCATAAACTCAAGGTTTAATATCTCTAAACTGAGAATAGCACTACCTATCCCATACAATATTTGTAAGTTTTATGCAATATCATGTATATAAAGTGCTGAGCACAGTGTCTAGCACACAGGATGCTACCATTTTAATTGATACTTATTCATGAATTGTTTTGTGGAAAGTGGTTGAGATAGTTCTTTGATTTTTCTGGGAATTTCACTATTAGCCATTGCTAAGATGAGTTGACTAAATGAAGAATACCTTGATTTTCTCTACTTAAGAATCCCACTTACTACTGTGAGAGTACAATTGGCATAGCAAATGAGTATCAAAAAATAACAATTTGTCATACAATTGGAAAAGTGCACATTTAGGTAATACAAGTAGAGTGCAGACCAAGATAGAATGTGGCTTTTAAGTTCTAGCAGGTATGGAGAAAATAGCAGGTGGAAGAGTTTAGTAGAAAAGAATTGTATAGATTGAAATTAGAATGTCAGAAAAGATAGCAACACTAGACACAAATCCCTCTCAAAAGAATTTAAGTACAAAGAAGAATTTATTAGGCTGCAAAAATCTTCATTTTAAACATCTTAAGCAAAATACTAGCATATTAAACCTAGCACTGTTCTAAGCCTAACCAACAAGCACCGTGGCCTAGTAGAATTTATCACAGAAAAACAGGTATGAGTCACTAAGAAAAAAAATAAATCTATCAAGGTATGATTATTCAACATATGAGCAATTTAAACGAGAAAACAAATGGATGTCTCAATAGATATTGAATATATAAAACTTGCAATAGGGCTTCCCTGGTGGCGCAGTGGTTGAGAGTCCGCCTGCCGATGCAGGGGAAATGGGTTCGCGCCCCAGTCTGGGAGGATCCCACATGCCGCGGAGCGGCTGGGCCCGTGAGCCATGGCCGCTGAGCCTGCGCGTCTGGAGCCTGTGCTCCGCAACGGGAGAGGCCACAGCAGTGAGAGGCCCGCGTACTGCAAAAAAAAAAAAAAAAAAAAAAAAAACTTGCAATAAAATTCAACATTTATTTAAGACAAAATTCTTAGTAAATTATCAACAGCAGGAAACTTCCTTAATCTAATAAGTAGCTATCAAAACCCTGCAAATAAAACTTAATGCTGAAATTTAGAAGCATTTCTATGAAAGTCAAGAAAAGATAACAGTATAGTCCACATAATTCACCATTGCTAGTCAACTGCATGTCCTAACTATGAAATAAGACAAGAGAAACAAATGAGGCATAAGAATTGGAAGTTGTAATTACATATTTAGAGATTATATTAAGATTATCAATATAGTAAATCAAGAAAAGCTGTAAATGAACTAATGGAGCCACTACAAGATTTCAGAATGGTTGAATAATACACAAAAATGTATACATATCAGTAATAATGTAATATAAGTATAGTCATTATAAAAAAATCAAAATTGTTTATAAATAAACTTAAGTAAAACCTTGTGGAGAACATTATAAAATGTTACAAGAAACATAAGAGAAAACAACTGTGCCACTTCCATGGCTGGAGATGTTAAAATTCACAAAGCTATTAATTTGATCTAAATCCTTAACATATTCAATGAGATTTCAAATAAAATCTCAACAAGATTTTTCCTTTACAACACTGCATACTTATTCTAAAATCCGTCTGAATTTGCAAATAACAAATATTAACCAAGCTGATTCTGGAGGAAAAAAAAGAGGTAGCACTTAACTATGTATCTCTTAAGACATTTATATTTTAAAGCTATTGAAATTAAAACAGTGATATTGGAACAGGGGGAGAAAGTCAGATCAATGGAACAGAATTTGAAGCTCTTAAATAAGCTCAAATACGTGTGAGGAACTAGCATATGACACAGGTGGCATTATAAATCAGTGAAAGGAAAAAGTAAACAATAAATGGCAAGATTTTCCATTTAAAACTTGCATCTCACATGAAAATCATTAAATAAAACCATAAAAAATTAATTAGAAGAAAATCTAGGGTAATAATTTTAGGAGAAAAGAACCAGATTTCTTAGAAAACTCTCAGATCAGTAGTTTATAGGAAAGTATTGATAAAGCTGGCGACCTCAAAATTAAATGGTTCTCTTCCACAAAAGGTACTAAAGAAAAAAATGGCAGGCTTAGAAAATATATTTGTAATATATAAAACCAACATGAATTAGAATCCTGAATAAGTAGAGAAATTATATGTCAGTTTAAACAAACCAACAATGTAACTTAAAAGTGGGCAAATGATGGAAGCAGACAATTCAGTGAACATATGAAAAGATGATTATCCTCACTAGTGATAAAGGAAATGAAAACTAAAACAAGAGTGAAACACCATTTCATACCAAATAGTCTGACAGGCATTAAAGGGTCTGTACACAACAACTGTTGGTAAAGACATGAGAAAACAGAACTCTCATACCCTGCTGGTGGGAGTGTAAATTAGTACAGTCACTTTGGAGAGAAATTGGCTGAGGATAATGACATTAAAATATGCATACCCAATGACTTAGCAATTCTATTTTAGAGAAACGCTTGCTCACATGTACCAGGGTATCCTGGATGTTCATTGTAACATTGTTCGTTTGGAATGGAGAAAAACTGTAAGCAATCTTTATGTCTTTCAACAGGAAATAGGCAATTACATGGTTGTATGTTCATACAATGTACTCCAATAATAAAAACTAAATGAATGAATGAGACCTGTATATAAAGATATAAATGGATCTTAAAAATGCAATATTGAGTAGAAAAAAAGGGGGAAAGCAAGTTGTTAAAAAGAATATTGTATGAAATCACTATGTAAAAAGTTTTTTTTTTAAATCCCAGCAACTACATATATCATTTATGGATACATTCCATAATAAACATAGAAAATAGGGACTACAAAATTCATGCTGTTGATTGCCTTGTAGGGAGGAGGATAAAAGAGAGAGGAAAAAGGAGCTTCAATTTTATCTGTAATGTTCTAGTCTTTTTAAATAAATCAATTGTATGGTGAATACATTATAACAACTATAGTTGGAGAAGGCTTCCAAGAGACAATCTGACTTTGCCACAAGAATGTAAGCAGTAGGAGGGAGAGAGTAATTTCTGTTTGTTTGTTTTTCTTTCTGTTCTCAGACTGTAGAAGACACCTAATCACTGTTGGTTCTCCTCTCACATGTATTGAAACCCAGGGTGTTTCCAGTTTCCAGGAGAGAGGGAAATGCAGAGGTGGATTAGGTACCAGCCAAGTTTCCAGAAAGCTCAAAATACATCCAGGTAGTAGAGACTAGACATCACATGCATGTACATGCTCTCACATACACACACACACACAAGGTATCTATCCTCACGTCTGTTCAACCTGCTTAAGCCAGTGCTGTCCAAGGCAAATCAGTACTTCAAGTCACTCTACTTACCTGTCTTCTGTAGCCGATCTAAACGCTCTCCAGAGCTTTATGTACTCCTTCACTCAACAAACAATCAATTCTCCAGGCTTTCTAGTAGGTATTTTAGATACATATACTCTCTCTTAATCCTCAAAATTGCCCTACATGGTCAGTATTTTAACCTCATTTTATAGGTAAGAGAATTTCAACACACGCAGTTCAAGTGTCTTATCCAAAGTTACACAGTTTGTAACTGGTGTAACTGGATTTCAAACCTAGGTTTGAAGGACCCCAAAGTTAAACTCTATAATGAGATCTGGGAATATAGTTGTTGAATCAGCTTCCTCAGCCACCACTTCATTCAGAGCTTTGTACTGGACACCATGGAAAGAATAAAAAATAAATAAGGTATGGTCTCTGCTGCAGAACAGCCTGGGATCCAGTAGTGGGCTTACCTCATTGGAGAACCCTCTGTATATGGGAGGAGGTTATAATTAAGCCATTCTACGGTGTCTCCAGGCTAAAAAAGCCTGCTACCTTTCATCTTTGCACATAACTCTCATATTCCAGGCCTTTGCGATTCTCACCCGATTCCCACATCCCTTTTGGTTTTAGGAGTCAACAATTGATCTCGGTCTTGCAGTGAGGGAAAGACCTGTACTGTCTCATTCCAGCCCCAAATTCTCATGTGTGGTGTAAGGGAACCACTTCCTGGTCCAACCTGGAGGTCTCAGTGCAATTAATGTTGTTTGCAAGTTGTGAGAAGTAACACCTAAATCCTCTCTATTGATGGCCAAGCTCCAGTGAATTTTTCAGATGCATTGAATGATTTTTCCTCATGTCTACATGTAGCATCTGCTGAGTTCATCTGTAGCAGGAAGTGGGATCAGTGAAAACACTGAGGGTAGGCAATGTGTTCTCTGAGCATAGCTGGAAGAATAAAGCTCAATGTCTAAATGTGCTCTATCTACAAAACATTGGTTTTTGAAGAAGTTGGTTTTTTTTTTTTCTGCATTGACTACCACACTTGGAAAAAAATAACCAACACTTCATTCCAATGAGCCACAGAAGCAATTTTTTACAGATTACCCCAGTAGGAGAGTAACCATATGTCCTTAAAAAAAAACACAGCAGGGAGTTGCCTCAATATGTGTGAGAGGCAATCATCTTGGCTTCTTCCCCCTATGTGGGGGTAGTGGGGAAGGGCACGGGGACAAGAGTGAGACATGCTGTGGTTACTGGCACACAGTGGCAGGGACTGTGGAGCCACACTGAAGGCCAGAGGCCAGCTTGCCTCTGCAGAGTCAGCAGGACGGAGAAAGGACTAGGGGAAAAGGGCACTGAGATCGTTGAGCTATCAGAATCCTCAGGGCTCTCCTGATGCACAGGTCCCCAAAACCAGACAGCAACATCACCAGGGAAACTTTTGAAAATATTGATTCCCAGAGTACACACCAGACCTACTGAATCAGAACTGACAATTATGAGGCTACAGACGCATGTTTGGGAAACAGTCTTGAGTTTGGTACCTTCATGATAGAACTGGAGAAGCTAAAGATAAAGAAGGATCACAATTTGCCCATAGACAGCAGAAAAAATTTTCAGAAGCCAGAACATCTGCTTCCAGTCCAGAACTCCCTGATTGAAGTCTCTCTTCTTCTCTCTAAACTCTTCATCTCCACCTCCTCCACTGTTCCAGTCTCAAGGGATGGTCCCATCAAGCTCCAGAGCTCAAATCAAAAGCTTGGGAGTTATCATCACCCTCTTTCACACTCCACATGAAAGCCACACCCACTCTTGCTAATTTTACCAATTAATAGTGACTGAACAGATCTCCTTCCCCTTCCCCACCATGTTTCTACAGTTCAACCACCACCGTCTCTCATCCGAACTACTGCAAACCTCCTAACTAGTACTTCTGCCTCTGGTTTGGCCACTCTATCCATGCTCCACGCTGAAGCCAAGGGGATCTTTGTAAAGCATTGAAACATGAATCTGATCTTGCCACTGTCCTGCATAATACCTTTCAATGGCTTCCAAAGAATGAAGACCTCAAGACTTTGACCAGTATTTCATAACCGACCTCATTTTTTTTGCTATTACCCCAACTATCACCTTACATCTCTTGCAACACCAAACTTCTATTCCCTTATATGTACCATTCAGTTTCATTCCTTCACTCATGAATTCCCTTGCTTGAGTGCCTTTATTCTCTCTCTCTCTCTCTCTCTGTCTCTCTCTCTGTCTCTCCCCTCTCTCTCTTACACACACACACATCACACATTGACACTAACTCACTCACATATACTCCATATTGCCACTCTATAAGGCTTAAACTTTTAAGTGCCCCCTATGAGAAGTCTTTCCTAATACCAGCCATTCAAACCATTAGGTTAGGTACTTTTCTCTTTGTCTCTGTAGCATCCTATGATGTATCCATTAAACCCTTTCTCAGAATATGTTCAAAATGTTTCATGTTAAGTTCTGCTATTTCTCTCTCTGGTATGGGTCTCCTTAGCACCAGGATTAATTTCTGTATTCCAAGACTAAAACACATGACCTTGCACTGTAAGTACTTAAAGTGTTTTTTGGGACCAAATCAACTTCTCCTGAACTAGATTGATGGACCTAATCCCTAATTAGTAATCCCTAGTTTCTCTCCATGCAGGTTATTTTTTATGAAATGTGATTTGAGAGACCCCAGTAACCCAGCCAATCCTTGCCCACCTGAACTAGTCAGTGCAACCCAGGTCTTCTCCCTGGATACCCAGTGCTCTCTAAGTTACATTCCAGGTTTGTGAGCGATGCCCTAGGATTGGACAAATCATACCTCATACTTGACTAGACACTCTACCTATGTGTGTTTATTGAATCTTCATGAACACCTTAAGGGGGAGGTTTTACTCTTCTCAATTTTACATTTGAAGAAATGGGCTCAGCGAGAGTATATCTAAGATTCCACAGCCACTCTAGAGCAGAGCTGAAACTCAAATCAGGTCTGTGTCCCCAAAGAATGAACTCTACCAGTTAACCTCACACCTCCCTGGCTAGTGTATGGCTGGTCATTGGCAGATCAGAAAACAAAAGAGAATTTTAACAAATGAGCCAATATGTCTCCCACCCTAAAAGATTTTAAAGGGGTTAGCCTAAAACCCCAATGGGTGTCCTTCTTTCTGGTGCCTGGCTCCTATTGGGTAGATATGCAGTAAAGGGAGGGGCATAAATTCAAGCCAGCACATTTCTCATGAAGAAGCAAGCCCACAAAAGTCACATAATGTCTTGGGTAACAAGAATCTGAAGCAGATGTGTTGAGAGTTTCTTGATCAGCCATGTGCTCATTCAATCATGAAGAAGGCAGAAGTTATCTTCAATTGCAGTTCATGTGACCCCCCCTCAGCCTTTCCCTATCTTTGCTGTTCGTACCTCCCCACACACAATCCATCCCCACGTTGCAGAGATTCTCCACGTTAAATGTACTGATTTAATTTGAAGTCACCTTCTAGTCATAAATTTGCTGATTTCTCGCTTTGTGATCTTTGGTGAGAAAAGAAGATTAACATTTGTAAACATTTTTCATATGCAAAATTAGAGTACACATATTTTCTCTGGTTCTTTTAAAAAATAAAAATACCAAGAATTGAGGACCATGGAAGGAAGCAAGTACCTTAATGCATGGATGGTAAGGATTCGATCCAACTTTTCTAGAGGGTGACTTGATAACACCTAAAACAACTGGAAAAAAATGTGTACACTTGGACTCAGTAATTCTATTTCTGGGAAATTCCTAAGCTAGAGATATCACATCATGGCCCACAGGCCAAATTCAGCTCACTAACTATATCTGTAAGTTTTCCTGTAATACAGCTACACCTATTCTGTCACATATCACCTATGGCTGCTTGTATGTTACAAGGGCAGAGCTGAGTCTTTCCAACAGAGACCACATGGCCCACAAAGCCCAAAATATTTACTATTTGGACCTTTATGGTAAAAGTCTGCTGACCCCTGCTACACGGTCATGAAAATATCACTGGGCCACTGCTGATTCAGGTCCTTGCATGAGCCACCACTGTGCTTCTTCTAAGGACAGGGCTTCCACCCTTGGCCCCAAGCCTGTGGCCATAATGTCCTTAGTTTTCAGGCCCAGAGATCTCCAAGCTCAGCTTGTTCAGCTCCATCTGGAACCAAAGGGCAAGTGCTGCCAGGGGTGCCATATCAGACATAGCGGCTCAATCAACTGTGTACCAGTAATGCATAGTCTTCCTCCCAGCCTAGAACAGGGGTCCTTTTTCTTTTCTTTCTTTCTTTCTTTCTTTATTCATTTATTTAATTTTTTTGGCTGCATTGAGTCTTTGCTGCTGCATGCGGGTTTTCTCTAGTTGCTGATAGTGGGGGCTACTCTTTTTTCCCCCTATTTAGATACCCAGAATAAAAGTTCTCATTTCCTTCCTTCCCTGAACTCTTTGAGAGCATCTGGATCACCATAGCAGAGACGAGATTTGCAAAGCTCATTTCCCCTAACAAGGAGCACTGGTTGCCTCTGGTGGTAAACCCCCTCCTTCCATTTGGGGAAAGGGAGCCTCGTTCTTGACTCAAAAGAGAATCATCTTAATGGATAAAGAAGAGGTGGCATATATGTATACACAATGGAATATTACTCAACCATAAAAAAGAATGAAATGATGCCATTTGCAGCAACATGGATGGACTTGGAGATGATCATAGTAAGTGAAGTAAGCCAGACAGAGAAAGACAAATATCATATGATATCACTTATATGTGGAATCTTTAAAAAATTATATAAATAAACTTATTTACAAAACAGAAATAGACTCACAGACTAGAAAACAAACTTATGGTAACCATAGGGGAAAGAGGGTAGGGCAGGGATAAATCAGGAGTTTGGGATTAGAAGGTACAAACTACTATATATAGAATGGATAAACAACAAGGTCCTACTGTATAGCACAGGGAACTATATTCAATATCCTGTAATAAACCATTATGGAAAAGAATATGAAAAAGAATATATGTATATATATACACACATATATACATATACATATACATATACATATACATATACATATACATATACATAACTGAATCACTTTGCTGTACACCAGAAACTAACACAATGTTGTAAATCAACCATACTTCTATTTAACAAAATTAAAAACTGAATCATCTTTTCAAGGATGACTATTGTAGCCTGTAGCTCTTTTTTCACCAGAAGAAAAAAAATGTTAAATATTTAACATGGCACCCTGCTATATCTGTATTCATTTTATAATTGAAAAAGCAATTTAAAAAACTAATAAAAAGAAAAAAGCCTAGTTCACAGGTGGTTTTGAGGACGAGTTAAGATTACACAAAAAAATAGCTTTTATAAGCTCTAACATGCTTCACAGATACAAGGTGGAATTATTATTAATAAAAGGTGATATTCTAAACAACAAGAGGCAATTATTATTCACATTGCAAAAGTTATCTTTAAACCCTGCCATAAATTTCATTTAAAGAATTAAGCTCACAAAATAAACCATACATATAAATAAATGTGTATGTAAGTATCATTTTTTCCCCAAAGGATGTCTTATGAGAATTTAATGAACCCCTAAAACAGATAAAAACAAGGCTGTTCTTTTGAACACAGCCTTACCCACTAGCTATCCCCAAATTTACTGAACTGGTTGACAGGACATCTCAGAAAGACTCTGGAGTTCTGCAGAAAATTCACAAAAACAGAGAGCTGCCAGTTCGGTAACTTATGGAAAGTTGACACTGGAAGAAAGCTTGGGGACTCTTTTGAGCCTATTCCTCATTTCCCAGATCAGGAACTGATTTCGAAAGAAAAGAGGGACTTTGCTCGCAGCCGCAGAGAGCTAGCTGGTGAATGGACCTGGATTCAAACTTCTGTGCTCCACAAGGAAACTCTTCTCTACCCCCCTCCCCACTCCCACCCCCCCCAGAGAAGGAAAAACAGAAATATTCCTGAGATAGAAAGTGAGATCCACCTGGAGAAGGCACAGAAGACTTTAGATTCAAAAAGAGAAGGGTGACTCCCTGACCCTCCTGAGAGCTTTGCAGAGACCAGTTCACCCTACACTGAGGAGGAGGCATCCAGCACTCCCAGAGCCGCCAGGTCCTCACACCATTCATCACTCCTTTCTGAGCCACTTTCCAGACCTACAACTGGACTCCACTTCCTGACAGGTTGTATATCGTTTCCGTCTCTGAGCTCAGCGTTCATTTTTCTCCCATTTATAGCCCTGCCGTACCCTTTGGCTAAACACTAACCACACTTCTCCCACTTTGCCTGATCCAAACCAGGCTATAGGCATCGGCACACTGGTTCCCTATGGGTGGTCCCTCCCAGACCTTTACCTTCCAAATATGACTCCGTCAAGACTGATGGGGAACCTTTTCTGCAAGACCAAATGCCTGCACCGTGTGAAAGAGAGGTTTGGACTCTTCCTGCCCCACTCCCCAAGATCACCCATTTACTGAATTCTGCCCTCACAACTGGAGAGTCAGCACCTACGTATCACCAGCAGATAATTCACACTCACACGCATCAGTTTGGGCACCTCTTACTCTGCGGGCAGGATCTGCCCTCAGACTAATTTAATGTCGCTTGGTACTTACAAAAGATCGTTCAGCTTTAAAATTGACTCACAAGCACATATTAATTGACTAGACTTGCCGGCTCCAAATATTTTTCCCTCTACCTCCCAAGCCTCTGGGTATTTATGCAAGTTCTGCATGCTCCATGCAGAACTTTCAGCCTCTCACTTGGAAAGCTGATGAGAGCTCAGGGAATCCCAGTCTGTCATCTGGACCCTCATAGATTATCCTCTTGCAGAGTCTCAAAGGAGCACTGTTTCCAGGAGCTTCAGAGAAACAAAGACAGTATACATAGAATTTTTCTTTTTTTTTTTTTTTTGCGGTTCGCGGGCCTCTCACCGTTGTGGCCTCTCCCGTTGCGGAGCACAGGCTCCGGACACGCAGGCTCCGCGGCATGTGGGATCCTCCTGGACCAGGGCACGAACCCGTGTCCCCTGCATCGGCAGGCGGACTCTCAACCACTGCGCCACCAGGGAAGCCCATACATAGAATTTTAAATTCAGAAAGATTGGGATTCAAAATCCAGAATACCCACTGGGAAAAATACCTAATCTCTGAGCCCCAGGTATTTAATAGGTAAGACAGAAATGACAAGACCTGAATGAGTTGATATTAGGATGAAAAAGTAAAGAATCTGATGGTTTCAGGGTGATAGCCAGAACCTAAGAAGCGACACTTACTGATTATTTAATGTTTTCTATGGTATAACTTAACTCTGTGAGTTAGGTCTAATTGCAGCCATCAGTTTAAAGATGGGGAAACTGAGGCACAGGGAGATTGAGTAGCATGGATTGGAGCCTGGACAGCCTGGTCCCAGAGCCTGACCTCTGATGACCACACCGCCCCCATCTTGATAGTGGTTCTCAATGGATGGCAGTATCAATATCAACATCGTACCAAGGAGGGTGGTCCAGCTCTTCTGAATTAGGGATCCTGGTGGGGACACATCCTATTCTCTGCTGCCCTATGCCTGGCCCCCCGGTGATTTTCTTGAATTCGGACAAACAAAACCTTATTTGGGTTTTACAGTTTCTGAAAATCATCATCATCATCTAACATAAAGAGTTTTGCACACATTTTTTTTTTCTGTTTTTGGTAGTTTTTGGCCATTTGTAGAAAGAGAAAATTCCTGGAAACAGGCAATCTGTGTTGAGCCCCAGCTCTGCTCTCCTCATCTCCTGCCTCTTCTGTGGAAACTGTTTTCTCACCTGTAAAAATAGGATCATTGCATCTTAACTCAAGGGAATGCTGGAAAGGAAAAAGATGATGCTAAGGTTCTCTGTTAACTCAAAAGTTCTCAGAGTCTTTTACTGGGTAATTTGTGACACCTTCTAACCGAGTGATTTACTGGGACAGATGTCCACTTGGAAGGAAGAGAGCATAAACTCTCAACCCCCCAGGGTCCTGAATTTACCCAAGCTCCCTGAAACCCGGCAGTTGTGTCTCTTCTTCCTCTTTGCGGTATGCGGGCCTCTCACCGTTGTGGCCTCTCCCGTTGCGGAGCACAGGCTCCGGACGCGCAGGCCCAGCGGCCATGGCTCACGGGCCCAGCCGCTCCGCGGCATATGGGATCCTCCCAGACCGGGGCACGAACCCGTATCCCCTGCATCGGCAGGCGGACTCTCAACCACTGCGCCACCAGGGAGGCCCTCTTCTTCCTCTTTGGCAGTAATATTACAGCCTTTTATTTGTTCAATTAACCTGTTTGGCGGTACCTACTATTTGCCAGATCCTGTGTGAGGTTACAAAAACATCAAGATGAATAAAACAAACCCTGCGAGGGAACAGCCCAGCATGTGATACATGCAATGATGGCAGAATTGTTGCTTAGGAAATAGAGTGATTCACTGTGAAGGGAATCAGGAAACATTTCAAGGAGAAGGCAAACTTCCTGGCTGGATTTTAACGACTGAATAGGTGGCTGGGGAGTTGGGGATGGGGGTGAGGGTCCAGGGCTGGAAAGGGCCTTCCTAGCAGAAGGAACAGAGTGTGGGAAGGTATGGCCCCATGAAGCATCATGATGTGATGAGAAAACTGCTAACAATTCTGTTTGTTAGACTTAATTATGTCTGGGAGGAGCCATGCTAGGTGCAAAGAGCTAGATCCGGAAGGGCCTTGGATGCCAAGACTCAGGAGCTTGGAATTTCCTTCTCTATGCAGCATGTGTAGAAAGGTTACCTTGCCTGGATCATGTCTGTCTGAATCCTAGGAGCTGCTGGCACTCTTAGACCTGCTTCTCTGACAAGACACTTCTCCCCTTTACCGAGTAACCCCCATCCATGCCCTGAGTGGGTTCTGCCCCTTTCCTCCAGCACCCCTGCCCCCCCTACCCTCAAGGTACCTGAAGTGCTTACGGCAGCAGAAAGTGGTTTCTCCCCAGAGCAGTGGAAAAATAAGCTGCTGAAAGGTTTATTTCCCTGCTCAGAATATTTTTACAAGCAAATCCACAAAGCTTGTCACCACGCACTCAACTATTTTTAAGCTTACTGACCAGATCTTCTGGATAGGCCCTTGGGGACAGTAAGTGGTGGCGGGGAGGTGGGAGTTGCTCTTGGCTCTGGGTAGGCTGGGTCTTCTGGGAGCCCTGGATTTGGTTTGGCCAGAGAACATTTCTGGGGGAGGGAGCGGGGGTGAAGTGGAAGCAATGACCCCCCTTGCCTGTGTGCCTTATTCATCTTTTATGGCCATCAAGGACCCCAACCCCTTACCTTCCAAGGGAAAAGGGGCTGCCAGGTGAAACGAAGCCGAGATTCTGCTTTCCTCAAGGCCACTGTGTCATGGATTCAGGATGCAGACAAGGGGGCTTTAACTGGTTTTGTATCATACGCGGGGGCCTGGGTCATGACTCAGCTGAACAAATTCCTCTCTCTTCTCCCACACTGACCAAAGCCTCAGCCATTTGCAGCTGGTGGGCGGATGGCTGAAAATCCAGAAAGGGCAGAGCTGTGTGGGTGACAGGGCATTCTCAGAGTTTCCAATAATGATGTTTATCAGCTCCTGAGGTCCCAAAGCCAGACCAAAAACAAGGTCAAGTGAAAACGATCCAGATTTTTCTGGTAACTAAGGTTGACTTTGTCACCTTTTGTCTAAATAATGGGGAAGAGTGGCTGTTTATAAAAAGTCACAGCACATTCATCAGGCAAAGCAGGGGTCCTCAGATTGCATGGGTGTAATAACATTAATAATAGTCTCTTGGCCTGTTTTAACAGGGTTTACAAGATGTGTGTCACGTGTGTCCCTCCAGAGAAGCTGATGGGTATGACCATGGCATCTTCCTCATTTTACAAATGAAACAGTTTATGCAAACACCTAAATGCTGCAGGGTAAATACCAGGATGCCGAGCTTCTGAATCCTAGTTAAGATTGTATAAGTATACATGGTACAGAGCATGCAGAAAAACATTTTAAAGAGTATGTTTAGTAATAGAAGCACAAAGACTACTATTTCTCTGAAGTTCAGAGAGGTGATGTAAACTTCTGAATGAAACAAAATCTGTAAATGGCAAAGCCAGGACTTCAAACTAAGTCTGTCTGGTGCAACACATGTAGTTTCTTCCCCCTTTCTATAGTGCTTTCCCTACTCCTTTATTTTTGTTAGCATTCAAATTTTATACAGTGTTCCCCATCTGGCATACTTCTGAGGTTTGCAGGGATGGAGGGTGCCTATCTGCTCTGAGTATATTTCTTTTCAGCTAAATCGGGGTCAGACATTACTATTCTAAAAGGTCACAGGCCATTGCCTTCCTGAGAGGCTATTTCTCTGCGTGTCCCTGCCCTTGCCCCCCACAGTGCTCCTGGGACCTCATCTTGTCCCTGTACTCTTGTCCTCAGTTCCAGGGCCCCAAAGAAAGGTATTTAGTCATTTCATCTAGGCAATTAAACTACTTTATTAAGCAAACCCCCTTAGCTTGCTTTGTTACATTACCCCTCCCACCAACTCTCCATCTCTAATCAGTAAGGAAAAACTCACAGTCAGTGGCTTTTTCTTAAAAATGAGAAAAGAGTTCCCCAGAAAGCTTCACAATCTGGTCCCGTGTCCACTTCCAAACCAATCACTGGCAAAGGGAATGGACAAGAAGAAACTAATAAGGATTTTCTTCTAGAGCAAGGGATAGGATCACCCTCCCTGAGCTTTATGGGGTAGGGTTGACATCTGAACAAGATCAGAGCTGTAGATGCAAGAAAATGAGGAGAAGGCATTTAGAACACCTGTATTCGTCCTTAACTGCACTAACAATCTACAAATCTTTGTGGCTTCCTTTTATGAAAATTTATTTCTCATTTACTCTGAGTCTGATGTAGGCCTGGCAGCTCACCTTTATGGCTCTCCCCCAGTGATTTATGTATCCAGAACCCTTCCAGCCTATGTTTCTGCCAACTCAAAGCCTCCTCTTCCAGCTGCAGGGGTGAAGGGTCAAGGGGAGGCACACTTGAGACTTAACCACCTCCCCTGGAAGTGACTATATTACTTCCACTCACATTCCATTGGTCAGAAATAGTCACATGACAAACCCCCACGCAGGGGAGGCTGGGAAATGTCTAGGAGAGCAAGGGTATCAGTAATACTAGCAGGTTATGGGCAATTCACAGCGCCATGAGTGTGTTTCCTTCAACAAGCGTTGTCTCATGCAAGTCTCCACTCTTAAGAAAACAAAATTGATCAGATATTCTGACTTTATCATCTCTTCGTAAATCTGCAACCGTTCCATTCCAACTCTTTAGGTCAGGTTCAGTATGTAATACCTGTGCCTCCCTCTTGACCCAATTCCTTTCCTCTGGCATTTACTTAAAACACAAATGGTAGTGTAATATGCAGATAATTTTTTTCCATTGCCCAAAGAAAACACCAAGGATTAAAGCTTTTTTACCCTTGTAACTTACCCATCTCCCTTTATCTGCTTTGATTTAACATCTCTATACATGTTATACTTTGACCGATTTTAGTCTCAAAATTTTGTTTCCCTAAGTTTAAAAAACACAATTCTCCAAGCTTTTTTTTTTTTCAAATAAAACTCTTCTTCCTCATCATTTTCTCTCTGATTTGGCAGACAAGCAAGAATTATGTCATAGCCTTGTGGTCTGAGTCTCTTTGACCGAGGCTTGTCAGAGATGGAGCTAAGAATGAGGAAATGTGGATGGTTTCCAGTTGAATTCTATGGTTTTCTTCCTGTGGTAGCCTTTTGCCTCCAGAAAATTCTAGGGAAATCCAGTGTGGGCCATGGCTGACAGGAAATTAAAGGTTCCAATTCTATTCCCAGTAGAGAGCAGGCCTTGTTGCTAAACCACAGTTAGTTAATGGAGAGGAACCAACCTTTGCTTGGCTCAAAGTCACAAAGACACGATCAAGCTCTGAGTGCACATGGGAGGCTCAAGGTCAAGAACCAAGACACAGTCTCTAATTCAAATGAGTTTTTCTCTAGTGGACTTTGAATTTTCCAAAATGGCATTCCTAATACTCCCTGTCTTAACTGAAATTACCATATATCTCCATGAAAAGAGCATGGGTCCCAACATCAGGCTAAATTAATCAAGAGAGATGCAATTTGTACCCAGCTTTGCTATGAACTAGCTCTGGGACCTTGAGCAAAATTGTCCCCTCTGTGAGTCTGTCTGCTCACTGAGCATTAGAGAAACTTTAGGGACCTGTCCAATGTGAGGGGCCATATCTAGTTTACCTCTGTCCAAGTCTTTAGCACATGGTCTGATTCTTGACAGCATAATTAATGATCATGGAATGATTAATAAATAACATTGCATTTGTCTGCTCGGGCTGCCATAACAAAACACCACAGACTGAGTGACAACAGAAATTTATCTTCTCACAATTCTGGAAGTTAGAAGTCCAAGATCAAGGTGTTTTTAGAATTGGTTTCTAGTGAGGTTTCTCTTCTTGGCTTGTGGATGACTGCCTTGTCATTGTGTCTTCACACGGTCTCTTCTCTTTTCAGAGAGAAAGAGTGAAATCTCTGGTGTCTCTTCCTCTTCTCAGAAGGACATCCATTCTATTGGATTAGGGCTCCACCCTTATGACCTTGTTTAACCTTAATTGCCTCCCTACAAATACAGTCGCTTTGAGGGTTAGGTCTTCAACACAGGAATTTGGGAGTTGGGGGGAGGAGGACACATTTCAGTCCATAACAGAGATCTGTGGATTTCTTTCTTTAAATCTTGTAATGCAGCAATATGACCTTAATTCACTACATTTCTTTTGTAGAAATTCATGTAGGCTCTACATGCTGTTCTCATATGGATTATTATTATCAACATTGTCAAATGTAAACAATTGTCACTGCAGGTAACTCAGAAACATTTAGGTAGTTGAGCTTTAAAGACAATTTTAATGATATTTTCACTGTAGAGAAGATTTCCAGTTCTGCTAGCCTTGGGGTATGATAACAATCTCACACTTATTTTGTCACAGAAGTTAAAATTGGATCCTTTTGTGTACATGCTGACAAAAGTTTTCTATCCTTGAGATAATGTGTCTTAAAATACATACAGATTGTTTTTTGATATTTGTGATTTAATTTTGAAAGTTTATAAGGACCTTATTACTTTGCTAAAAGAGAATTGCCAACAATTTGATTCAGGAGAAGCTTTTACTGTTTCAAATCCTTTCACATCTTATTCAGGTATAGGTTCAAATCAGAGAGAGAGAGAGAGGGAGAGAGGGAGGGAGGGAGGAGCAAATGACATTATCCACCCTAATGTGAAAACTGTCTGTGAAATGTAAATGCAGGTCCCAAGTCCTCGGAAAGGTACTCTGATATTGATCAAGGTTGCTCATATTACTTGTACTGTGGGATCATTTAAGTGCAAATGAGATCTCTAGGTGCAAAATATGATAGAAGACCTTCCTTCAGTATCAAATGAAGGTGATGAAGGTAATCATGTGAATATTATTGTGTTTGGATTAATGTAATATATTCTAATCTTTTACATTTGTAAGGCAATTCATTACTACCATTAAAATCCTATTTGAGAGTCTGCTGCATTTACAGAAAATCCACCACATCTCACATACATTTTGTATGTCATCAGGGACCCTAGGTAAAACAGCCCTGCAATATTTTTGGCAGGATATATTTTATTTTAATGAGTAATTAGTTACTTTCCAAGTTTATCTAAAAGCAGATGTTCGAATTCACCTTTGAGGGCTGATGGTGCCTTTGTCTGGGGGAGAGGGGAATTCAGCCCTTTACTGAACCTTTTATTTCCCAAAGATAAGGTCAAAATCCCATTTTATTTCAAGACAATGAGAAAAGAAAGTGTTCTTTGCATAATGGCGTACAGTTGGTCAGCGTTGTGGGTAGATGTGCAGCTCTGCAGATTATTTTTTCCGTTCATGAAGTCATCGTGTGATTTTTTTCCTTTCTTGGGGAATTTCAGATGAGCTCTGGACTAAATTCAGGGAGATCCACTGTAGTAGTAATATTCCCTCATATGGTAATTTCTTGGGCCAGACAGTTTGCAAATTGCTTTGGACATTTTAACCCAATTAACCCTTGTAGGAACCTTAAGAGACAAGCACTATAGGATCCTCTCTCTACAGAGGAGTAAACTAAGACACAGAGAAATAACTTACCTGGGTTCACACAGCTAGTAAGCAGCAGAAACTGGATTCAAACTCAGGTATCTTGATGGACACTCTAACTGGGAAGAGGTTAGCTGGCCTTTGCATCCCAGTGACCCACTGAGATGGGTGGGTGGGGTAAGGAGGAGGGTGGGGGTAAGGAAATAGACATCTAATTTAGAACTCCATTGAAGGGATTTCCAGTCATAAATAGTCTTGGATAGGGTTTAAGAGAGACCCATACGTTACTAAAATCCATTCTAAGGCTAGTGACACTTAATAAAATAGCAAATTTTATTCTTCTATGTATTGAGTGCTACGTTCTTTACATGCATTATCTCATTTATTCCTTAGAACAGTGTGGAGTGTCATTGAAAAAGGAAATCAGAAACCAACACATGGTAGCTTTGTCGATTTAGGCTTCAGGGATTGTGCAAGAGAAAAGAATCCAGTGAATCCAGATACAGGTTGGAAAGCTGTAAGGTGAATAGAGGTGAAAGGTTCACGACTCAGGTTGGGAAAAAGGTGAGTGGGTTCTTGTCAGATGTGGGCAACATGGATCATGGTTGTCTTAATACACTTTAAGGACAAGACTGAGCCTCCAAAATTGATCAGATGATAGGACCAATGCTTCATGTCATGGTTGAGTCATGAAAATAAGAGCTCAATTTTGTTCCATGCCAGGAGAAAGCTGACTTTGTGGAAAGTTTAGATCCTGATGTCCAGAATATAATCTACTCTAGGTAGTCACAGTAAGCTATAAATTGTAGTTCAGAAAAATGAAAAGATGAAATAGGAATTTAACAAAATAAACAAACGTCAATGACAGTCAAGTGATTTCTTTACTGGACTACATTTCTTTTTTTTCTTTTTTTTATTGGGGTATAGTTGCTCTACAATGTTGTGTTAGTTTCTGCCGTATAGTGAAGTGAATCAGCTATATGTATACATATACCCCCTCCCTCTTGGACCTCCCTCCCATCCCCCCACCCCACCCCTCTGGTTCACCCCTGAGCCCCGAGCTGAGCTCCCTGCACTTTACAGCAGGTTCCAACTAGCTATCCACTTTACACATGGTAGTGTATATACGTCAATCCTAATCTCCTAATTAATCTCCCCTCCCCCCACCCAGTGTACACCGTCCGTTCTCTATGTCTGCATCTCTATTCCTGCTCTACATTTCTTATACACAGTTGAAAGGAGACAGATACAATTGTCCCGCCCCACCCCCCATGGGTACCATGCAAATATCTCTAGCTAGTTAGCTAGCTATCCATATCTATCCACACACACATATGTACACTAAAGTATATACTATTAACAATCAGAATCAGTGACTATAAAAGCAAGTCCTAGAGGGATCAGATGTTGCTGGTTTTGAAGATGCAGGAAGGCACCATGAGCCTGGGAGTGCAGGACGCCTCTAAGCTGGAAAAGCCAAGAATCATATTCTCCCCTAGAACTTCCAGAAGGAACACAGCCCTGCCAACACCTTGATTTTCACCCAGGGAGGCCTGCATTGGACGTCTGACCTCCAGAACTGAGGCGCTAATGTGGGGTGTAAGTGACGGCTCACCTGATCCCAGGCTGGAGGGTTGCCTCTCTCTTGCCCCCATGAGTCAGAGGGGCATCAAACCACAACATGAGGTTTAACTGCGAAGCCCAACCCCTTTCACAGATGGAACAAGGCTGCTATTACGAGGGAATCAACAGACGGCAAGTGCGAGGTGAGATTCATGCCCTGTGGTTTCCCCCCGGTAGGAAGACGTGGTGACACCTCCAGGCTCATCTTTCCATCAACGTTTACTTCCCAGGAGCCCCTCTTCAGTCTCATGGTCTTTTTATTAGAGAACTGTTTCGCCTCCTTGGCTCTGCACAAATGTTTTCTACATATTAAACAATAACTTCTGAAAAATGGTACAAATGAACTTATTTACGAAACAGAAATAGAGTCACAGATATAGAACAAACTTATGGTTACCAGGAGGGAAAACGGGGGCAGGGCGAGAAGGTAGAAATTTGGAGATTGGGGTTGACATATACACACTATTTTATATATATATATATATATATATATATATATATATATATATATATATATATATATATATATATATTAGATAATTAATAAGGCCCTACTGTATAACACAGGGAACTCTACTCAGTACACTGTAATGGTCTATATGGGAAAAGAATCTAAAAAAGAGTGGATATATGTATATGTATAACTGATTTACTTTGCTGTACACCTGAAACTAACACAACATTGTAAATCAACTATACACCAATAAAAATTAGAAAATAAATTGAAAAATTGAAAAAAATTAAATAGTAAACTTTGAGTCTCCCACATCCTGGTGTGCTCCAGACTCACAGACCACATTTTTCAAACACACACACACACACACACACACACACACACACACACACACACACACACACGAGACCTGAATCGGTACTGGTTGACTGCCGGCAAAATAAAACAACTTTTTTTTTTTTTTGCGGTACGCGGGCCTCTCACTGTTGGGGCCTCTCCCGTTGCGGAGCACAGGCTCCGGACGCTCAGGCTCAGCGGCCATGGCTCACAGGCCCAGCCGCTCTGCGGCATGTGAGATCTTCCTGGACCGGGGCACGAACCTGTGTCCCCTGCGTCGGCAGGCGGACTCTCAACCACTGCGCCACCAGGGAAGCCCTAAAACAACTTTTAACTGTTAAAAAAATCAGAATCAGATCAACTGGGTCCCTGCCCTTCAGGGCAGCAGGTAATGCTCTGGTATCCAAGGAGTTGCTAGGCAGGGGAAGAAGAGAGAGTTGGTACCAACAACAAAAACCAAAAATCTTCCAACAGCAAAGTTTCCACTGTAGCAACAAGGAGCCAAGTTAGGATGTTTGGGGAACACTGAGCTTTAGATGATAATTAACCCACTGTATCTGCATCTCAGAACTCCAGCCTCTTGCAGGATAACTTGGGCTCCTGGATTCTCCTGGTGTAGAACATGAGCAACTCAGCATCATTTCAGACAGAATGGTTTCAGCCTGTCTTCATGAGCCTCACACTTTTCCAGGACACTTAACTCCAAGTTCTACGAACTGCCTCTTAAGTTGGTGAATGAGTTGTGTTACCAACTATTCATTTTACTACTGATTTCCTCTACAAGACAACCTCAGAAAATGATTGCCAAGCAGTTTTAAATTTGGTATTCTCCTGTGAATCCTAGAGCCAGACTCCTCATTCGTGTAGCAATAACTAAGGGTTGCTATTTCAGAACAGACATAGAAAGATGCTCCCAAAACTCAGAGATGACATCACCTTTTCAGAATTAAACTAAGGCAATTGACACATTTAATAAGGCACACAAGGATTTCCTGATCCAGCCCATATTTATATTTCCAGCCACATCTCTTGCAACTCCCATGTACACACATGCCGTCTTCCAGCCAATCTGGGAAACTTACACTTTCCTGAATCCATCACACCTTCGTGTACTTCCTGACTCTTCACAGATGTTCCCTCTGCCTCTAGGGCTCCTCTGAGCCCATCACTCACCTGGTTAACAGCACACCTCTCAGTCCTTGGCTCAGGCAGATCACTTACTCTTAGAAGTATCTGTTTACCACTGTCACCTGCCTCCAAGTTGCCTTCACTTTTCTTCTTCCGTGTTCTCCCACTCGCCTCCTCTATTCCCCAATGGAAAACATCTACTGTAGAATTTAGAATGCATAGTAGATCCCCTATTATAGAACTCAGAGTCATCACCATTAATTTCCTTCTCTGTCTCTCACAAGACTTGATGGACAGAATACATCTCATTCATATATGAATTCCTAGGGTCCTGTCTAGGCCGTGGCTCAGAGTTGAGACTCAATGTATGCTTGCCGAAATGATGAAAGAATGAGATGGTATGTGAGAAATATGACTGAGAAGGGTCCAGAAGCTCCAAGTAAAATCAAGATAAATGTGCTAGATCCTCTGAAATGGAATATAACCAAACCCACCTCACATAGTACACACGGTGTAAATAGATTCATTTCCTCAAAAGCACAGATGTTTCCATTTGTACCCCTCTAATGGTTTTATGATCTGGCTGCAATTTCCCTTCTAATCTTATCTTGCATTCCACCTCCTCTCTCTCAGAAAATGTTTCAGCCAAACTGGATTTCTTTTAGTGTCTGGAAGGCACCATCTTCTGCCTTCCTTCCAGCCTGTGCACCTGTTCCCCATTCTTCCATGTCTCCCAATGCTTCCCCCATCCCAAGTCTTTGGCCTTAACAACTTCTATTAGTTTTTCAGGTCTCAGCTCAGACAAGGCCTCCTACTGGAATGTAGTTAAGGCCTTATCTAAAACTACAGACCAGAGTTAGATGTACCTTCTCTGTCTTCCCATAGAACCCCACATTTTCTTTCATAATGTTACTTATCACACTGATTATAATACTCTATTTGTTTGTTTGTGTTTACTTTTTATTTCCCCAACATCTAACAGAGTACATATCATATAACTGAAGTGTATGTAATATTTTCAGAAGATTAAATGACAAAAATTGGAAGGAGAAAAGGAAGGAAAGGTAACAGGATATTTTAATAGGATTCTGCCTCATTTTCATCTAGGTCCCCAAAACAATGGGTGTCAGAGACTCGGCGATTTCAACATAAGATGTTTGCCCATCTATGCAGGACTGGGAAAGGAGGTGGCTTACAATCTATCCTAAAGGAATAAATGATTTCAGTTGGGCTTTAGAGATGGATTGTCACTGAAGCATACCATGAACTCTAATTTCAAGCTCACCCCAAGATAGGGATGATTAACCCTTCACCTCAAGCTAACTCAATTTTAAGACCACAGAGCCTACACATATTTCCTGGAGTTTGGGAACAGTCAGAGGGCTGGTGACCGATCAGTTTGACATGCCTGAGAATTTTAAAGAGAAGGAGGTTGGCTGAAGCAGCCTGTAGAGCCAAATAGAGCAGGTTGGGGAGTCACTGCACACTGACTCATCATCGGTCCAAGAAAGGGGGAAAATGAGCCAGTCAGGGGGCATTTGAACAGGCTTTGTTTGAAAGAGGTGCCAGGAGGGATGATGCAAATTCACCAAAGATTGTGTAGAGGGTGGTGGCCTCCTAAGTGACCAGCTAGAGGAGATGCATTCATCCATGTCATTCATGGAAGAGAGAAATCCCCAGAAAAGAGACAGAGGCAAATAGGTCTCCAGCTATGCACAGAATGCTCCATAAGAGAGTTACTTTTAAACTATTTCCAAGGCCATAAAACACTGATGCCAGCATACAGCAATGCTAGTCTCCAAACCTTTTCCTGACCAGCTCACCTCTCCATCCTTGACTCAGTTTTGCTCCTGAAGGAATCAGAAACAGAATTTTCTACAAATGAGAAGGAGAATTAAAACTGTAAGGTGGAGAAAAAGATTTAAAACAACTGATCAAAGAATACCCACACTTCCATTACTCTGGGAGACAGATCAAAAAAGATATTGCTGCGATTTATGTCAGAGAATATTCTGCCTATGTTTTCCTCTAGGAGTTTTATAGTGTCTGGTTTTACCTCCCACAAGTCAAAATGGCTAGCATCAAAAAATCTATAAGCAATAAATGCTGGAGACTTGTGTAGAGAAGGGAACCCTCCTACACTGTTGGTGGGAATGTAAATTAGTACAGCCACTATGGGGAACAGTATGGAGGTTCCTTAAAAAACTAAAAACAGAGCTACCATATGACCCTGCAATTCCACACCTGGGCATATATCCAGAGAAAAACATGGTCCAAAATGATACATGCACCCCAATGTTCATTGCAGCACTACAGTGAACAAGACATGGAAGCAACCTAAATGTCCATCAACAGATGAATGGATAAAGAAGATGTGGTACATATATACAATGGGATATTACTCAGCCATAAAAAGGAATGAAATAATGCCATTTGTAGCGACATGGATGGACCTAGAGATTCTCATACTGAGTGAAGTAAGTCAGAGAAAGAGAAATATCTATGATATGACTTATACACAGAATCTAAAAAGAAATGATGCAAATGAACATATTTACAAAACAGAAACAGACTCACAGACTTAGAGAATGAACTTACGGTTACGGGTTGGGGGGAAGGATGGAGGGAAGGGATAGTTAGGGAGTTTGAGACTGACACGTACACACTGATATATTTAAAACTGATAACCAACAAGGACCTACTGTTATAGCACAGGGAACTCTGCTCCATGTTATGTGGTGGCCTAGATGGGAGGGAAGTCTGGAGGAGAATGGATACATGTATATGTATCGCTGAGTCGCTTTGCTGTGCACCTGAAACTATCAAAACATTGTCAATCGGCTATACTCCAATATAAAATAAAAAGTTAAAAAAAAATACCCACACTTACACCCCTTACCTATTGTGGGCTTTCTGAGCTAAGAAGTGGGGGGAAACTTAGATTTTAATGAAGTTCAGCATTTTGACTGCTGAAGGAAACTGGATATTTTGATTACTGAAACGAAATTATATTGTGATTTGTAATGGATAGAAGGCACATTTTCTTTAAGAGTGAGCAGATCAGCTGTTGGTCTGCCAGAGATTTTTATCCAAAGGGTCAGGGATAGAAGAGGCCAGGTGGGGTCCACAGGTGTAGCTATGAGAAAAAAGACAGTCATTTTCTGGTTGTATCCCACCTATTCTGCTCATGAAACATGCTAGGAGCAGAAGAAAAGAAGGGAGGGAGGGCGAAAAAGTGTTTCAAGATAGACATTGTCCCGTTAATATAAACATACCAGGTGCTTGGTAGTTTTATCCCTACCTTGGATAAGGTCAACCAAAAGTCATGCCTCTTTCCCATTAGCCAATAAGAGCCTTGAGTTGACCCATTTTTTCACTCTGTATCTTCTAATCACCCTCTACCTAGTAGAGGTTGGCTCCCCTTGTAAACATGTCTATGCACAGGGGAAAGAATCAGCTGGCCAGGGATAACGAGGACTCAAGCCCATTCGTAAGCATAATTCCTTCTATGTATAAATGAGTAAACTGCTGTTTGGCTTTAGACTTTAGTCACCTGCAGATGTGTTTTTTGTGAGTTCACTCAGTCGATCGCTGCGGGGTACAATGATGAAATGAGGGTACCCTGATGAAAGGAAACAGGCGTGGAAAACCTGAGCTAAAATTCAAAACTCTATTGTTTCATTCCAATGGGCATCTTTCTGAGTCTCAGTGTGTCGGCTTCTTAGATCACTCATCCTTTAAAATCCCCCCAAATTCTTTTACAACCTGATGCTTGTTTTTTTTAAATCACTGCCATTTTTATCTGATATTTATTTATTTATTTAAAAAATTTTTATTGGAGTATAGTTGATTTAAAATGTTGTGTTAAGTGTTGTGTTATCTGTCAGGTGCTTTACTTGTCATCTTTCATTCGAGCATTATAACAACCCTATAAATTAGATGTCAGTGTCTCCAGTTTACAGATGAGGCCAAAGCTGAAAAGGATCAAGGAACTTGTCCAAGAGTTCAGTGAATAAAGGATAGAGCCCACAGTCAACCCCAAGTCCACCACACCCTGTGGCCTTTTCCCCCTGGATTGTCTTTGACAAGAAGGGGGAGAAAAGGTTCTGAAGTATGAAAATCCTCTTACCTTATCTCTAGGCTGTAAAAAACCTACACTCACCTAGTCCTAAGGAGTGGCCCCCACCCAGCTCAGCAACCTGTCAAAAGCTGTTTCAGCATTTGAGTGGAAAGCTGTGAGAGCTCCAACCTAGGACAGTTCCAATACACCCTTTTCACCATGCAGTGGAAAGCAGCTGCTAGAATCAGCTGAAGCTGGAGAGTTGCCCTTACAAACCAACTCCATAAGGCATTTCAGATGCCCAAGATATCTTGGCCCAGTCCACCTGGACACGGAGCTTTCCAAAAGAGAGCCAATTTGCCCATTTCACAAGCAGGGATAAGCTTCCAAGAGCTCTTACCATATCAAAAATAATTTGGAGTCCAGTTTCCAAGAAAATGAGCATTATACAAATCCCACAGGATATAATTACACTTGATGGAAACCCCTGCCCTAAGTCCTGGGGTTAGAATGAAACTAGGTACATATTCTTGTATCTAAGTTAATTCTCCTAATGTTTATGGTTTTTCCTTATAGCCCAAATACCTATGTGTCATATTGATTGTTGACTTCAACCTCCTTCCAATAGATTTAGGCTGAGTAAATAATATTCTTTTTGGCAAGTGATGCTTTCTGGAAGCACAAAAAGTCTTCTATAGAAAAGTCTATGTGAGGTTCCACTGGAAAAAGAAAAAGAAAAAGGGTATAACTACTTTCCAATTCATAGATTTTAGAGATAGAAAAGTTATTTTGTTAATGACTCTTTAATGAGATACTCATGGTGAGGCTGGAGTAAACTTAATCTCCAATGCCCCTCAGAAAAAGATCAGAGACGTAGTATAATCTTCCTGTGGGGTAGTGTTTTTATAATCCAGAGTCATGGAAACATAAATCTATGTGTATAATGCCTGTTTATTTGTAATTTATCACCCGCTAAGCCTAATATCTGCATTGAACAGAGCTGCTTCCAAGAGAAAAGACTCTTTAGATTAAGAGTTTGTAAAACCAAAAACAAAGAAAAACAAAACAAAAGAGCTGATTTTAGGTTCTTAAAGAAAGTCCCAAAAAGGCAGTGTTTCTCATGCATTTCTTTGTGTCCAGAATGTTCTCTCTCAACTCAAGATCTCATGATCTCTTCTCACCCAAGATCTAGATGCGACCTCCTCTCTTATAGTCTTCCCTACGTACCTCCCCAACTGCAGAGCTCCTTCCAAGTATTTTTTTAACAAAATAATACATACTCACACGTTCTCTTCGCAAATCATTTTACACGCCAGTGAAACTATAGCCTTCTTGAGAGCAGAGAAAAGGAAAAGTACCTAACTATGCATGAAGTTCCAGCTTTCTCAGTGGCTTTCCATGTGATTTTAAATAGATCACTTTTCTTCTCGGCTATGCCATTTGCTCTCATTTATAAAAAGATTATTTGGTTTCTAAGCCCACATACAACTTTAATATTCAATGTTTTTTTTGTTTTTTGGGGTTTTTTTCTGGAATTTTTTTTAAACATCTTTATTGGAGTATAATTGCTTTACAATGGTGTGTTAGTTTCTGCTTTATAACAAAGTGAATCAGTTATACATATACATATGTTCCCATATCTCTTCCCTCTTGCATCTCCCTCCCTCCTACCCTACCTATCCCTCCCCTCTAGGTGGTCACAGACCACCAAGCTGATCTCCCTGTGCTATGCGGCTGCTTCCCACTAGCTATCTGTTTTACGTTTGGTAGTATATATATGTCCATTCCACTCTCTCACTTTGTCCCAGCTTACCCTTCCCCCTCCCCATATCCTCAGGTCCATTCTCTAGTAGGTCTGTGTCTTTATTCCCGTCTTACCCCTAGGTTCTTCATGACATTTTTTTTTCTTAGATTCCATATATATGTGTTAGCATACGGTATTTGTTTTTCTCTTTCTGACTTACTTCACTCTGTGTGACAGAACAGACTCAATGGTTTTATGATGAACTATATCATACTGGTCATTTATCCCCACTTCTCCTTACCCATGGTAAAAAGCATGGTTCCCCAGTCTGTAAGCACCATGAAAACAGGGATACTGTGTCAGACTTCTTTATTTACAATGCCTAGTACTGTATGAGACACAGAAAGAGCTCAGAAAATATTCCATCAAATGAATGAATGCATACTTTGTAAATGAATCGACATTTGTTAAGCACATAGAATATTCCAGACCTAAATGTGCATTGCCTACACAGTCTTCACAACACAAGCAAAGTAGACACAGTGATTCCAGTTTAACTAAGAAAGACAATGAAGGTTCAGAGAGAATCAGTGATTTGTTCAAGGTGCCACAGCTGGTGGCCGATCAACAATATCACATTGGTCTGGCTCTTAGTCATGTACTTTCTGCCACGACATCGCAGTTTTCTAAGCCTGTCTGAGAAGCAGTGCGCACACCCACACAGCTATATTTCATGCTGCTATAAGGAAAGGGCTTATTTATGCTTATCTGAAAGGGATGGCAACAGTACTCAGACTTAATTTGAGGAACAAAGAATTAGGGGAGAGGCTGGGTTTCCCACCAAACCCTCCCCAGGCAAACAGGCAAGCCAGAATGAAGTTGCAAAAGGAGCTGGGAAATAGCATGCATGATGAGTTGGTGGTTCTTTAGGGTTGTGATCAGGAAAGCCTGAGGCTCCTGCTATAGCTGCCAGGCCTGCAGATTAAGCTTCTTTCTTTCTTTCTTTCTTCAAAAGCAAGAATTCTGAGACCCTAAACTTGTTTTCTTTTAAATGCTGTAAGCCTTTCAGGAAACAGCTTTCTCTGGGAACCTGCTCATTACAGAAAGCCCCTTGAAGAAGTGCCAAAATGTAGTTAGCAGGGAGGGAGCAGGGGAGGGGAAAATGTTGGGTTGATTCAGTGGAGACATTTGATGGTGAAAGTGCCTTTATCAAGGGAGCAGAGAGAATAGCCCGGCACCTTCTCAACCATGCAGAGCACACAGACTCCTGGGAAAGAAACTCACATTTGGGTGAAATGTGGCTGGAAACAGATTCCTGAAACTGATGGGGATGTTGAACTTAATAATTACAGTAATAGCTCCTGTATACTGAGGACTCCAGGCATGGGGCCGAGAGCTTTCTATTGCATTTAGCCTCATAACCACTCTGTGGATAAAATTAATTACCTTATAAAGGAAAAAGTTGAATCTCAGAGAACAGAAAAGACTTGCAAATATCCCAGGGGTAGGACGTAGCCAAGGCATTACTTCAACCCCAGTCTGACAACAAAATCCACCATTATACTGTCTCATCTTTCAGTGTCTGAGGAAAGGGAATGCTAGATCTACAAAGCAAGTTTAAAACAAGGTGTATCTAGGATGTAGAAAGTGGAGGAGCATTTTCATGAGTTAGGATTTCATATGTGACAACCATGAGGCCACTTTCCTTTAACAGTGAAAAAGAAGGACCTGGAGGCCTTGGTTATATAACTACTGCCATCCCCATGCATTAAGAGTTTATAGGACATCAGCAAGGAAGGTGCTACTTATTCCTGAGCATCATCCATGCATGTAGGCACCAGGACCTGAAACCTTCATCCTTAGAACCATCTCTTGAAAAGTTCTTTGAGAAAAAAAAAAAAATAGGGAGGGCATGGGGACATTAGTGGAAAAGTGAAGAGCTTGGGCTTTTGGTTCTTTTGTTTTGTTTTTAAGTATTTTTATTTTTATTTAATTTTTTAATTTAATTTAATTTTTTTTTTTGCGGTACGCGGGCCCCCCACCGCTGCGGCCTCTCCCTTTGCGGAGCACAGGCTCCGGACGCGCAGGCTCAGCGGCCATGGCTCACGGGCCCAGCCGCTCTGCAGCATGTGGGATCCTCCCGGACTGGGGCACGAACCCATGTCCCCTGCATCGGCAGGCGGACTCCCAATGACTGCGCCACCAGGGAAGCCCAAATATTTTTATTTTTTAAGATTATTTTTATTTTTAAGTTTTGGCCACACCGCACGGCATGTGAGATCTTAGTTCCCCGACCAGGGCTCAAGCCTGTGCCCTCTGCAGTGGAAGCATGGAGTCTTACCCACTGGACCACCAGGGAAGTCCCGAGCTTGGGCTTTTGAATTAAACAATTCTAAGCTGTGTACCCCGGCTATGGCACATATTAGTTCTCTGGCAGTGGGCAAGTGGCTTCATCTTTTAGAATCTTGATTTTCTCATCTGTAAAATGGGCCTAAGAAGTATTTACCTTGTAGGGCTACATATTAAAACAGTGGCTAAACAGAGTGATCATTGCAAAGCAACTCCTGTGATTACTGGTGTGTTTCGTGGTTGTTGATGTTTTTCTCATTATTGTTATTTTTATTATTTCTATCCCAGGAAAGATGAGCACATAAGCATGGATTGATTTATTAGACTAACTTATATAACTAATGACTTAATTTTGAGCTATAGGAATAATCAAAACAATGACACATAATATTGGCTGGGTGAGTACTATGTGACAGGCATCCTTCTAGGTTCTTTCACGTGTCTTACCTTGTGTCATTCCCACAGCAACCCAGTTTTTAGTAAACAAAATGTTATTCACTTAGGAGGTGAAGAAACTGAAGCACAGGGAAGTTAAGTAATGGCTTCCAAAGTCACAGAGATAGTGAAAGTTTGAGCTTGGAAGAGCCGGGATTCAAACCCAGAAAGTCTGACTAAGACAAGTTTCCCATGGGCACTTACAAGTGGGAATTGTCTATATCATTTACTTGCAAACTAGGTTCTGCGAAATTCTAGGAGCTGCCAAAATGTGGTGAGAAATAATCTATGAGAGATGGGCTGCAGGGTCTTCAAATCCATTTCAGCAGAGTTGTTCTTATTAATTTTATATGTAGATTTTTCATAAAAGGTCTCATTTAAATAAAGGATTTTGTCACTGACAAGCATTAAATCACTTGGTCTGGAAAGAGTGGGCTTCACAGAGTAGAAGTTCATGAGGTGCTGGCATGGCTGGGGCAGAGTCAGAACCCCAGAGTCAGGGGGAATGACCACACTTAATACAATGTTGGCTTTCACATAATTTGTACAAGGTCTGGCTCTGTTCCTGTTGGTACTCATGGGTGAGTCTTCTCAATTGGGAAAGAGTATAGGGTAACTCAGGCATGACAGCCTCCATCCCCTCAACTGGGCACTAAATAGCCCTAGAGTTTCAGCACTCTTTTCATGAACAGCAGCCCTGCAACTAAGTTCCTGGAGGCCTATGTCTAATCAAGGGAAAGATAGTTTGGGCTGCAGAGATGCTTGGTTGGCAGGCTTTGCTTGTGTAGCCAGTTGATATGAGTTAGAATAAATCATTATTATAATCATAAATATTTATTATTCTCTTAACACACACATAATTTAAAAGTACTTTCAGATACTTTTATACTTCTTCAAATTTCCCCCCCAAACACGCATTATTAAAAAAAAGAGGGGCCTCCCTGGTGGCGCAGTGGTTGAGAGTCCGCCTGCCGATGCAGGGGATACGGGTTCGTGCCCCGGTCTGGGAGGATCCCATATGCCGCGGAGCGGCTGGGCCCGTGAGCCATGGCCGCTGGGCCTGCGCATCCGGAGCCTGTGCTCCGCAACGGGGGAGGCCACAACAGTGAGAGGCCCGCATACCGCAAAAAGAAAAAAAAAAAAAAAAAAAAAAAGAGGATAAGGGTGAATTCTGAGGCAGGAATGGCTTTAAAAGAATGGAAGCATATCCCTAAAGTAGTAATCGCAAAAGTTCTTTGCTGTCTCATGTTATACCTTAAAAAATCAAAATGACAACATACATACATACAACACATACATACATAAATGACTGAGATTCAGATTTTGAGAAATCCATTCTTTTTTCCTTTCATATCTAATAGTTTCCAAGTAGGCTTTAAAGATTATTGATTTTATTCTATTTGTTATTGCATGATGGATTTTTTTAGTGTTGTTGTTGTTTAATTTTTACTAATTTTATCATTATGTGTTATCATGAGCAAAACACAGTAAGTCTCAAATGACCAAATGACTAGGAAGCCCCCCAAAGAGCTCATCAAGGCTAGAAGCTATGCCATTTCCAACTTACTGTTCTTTTTCAAGTAGTTTTGTCAGCAAAGCTTTTCCATTGATGTCCCACATATGAATGAATTAATGAAGAGCAACTTGCCTCCATGTGACATTATCTCCTGAGCACCATTAGTGAATTTAGTGCTCAGTGCTTCTTCAAGGGATGGAGAAGTGAGGCTTTAGGCAACACACCTTGGTTAGTTTATTCAGAGAAGGAAGAACTGAATTCCTTTCTCCATGGGCCCTGGGGACAAAGGATATTCTGCCTGGATAATTCTCCCTATGGGGTGGGGGGTGGCCCAAGAGGAGGCAGAGGCCTGGGATCTTCTCTAAATTGTCAGTGACTTCCCCAACTGCAGACTCTCTCATATTATAGAACAAAGGGCCTCAGGTGCTGGTCATTACTCATTAAATGGATGAATCATTATCCCCCCAAGTCAGCTCCTTCCACTGTGTATCCTTTCTCAATAAGTGGCCCCATTCTGATCCTCAGCTAGCCGAATAAAAAATCTGTAGTAGGTGGAGACTCCTCAATCTCTTCTCCTTTACCATCCAAATCCAACTGGTCACCTAGTCCATTCTCTTTCCCTGGCCTGTCCTAGATCACCCCTTGACTGGCTGATTGTTGCACTATCAAGGTTGTTTTCTCTGCCTATAGGCTTGCTGTTCCTACTCATTCTCCAGGCTGCAGTGACTCTCCATTACCCAATACAGTGCTTTGCAAACATTTTACACTATGGAATTTCTTCTTTGAGTGAAAGTTACAATACAGAATGTGAAAGAGATAAAATTAGAACTGCTCTGGCTTAAGAAGAGAAGCAAAGTACTAAAGTATTCCTGCAACACACACACACACACACACACACACACAGAGCAGGCCTCATCCAGAAATAGCTCCTAGAATCCCTAAGGAATTAAAGGAGTTCAGTTTAAAAAACCACTGTCCTATGGATAATATCTGAGCTCTCAATGCTCTTAAGACAACACACAGGATGTAGCCGACTCCCCTAGCACCCGTCTTATCCTCTCAACTCACCTGCAATCACAGCCCTCACCTTGGTAGAGCATTCCCCCTCACCTGATACTGCTAAGGCCCCTCCCTCATCAACTGCTAAAATATGCCTCTCTAAACATTGCCCAAGAGCTTTCTTTGACTCACTACAGGCTAGCTCATGGTACAGGCAGGCCCAGCCCAGAAGTGCCTCTGGAGTTACTGCCTCTGGGCCCAGCTCTCAGCAGATGAGGAAGGGAGCTCCTGGATGCATGCTGCAGACACCTGTCTTTCAGGTGAACATTCGGAAGGGAATTCTGCATGCATCTCAGAGGCCCTGATGAAATGGAGCCCCGTTGCCTCATGAGTCACCCTCACGTTGGCTTTTTTCCCTTGTCTGTCTCCCTTTCCTAGACAAGAGCCTCACCTTTAAAACTGAAAGTCCTGCATCCCAGGAAACCCTTCAGCTGTAGACCAACCAGAATGGTTGGTCACCCTATGAATTCCTTCCAAATATTCTCATCCAAGTCTTTGTCCTTGGCTACATTTTCGGGGAAATCTTAACTAGGATATATAAGTAATGTTGAAGAGAAAGTCCTGTTGTTAAGACCACTGGAGCATGAATCAATTGAAATCTTAGGCACTTGATAGCTGTGTCCCTATAGGCAAGTTACCTTGATTCTCTAAACCTTAATTTCCTTATCTGGAAATATATCTAGTAGATATAGCAATCCGTTCTTCCTTTTTCTACATTTTTAGCTGAGTACATGGCTACCCAGGATAAATACCATATTTCCTAGCATCCTCTACAGTTAGGTGTAGCCACAAGACTAACTTCTGGACCAAAAGATTGCAAGGAAAAATATTGTGAGGTAGCTTCTAGAAAGCTTTCTCAGAACACCTCCAGTATATTCTCATGACCCTATTTTCTTTCAACCCTTCCTCCTTGCTACTGACAAGAATGCAGACAAAATACCTAGAGTTAGAGTAGCCAGATTTAGCCTATGACTACATGGCCTGGGGCATGCAGATAGAGAAACAACAAAATAGGTGAAGCCCAGGTACCTGAGACCCTCTTGGATCACAGCCACCATTATATCCTTGAACTCCAGACTGTACATGAGAGAAAAACAAATTTGTATCTTGCTTATGTCACTGTTATCCAAGGGTGGGGATGTGCAAATATTATTCTCAGACAAATGTATCCTAGTTGAAACACAAATTCTTTCCATTTTTGTGAGGACTAAAAGATATTTAATGTGTAAACCATTTAGCATGATGCATAGCACATTGCTGGCATTCATTCCTGACAGTTTTCATTTATGGTGGTGAGAGTGATTGGGTAGGTAGTGAAACACATTGAAACTACTCAACTGAAAGCAGTTTTCCATTGTCTTCCCTTCCCCAAATTTGCCCCCAACCACTCTTTCCAGTCTATTCTGACACTCCTTCTCCGATACACTAGACTACTCACATCTCATCATTCCTCAAATATACTACAAACACCTATTCTCCCAGGTCTTTGCAATTCTCTTCTCTCTGCCCAGACAATCCTTTCTCATCTATTCCACTTGGTGACTCTGATTCAGCTTTCAGGACTCTACCAGCCTCACTTCCCCAGCTCCCTGAGAAGGATGAACACACTACACAACACCTACACTGAATTCCCATTAGCTGTGAGCATTCTCCTGCCTGGAAGCAACTCCTTTCAACACAGCCTTCTTCACTTCCTGGACATCACCTCAACTTCTGTCTATTGTCTCTGCTTTATCAGAATTCAAGTTCTGAGTATGATATGCATCTTGCAATGGTATACTTAGTCCAAACTTGACTCATACTGAAAACGGAATGTGCCATGATCACATTGTGCTAGTTCTCTGAAAAATGTGACCCCCAAAACTTAATGAGTGATACAGTGAGATGTTTGCAAAGAACCACAATTCTGGAAATGCCACCGTGTTCAAATGATTTGCATTTAGAATGAAACCTAATGGATGAAGATAGTGGCTCTGAACTTATTTTTACTCACAACCTGTCTGACACCAACTGCGTAGTGTCTTTTCCAATATGACTTCTCCAACTCTCCAACACCAGCTGGGTGTCCTACAATTCAATTCAATTCTGACACTATCTTCCTGGACTTAGCATCAGATCCCATAACTTTAGGACTCAGGGCCACAAGGCCCTATTTCGATGTCAGTTGCAAGTCCTGGGTTGTCACCAGTACCCAGACCAACCAACTATATATTTAGGGGCTTCCCACAACAAACCCCCTACTCAGGTTTGATAATTTGCTAGAATAGTCATAGAACTCAGGAAAGCACTTTACTTACTATTGATATTACTGGTTCACTATAAAGGATACAACTCAGGAATAGCCAAATGGAAGAGTTGGGCAAAGAATGAGGATGGGGCTGCTGTTCAAGGAATGTCCATGCCCTCTCCAGGTACACTAACCCCCCACCCCTGCTCCTTGATGTCCTCACCAACCCCAAAACTTTTGAGGTTTTTATGGAGGTTCCATGATACAGGAATGATTGACTAAATTATTGGCCATTGGCAATTAGCACGATTTCCATCCCCTCTCCCCTCCCCAGAGATAGGGAGTGGGGCTGAAAGTTCCAATCCACTAATCATGTTTTGGTCTTTCTGGAGACCAGCCCCCATACCGAAGCTATCTAGGGGTCCCCAAATGCCAGTAATCTCATTAGCATACAAAGAACAGTCTTATCACTCCAGAAATTCCAACAGTTTTAGGAGCTGTTTGCCAGCAATCAGGGACAAAGACAAAATATATATTTCTTATTTCTTATTTACAGGGACTTACTTATCCATCTTGGTCAACTAGTATACATTACTTCAGAATAGTGAAGACTGCTCAAGGACAAACAGGTAGTAAAATTCTGAGCCAAATTTATAGCCAGTGCTTTCTTTCTTTTCTTTTTTTTAATAGATCTTTATTGAAGTATAATTGCTTCACAATACTGTGTTAGTTTCTGTTGTACATCAAAGTGAATCAGCCATATGCATACACATGTCCCCATATCCCCTTCCTCTTGAGCCTCCCTCCTGTCCTCCCTATTCCACCCCTCTATGTCATCACAAAGCACAGAGCTGATCTCTTTGTGCTATGCTGCTGTTTTCCACTAGCTATCTTACATTCTGTAGTGTATATATGTCGTTGCTACTCTCAATTTGCCACAGCTTGCCCCTCCCACCCCATGTCCTCAAGTCCATTCTCTATGTCTATGTCTTTATTCCTGCCCTGCAACTAGGTTCATCAGTACCTTTTTTTTTTTTTTTTTTAGATTCCATATACATGCGTTAGCATACAGTATTTGTTTTTCTCTTTCTGACTTCACTCTGTATGACAGACTCTAGGTCCATCCACCTCACTACAAATAACTCAATTTTGCTTCTTTTCATGGCTGAGTAATATTCCATTGTATATTTGTGCCACACTTCTTTATCCATTCAACTGTTAGTGGACATTTAGGTTGCTTCCATGTCCTGGCTATTGTAAATAGTGCTACAATGAACATTATGGTACATGTCGCTTTTTGAATTATGGTTTTCTCAGGGTATATGCCCAGTAGTGGGATTGCTGGGTAGCTCTATTTTTAGTTTTTTAAGGAACCTCTATACTGTTTTCCATAGAGGTTGTATCAATTTACATTCCCACCAACAGTGCAGGAGGGTTCCCTTTTCACCACACCCTTTCCAAAGCAATCTTGAGAAAGAAAAATGGAGCTAGAGGAATCAGGCTCCCCAACTTCAAACTATACCACAAAGCTACAGTAATCAAGACAGTATGGTACTGGCACAAAATCAGAAATATAGATAAATGGTACAGGATAGAATGCCCAGAGATAAACCCATGCACATATGGTTACCTAATTTACAACAAAGAAGGCAAGAAAATAAAATGGAGAAAAGACAGCCTCTTCAGTAAGTGGTACTGGGAAAACTGGACAGCTACATGTAAAAGAATGATATTAGAACACTACCTAACACCATACACAAAAATAAACTCCAAACTGATTAAAGACCTAAATGTAAGACTAGTCAGTGCTTTCTGATGCCAGTGATAATACCACATCACAAGTCTGCCTGAAAGGCAACTCACATCATCATCACATAATAATCATAATGATACGAATGACGACCAGAGCTAATATTTATTGCCCTAGCGTCAGACTCCAGAAAGGACGCTAAGCACTTCATAATTATTTCATTTTGTTCTCACTTTATATAAATATATATGACATGAACTCTTTCTGCCCCCATTTTATAGATAAAGAAACAGATCTGGAACATTTAGTGACTTGCCTAAAGTTACAAAATGAGTAAGTAGTAAAGTGAGACCTTGAGCACAGATTAATCAGGCAGCCAAGCAAAAGCTCTCACCGTTCTGCCAGAATGCATTTCCCTGAATGTAATGTCCAGCTCAAATGTAGCTTTCATTTTCAACCTCCTCCAGGGAGAATTAACCGCCCCCTCCTCTGTGCTCCCACAGTACTGGGTACACCCCGCTTTTGGACCACTCACCATGTTGTATCAGAGATCTTAGCATAAATATCTATCTCCTCTACTTGTCTGAGTGCCTATTCAATCACATTGTGCATTATTATTATTATTATTATTATTTTTTTTTTTTTTTTTTTTTTTTTTTGCTGTACGCGGGCCTCTCACTGTTGTGGCCTCTCCCGTTGCGGAGCACAGGCTCCGGACGCACAGGCTCAGCGGCCATGGCTCACGGGCCCAGCCGCTCCGCGGCATATGGGATCCTCCCAGACCGGGGCACGAACCCGTATCCCCTGCATCGGCAGGCAGACTCTCAACCACTGCGCCACCAAGGAGGCCCTACATTGTGCATTATTTATCTTTGTATGTCCAGGGCCTGGTGGAATGTCTTATACACTATAGTCATTCATTCAATTTAACAAAAAACAATGAGTACATAATAAATACTTCATGAGTTGGAATGAGGTTTGGTCTCTCCACCTGTAAAATGGGGACTATTCTCTCCTGGCAATAGAGACAGTTCTCATTCTTTAATGCCAGGAAATGCTCAAGACTTCGTGAGCCAATACATGTATGCAACTGGCAAGAAACGTCTTAGGAAAATGCTACCTTATTACAAGGCACCATTGAAAGGGGACCAAAAAAAAATGTCTACTGTCCTAACATGATCCAGCTGCAAGAGACAAGTTGTCATTACACCAGTGGAAAGTTATTGCCTCTAGACTCGAAACCAGCAAATTGGCCTGAAGGCACAGGGCACAATCTTTGTTGCATATCACATAAACTCTAGTCACACTGTGCAAATACACACTATCCCTGCATGGGGGAAGCTGTCATTGTATCTCACCGCCAGGTATGCAATCAGCGTCTGGTGGGCAGATTGCCAAGCCAGCCATCTGTGTTGTGCTTGGTTGCTAGGGCACAGGCAGGGAGCTATGTAGTGTCTTGCTTTCACCAGAGCCACAAAGGCCTGGAGTGATGACAAAGGCTGCTCGAAGTGCTGGAGATCCGAGGAAATGTACATATTTGGCTTAATTCATGAAGCTTCTATTGAAGACCTGCTCAGAAGACTGGGATTTTTGTCAAGGCTCTGCTGCTCTGAGACTCCTGGTTGGACATGTACTTCTCTGAGCAAGTAAAGTCCTCACTTGTAAATAAGGACCCAAAGCTCAGTGTTTCCCATAGAGGCTCTGTGTACCACTGGTGGTATGTGGAATGTTTACAGGTACAACTTGGACAAACTTGTAAACATTTTAGCAGCTGTGAATTATTGTAATGTGCACTAGAAAATAATTATCATAGCAAATACTTGACATCACATAAGTAATTGATTAGATGAATGCAAAGTAAATAGCTCAGTTTTTAAAAAGAATCAACATTAGACATTATGAATATGGGTAGAGGGGGTATGTGGATGTGAAAGAAACTGAGAAAGTGGATCACAAATCACTGGTGTTAGATGAGTTGGCCAGGCAGGATCTGTCATCCTAGGGTTTGGCTCTGCAATTCTACAGCCAATGGCTAACTGGGAAAACTTTCTGGACAATACAGACAAAGTCTTTTGAAAATGACTCCATTTATATATTCCAAGTCTATCTAAATAAACATTTTCTAACACCTCCAAGACATCAGACACTAGTCTAGGCATTGTGGATGTGAAGATGAAGAAGACAGGGTTTAACCAAGGACACACTTGGGGAAATAAATATCTTTAATTTAGCATGATATTTATAATAGTGAGAAGTAACCTGGGAGCCAGAGAGGAAAAAGCAACTCTTCCCAGGAGAGAAGAACAACCAAAGACGTCTTCCCAGTGGAGGTGAACACTGAGTTAAGTCTTGAAGCCTAAGTAAACATTATCTGAGCATATGGGTAGGAGAAGACATTCCAAGCAGAAGGAAAAACATGGGGGAAAAATGCTAAATGGCAAATCAAGCAGGTAAATTACATTTTCTTACTTTATTTTTATATGTAAACAAAAGCAGCCATGTAACTATTTTGTGTACTTTATAAGGGAGAGAACCTAGTGTTGAATGGAGCTACATACAATTCCAAACCCATGTTCTTTCCACTATATCATATTATATTTGCCATTCATATCTGAAACCTCACCAATGTATAGCTATTAATTCTTATTTATTATCATTCCACCAAATGTGAAATACTAATCAACAGAAGAAGGAATAATGAGATCTGCTTCTTAAGAGTAAGTATCCTGAATTGCAGGCAATTTCTGGGCTTCACATTACTTTTCCTTTTTAAAAAAATTCTCCAGGGCTTCCCTGGTGGCGCAGTGGTTGAGAGCCTGCCTGCCGATGCAGGGGACGCGGGTTCATGCCCTGGTCCGGGAGGATCCCACGTGCCGCGGAGCAGCTGGGCCCATGAACCATGGCCGCTGAGCCTGCGCGTCCGGAGCCTGTGCTCCACAACGGGAGAGGCCACAGCAGTGAGAGGCCCGCATACCAAAAAAAAAAAATTCTCCATAAAATAACTCCCCAAGACACTCTGCATTAGTTATTTTAGGCTAAAACCAAAAAGTTTCAAAGGACTCTCCTGTGTTTTCCTTCCTTCCAGTTTATACACAGACACATTTCTCAAAAGCAAGGATAATGGAAAGATCGCATTCCTGCGGAAACTGTCATTAGAGACAAGGCAGGAAGGGTGCTGAGCTATGACACTGATTAATAAGGCCCTGACATTTGGGGAATCACAGTTAAGGAATGCTCCATGAGAATGTCAGTCCAGTGAGGACACTTAATCCAACCAAGTTAGAGACACACAGAACCTCCACCATCCCTTCTCCTCCTCTTTCAAGTTTTAATTTGAACAACCAAGACAAAATGCCACAAATTCTCTACATTCCACTTTTAAAACAAAAGGGCCAATTTGAAAAGAATATGGCTACAGTTGTGTTTTCCCTATTTACAAACCAGCAGCTATTCTAAGTCAAACCAGATATCAGCTACTGACTTTAAGGAGGTGCATTTTACCTGTGGAAATGGGAGAGAAATTGCAACAAAAGCCAAATATAAAAAATATTGACCTACATGTATGGAAAAGCCAAGGAGGGAAATAGTAGTAGTAGTCTTCCCATAAAGAGGAACATCATCAGCTTAAAGAGAGAATTCTACAACAGAGGACTCAACCTAATGTCATGTTCTGGCAAAAACAGTGACACAACTATGGATCTGGGAGTCAAACAGAGAAACAGAGAGGAACTTTAATTCCATGGTGCCACTTACCAACTGTATGACCTTGGAGCTTTCTCCTGTCTCAATTTGCTCATACACAAAAAGGGGCTCATAGTGTGTGTTATAAAGATTGCTGTGAGGATCATGGCACAAGTTGCACGAGTACTTGGCAACAAGAGGAGACGTAGCATTTGCTAAATAAATAGGGTGTCTCCACCCTCAATTCCATTCAATAGATAGTGATATTTGGTTGTCTGATGGACATTCTGGATCTCTCCATCAAGGGTTAATGCTTTGGTTATTTTGTTTAATGTACATCATTAAATTTTCTATCTCCTGGATGCTGATACATAAAAGATTATTAGATTTTAGTATATTTATCCTGTATCTGGCCAACTTTCTAAGTTGTCTAAAAAAAGTTATTTTTTTCTAATTATTTTTGATTCTCCAGGTATAAAATCCCATACTCTAAAATAATTATTATTTTGTCTTTTTTTCCAACATTTATCTCTTTATTTTCCATTACATCATTGTCTTTTGTTGGATTTTAATTAATTCAAGTAATACAAGGTAAATTTTCTTTGGAATGAGGCAACCAACATAGTGACTTGATTGGTGTTCAGGTTTCCATAGTGATAGCGAACGAGGAGACCTTTCTATTGTGTTTTCCCAAAAGGTGCATCTATCAAGAGCATCATATCAAAACTGCACCAGATCTAGGCAATTGGGTGGAGACAAATTCTGGAGCAGTAGAAAGAAGCCACCAGACAGAGATGCTGCTAGTTCAGAGCAAGGCTGAGCTTTGCCTCAGGGGATTTGTTTCATAATCTCATTGAAGGAGGAGAGACCTTCAAGACGGCGGAAGAGTAAGACGTGGAGATCGCCTTCCTTCCCACAAATACATCAGAAATACATCTACACGTGGAACAACTCCTACAGAACACCTACTGAACACTGGCAGAAGACTTCAGACTTCCTAAAAGGCAAGAAACTCCCCACATACCTGGGTAAGGCAAAAGAAAAAAGAAAAAACAGAGACAAAAGAATAGCGAAGGGACCGGCACCACTGGGAGGGAGCTGTGAAGGAGGAAAGGTTTCCACACACTAGGAGGAGATGTGGGATGGTGGGGGGAAGCTTTAGAGCCACGGAGGAGAGCTCAGCAACAGGGGTGCTGAGGGCAAAGCAGAGAAACTCCCGCACAGAGGATCGGTGCCGACCAGCACTCACCAGCCCGAGAGGCTTGTCTGCTCACCCACCGGGGCGGGCAGGGACTGGGAGCTGAGGCTCGGGCTTTGGAGGTCAGACCCCAGGGAGAGGACAGGGGTTGGCTGCGTGAGCACAGCCTGAAGGGGGCTAGTGCACTACAGCTAGCCGGGAAGGAGTCTGGGAAAAAGTCTGGACCTGCCTAAGAGGCAAGAGACAGTTGTTTCGGGTGCAAGAGGAGAGGGGATTCAGAGCACTGCCTAAACGAGCTCCAGAGACAGGCGCGAGCCACGGCTATCAGCGCAGACCCCAGAGACGGGTATGAGATAGTAAGGCTGCTGCTGCAGCCACCAAGAAGCCTGTGTGCAAGCACAGGTCACTATCCACACCTCCCCTCCGGGAGCCTGTGCAGCCCGCCACTGCCAGTGTCCCGTGATCCAGGGACAACTTCCCCGGGAAAACACATGGAGCGCTTCAGGCTGGTGCAACATCACGCCGGCCTCTGTCACTGAAGGCTTGCCCCGCATTCCGTACCCCTCCCTCACCCCGGCCTGAGTGAGCCAGAGCCCCCGAGTCAGCTGCTCCTTTAACCCCGTCTTGTCTGAACGAAAAACAGACACCCTCAGGCGACCTACATGCAGAGGCGAAGCTAAATCCAAAGTTGAACCCCAGGAGCTGTGTGAACAAAGAAGAGAAAGGGAAATCTCTCCCAGCAGCCCCAGGAGCAGTGGATTAAATCTCCACAGTCAACTTGATGTACCCTGCATCTGTGGAACACCTAAATAGACAACAAATCTTCCCAAAGTTGAGGCAGTGGACTTTGGGAGCAAAGATATATACATATTTTTTTCCTTTTTCTCTTTTTGTGAGTGTGTACATGTATGCTTCTTTGTGTGATTTTGTCTGTATAGCTTCGCTTTTACCATTTGTCCTACAGTTCTGTCTGTCCATTTTTTGTTGTTGTTTTTCTTAGTATAGTTATTAGTGCTTGTTATCATTGGTGGATTTGTTTTTTGGTTTGGTTGCTCTCTTCTTTTCTTTTTTCATTAATTTTTTTATTTTCAATAATTATTTTTTATTTTAATGACTTTTATTTCTTTCTTCTTTCTTTCTTTCTTTCTTTCTTTCTATCTTTCTTTCTTTCTTTCTTTCTTTCTTTCTTTCTTTCTTTCTTTTCTTTCTTTCTTTCTTTCTCCCTTTTCTTCTGAGCTGTGTAGATGACAGGGTCTTGGTGCTCTGGCCGGGTGTCAGGCCTGTGCTTCTGAGGTGGGACAGCTGAGTTCAGGACATCATTGGTCCACCAGAGACTTCCCAGCTACACATAAAATCAAATGGCAAAAGCTCTCCCAGAGATCTCCATCTCAGCATTAAGACCCAGCTCCACTCAATGACCAACAAGCTACAGTGCTGCACACCCTATGCCAAACAACTAGCAAGACAGCAACACAACCACATCCATTAGCAGAGAGGCAGCCTAAAATCATAATAAGGTCACAGGCACCCCACAACACACCACCAGATGGAGTCCTGCCCACCAGAAAGACAAGATCCAGCCTCATTCACCAGAACACAGGCACTAGTCCCCTCCACCAGGAAGCCTACACAACCCACTTAACCAAGCTTAGCCACTGAAAGCAGATGCCAAAAACAACAGGAACTATGAACCTGAAGCCTGCAAAAAGGAGACCCCCCCAAACACAGTAAGTTAAAGTAAAATGAGAAGACTGAGAAACGCACAGCAAATGAAGGAGCAAGGTAAAAATCCACCAGACCAAATAAATGAAGAGGAAATAAGCAGTCTACCTCAAAAAGAGTTCAGAGTAATGATAGTAAAGATGATCTAAAATCTTAGAAATAGAATGGAGAAAATACAAGAAATGTTTAACGAGGACCTAGAAGAACTAAAGAGCAAACAAACAGTGATGAACAACACAATAAATGAAATTAAAAATTATGTAGAAGGAATCAGTATCAGAATAAATGTTGCAGAAGAACGGATAAGTGACCTAGAAGTTAAAATAATGGAAATAACTACTGCAGAGCAGAATAAAGAAAGAAGAATGAAGACTTGAGGACAGTCTCAGAGACCTCTAGGACAATATTAATCACATCAACATTCAAATTATAGGGGTCCCAAAAGAAGAAGAGAAAAAGAAAGGGACTGAAAAAATATTTGAAGAGATTATAGTTGAAAACTTCCCTAATACAGGAAAGGAAATAGTTAATCAAGTCCAGAAGCACAGAGAGTCCCATACAGGATAAATCCAAGGAGAAACACACCAAGACACATATTAATCAAACAATCAAAAATTAAATACAAAGAAAAAATATTAAAAGCAGCAAGGGAAAAACAACAAATAACATACAAGGGAACCCCCATAAAGTTAACAACTTATCTTTCAGCAGAAACTCTGCAAGCCAGAAGGGAGTTGCAGGACATATTTAAAGTGATGAAGGGGAAAAATCTACAACCAAGATTACTCTACCCAGCAAGGATTTCATTCAGATTTGACAGAGAAATTAAAACATTTACAGACGAGCAAAAGCTAAGAGAATTCCTCACCACCAGACCACCTTTACAACAAATGTTAAAGGAACTTCTCTAGGTAGGAAACACAAGAGAAGGAAAAGACCTACAATAACAAACCCAAAACAACTAATAAAATGGTAATAGGAACATACACTTCAATAATTACTGTAAATGTAAATGGCTTAAATACTCCAACCAAAAGACATAGACAGGCTGAATGGATATAAAAACAAGACCCATATATATGCTGACTACAAGAGAACCACTTCAGACCTAGGGACACATAAGGACTGAAAGTGAGGGGATGGAAAAAGGTATTCCATGCAAATGGAAATCCAAAGAAAGCTGGAGTAGCAATACTCATATCAGACAAAATAGACTTTAAAATAAAGACTATTACAAGAGACAAAGAAGGACACTACATAATGATCAAGGGATCAATCCAAGAAGAAGATATAATAATTGTAAATATTTATGCACCCAACATACGAGCACCTCAATACATAAGGCAAATGCTAACACCCATAAAAGGGGAAATCGACAGTGACACAATCATAGTAGAGGACTTTAACACCCCCCTTTCACCAAAGGACAGGTCATCCAAAATGAAAATAAATAAGGAAACACAAGCTTTAAATGATACATTAAACAAGAAGGACTTAATTGATATTTATAGGACATTTCATCCAAAAACAAGAGAATACACTTTCTTCTCAAATGCTCATGAACATTCTTGAGGATAGATTATATCTTGGGTCACAACTCAAGCCTTGGTAAATTCAAGAAAATTGAAATCGTATCAAGTATCTTTTCCAACCACAATGCTATGAGACTAGATATCAATTACAGGAAAAGATCTGTAAAATATACAAACACATGGAGGCTAAACAATACACTACTTAATAACGAAGAGATCACTGAAGAAATCAAAGAGGAAATCAAAAAATACCTAGAAACTAATGACAGTGAAAACACGACCACCCAAAACCTATAGGATGCAGCAAAAGCAGTTCTAAGATGGAAGTTTATAGCAATACAATCCTACCTCAAGAAACAAGAAACATCTCAAATAAAAAACCTAACCTTACACCTAAAGCAATTAGAGAAAGAACAACAAAAAACCCCAAAGTTAGCAGAAGGAAAGAAATCATAAAGATCAGATCACAAATAAATGCAAAAGAAATGAAGGAAACAATAGCAAATATCAATAAAACTAAAAGCTGGTTCTTTGAAAAGATAAACAAAATTGATAAACCATTAGAGAGACTCATCAAGAAAAAAAGGGAGAAAACTCAAATCAGTAGAATTAGAAATGAAAAAGGAGAAGTAACAACTGACACTGCAGAAACATAAAGGATCATGAGAGATTACTACAAGCAAGTCTATGTGAATAAAATGGACAACCTGGAAGAAATGGACAAATTCTTAGAAAAGCACAACCTTCAGAGACTGAACCAGGAAGAAATAGAAAATATAAACAGACCAATCACAAGCACTGAAATTGAGACTGTGATTAAAAATCTTCCAACAAACAAAATCCCAGGACCAATGGCTTCACTGGTGAATTCTATCAAACATTTAGAGAAGAGCGAACACCTATCTTTCTCAAACTCTTCCAAGATATAGCAGAGGGAGGAACACTCCCAAACTCATTCGACGAGACCACCATCATCCTGATACCAAAACCAGACAAAGATGTTACAAAGAAAGAAAATATACAGGCCAATATCACTGATGAACATAGACGCAAAAATCCTCAACAAAATACAAACAGAATCCAACAGCACATTAAAAGGATCATACACCGTGATCAAGTGGGGTTTATCCCAGGAATGCCAGGATTCTTCAAGATATGCAAAACAATCAATGTGATACACCATATAAACAAATTGAAGGAGAAAAACCATATGATCGTCTCAATAGATGCAGAAAAAGCTTTTGACAAAATTCAACACCCATTTATGATAAAAACAATCCAGAAACTAGGCATAGAGGGAATTTACCTTAACATAATAAAGGCCATATATGACAAACCCACAGCCAACAGCGTACTCAATGGTGGAAAACTGAAACTATTTCCACTAAGATCAGGAACAAGATAAGGTTGCCCACTCTCACCAATATTATTCAACATAGTTTTGGAAGTTTTGGCCACAGCAATCAGAGAAGAAAAAGAAATAAAAGGAATCCAAATCGGAAAAGAAGTAAAGCTGTCACTGTTTGCAGATGACATGATATTATACATAGAGAATCCTAAAGACTCTACCAGAAAACTACTAGAGCTAATCAATGAATCTGGTAAAGTAGCAGGATACAAAGTTAATGTACAGAAATCTCTTGCATTCCTATACATTAATGATGAAAAATATGAAAGAGAAATTAAGGAAACACTCCCACTTACCATTGCAATAAAAAGAATAAAATACCTAGGAATAAACCTACCTAAGGAGCCAAAAGACCTTTATGCAGAAAACTATAAGACACTGATGAAAGAAATTAAAGATGATACAAACAGTTGGGGAGATATGCCATGTTCTTGGATTGGAAGAATCAATATTGTGAAAATGACTATACTACCCAAAGCAATCTACAGATTTAATGCAATCCCTATCAAACTACCAATGGCATTTTTCACAGAACTAGAACAAAAAAATTCACAATTTGTATGGAAACACAAAAGACCCCGAATAGCCAAGACAATCTTGAGAAAGAAAAATGGAGCTGGAGGAATCAGGCTCCCTGACTTCAGACTATACTACAAAGCTACAGTTATCATGACAGTATGGTATTGGCACAAAAACAGAAATATAGATCAATGGAACAGGATAGAAAGCCCGGAGATAAACACACACACATATGGTCACCTTATTTGTGATAAAGGAGGCAAGAATATACAATGGAGAAAAGACAGCCTCTTCACTAAGTGCTGCGGCACAAACTGGACAGCTACATTTAAAAGATTGAAATTAGAACACTCCCTAACACCATACACAAAAATAAACTCAAAATGGATTAAAGACCTAAATGTAAGGCCAGACACTATGAAACTCTTAGAGGAAAACATAGGCAGAATACTCTATTACATAAATCACAGCAAGATCCTTTTTGATCCACCTCCTAGAGAAATGGAAATAAAAACAAAAATAAACAAATGGGACCTCATGAAACTTAAAAGCTTTTACACAGCAAAGGAAACCATAAACAAAACGAAAAGACAACCCTCAGAAGGGGAAAAATATTTACAAATGAAGCAACTGACAAAGGATTAATCTCCAAAATTTACCAGCAGCTCATGCAGTTCAATATCAAAAAAACAAACAACCCAATCCAAAAATGGGCAGAAGACCTAAATAGACATTTCTCCAAAGAAGATATACAGGTTGCCAACAAAGAGATGAAAGAATGCTCAACATCACTAATCATTAGAGAAATACAAATCAAAATTACAATGAGGTATCACCTCACACCAGTCAGAATGGTCATCATAAAAAATCTACAAACAATAAAAAGAAGGGTGTGGAAAAAAGGGAACCCTCTTGCACTGTTGGTGAGAATGTAAACTGATACAACCATTATGGAGAACAGTATGGAGATTCCTTAAAAAACTAAAAATAGAACTACCATACTACCCAGCAATTCCACTACTGGGCATATACCCTGAGAAAACCATAATCCAAAAGAGTCATGTACCACAATGGTCATTGCAGCTCTATTTACAATAGCCAGGACATGGAAGCAACCTAAGTGTCCATCGACAGATGAATGGATAAAGATGATGTGGCACATATATACAATGGAATATTACTCAGCCATATAAGAAACGAAATTGAGTTATTTGTAGTGAGGTGGATGGACATAGAGTCTGTCATACATAGTGAAGTCAGAAAGAGAAAAACAAATACCGTATGCTAACACATATATATATGGAATCTTAAAAAAAAATGGTTCTGAGGAACCTAGGGGCAGGACAGGAATAAAGACTCAGACGTACAGAATGGACTTGAGGACATGGGGAGGGGGAAGGGTAAGCTGGGACGAAGTGAGAGAGTGGCATGAACTTATACATACTACCAAATGTAAAATAGATAGCTAGTGGGAAGCAACCACATAGCACCGGGAGATCAACTCAGTGCTTTGTGACCACCTAGAGGGGTGGGATAGGGAGGGTGGGAGGGAGACGCAAGAGGGAGGGGATATGGGGATATATGTGTATGTATAGCTGATTCACTTTGTTATAAAGCAGAAACTAACTAATGCTAATGCTTTACACCATTGTAAAGCAATTATACTCCAATGAAGGTGTTAAAAAAATAATAATCTCATTGAAGAAAATTTATATGTAGGTATATCCACCATCTTGGATTAGAGGACAGCCTCAGGTCTTGAGATGGACAGCTTCCTGGCCTCTACTTTCAGGTCCATGAAACATGGGTTGTCAGTAAAATGAAGAAAATTCAAATTCTTGCATCCAACTCAGTATACCCTTGAAAGAAGTAGGGTCTACCCCACAATATATTCTCACAAGAAGAGGCATTTCTGAGGATTGAGTTTATAACTTAGGAGTTCCTTCTGTCCTGGGAACATTTAGCCTTTCCTGTTTAGTTGCCCAAAACTTCTGCACATATTTATTCCCTTTAGTCACCAGAGATATCTTTATAGCACCCATATGCTACCAACATATGTTTCTTCATTAAGTCAGCAATGGCTCAATAGTTTCATTCTAATATTAGCACTCCTATCCCCAACCTCCCACCAGCATTTAGTGTGTCGAGCCTTTGTACTAAGTATTTTGTCTATGATAGTCTTTATTCACCATGTGTCTTCTATGCACTGTAAAATCCTGGTTAGTTAAGGCAAACTTTCATCCAGACTTCCTCTGAGTGAGCTCTTATTGTGTCCTACATCTTCCTTATCATTGATGGCACATATTGATATAGTAATATGTAGTTTGATCTCATTGAAAGTAGACTTATTGGGACTTCCCTGTCCAGTGGTTAAGACTCCACGCTTCCAAGGCAGAGGATGTGGGTTCAATCCCTGGTCGGGGAATTAAGATCCCACATGCCACACGTTGTGGCAAAAAAAAAAAAAAAAAAAAAAAGTAGACTTATTTCTCTCTGTATTCTTACTGCCAAGAACTGACCCTGATATATATTATTGTTATCTGCATTTATCAGTTAGGTCGCTTTTAATAGCAAGTAACAGAAAATCCAATTCAAATTGGTTTAGTTAATAGGAAAACGTACCAATTCAAATAATTGAGGGTCAAAAGGTGACCCTAGAGGCAGACTCTATTTTGGATTTCCTGCTGCAGTTTTGGATTGGGCTCCTCTCCAAGTACCTCTTTCATCTCAGGCATGTAGCTAGACGGCCACAGCAATCATGAGCCTTATACTCATGCGTAGTAACTTATAGAGGAAGAGAGACACTGATTGTTCCCATGGCCAAATTCACCTCCCACATCACTTACAGAATTGAGCCACATGCCCGTCCCTAAGTCAATTACTGGAAAGTGAAATGAGAGGACGCTGAGATCAATCAGATCTATCCCCAGAGCTAGAGGGGCGTCACCTTCCCATGCAGCACACAGACACTGTCCCAAGCTTAGGTCAAGTTGAGAATGTATTCAGCTAAAAGTAACTACTAGACCTGCAGTAGTTAAATTAATAGGGGTTTATTTTTTCACATAACTGGAGTGAAGTGCCTGCCAGAATTAATTCAGTCACCTAAATTTATCGGAACTGGCACCTGTGTGATTCTCTTGGTCTTTCCCTCATGCATGTTTCAGTGCGTTATAAATAGGAGGGACTGAAAAAATAAGTAAGTACACTGAAAATGCTTCAGGTTTGGTTTTTCACTGATGGAGAAGGTATTAACAAAAATGGAGAGGGGTAAGACTAGAGTAAATCTCATACTGTGTTGTAGATTGAAATGGAAAGTGATGAGGTAAACGTGTGGTTTTTAACTTACATACATACACAAATATAGATAGATAGAGATTTTGTGTATGTGGGTCTGTCTGTTCTATCTCTGCCCATTAAAAGGACCTAGAAACAGTGGCACATCTTTCACAATGAGTATGCCTAGTTCTTGGTTTCTATGTACTGTTCTGCAGTAAAGAAACTAGAGTCCCTAAGAGTAATGGCTTATCCAGAGCTGAAGAAGGGAAAATTCAAGATAGGTCAAAAACATTTTGTTGTACCATAAAGCAAGGAATTGCTGAAAGAATGATGGGGATGGGTCAATACACTACTGAAGCTAGTTTGAGGTGCTCCACTGGCCAGATCTACGACATTTGTGCATCAAAATGAATAACATTATCGACAGGTTGTAATCCTTTGAGTGAAATAGATATCTATTTGTTTATACTGATTTAAATAAATGGGGGAGAAGGAAAAGCTCCAGTTTACAGTAGAAGACTTGAAGTATCAATGCCCAAAATATATTTTATTAATCATTAATTGATTAATATTCAATACAAAATACTTATTAACTAACCTCATAGTAGAGAAACCTTATAGACACTTTTAACCAAGTGATAAAAGTTAGCATCACCAGTAATGGGACAAATTAGCATTTGGTGCTTAATGATATAATCCTGTGAGAAGAATATTTGGCAGATATTACTGCTAAAGAGCTCATAAATCATTAGGAAACATCATACAAACTCCAACTGAGGACTGTTCTACAAAGTAACTGGCCTGGCCTGTTCAAAACTGTCAGTCATGAAAGATAAAGAACTACTAGGTATAAAATAAGTAATTTATAAGGATGTAATGTACAATACAGGGAATATAGTCAATATTTTATAATAACCTTGTTTGGAGTCTAATCTATAAAAATATCAAATTACTATGTTGTACACCTGAAACTAATATAATATTGTAAGTCAACTATAATTTAAATTTTAGAAAAGACTGAGGAATTGTTTCAGATGGAAGGAAATTAAAAATACATGACAACTAAGTGAACTTACATTACTACATTTGAACCAGAATATAAAAAGGACATTATTCAGACATCAGGGAAATTTCAGGTGGGTATATGTATTAGAAAGCAATATTGGGTCAATGCTAACGTTCTTATTTTGATAGTTATACTGTCATTATATGGGAGATTATCTTTGTTTTTAAGAAATACAAACTTGCAAAAAAAAAAAAAAGAAATACAAACTTGCAAATGGTTCAGAAACAATGATAAATATGAATATGTGTGCTGTGTGTATGGGTGTGTATGTAATAGAGAAAGAATGTTAAGACAAATGTAGGAAAATGCTAATAATCAAGGAATCTGGGTGGTGGAGATATGTACTATTTTGCAACTTTTCTGAAGATTTTACATTATTTCAAAATAGAATGTTTAAAAAAAAAGAGGAAGAATGGGAATATGCAAGTTGCTTGGCAACCAAGTGTGTTTATGATAACACACATCTCAGGCCTCTCAAGCCAGACCCTACCAAAAAATGCTGTACTTCCTTGTATTTCCAAATTATAGTGGCATTATCCCACAAGCTACTCAAATATAGAAAATTCTTTCTTTTACCATACTCCACCAAGTATCTCTGGGAAAGTTCCACAAATCTGTCCTAATTGTCACTTTTTGTATAAACCAGTCATTTGTCCCCAGACCACCATCTGCTCTTCTGCAGGTCACTCTTTTCTCTACTGAGATGATTTCACCCAAGTTGCAGTCGCTTCACTTCTTCATCTCCCTGTTGTGGCAGCCTCACCTGCCCATGAGATCACTGATATCCTAGCTTGGCTGGGCCCAGCTGTCCTTCACTGAGATGCAATGGTCCCAGGAGTCTAAAAAGCTCTTCCTTTGGCTAACACCTCCAAACACAGAAAGGACTTCTTTTGAAAGCCCAAACTCAGGGACAGTTCTCACCACCAAGAATCTTCAGAGATCCTTGCAACTCTCAGTGCAACTCCAACTGACTTCCAAGGGGGTGAGGGAGAAAAGTTAAATTTCCCAAGAGCAGTGGATAGGTGCTTGTTTTACATCTGTAGCAGGAGTTGACAGATAATGCCCCATGGGCCAAATCGAGCCTGCTGCCCATTACATATGGCCCACAAGCCAAGAATGGTTTCTGCATTTGTAAATGGTTGAAAAAAAGTCAAAAGAAGAAGAATATTTTACGACCCATGAGAATAATATAAAATTCAAATTTTAGGGTCCATACATAAAGTTTTATTGGAATGCAGTCATGCTTTCTTCATTTATATATTGTCTAGGGCAACTTTCACGCCAAAATGGCAGCACTGACTTCCCGAAAATTCTAATATATTTGCTACCTGGTGCTTTACAAATAAAGTTTGTCAACCCCTGACCTATATGATTGAAAGAGCCTTCTGATGTGGTCCCTCTTCAGATAAGTACAAAAGACACAATCTCCTCGTAAAGCAAGTCCACATCTTTACCCCAGAAAAGTAGAAACGATTTATAACTACTTAAATGACAACTTTTTCATCTTCAAAATGACCTTAAGTTTCAGCTGCTGGAACTCTGATACATTCAACTCCAAGTTAACATGTATTGAGCTGAGCTGAACCTTTAGGAATTGGCTCCCAGATGAGTCTCCAGTGCTTCGGTAGGAGAGAAGGGTACTGAGGGGGTAGGAGTGGGAGAGTAAATGAAGTGGTACCAATCAAAGATCTGGGAACTTCTCACTGAGTTCAAGCAACACTCCTGCTATCAGCGCAACTCGTAGACCACATACTAGAGAAAAAAAGTCAGGTCACCATAATTCTGCTTTGATCATTATTTCTACAGGATAAATTTCTGGCATTCTTATTATTTGGGTTGAGTTTAATACTCAAGTGTTCACTGCAAAATTGATGCCCGTATGATTTTTTAGTGAATGTTAGTACTTTACACTTAAGGAAAATTATTTATATTGTTTTCATTAAAATGGAAGTGGAAATGAATCCAGAGAGAAGATATTTAAACCTATGCACCACCACCAAAATGTTGGCCTTAGCCATATAGCCACATGGAAATGAATTCTGCAAATAACCTGAATGAGCTTGGAAATGAATTCTTCTCCAGTCACATGCCCAGATGTAAATACAGTTCAGTCATCACTTTGACTGCAATTTTCTGGGACCCAGTTAAGCCATGCCTGGACTCCTGGTCTACAAAAAGTGTGAGATAATGTCCAAGTGCTATTTCTTAGCTGATAAATTTGTGATGATTTGTCATACAATAGAAAACTGATACACTGGGCAACACCCCTCTGCTCATTTTTCCCTTCTCTAAGATGGTAATATTCTGCTGCTATGACCGAGGCTGTGCCTTCAAGAGCCAGCTGTGTAAGAAAGAGCTCAGGAACTCTTCTGGACTGACGAACAGAGACTTTTTTCAGCAGCGAGGCTTAGAGATGGCTGGAGCAGCTGGTACCTGAGGGGGGTCAAGAATGGAGCCTGCATGGCCCTCCCCCAAGCCTTGCCCACCACCCATCCCTGCACAAACGCTGGAGAGCAGTGGGAGATCACCCTATGGGTATGGGGGGCCAGTATGATCGGAACACATGACTTCATGTGTGTGTAAAATCTGAAAAAATTACTGTTTGCAGGAAACATGCCACCGATATGGTAGAGAAATATAAGTGTGGTGTTTGGTGTCTGAACATCTGGGTATTTCAAGACTTCGTTCTGCCATTTACTGTGTGATTAAGGCCTCGCTGTAGGAGGTTTCTGACTCTTCTTCTCACCTGTAAAATGTGTATCATAATAATATCTGAAACTATGTTGTCACAATTATCTATTGCACATTATCAGTGTATACTAGACATTATGCTGGAAGCCAGGAATATAGAAATAAATGAAACGTGGCACCCGCCCGCAAGACTTGAGAAAGATTGTTATGTAAAAAAATTAACTGGGGCTTCCCTGGTGGCGCAGTGGTTGAGAGTCCGCCTGCCGATGCAGGGGACACGGGTTCGAGCCCTGGTCTGGGAAGAACCCACATGCCGCGGAGCGGCTGGACCCGTGAGCCATGGCCGCTGAGCCTGCGCATCCGGAGCCTGGGCTCCGCAACAGGAGAGGCCACAACAGTGAGAGGCCCGCGTACCACAAAAAAAAAAAAAAAAAAAAAAAAATTAACTGCATGAGGGAAATCAGAATCGTCCTTTTTTCACCTCCATAGTCAGCAGGGCCTAGGACACCACGCAGTGATATCCGCTGCGTGTCTACTGAGTGAATGTGTAGAACAGGGGTCCCCAACCCCTGGGCCGTGGACTGGTACCGGTCGGAGGCCTGTTAGGAACCGGGCCGCATAGCAGGAGGTGAGTGGCAGGCGAGTGAGCAAAGCTTCATCTGCCGCTGCCCATCGCTCCCCGTCGCTCCCCACTGCTCCCCACAGCTCCCCACCGCTCCCCATCCCTCCCCACCGCTCCCCACGGCTCCCCACTGCTCCCCATCCCTCCCCACCACTCCCCATCGCTCCCCACCGCTCCCCATCCCTCCCCATCGCTCCCCATTGCTCCCCACCGTTCCCCATTGCTCCCCATCGCTCCCATTACTGCCTGAACCATTCCTCCCCAGCCCCGCCCCATCTGTGGAAAAATTCTCTTCCATGAAACTGGTCCCTGGTGCCAAAAAGGCTGGGGACCACTGGTATAGAAGGTTGTGAGGTTAAGAACTGGTGATGAAATGGTACTTGAGGGAGAAGACAGCTTTTTAGTAGCAAAATCTCTTATAGCTTATTTTGTTATTAAATAGTAGCACTGGTCAGGACTAGAATAAAATAGTTAAACTGTTCTACCCAGGAAATAAACCAGAACATTGGAGGGGGAGTTTTAAGGTACTAGAAAGGGGGAGGGTGGAAGAGGAACAATAAGACCAAAGCCTGGGCTAAAACGACATCCCTCCCGAGCTGCAAAGTTACACACTTACACACACGCTCACACTTAGGGTGGGTTCTCTGTAAAAGTCTGCTATCCACAGCTCCCATGTGGGAGTTTGGGAGAGATAAATTACAAGGAGCTGTTTTCCAAGCATTGATGAATGGCAGAGGGTGGGAATGGCTTGTGGGGAGAAGCAAAAGGATGGACAATGGGAGAGACATGAAACCAGGGCCCGAGGGGACCGGCCTGAGTCCGCAGAGGTCACACAGGACAGTTGGGATCTCACCATCGTGGAATGGGGCTTCGAGCCAAAGTGCACCTTCGTCATAACCAACAAGGTGACCCCTGCAGGCTGAAGGGCTAGGGGACATGTGGGGGGCTGACGCCGAGGAAATGAGAAAACCAACAGACAAGATGTCAGGAGAACGACGGGAAGGGAGACGCACCCCTGTCTTGGGGAAAGGAAAGAATTTAGTTATACCTGCTGTCAGTGGTGAGTTACTACAGAATAGAAAGAAAAGCTGACGAAGAGCATCTCAGTGTCGTATCTTCCCCCAGAGAACAGGCAGGCAGATAATTGGAGGAGAGCCATTAGGGGAAAATGATGGGGCTAGAATTTCTGGGATCAGGTCAACAGACAGGAAGAACTCAATGGGCTCTGCATCCATGGCTCCCAGACCAGAAACAGCCCGAGGAGTGAGAGGGAGTGGGGTCTGAGAGTGGCCCTTCTTCCAAACAGACCTGCCTTCTCCCCAGAGGGATGTTTGCTTCACTTCCCTATCTTGTTTCTCTTCTATTTTTACCTGATGCCTGAGACCTGACCCTTCTACTAATTCTTCTCACTGAAAGATCAGGGAAATTTTTAAAAGAGGAAAGAAAGATAGGAAAAAAGAAAAGACAAGCAGAACATTATATGAATGTGAGCATGTTTGCAGGAGCGCAGACCCTGCTTGGAAAATGATTCCTTGGAAGAGGCCTTTGTGTCAAATAGTTGAGCTGCTGCACAATGATTCCTTGGAAGAGGACTTTGGCGTCAAATAGTTGAGCTGCTGCCAGTCTTTTATGACTCCTTCTTTATCATTTCCCTTCCAATGAGGCAGATCAAGACAAACCTGCATTCCTTCCCCTCTGTCTGGGGCCTACTCCTAACCTTTGTCAGCTGCTGCTTTGCTGAGGCTCTTAGGTTTGAGAAAACCCACCTGGCAGCTTCAAGTCTATTTTAACAGCACTTGTGGAGATGGGGTGTCATCTGGGAGCCATGGCAGCAGAGACACAACAAATAAAAGCAATCACGGGCTTCCATGGTTGAAGTCCTCCTTAGCTCCCAGCACTGTTTATGGAGTAGCTGAGTGGTCATATATCCCTGGTCCTCCAAAGCCAGACAGGGGAGAGCTGTTGGAAATTCTTCCTGAAGAGCTTATATGCTTATACACAAACTAATTCAGTCTGGGAGTGACCATGGGACCGTGTACATCTCCTGCTGCCATTTGGTTGTGACCGTCCCACTCTCCTTATTCATCCATTTCATAACTATTTCCTCCCTCCCTTCCTCCCTTCCTTCCTTCTTCCCTTTTGTTCTCTCTTTCTTTCTCTCTTTCATTAGTTGAGCAATTGATAGATGTCAGATCCTAGGATTAGAACTGAGAACAAAGACATGGTCTCCATCTTCATGGAGCTCAGAGCTGAGTTGGAGAAACAGGCAGACACATGACCTGTTGGTATATATACAACATACATAGTGTGTTTAGCGTGGTAAGTATACAACAGGGACTGTAGGCAACAGAAGAGTGACTTTCTTATCAAGTAAGGGCCTTCAGAAAAGGCCTCTAGGAGGTATTAAGGTCTGAGCTAGGCTTTGAAATACAAGTTAATTGAATGGAGAAGTGATGGACAGACATCCTTCTGGAAAATGGTACAGCCTGTGTAGGCAGGAAGGATGGAGAAATCACAAGGGTGTTGGAGGAGCCCCATGGCAGCTCAAGTATAGGGCACATGTGGTTGAGTGTGAGAGATGGGGCTCAGGCAAGAGCAAGACCATAAAATGGTACATAAACAAGCAGAGCACAGATGATCCAATGTGCATTTCAGAAAGAACCCACAGCCAGAAACCTGGAAAAAGATGGAATGAAGGAGAGGAGGGCTGAAAAGAGAAAAGCCATGTGCTCAGACTTCTATTAAATCACCAGCAGAAACAGGCCAACGGGATAGTTATGAGTGTTCAGCAGTGAAGGCAACAATAGGTCTTCAGCTAACTAGCACACAAATAGGGAGGGTCAGCTCCCTTCCCGGTTAAATTCTGATCCATTCTCTTGTATATGAAGAGAATCCATAATGCCTGCTTCATTCAATCTTTCAGTATTGCTCGACTTAATTTAATTCCCATTTACTCATTACCCAATTTATGCCAAGTACAGGGATATCAAGATAAAATGGACCTTACTTTGTACTTTCATTACCTAACAATGAACAGCTATTTGCAGCATTAAAATACAGTGATCGATAACTTAGCCCATTCACTGATTGCCCCCATTTTATAATTTGTTTTTATTTGCAACATCAGATTACAGGGAAATAAAAGAAAATTAAGAAGTTCACTGAATGCTTTGCAGATTAAGTTAGCAGCGGAAATACGCATGGTTTCTGTGGAGTCCAGAGTAGCTGAGAGGGCAGTTAATGAGGACCAGGCTGAGTGTTTGGGGAGAAAGGTCATGTGCTGGGTCTCTACTCGCTGGTGTCCTGCAGTCTGGTTTGGACAGAGTTCTGAACTGTGGGCAGATGGTGATGCCGGCTCAGCCTGCTGCCAGGTAGAGGTAGGGGAGAGGCAGGCTCTACAGTAGCCCTGGAACGCCCAGGTAGGCCCCCAAAATAACTCATAAAAAGTGGCCCCAGTGAATTTTGTTGGCTATCATATATCTGAATTTACCTTTCAAGCTCACGGGCTCTGAGCTTTAGACAATGTTCCATTCTAAACATGCCCCCCTCTGTCTGATGAACACATGTTCATTTTCTATCCCTTTTTCTCTAGGACCTCCCCTGAAGCCAAGAAGAAAACTATACTAGTGTTCAGTACATTTTCCTTGTAGTATGCCATGTGGCGCATATCATAGTGTAAAATGCGATGCAAAAATATATAACAAAGCAATATGTACTCAATGTATTATATTATACTGTATATATTATATATGATATAATGCCATATACTATGATGGGCTGTAATTCTTTGTTTCCTTGACTATGTTGGCCATGAGACTGTGATCTACTTGACTGCAGGGCAGTAACTTATGGGCCATTATATCTGTAGATCTAGAAGCATCTGACAATTAGTAGGAGTTCAGGGTGTGTTTTTGATAAGGAAGGACAGGAATGGAAAGGAAAGGATGAAAAGGAGGAAGGAAACAAAGGAAATAATTATCTTGCAAAGAAGCAAACTCTAATCTTCTGTGAAAAATGGCTTCAGTATCTCACCAACTCAAGCTGTTTCCCTCTAAGGGCTCTGGCACTTTTTTAGTCAAATATCAAGAAAAAAAAGTGAGAATGCAGGTTCCCTGTCTTCATACCACCTGAAAGAAAGTCTAGATTCCCTTGTTTGTTTACATACCCTCTAGAGGAGTGAGATAAGGAAAACAATCATACATAAAGATAAATGTCATTATCCAAGTGTGTACAAGGTAGGAAGTGAGAGAAAGGAATAGTTAATTTGGCCCAGGAAGATCAGGGCAGGAGGAATGTTTGAGATGAATTTTCAAGGCCAAGGAAGAGATACAGCCTGGGAGAGAAGAGTAGCTGGGGAAGATGAGTCTCACCAGAGTGACTCCTAAAGCTTCCCAGCATCTGAGTCCTGTTCCACCAGTAGAGTAGTGGTGGGAAGAGTTCGAATATTTTCAGTAGTCGTGATACTTGCAAAGGTGGCATCATTTCTTTAGAAACTGTGTCCTTGAGGATTGATGTTGTTGAAAGGTATGATTCATCAACTGAGAGCTCAGGACCAGTGTGCTCATTTCACAGGTGAAAAATCTGAGAAACAAGGGGTAAATAGACTTGACAAAATGTATTCAACATACATAGAGACAGGGCCAGAATTGAAGAACTGAATCAAGATTCTCTTAAATCATGAGGGTAACAATTGGGTCCAATAGAATAACCTAGAGGGAACCCCCCCATCAACCTAGTGTGTCAGTACCTATGTCTTCTATAGATGACACTCCCTATTCTGCATGGCCTCACCCTAAAATAAATTTATTAACAACAAAAGTGACTGTAACTAAACTCTTTGAAGGAAGATCCATAGCTGAGGAAGAATATAAACTCACTAAAAATTACTCAAGTCTGTGCACCCTGCCTCTGACACTTTCTAACTCTGCATCCTTTTCCAAATTCACTGCTGTTTCTTCACCTCCTCATCTGTAAAATGAATATTCACTCATAACTCAAAGACCTGTGAGAAGTCTGAGAGATACTATACCTATGTAGAAAAGTTAGCACAGTTCCGGGACTTCCCTGGTGGCGCAGTGGTTAAGAATCTGCCTGCCAGTGCAGGGGACATGGGTTCGGTCCGGGAAGATCCCACAAGCCGCAGAGCAGCTAAGCCTATGAGCCACAACTACTGAGCCTGCGTTCTAGAGCCTGCGAGCCACAACTACTGAGCCCACGTGCCACAACTACTGAAGCCCGTGTGCCTAGAGCCCATGCTCCACAACAAGAGAAGCCACCCACAGTGAGAAGCCCATGCACCGCAACGAAGAGTAGCCCCTGCTCGCCGCAACTAGAGAAAGCCCGCACGCAGCAACGAAGACCCAACACAGCCAAAAATAAATAAATAAACAAATAAATGTATTTTAAAAAATTAGCACAGTTCCTAGGTGTAGTGGGCTAAATGATGGTGCCCTCAAAATACATGTGCCTGTCCAAATACCTAGACCCTGTGAATGTAACCTTAGTTGGAAACAGAGTCTTTGCAGATGTAATCAAGTTAAGGATGTCGAGATGAGGAGGTCATGCAGGGTTACCCAGGTGGGCCTGAAACCCAGTGACAGGTGACAGGTGAGAGACACACAGAGAAGAGGAGGAGAAAGGTGACCAGAGAGGTAGAGATTGGAATGATACAGCCACAAGCCAGGGAACACCTGGAACCACCAGAAGCGGGAAGAGACTACAAACATAATCTCCCCTAGAGCCTCCGGAGAGGGTGTGACCATGCCGACACCTCGATTTCAAACTTCTGTCCTCCAGAACTGTGAGAGAATACATTTCTGTTGTTTTAAGCCACCAAGTTTGTGATAATGTGTTATGACAGCCACAGGAAACTAACATAGGAACTAGAAACTTGACTGTTCAAAAACTGTATATAACTTCTCCTCTCTATCTGCCAGAGAGGTCATTATGAAAACACAACTGATGCCTTTATTTCTTTTCTTTTGCTTTTTCTTCAGCTGGGCCGGAAGGGGGCTGGGACTATGAGACATTTGCTCCACGAGCTCTGTTCTGGGCCCTAGTATAAGCTCTGCTATGCCTCTAGATAGGAACAAGTGGCAAGAATAAGACTGACATCTTTGTGCAAAACCCATCCAAGAGTGGGGAGGCAGAGGAGAGGAAGACGGAAAAACCAGCATCAACTTGACTTTCTTTTTTTTTTTTTTTTTTTTTTTTGCGGTATGTGGGCCTCTCACTGTTGTGGCCTCTCCCGTTGCGGAGCACAGGCTCCGGACGCGCAGACTCAGCAGCCATGGCTCACGGGCCCAGCCGCTCCGCGGCATGTGGGATCTTCCCGGACCGGGGCACGAACCTGTTTCCCCTGCATCGGCAGGCGGACTCTCAAGCACTGCGCCACCAGGGAAGCCCTTGACTTTCTTTTTTGAACTCTAATATTAGGTGGAAAGAGGAAAGGGTGTTTCTACACTTGTTTCCCATAAGGCCTTGTCCCAGGGAGTTAATATGGTAGAAACATCACTGGGCTAGATGTTGCGAGCCCTGGAAGTGTGTCTAAACCCTGCCAATAATTCATAGTATGTCCACTGCTCATAATTCTTCCTTTATGAGCATCAGTTTTCTCATCAATAAAGTCAATATTCAGTGCCCTATAATTTTTGACAAGAAAAATAAAGAGGCAACAACTATTGTCTACTCCAAATTTCATCTGGCTAAGTTCACTCTCCCATATATCTAAATTTCAAACATAAGGATGAGAAATAATTCACCCAGTTATAGAGACATGGGTTTTATTATGCATTCCACCACCCCCCACTCTGGTAACGTATCCGTTACTCTGGCATCTAAGTTTGCACAATCTCCCAATCGTTTAGCCACACTGAATGATTTTCCACTCGACACTGTTTTCCTATGCACAGATGGAATCTGGAGTGACACCCCAAAACAAACATCAAGTAGCAGCAGAAATCCAGATGTAGGTCAGTCCTCACTTTTGCCCAGGTTCCTTATTCAAGTTACCCAGTGCAATCTTCACTTCCAAGAAGCAAAAGAGATGCTTATGGGAAATTTAGGATCTTAGTCACAAAGTACTCAGTCAGTGAATTCTGTATGGTGATTCCCCATTTCATAGTTCACATCTCATCAATCTGTATCAAACAATTTTAGAGTAACATGAAGAATTACAGGACATCTTCTCGTTTTGCCAATATGGAAAACCAAGGCCAGGAGAGAAAAGAGATGCCCAGCCGTACACAAGTCAGTGACAGAGGAGGGACTAGACCCCCAAATATCTTGAGTTGTATACCCTGCAGTTTTTTCTCAACAGTATGCTTGCTCAGTGCCCCAGTGGTGGAGAGCTTCAGTGTAACGGCTGTGCATAGAGGGGATGGCAGGGGGAGTTATAAAGTTGTAAAACCAACCCAGCATGGCAGCATTCCCTCCATCATTTGGGAGTAAGGGTGAAGAATAGAGAGGTATGAATTACTACTTAGCCAGGAGCTATTAGTATAATTCTTCTCAGTCAGAGGTGGGAGGAGATTTTGTTCCCCAGGGAACATCTGACAATGCCTGGAGACATTTTTGATTGTTGCAAGGTGGATAGTGCAGGGGGTTGGGTGCTACTGGCATCTGGTGGGTAGAGGTCAGGAATGCTGTAAACATCTTATACTGCACAGGACAACACCCCTCAACAAAGAATTTTCCAGCACAGATGTCAATATATTCAAGGTTGAGAACCTTGTACTAGTAGGATTTCTCCTCTACCAAGACAGTTTCTAATGGGATCAATATCCTGGTAACCTATCTCTGCCAGAAACTGAGAAATACTCAAGGGTTTGGGGTATAATTAATCTAGGCTTATTGTAATCATCTCTATAGAAGTCAAAGAAACTACTATTAGTAATGATCATCTATGATAGTATTGTTTTTAAAAATCTGCTCAATACCTTTTTTTCCTCTTTTTTTCCTTCTTCTGGCAACATATTTATGATGGTTAACTTTATGAGTCAAATTGTCTGGGCCGCAGGATGTCCAGATATTTGGTCAAACACTACCCTGGGTGTTTCTGTGAGGGCGTTTTTGGATGAGATTAACATTTAGATCAGCTGAATGGGTAAAGCAAATTGCTCTCCCTGTTCTGGGTGGGCCTCATCCAACTAGTTGGAGGCCTGAATAAAACAAATAAGCTGACGCTCCCCCACGTAAGGGAATTTTTGATGCCGATTTCCTTTGAACTGGGATATTTGCTTATTTTCTGCCTTCAGACTTGAACTGAAACATTGGCTATCCTTGGTTTTGACCCTGTTGACCTTTGGGTTAGAACTATGCCATCAGCTCTCCTGATTCTCAGGGATTCAGAATTGGACTGGAATTATTCCATCCACTCTCTTGGGTCCCCAGCTTGTTGACTCACTAAAGATCTTGGGACTTGCCAACTTCCATAATTGGCCATTTACTTATAATAAATCTCTCTATATATAGATGTATATCTCTTATTGGTTCTGTTTCTCTGGAGAACTCTGACTAATACACTATCCCTCTGTCCCATGTTATATGGAAATGGTTGTGACCAAGCCTAAACAACCTTAGTTATCCATTCCCTTATATCCAATGACTGGCTCAAGGTTAGACAGGAGATTAAATCAGAGTCAACTAGAATTCTTCCTTGAAGTGAATCTACAGGAGATGATTGGGAGATTTCCTCTTTTTGCTGGCTTGGAATAATGGAACAATATGAAGTTGGTCTCCTGGTTTCATCTTCCTCATTATATTAAAAAAAAAAAGTCTGTGTAGAGAGAGAGAGAATGCAGCCATCAGAGATGACATACAGATGTAAATTACATGTTCATGTTATAATGAGCATCAGTTTGAGTTTCCAAAGCTCTTCCTTTGGGACTATAAGCTACTCTAGAATCCAGTTGCAAGAACCAATAAATCCTCTGTTCTGGCATACGTCAATTTGAGTTGGGTCTTTGTCATTTGTAGTGGAAAGGGTTCCAACTAATAAACTCACATTTATGGAGCACTTGAGAGTTAGCTAAGTGTTTTCACATTTAATCTTATTTGAGCCACACTAAAGCCTATGCTATATACAGAGAGAGAAGGGATTGGGAACATTATCTCATTGGCATGTGTGGAAACTGAAACCCAAAGTGGCCAAGGTTGAATGACTGACCATCCTAACACCACCCTCAAGTTGTTGAGTGCTTTGGAACCTCTCTCCCTAGGAAAAAAAAGTACACTTTCAGAGTTCCAACAGCACAGTAAGAGGTAGTGTAATAAAAATAATAGAATAATAGTTAACACATACAAAGTGCTTACCATGTGCCAAGCTCTACTCAAAGTGCTTTGCATATATTAAATCGTAAATCCTCAGAGCAAACTCATAACAATAGGTACAATAATTTTTTTATATTTTGCAAATGAGAAAATCAAGGCATTTGAGTGAACTACCAAAGTCCTCTAGACAATAAGAGACAGAACCAGATTCAAACCCAGAATCCTCAAGCTCAACCACTGCAGCCTACTGAGTTATAGAGAGGTTATGAAATTTGACCCCAATCCTCCCCACACATGGCCAGGTAGGCATGGAACCAGGATCCAAATCCTGATCTAACCAACTTAAAGGACTTTATTCTAAAGACCCCAAGACTCCCTGTCATTGTAGACAGTGGCCTACAATGCCAGGATTTAAACCCAGATCTTCATATTCTCAGGCTAGCGCTAATGCCTTCCTATATACTCATTTAATACATATTTAAAGCACACTTACTATATGTCAAACCCTTTAGAAATTGTCTTGGGATGAGGAATGGAAATGATGCACAATGTGACTTATTGAATTACCAGTCTATTCTTATCCTTGATGAAGATGAGATTCGTACTCAAACACAGCTTTGTGGATTTACGAGCTTGCAAAGGAGAGCCATCTGCATTTTTATTAGAGGACAAGAAAGCTTCCTTCATCAACCTCAGAAGTCAAGTTTAAAATATGCTAGTTCACAGTTCATAGCAAAAATTGGACCCATCACACCCAAATCCTTTTTGTTGTAGGAGCACATGAGGTGGGGATGGTGAGACTTGTTTGTTTTATGGGTTACTAGGAGTAAATGTGGGCAGAGGGGTTTGGGTCTGTCCCTTTTTCTATCCTGCCACTAAAACACACACACACACACACACACACACACACACACACCATCTTTGGGTTCAAAAATGATGGCGTTTATAGAGATGAAAAATTTATGTATGGGCTTCCCTGGTGGCGCAGTGGTTGAGAGTCCGCCTGCCGATTCAGGGGACACGGGTTCGTGCCCCGATCCCGGAAGATCCCACATGCCGCGGAGCGGCTGGGCCCGCGAGCCATGGCCGCGGAGCCTGTGTGTCCGGAGCCTGTGCTCCGCAACGGGAGAGGCCACAGCAGTGAGAGGCCCGCGTACAGCAAAAAAAAAAAAAAAAAAAAAAAAAAATTTATGTATCATTGTTTTTATAGAAAAAGACAATATTTAAGGATGAAATGAATTTCAAAATCTTTAGAAATATGATAGGAGAGAAATAAATATAAAATAAAGATTATTTCAAAGCTTTCACACACCTCAAAATTCTTTCTGGATCACCTTTATTTCTCAAGGCTTCTGAATTTTTCGATGTGGATTCTCAGCAGGAGTGTCTCCACCTCTGGGACCTTCACATTGTAATCTGTCACTTTGATATTAAGACGAAGCAGAAAGAATATCCCACATGACACACATGAAACCCAAGGGCCAGTCCTACAGGTGGGGGATTTCCCGAGGCTTAAGATGACCAACAGAAGCAGAACCTTGGCTCAGAAAGGAACATTTGTCAACTTTCAAGATAGAAGTTTGTTCCTTTGTTTCCTTTTAGTTACTGTGAAGAAGGTACAAATGGAAAGAGTTTGATAAAAGCAACACCTTGAGTTCCTTGAGCAAATTTATCTTTCCCTGAAAACTACTCATTATTTTCCCATCCTCAAGTGAGATGAGGAAGTTGAGGCTCAGGAGATTAAATCGTTTACCCAAGGTCAAAGAGCTGGTAATTGATACAGCTGGGAGGATGAGTTTTCAGCCTCCTCAAGGCACATCAAGTTCATTGTTTCTAAAGCTAAGCGCACCGTCTTCCTCCGAAGTGGCCACTCCTCATGTGCCCCCTGTTTTGTGGTTGGCAGCCACACCTACCAGTCGTGGTGGTTAAACACCTGGGATGGCTCATCTCCCTATGTCAGTCAAGCACCAACCCCCTCCCAGATCCCATTTCCATACTCTCCTTGGCACCCCCAAGAGTCCCATTCCTCCTAAGAGCCTGCCTAGAATACTGCTAATACCTCCCATCTGGTCTCATCTTGTTCCCTCCTTCATACAGCCACGAGAGCGGATGAAATGTTAAATCTCCAGGGTCATTACCCTGCTCAGAGCCCCTCCCCATCCTCATATCACTGACTACAGGATAATTTGCAAGCTTCTTGGCCAAGCACATGAGACCCTATTCCTTCTGGCCCCAACTCACCTGCTCAGCTCCTCTCTCCCCACTCCTCTCTGTCTCGTTGGGCTCCAGGATCACAAATTGCCTGTGGTCTCCCCTCGTGAATGATGGCGTTTCTCATCTCTGCCCAGGTTGTTACTCTACCTAGACTGCTCTCCTCCAGCCTCTTCCTCCACATGGTTGACTCCTTCTTATCCTTTAAGGCTCATCTTAGCTATTTCTTTCCAATATTTTGTGTTCCCGGAAAGTTCTCCTTGAAGCCCTACAAGCTCCATCTTGAGGATCCAATACTAGCCAGTACTCCTCATTACATTTACCTTATTGATTATTCTGATCTCTTTTTGCATCTGTCTTCTCAACCAGAATGTTAACTCCTTAGAGGCAGCAATGATCCAAATGCATCTAACAGAATAAACCCATCATGAGATACTGAGAATTGCAGTTTATCCACTGCTGAAATCTTTCCTATGTTTGAAGCAGTGGCAAGTCATGTTCCATGTGAATGGGAAAAAGAAAAGATAAAGCGACAGGGACACCTCAGCTTCTAGCACTTACTTTAAGTACATCTTTCCTAAAGTCATTTAGCAGAAAAAAGAAAAAAAGAAGTGCCAAGAGAGATCTTTCTGGATTTTGCATTTTTCTGAATCTCTTTGCCTGTCATTCCTTAAGTAAGAGCTTTTGTAAATAAAATGTCAAATCCATTTTACAAGGTTCTCTATTTTTTATTCTCTCTGATTTTAACTTCCTATTGCCTAAGAAATAAAATGCAAAACTCCTTAGCAGGTCATTCAAGGATTGGCAGAGTGTGACTCAAAGCTTCCTTTCTGGTCCTATAATCTGCCATTCTTTCCCTAGGAATACCTCATATTGTCCCAGCCCTGTGCTTTTGCTTCCAGCCTCCTTATTCCCAGCTCTTATGCATATACAAATAACAGAGTTGTACAAATAACAAAAGACACCTTCCAGAAGCCAGGTAAAGTCGGGGGAGGAAAGTCAGTCCACAGTCAGAACTCATCTGATGATAGTATCACTCTCGTCTTCCTGTAGGAATAGATAAGTAATTCCCCTCCACATAACATTGCCCAGATTTTAAACCTTAAGTCCTTTTTTATTATAATATCTATTATATGGCTCAGGCTAGGCTTATATAATGCTTTATTCTCCTTTCCCCATAAATGTATAAGAAAAACACCACTCTTACATGGGGAAGGAGAACCGAGATTTACCCTGTCTTACTACGTGTGGATGCAGCAAGTACCTTGTGTCATTTAATATTCCTAGCAATCTTTGAAAGTAGTTATGAGTCCTCTTAAAATAGAGGAAAGTCAGGCTCAGGGGAATTAAGTAGCTAAATTTTTTCAAGTTAAATTACAGTTAGGATTTAGATATGATTACTTGAATCCAAAAACCTGTTCTCCTCCTAACAGTGTGTCAAAGAAGTTGTAGATGAGAAAAGATTGTGGCTGTATGAAATTTCACTGTCACTATTATAACAGGGTGCTCTTTACACAGTAGGATCCTAGGAGAAGAGCATAAAAGTTAGAAAGAGATTCAGGGACCTCCATCCTGCATCAGAATGAAGGGATGAGCAAAAGCAATGGAAAATGAAGAAGGAAAAAACTGAGTCCGGAGATGGGACATGTCGAGTCATGGCGTTTTCTTCCCAAAGAAAGGGGTGATGACACATGGGGCAGTGACACATGGAGAGAGGCAAGCCTGCAGGAACAGGGTGTGGCTGCACAGCAAGGGGTTTGGCAGGGTGGTCTGAGGAGCAGCAGGCTTTGTAGTAAATGGCTCTGTTTCCAAGTATCTGAGCCATGGGGTCATCTGTCCAAGAAGATGTTCTTGGAAGCAGGGACTGCAGAAAGAGGCAAAATAAGGAAAAGCTAGAATAAATCATGGGCTCCGTGTGCCCAGGCTTGCAGGAATGCTTTGACTTTGGAGCCACTTTTCACGTTGGCATCAGAATTTTCCACTGAAGTCCTATCCCAAGCTGTAATTTCTTACTCCAGAGTTATTGGGAATCAGGCTGGAAATGGGTTACAAAATAGGAAGACTGTGTTTTGCCACATTACCTTGGAGGCCAACTCTGCTTAGTCTCTCCTTACTGGAAGAGTCTATGTCAGTTATTTACCCAGTGTCTCTCAGCCTCAAGGCTCCCCACCCTCCTCTACACTCTGTGTTGCTGGAGCTGGGAGTCTGCAAACTACATTTCCCAGACTCCTTGCTGGCTCACTTCCCATGAGGCTCCCTCAGCAGGAGGACTTGACAGGAGACTACAAGGTGGCAGGATGAAAGAAGACTCTCCCTATTTCCAGATCCAGCCAGACACCTTCCAGAAGCAAGACAGCTGAGGTTCCAGCCTCAGCCTACTCCAGCACTCCCGGTACCCACCATGAGATGCCTCATTAGAGGTACCAGAGCCAAATGGCCCATCAGGTCTGAGCTCAAGTGCTGAGTTCACACTCCCAGAGTCCTGGTACTGGCCACAGTGTACCCGCCACTGAAATCTGAGTACCAGCCCTTGGGGCACCTCCCCAGATGTCTAAGCATTGACTGCAGGGTGCCCCCTCCCCAGAGGTTGAAGCTCAGTTATAAGACACTCCCTCCAACCACCCACCCCCGCCTCAGAAGTATGAGAATCAGCCATGCAGGTTTCCATCTCCTCCTTCCTAAGTTCTTCTAATACCATCTTTCCATTTTTGTTCTCCCTGCCAGAGGGGTAGTAGTTACTTCCTGCAATTACAAACGTCTGGATTATCTCATGTCCTCTGTTTGCTAGTTGGTTTTTCAAACACATGTGTAGTCAATTTCCTATATTAAACCCCTCTATTTGAAATTCCTGATATGCTTTCCATTTTCCTGACTGGAACCTGATGGATACAAAGGGCATCCATAGCTTTAAATGTAGTATTGTCAAATCTCTTACAAGGACAATTCTATAAAAAACAAAATGTTAACTGCTTGAAAAGGAAACTACTCTGTCAAGTGATCATCTCTGTCAATAAGAAGAATGTACTAGACCTGTCGGTACAAGGGTTCTGATTCTTCATTCTCCCTTGAACAAACTTGATCTTCATCCCAGCAGTAAACCAGATAAAGTATCCTAGGCTCTAGGGACCCACCTTTGAATGAGCTCTGATCTCTACCCCCTGGAACCCCCTCAGGGGAGGAGAGGTCAGCTACAGTGCCATAGAAGAGGAATCCACTAGAGCAACCAGAGGCCAAGGAAGGACAAAGGAGGAAGCCTGTGAAATTTGCAGGGAAGGTCACTGTTTATCTGAGTCTCCAAAGATGTATCAACCTTGTTATTGCTGTTGCTTTTCCATTGCGAGAGGCAGAAACCCATTTTGGATGAGAGTCTCAAAAAGCATATGTCAGGAGTGTAAGAGTAGACTCTGAGGTCAGGGTGGAAGGCTAAAGAAAGAGACTGGAATAGATGGAGACTGAAATTACCTGATATCGGGACCTGGAACAGCTGCTGAAATGAGAGAATCCATACATTTCATGCATTCTCCTGGAGAGAGAGTCAAGTTGGCCTAGCGTAAGTCAATGCCCATTCCATGACTGTACCAAGTAGGTGAGATGAAGGACCCAGCAGGGCATTCCTGCCTGCCATAGGGGAGATATAATTCCCCAAAGGGAAATCAAGGTGCTCTGGGAAGAAGAAATAGAGGAAAACTAAACAAAAAAAGGGTGGGGGGAATAAGACAGAAAGAGGTCCATTACAAAGAAGAGTAGGAATTTTCTACTTAGACAAGACAAAGATGGTCACCCAGGCAGGAAAAGCAGCATGAATTAAGGTCTGATGGTGAGAAAGACACACTAAGGGAACAGAGAATCCTGAGACAGCAAAGTGGGGGTGAGACTGACAGCATAAACAGACACCAGAGAATGAAAGGTCAGGGGCACGGCACTCAAGAGCCACCTTACAGTCTGCAGGATCCAGGAGGCAACAACAGATGGACATCAGCAGCCCATTCTACCGCTTGATGTTGTTGAAAATGTGCATGTTTGCCCTTCTCTTGTGGAACGGAAGACCTACAGCATTGTAACCTTGACAAGAGAATTTTCAGTGGAATGGAGGGGACAGACCCTGGTTGGAGTGAGCTAAGGAGAGAATGGGTGGTGAGGAGGTGGAAATGGAGGAAGAAGATGCTGTATGGCTTAGTACCAAATTATTGGCACAAACGCAGGCCTGGGTAGGAGTTCAGGAAGGTTGAGTCCAGTGTGAGCACTAAGGAGAGGATGTCTCCCTGAAGAGAACGTGAACAATACATACTTCGTCATGAGAAAAGGAGCTCCAGTGCCCTTTCCATGTATCAGCAGCCATGGAGGCAAGCCAGCCTCAAGGCAGAGTAATTACTTTGTGAAAAGCTTTTAAAAATAAATCATAAGTCCCCATAAACTCCCTAGACTTCAGACCCTGCAGGACAATGATCCTGGTTTCTTTATTTCTGTATCCCGAATGTCTGATATCAAGTAGGCCCTTGCAGCCTTTGGAATGAATCGATTATTTAGTGGAACGATCAACTTACAAAAGATTACTTATAATAAGTTGTTATTTTAACTTACCAAAACAACATACACAATGCAGACATATGTATTTAAACACATGTGGGGTACTTTGATGACTGTTTTCCATCAAAACAGTCTTCTTCTACTTAATATATGTTGGGCACCATCCTCTGTCAGTTCAGAGTGGCTTTAAAATCACAAAATTAAAAAGCCAGAGGGGGCTCTTGAGATAAGATTACACCGCCTAGCACTACGTAGCTGAACCACTCAGTTAATGGCTCAGTAAGCTGCTGCTCAAGGAGGTGGAATGACTTTCCCAAGGTCATGCAGCAAGTCTGTAGCAAGACTGGGTCCTCCAGCTGGGTGTCCGACTTCCACTGAGGGCCTCTGATATATGTCCCATCAAGGCTGGGAAAGGTAGGGCAAACTGCCTGTAACCATCCAAGGGTGAACTCTGTGGAAGATTAGGAAGGCCCTTCTAAATGGTGTGTGGAAGAGTGCTCACTAAGGCAGAGGTATCTACTCTGAGCTTTCCGGGGGAGACAGGGGATACAGAGCAGCTCTTTGATGCACAGAAGTCCAGCTTGTGGAGCTTTCAGTTGCCCAAATAGTTTTGGCTGTGGTTTTCCCCTAAATCCACTGCAGTGAGCTCTGAGGATGCTAAGACAGGGTAGTAAGCAACTCTGCAAAACCGGGTGGGGTGTCAAGGAGCAAAAGGAGCTAACGCACCCAGCGTAACTGCTGAGTCGGGAGGTGATGGCATATGGAGATCGGTCAGCAGCCCCACCAGCTACCTAAGGGCCAGGGTGGAAAGACCTGGCACCAGTGCACCCAGGATTTAATCCAATAGCTTTTTTTTTCCCCCAAAAACAAATCATCACCAGCCAGTCATGAATGTCCCTCCATTTCCTTTCTTATCTAACTATAGGCAGCATCGAATCGTGTTGCCAGGAAACACGGCTCAGATCAGACGCAGGTGATCTCAGGAAAGGGAGCAGACTGAGGCTTAGCCAGGTAATAACACTGGCTTCCATCAGCCGCTTCCCCAGACAATACCTGGAACCAGAGTCTCAGGGTCTCTTCCTCTTCTGAGGCTCGACTTCTGATTGTGGCCTCCTTTCTGGGAGGTCAGAAGGGAAGCTGTTAATTTGAAGAGGGCCAATAAAAGTCTCAGGGGATGCCAGCTGCGTGTCCTGCACCGTTGTTGTGGAGAGGTGTTGAGAAGAGGAGAAAGTGTAGAGTGAGGACAGAACACAGCTTCTGGACCTTGACCTTGACCTTGACCAAGTCACTGCTCTCTCTGAGCCTCAATTCCCACACCCAGAGAGTGGAGTCAGCATTGACTCCCATTGAGGGCTTTCTGAGAATAAGAGGAGAAAATGTAAGTAAACTATCAGCACTTAGCAGGCACTCAGCTAGCGCTCCCTGTGATGTTGTCATGTATAAGATGAAATTTATATTTGGTCTTCATCTTCACGTCTGGCACAGAGCTTCTAAAGCCTTTGGAATTTCCTAAGTGATGAGAGCATAAAGGTGTCTTTTGTTATGTGACTGAGGTGATTAGTGGAAAGCATCTAAGGTTGGAGGAGGGCTGCCAGGAGGACCAACCATGGGATTAGAGTTTTGGAAGGCAGTTTCACCTCCCTGACCTCCAGGGAAGGTAGGGGAGCTGGAGATTGACCTCAATCACCAATGGCCAATGATTCACTCAATCACGCCTACATAGTGAAGCCTCCATAAAAATCCTGAAAGAGGTGGCATCCAGTAAGCTTCCAGGTTGGGGGAGATTTGGGGAGAGTGGCGTGCTCAGAGAAGGCATAGAAGCTCTGTGCCCCTTCCCCATGCTTTCTTTGCCTGATACATCTCTTCCGTCTGGCTGTTCCTGAGTTATATCTTTATAACAAACTGCTATTCTAGTAAGTAGAATGTTTCTCTGAGTTCTGAGATCTGCTCTAGCACATTAATCAAACCTGAGGAGGAGGTTGTGGGAACCTCTGATTTATAGCCAGTTAGTCAGAAGAACAGGTAACAACCTGGACTTGTGACTGGTTTCTGAAATGGGGAGGGGAACAGTCTTACAGGACTGAACTCTTAGCCTGTGGAATCTGATGTTATCTCTGGGTAGGTAGTATCAGAATTGAGTTGAATTCTTGAACACCAGCAGGGTCCAAAAATTGCTTGCTATTCTGTGGGAAGCCCCCCAACGCATACACGTTGGAATTGGGTCCAGCAACCCCAAATAGTTCCTCATTCTCATCCTTGAGTGAATTAACCCAGAGGACAGCAGGGCGACTACCTAGGAAGCACCACACAGTTTGAGCGAAAGAATACACAGTTTATTCTGTGTTCTTAAAGCCACTGAACTGTTCACAAGTAAACTAGGTATGGCACATGGCAATGTACAGGTTAGAGGTTTTGCCCATAAGAACACAGTCAAGGGAAGAAAGACAAGTTAAGAGGCAATGAGACTTCAGCATCATACATCCTCCGTTTCTGAAAGTAGCAACTGCTAAGGGAACACAGATGAGGGCCACCTAGCTCCTTTTCCAGGGTCACAGAGGAAATGATGACACATTTCCTGGAGGAAATGATGTCTAAGTGAAGTTAGACACATGAAAGAAGGGAAAGGATGATGGGAGATGTTCATTCATTCATTCATTCATTCAACAAACAAGTCCTGAGTGCCTAATATATTCTGGGAACTATTCTAAAAATTGGGGGTACAGTACTGAACATGACAGACAAGGTCTTTGATCTTACAGAGTCAACCTTTCAGCTGGTCGATCAACAATAAATAATTAACAAAATATCAGGAAGTGATCCATGACATGAAGACTGCAATGGAAAGGAGCTATTTCAGACTTGAAAGACGTTGAAGACCACTCCGAGGAAGTTCCATTTCAATTGAAACCTGAGAGAGGAGAAGAGTCCAGCCATGTGACCGTGCGGACAACTAAAGTATAAACAGAGAGAAGCACTAGTACCAAGGTCTTAAATTCAGAGCAAGCCTGGTCTGTTCTGGGCACATAAAGAAGGTGATCATGGCTGCCTTAGGGAGCAAAAAGAAGATAGGAAACATAAGAAAGAGGACAGGGCCAGATCTTGTAAAACCATGTAGGGAAGAGTAAGCTGTTTGAATTACATTCTAAGTGTGATGGGAAGCCATTGGAGGTTTTAAGAGGGGAGAGTTGTGATCTGATTTACATATTTAAAGATCACTCTAGTTCTTGTAAAGGCAATACAGCTGACCCTTGAACAATGTGGGGTTTGGGGCTCCAGCCCTACAGAAATGCATTTACTGCTCTCTCTGCCTCAAAAACAAAGGAATTGGTAAAGGACTCACCCAAGGGCAGAAAGCTAAAACAGTTTGGATAGAATCCGGACTAAAACCCTAAGTTCTTTCAATTCAAATATTGTGATCTAACCAATCCACACTTACTTAATTCAAAGATCTGTAAAATGAAAATGCAGCTACTGTATTATTGAAAAAAGTCTGTGTGTAAGTGGACCCACACAGTTCAACCCCATGTTGTTCAAGGGTCAACTGTGTATGCAAATGTTCCCGATGAGAGAGGACCTGGTCTATAGAAGAAAAAAAGGAAAAAAGGGAAAGAAAATCACCTAGTCCAGCTGAGGGAGGGAGTAGCCAAGGATGATCCTGGAGAGGTTGTCTGGGACCCAGGGGTCCCGGGGTCTTGGGGGCTGTGACAAAGATTTAGACTTTAACCCAGTGCAATGGATGCTATGGAAGAGTTCACAGAGGGACGTCAGATTTCTGTTTCAGAAACACATCAGTGACACTGGTGGCTCCAGATACCAGAGTATGGCTAAAAGCCCTCCTTCCTCAGGCTCAGCATCTCTGTTGTGTAGGTAACACGTGTACTGTAGGAGAGCATGAGTGAGCAGAGGAGAAGCTCAGCATGTAGAAAGAGGGGGAAGCTGAGCGCACACAGCAGCAGGAAAAAAGTCAGAAACACCCCAGCAGGAACCCCATGGCAGCCCTGTGGCCCTCTCCAGGCTCCCCTAGGCCCTGGGGACCCTGGGATCCCACATCCCCCTCTGTAGGGTTTATCAAAGAAACCACAGGGCAGAGCTGGGAAGGAGAAGAGTGATTATTATCTCATCCAGACCTATCATTTTACAGATGAAATTAGCTTCCTCATCCCCATCAGCCATATGGCTCTGAGGTTAGTTTCTCCAAGGCTCAGCCACAAACACTGGCTAGATATTTTTTTAAAAGTCTGGAGATATTGGCTAAAATGACTGTCTCTATTCCCACCACGAAAAATCTGCTTTTGTCCCTCCGTCTGTGAAAGGCTGCCGGCTCTATATTTGATTTCCCATGACATGACTTCCCCTGCAGCAAACCCAGATCCTGGAAGGCTGAGTCTCTGAAAGGCTTTACCCTTGTGCAGTGGGAGGCAGGCGGAGGCAGGCGGAGGCAGTCTGCCTGCACGAGCTCATACCTTTTTCCAAGAAGTTAGGCTGGGAAACAGGTCTGCAAGGCACAGTTTCCTTGGATGGAACTGCAATTCACTGTTGCTCATATTTTTTGGGGTGAAATTTACGGAGCATTGAGTTCGCATGGTGACACAGAGCCTAGAGATCAGTTTTTTTTGTTTGTTTTTTGTTTTTTTTTGTGGTACGTGGGCCTCTCACTGTTGTGGCCTCTCCCGTTGCGGAGCACAGGCTCCGGACGCGCAGACTCAGCGGCCATGGCTCACGGGCCCAGACGCTCCGCGGCATGTGGGATCTTCCCGGACCGGGGCATGAACCCGTGTCTCCTGCATCGGCAGGCGGACTCTCAACCACTGCGCCACCAGGGAAGCCCTAGAGATCAGTTTTGACACCTTTTTATATCAAATACTGTCTATGTAGCCATCTGCAAAACAATAATGAAGCACATTCTAAGTGCCAACCCCTCTGCTTGTCACTGAAGACACGATGATAAAGATACAGCCCTGCCCTAGGAAACTTGAGATTCAGCGATTTTTATTGAAACCGAGAAAACATGAAACAAACACTAAAATCCTAAAATACATGAGGCTCAACCTCAACCTTCCCTCAGATATCCATAAACTTTTTATAACTAATTGTGTACTACCCAGGAGAACAAGTGTAGTTTCTTTTAATTTCAAAAGAAATGAAATTTTACTCGATACAAAGAAATTCTTGAGCAGTGAGTCCTTTACTCTTGGTTACTGGTACATTTATTAAATGCCCAGTGATTGTCTTTTGTTGCAATATGTACGGCAGGCCTGGCAAAGGAAGGTTGCAGTGGGGAATTAAGTTTACATATAGGAATAATGATCACATCCCTGATTTCATTTTAACAATCACTATTAGCCCTGTTTTATTAACAAAGGAACTGAAATCCAGAGAGTCAGAAACCTAACCAAGCTCAATTAAGCAGTAATTTCCATCATCTTCAATACTGTCATCTCCATCATAATTAATGTAATAGTCAATTATTGCATATTATTATAGTATAGTAGTAGTAGTCATTCATTTACTAATTGACCAAACATTCACCTAATACCTGTTATGTATAAAACATCGAATAAGACAGAGTTCCTGCCATCAGGGAGTTCCCAGCTCCATAAATTTAAAAATCCATTCATTAATTACACAACACTGGGTTGTTTCACCTTTTGGTTGTTATGAGTAATGTTATGCTATGAACGTTTGCACACAGGTTTTTGCGTGGACTTGTTTTCATACAGTAGAAAGTCACTGAGCTATGAAAAAGTACTGAAGTACTGATACATTCTACAATATGGAAAAACCTTGAAAATGTCATGGTAAGCTAAAGAAGCCAGACACAAAAGGGCATATATCATATGGTTCCATTTGTTTAAAACATCCACAATAGGCAAAATCTATAGAGATAGAAAACAGATTACTGGATGGATTGTCAAGGGCTAGAAGACGACTAATGGGAGTGACTGCTCGTGGGTACAGAATTCCTTTTGTGCTAATGTAAATGTTCTAGAACTAGATAGTAATAATGGTTTCACAACTTTGTGAATATATTAAAAATCACTGAATTGTGCACTTAAAAAGGAAGAATTTTATGGTATGTTACTCGTATCTCAATGAAACATGTAAATACACTTTACAAAATAAGTGTGCTATTGAGTCGAGCTCTTTACATGTTTTGGATACTAAGCCTTTATCAAAGACATGGTCTGTAAATATTTTCTCTCATTCCACAGGTTGTCTCTTCACTCTGTTGATTGTTTTCTTTACTGAGCAGAAGGGTTTTAGTTTGATTCAATCTTACTTGTCTATTTTTGTTTTTGTTGACAATGTGCTTTTGGGGTCATAATCAAAAAATTCATTGCCCGGACCAATGTCAAGAAGGTTTTTCCCTGTTTTCTTCTAGTAGTCTTATAGCTTTAGGTCTTACATTTAAGGCTTTAATCCATTTTGAGTTGATTTTTGTATATGGTGTGAGATAAGGATTCAATTTCACTCTTCAGCAATATGGGTACCTAGTTTTCCCAATACCATTTATTGAAGAGATTATCCTTTCCTCATTGTGTGCTCTTGGCATCCTTGTCAAAGATCAGTTGACCATAGATGTATGGATTTATTTCTGGGCTCTCTATGCTATTCCATTTGTTAATAAGTCTATTGTTATTCCAGTATCATACTGTTTTGACTACTATAGCTTTGTCGTGTATTTTGAAATTAGGCAGTGTGGTGCCTCTGGCTTTGCTCTTCTTGCCCGAGATTGTTTTTACTATTCTGGGTCTTTTGTAGTTCCATACAAATTTTAGAACAGCTTTTTCTATTTCTGTAAAGATCATCACTGGGATTTTGATAGAGATTTTATTAAATCTGAAGTATGGACATTTTAACAATGTCCATACTTGTTAACAATGTCCATACTTGTCCATAATTCTTCCAGTGATGAACATGGGATGGCTTTTTATTTATCTGTATCTTCTTTCATTTCTTTCATTAATGTATTAGAGTTTTCAGTGTACAAATCTCTCACCTCTTTGGTTAAGTTTGTTCCTAAACATTTTATTCTGGTTATTGCTATTGTAATTGGGAATGTTTTCTTCATTTCCTTTCCAGAGAGTCCATTGTTTGTGTACAGAGATACCACTGATTTTTGTAGGTTGATTTTGTATCCTGCATTTTTACTGAATGTGTTTATTAGTTCCAACAGTTTTCTGTTGAATGTTTAGGGTTTTCTACATAAATAATTATGTCATCTCCAAACAGGGACACTTTTACTTCTTCCTTCCCAGTTTGGATGCTTTTTATCTCTTTTATTTTCTAATTGCTCTTCCAGTCCAATGGTGAATAGAGGCTAGCCAGAAATTATTATATCTATTTTTATAGGTAAAGAAAATGAGACGTTCAGATGTTTAGTAAGCTCAAACATTTAGTGTAGGTTGAGACTAGAATTTACACTAGTCTCTCTGTCTCAAACTCCAGGGCTCATCAAACTTAATCCACCTTCCACTTCAATCCCATTAATAGATGAAACTGCAACCCAAGCTCCAACCTGGACTGGCTTTCCAGTCTACCCACTGAGAGGATCCATTCCTGCTCTCTTCCTCCTCAAGAACATCGGGCAGTCCCCCTCTGTTGCCATGGCAAACCCCATGCGGCCCCACTAACAAAGGGCTGCTGTGCTCTCTGACTAAATCCTGCACACAAGGTCTGATTACCACACACAAACCCAGCTTGGAAAACCTCCCTCAGAACGCAGCTGGCTGTCTTCTTTTTAGCCTTCTAATTTAACATTTTTTTCTATTACCAGAAAAAAAGGCAGGGGGCATATTTCCATGTTCTGGTTCTCATTGAAATTCTCTTAGAGAATATGCTTCCCTCAGCTCTGTTTTCACTTTCCACAATCTGCTTTCCTGGCCATGTGGTACCAGCCCCTGTCATCCTCCCTAGCCCTTTTCTGTGGCTTAAGAAAGATATAAAGATGGCATACTTAGGGAGACAGGAAAGTGACAGGAGGTTGTGAGAAATGGTCAGTGCAGGATATAGTTTGCTGGTACAGAGGCCAGGGCCTGTTGATGGAGTGGATGTGGGTGAGGAAAGTGAGCAACCAGGCAGAAAGAGATGCCAAGTCCTGATAAAGGAAAGCTTGGGAGAAGAGCAAGTTTGGGGCTGGTAGAAATCAAGAGATCTCTTCTGTGCAGGTTAATTATGGCCTACTTATTAGACATCCAAGAAGAAACGTAGAATAGACACTCCAGGTGTATGCAGCTCAGAATATCGTGTGAATTAAAGAACATCATCATGAAACACATGCAACTTTGAAGGATTATAAATATTTTGGCATGCAAAAAATGTAAGGTGTATTATAGGAACCAGGGAGAGACAAGGCAGAGACCAGGTTACAAATAGTCCTCCGTGTTCAGTGGAAATCTATTGAAGGTTACTTTTGAGTCAATTTGTAAATACATATGCAATTCACAATTATATTTTCTTTGAAATGGTCTAAAACATCTCTTCTTTGTCTACCTAGAGCAGCAGGGCTTCTCAGCCTTGGTACTATTGACGTTTGGGGCTGGGCAATTCTTTGCTAGAGGTACCTGTCCTGTGCACTGGAGGATGTTTAGCAGCATCCTGACCTCTGCCTGCTACGTGCTAGTGGCTTCACTTATCTCCTAAATCAGAACAGACAAAACTGTCTCCAGACATTGCCACATGTCCCCTGAGGGTAAGACCACTCCCAGGTGAGAACCATGGACCTGGCAGTAACCAGTGTTATCTATTTGCTGTAGAAGTTCCTGGACCTATTTCTATAGACTGACCTGTACCTGTATTTACCAATAGTACATGTTCTTTTTAACTTTTTCACATACATTCTTTTATGTTATATGCATCGACTTTTAACTTGCTTATTTCACATGCCTTAGTATTTGGGATAGCTAACTATGCTGGTACATAGGAAACTGCCAGGTTTTTTTGTTTTTTTTTAATATGACATAGTATTCTGTAGTATATATATGTGTATATATATATATATATATGTATATATATATATATATATATATCACAGTATATCTGTATCCATGTTAGCTAACCTTGAACTTGTTTTGTATTTCAAATAAATTTGCAATAAATGTTCTGACATATACTTCCTTATGCACGTGTGTAAATTGTCTCTCAGGTAGACAAACATGGAATTGTTGGCTCCCAGAGTATATGCATTTTTAATTTTAATAAAACTGCCTCCAATAGATTGCTTATAAAGATAGCGGCGAAAATTCCCACCCTGTATCCAGGCTCCTTTGCAACATGAAATCTGTGGCTCCTCCCCTTGTAAGGCAGTATCGTTTTCTCCAGCTCTTGAGTTTGGGCAGGCTCCATGACTCACTGATCAGTGGAATGCAGCACAGTACACAGAGATGAGAACCTGAGGCTGCCTTAGATACAGTCTTGCCCTCAAGGTGTTGGAGTCTTGACCCAAGGGATGGTCCAGAACATAGCAGAGGAAGCAGTAGAGGTTCTAAGGTACACAGGGAAACTTATTATAGAGGGGAGAGGGTAGGAGGTGCTAGGGTCGGGGGGGCATCAAGGAAGTGAATCAGGAGGGCAAGGGGGTTAAACTATTTCCCAGGGGAAGCCAGGTCTTGAAGGATGGGAGGGAGCTCACTGATCAGGCATGTCGAGGGCACATGCAGAATGGGAATATTCAGCTTCTCCCAAGACAGAGCTGATTTATCCCAAAGGCTCTGGCCCTCTACCCTTTGGATAAATTACAGGGAAGGCTATCAGATACTGAACACCCACTCATGCGGTGAGATGAACAAGGGCAAGGTAATGAACTAATCCCCCTTGGAGGAGTCCAGCCCAGTGCCAGCCTATCAGCCCACGAAGGAAGGGGTCTATTAAAAGCACATGATTTTTTTTCAGAATATAAAACATATCTCAGATAATTGGCTTAAGCAGGAATTAAAGGGACACATTTCTTTGGGATAAGGAATATGAGAGGCCTGTTGGTTTTGGCTGTGAGTCAAATCAGAGGCTGAGAGGAAAAGTCTTGTGAAGCTTTGGGGAAAATCTGGAAGCATCATCTTTCTCTCTCCCTCCTGCTGCACCAGGATGTCTCCTTTGACATTTGAAATACCCTGTCGTGCTATTCATCTTCTCACCAAAAAATCTTTTTTTCTGAACTAATGCTCAGCTCTAATCACTGGAGTAGCCAGGAAACCCTTCTTTGTTTTCTTCACCCTTACTCTCTCCTCCACCCTTCTCTTCTTTGCCCCCCTTTTTCTTTTCCCTTTAGGGCTGTTTCCAATGGAAAAGAATCATTTCTCTAAGAAGCACAGAGACTCTAGTTAATGGTTTAGTCGTTTTGGAGATGAATAACAGCAAGGCTGCCTTGTCTTCCTGGTACAGACTTCTGTGTACATGAGGTAATATATTAGGACGTTCATTGCCAAGTTGTTTGAAATACAAAAAAGGAAAAAGAAAGAAAGAATAACAAACTAAAGATCGAATAACATAGATACAGATAAATAAACTGTGCTATAGCCTTACTACAGAATATTATGCCATTTAAAAAAAAAGCCGACAGCTTGCTATGTACCAGCATGTACATAGGTATCAAAAAACACAAAGATGTATGAAATAAGCAAGTTAAAAATTGATGCATATCACATAATAGCGTTTGTGAAAAAGAAAAACAGAACATGTACTAACAAAATACTACATATGTGAAAAAGAAAAACACAACAGAACCAGAAAATGGACAGAACATGGTAAATATATGTACAGGTAAATGTATAGAAATAAGCTTTTACAGCAAATGGAGGATTCTGGTTACTGCTAGGTTATTGGTTCTCAACTGGGAGCAAATTTTTGCCCTCAGGGGACATTTGGCAATGTCTCAAGAACACTGGTGGTGATCAAAACAGTTTGGAGGAGGGATGATGCTATTTGGTATGTAGTGGATGGAGTCCAGGGTGCACAGGACAGTCACCCCCAGCAAGGAAATTATCCAGCTCAAAATGTCAGTAGTAACAAGGTTGAGAAGCCCTAGATAAACAAAGAGGGCCTAAGGATTACACAGATGTCAAAGAAGTTTATCTTTAATGTTTAGACCTTTCGAATAACATGCAATTGTACATTCCTTATGTAATTATAAATTAATTGAAAATTAACTTTCAGTAGATTTCCATTGACAATGGAGGACCCTTTGTTACCTGATCCCTGCCTCTCTCTCCCAGCTCCCTCTCATGCATCTGACATTTTTGGCATACCAAAATGTTTATAGTCTTTTAAAGTTTCACGTGCTTCATAATTGCCTATTTTTCCCCACATGATGATCCTTTAGCTCAGAAAGCCTCTCTCTTCCTTCTTTGCCTAGTGACATCCTAGCCGTTCTCCAGAACCCAGCTCAAGTACTATTTTCTCTGCTCTTCCCAGGTGAAGCTGCTCGTCTCCTCTTCTCTGAATCTCTGCAGCACCTAGGCATCTGGGATTATCATTAGACCTCAGCACCCTGACATGAGGAGGCTGGCTCTGTAAAGCCCTAACCCAGCCAGTCATGAGGGGCATTCTGGCTTCCTACACACCCTATCGAAACACACAAAAGGACAGGTCACACGACACACGAACTGTATCCTGTGACCCCTACAGAGAGTGAGGCACACATCTCATGTTAGCAGGGGTCACACACTCAAACATCCACTGGGGTGGTAGATACTGTGAATGTGTGAGTGGGCATGGAGGGAGCCGGAAAACTGAAAAGAACAGCCCCAGCTAGAGGGGCAAATTTGGCTACTTCCTACTGATTATTTCCATGTAGGCCCCATGTTGCCAGATTTTCCAAGATAAGTTGGAAATTTGGAATTTTACTGTACAATTTCTCAATGCTCAAAGTTTAATATCTAATTCAAAACTCCATGATTATTCTGCAAGTGAAACAATAATGCATCAAAGGATTAGATCTGTCGTAATGGCTACTGATGTTTCAACTCTGAATTATAACGATTCATAAATGAAATTACTGAACAGAATAAAAAAAGAAATGGAAATTATAGTCTAGTACAGAGGACAGGCACCAAGACACATGAGAACCTAAGATAGCTCACCTATCATGCAATCGTTAACATACAGACCTACCCGACAGAGTGGGTCAACCCTTGCCAACCTATCACACAATCGTTAACATACAGACCCACCCGACAGAGTGGGTCAACCCTTGCCAACACCAAAGTGACACCTTCTCCTGTGAGGATGAGTAAGTGAAGGGGCTGGAAAGAAGAACCAGTTCTTTCTCCCTGAAACTTCTCAGAAGACAGAGGCTCCTATTCTGTGAACTGAGGTGGGTGGGAACAAGAGAATAAGAGAGAGGATATTTCTCCTACAATAGTGGTAATAAACTAGATTCCCCTTGAATACAATTCGATGATCCCATGAACTGTTTGAACACCCAACTCTCAGGTTTGTCGAATGACCAGTAGACAGATATCACAGAGGACAATTACTCCAGGCTCACGCAAGGAGTTCTCTTTGTTACCAGCTGCCTCATGAACTGCACTCCTTGGAGCAGAATCACGATGGACAATGTCCAGATGACCTTTTCATCTCGTGGCCCTCAAAACCCAGCCAAGGCTGGGAGCCAAGTGAGAGCAGGCAAGGGGCCTGGCCCTCAATTTCTGATCTGCCACAACCTTGCCAAGTGTCCTTGGAGCCGACTCCATTCTCCTATGTCTCCAGTGGGATCCATGTTTTAGGATCTTGGACATTGGCCTCAGGCATTTGTCTCTGCATATCACATGGAAAGAGAGACTGGCTCCTGGTGGAGCCCATTCAGACAAGTAGGAAGGAAGGGACACATGATCAGACTTCCCCGACAAGGGGAGACTATAAGGTACAGCCCCTCCACATGCAACACACCGAAACATGCACATGTTGCCATGGAAACCCCATAATGCAGGGTGAGTAAATGCAGACTGAATAGATCCCATCCAAAATGCTTGCTGAAGCCGCTGCATTCAGCCCCTTTCATCACCAGAGCCGGAGTCCAGCTGGAGCCAGAATTAGTGATGGGTAAAGAGCTCAAAAGGCTGCTGGTCCCCTTCCAGGGAATCTCCGATTTATGTAAAGTCTCTTGGGTTTGGAAGACTTGAGTGGCCCAGTAGTCCTGTGAGAGTTGTGGTTCCCTTCTTTCTCTCATCCGGGGCCACAAACTAGCATCTCACTCTGTGGTGGGGGAGTGGTGAGGAAGCTAATCAAAGCAGCTTTTAAAAGGCTTTCAGAGTTTGCAAAGAAAAGATGTTTTGGGTAGAGACCAGAGCACAGTTTTGCTCCCAGCCTGTTTCCCCTTCTTTCTTAAACACACACAGATTGAGTTGGACTCTACAGCAACGAGGTCGGAACAAGCAAAAACTTTTCACAAAGCTATTAAACATGATTTTCTTTCCACACAGAGCAGCAGCAGCTATGGGTCATGTGTAAATCCTGAATGCCCAAAGTTCTATTCTGAAGAGTTTACATTAATTAGAGTAAATAAAAACATGCCGCATCCCTCTTTTCTACAGATGCATCCAATCAAGTTATATGAAGACTTTAATAGCTAGCCAGAGCCCACCTATAGAGCTGAACTATATTTCTAGGCTTCTAGGATAAAATAAATAAATATAGAAGTGGCAGAGGCCATTTAACAGGAAATATCTCAGGAGATTTTATGGACCACGTGGAATGATGCATCCCATGGGGACAGCTAATGTGTCAGATCAACTGGACTCAGAGAAAAGTGAGTTTGTAAAACCTTTACTTCTTCAAAATTGTGATGGTTTCCCACATCCCCTCCTTTAAATGTTGTTATTCTCCTCACACAGCTCTTACTGCTCTGGCCCATACGGATGAGGACAGACACGAGGTAACATTATCAGAAAGTCAACAATCATTTCCTTTCCCCTGAGATGTCTTATAAATCTTAAATTTATATAACAGAGAAGAGAAAGGGAAAATTCTTTGCTTTTCCCATTTAGAGTCTTAGGGAAGATGGTATTGTTAAATGCTGGAGGTGTATTTTCTTAATGAGGCTTTCCAACTCAATTAGCTGGGAATAAAATGAGGGGAAATTCATAATAAAGCCAATGTGTAGATGTATGATTTCCCAGGGGATTCTGCCTTGACAAGGGCTGTCAAGCCATTCTGGGATCATGTCGCTGGGATGCCAGAAGGAGGCACAGGGGGGCAGGGAGCAAACCCAGCTCAGGGCACTTGTGAAATAGGCTAGGCTCGTAAGGAGTATTTTCTGCTCTCCCTCCAGGGATAACTCTCATCTCCTAAAGGTGCTCCACCACTGTCTCTGCTGCCGGGAACAAAAAGCTCAGGGGACTCACCAAACCCACCTGCACAGCTCCTCAGCTTCTCCTACCTGGCCTGAGTCTCTCTCCTGGTCCAGAGCCTGAAACGGGAGATGCCCAATAGATTCCAGTCTTCTTTTTCCTTTGCATAAACCGCTTATTCATACCTGGTTCAAAGTACTTTCACAGCCATTTTATTGAGAGACTTTCAACCTAATATTTTTGGCTAAGCTAGGCAGGGATTAGAATTCCCATCTTAAAAGTGGTGATATCAATTTTTCAATGTCCCATCAAAACTTCCAGGAAAATGTTCATCTTGTTAGGATGACATATATATTAGCCACTTCCTAGTCTGGCCTCTGCCTCCCTCTCCAGCTTCTCTTTCCTTAAATCTATCCCCTGTGATGCATTAAATTTATGCTGGAGGGCTTCCCTGGTGGCGCCGTGGTTGAGAGTCCGCCTGCCGATGCAGGGGACGTGGGTTTGTGCCCCGGTCCGGGAAGATCCCATCCGCGGCTGGGCCCGTGAGCCATGGCCGCTGAGCCTGCACGTCCGGAGCCTGTGCTCCACAACGGGAGAGGCCACAACAGTGAGAGGCCCGCGTACCGCAAAAAAAAAAAAAAAAAAAAAAAAAAAAAAAAAGTTATGCTGAACTACTTGTACTTCCTTGACCTATGGTACGGTTTCACTCCATACCTTGACTCTTGCTTTTCCTGACCTGGAAATGCCTGGAATGCCTCAGCCCCACCCTCTGGTCGGTAAAGGCATCCTGTCAACTTCTAGGCATGCTTCAAGATTCAGACCAGGCTTCCTGCAGGGAAGCTTTCCCTGACGCTTTTTCCTCTCCCAGGCTGATCAAAAGTCTCTGGTATTTACCTGCATCATACCAACCACTTTGTAGAGTGTTTGCCTATTCCCATGTCAACTTTTCCCCACCTGACTATGAGTTTCTAAAAATCCAGGAATATCTTGTTGCAAATGATAGTAAACACGAATCAACGTGACCTTACTTTTTTCAAAATAGGAGAGGGAACGTATTGGCTCAGTTAACTCAGCGTAGTACTTAGGGCACAGCTGGACTCTGCAGCTCAAGTGATATCCCCGGAATTCTACCTCCCCTAGTATTCAAGCTCTACTTTCTTTCCTTCTTTTCTATACGGACTTTATTCTCAAGAAACATTTCCCTCCACACAGCAGCTCCTAGAATAGAATAAGCAAGTGTGAAAAGGGCACAAATAAGTTTGGAGGGAAAGCCAAGGGCTAGATCAAGCAGAGGGTCGTGGTCATGTTAAGGACTTTGGGTTTTATAAATGAATTAGAAAGCCTCGGGGGGTTTAAACACGAGAAATAGATATACACTAAGACAGTCACTTTTGTTTCCACTGGAGAAAATGAATGGGAGAGGCAGAGCGTGGGACAGGGTCAGCAGCTATGAGGCTGTATAAAAACGTAGGGATGGGCTTCCCTGGTGGCGCAGTGGTTGAGAATCTGCCTGCCAATGCAGGGGAAATGGGTTCGAGCCCTGGTCTGGGAAGATCCCACATGCCGCGGAGCAACTAGCCCCGTGAGCCACAACTACTGAGCCTGCGCGTCTGGAGCCTGTGCTCCGCAACAAGAGAGGCCGCGGCAGTGAGAGGCCCGCGCACCGCGATGAAGAGTGGCCCCCGCTTGCCACAACTAGAGAAAGCCCTCGCACAGAAACGAAGACCCAACACAGCCATAAATAAATAAATAAAATTAAAACAAGAAAACATAGGGAGCACGAGTCTGGTGGCTCGCACTAAGATGCTGGCAATAAAGATGGAGAAGAGCGGACAGAGGCAGGATATACTTTGGAAATGAAAATTGGAAGATTTGGTCATGGATCGGATGGAGAAAGTGGTTATGGAAAGGGAGAAAGCAAGGATGACTTCTTCACTTAGGACTTGAGCAATTGGTGATACCAGTGTCTGGATAAAGAGACACTGGTGGGAAGAGAACAGCAAAGAGAGGAGGGGCAAGTCTGGAGGGCAGAGTCGACAGTTCTATTTGGATATGTTCATTGTTCATGGGACATTTAGGTGGACTTCAGTTTGGTTTGTGCACAGATTGTCTGCCCATACCTGCCCCAGACCTGGGTCTAAAATATGGTATCTAGTAGCGGACCGGGGAAGAAAAAATGTAGAAAAATTTAGGGAATACAGACACTGTGATTGACAAATAGAGATCACCGTTTAAGTCCTGAAATTATCACTGGAGAAATTTGCACTTACGACAACCAGATAACCAGATCTGGGTTCTATTACCAGCTCTGTTACACGCTGGCTGTGTGATCTTGGTCAATGCACCATCCCTCTCTGAACCGGAGCTTCCTCAACGATAAGTGGGGATAATTCTACATCCCTCAATTTCAGAGCTTTTTTGAAGATCTGCATGTTAAAAGGTATCGCATACAGTACGATTTCACGCAGATGTGGAATATGAAAAACAAACAACAAATGAAATGAACAAACCAAACTACACAAAAACAAACATGTAGTTACAGAAAACAGAGTAGTGGTTACCAGAGGGGAAGGGGCAGGGCGAGGGCGAAATGAGTAAAGGGGATCAACTGTATGGTGATGGATGGAAACTAAATTTTAGGTGGTGAGCAACCTGCAGTGTATACAGAAGTCAAAACAGTAATGTTGTACACATGAAACTTACATAATGTTATAAACCAATGTCACCCCAATTAAAAAAAAAAACTCATGGTAACAAATATTTGTTTGACTTAGGTTATATCTACAATGAACTATATTAAAATTTTTTTGACTAAAAAAAGGTATTGCAAACTGTAGAACAATAAATATCTATAGATCAGAATTATGATCATTTTAATATATACACAGACATCAAAACCAAAGGAATTTTTATTTGAAAGTGAGCCATGTAAGAAAAATTGGGTACATTCTTTTTTCAGGCCCTAAACCTTTGAAACAATACCAAGAACAATCTCAGGCTTCTGGAGTCAATGAAACACTTTGCTTACTTTGTGTTTTAAACTCTCCCATCACCCCCAGTTAGTTACTCACAGCTTGTCCCCTGTGGCTGATGTTAAAATGTATTTCACCCCCTGTATGTCCCAGTTTCTCAGGCTAAATCCATTCCATTTGGCTGAAGGAAGAGGCCAGGCAATATCCAACATGACTTCCTTCTCCCTGGCCGCCAGAGAGCTGTGAGATGAACTCCAGGATTTTGCCAACAAAGGACTGTGGCTGAAACAACCACCTGTGAACTGAACTTTGCAGGTTTTATTTATTCCTTTTTGAACAGAAAAGCCTGGGAATGCCCAGGAAGGGGATGAGATCATCTGTCTGGTCTGTGAGCAGCATGCTCCTCAGGCCTTCTCATTCCACATTACATCATGCTGGAAAGAGAAAGCGTCTGGATACTCCTTACACAATCTGCAGGGGTGTGAAGCCAAGGAGATGCTGCTTGCTATGTCGTGATTCCCCAGCTCTGCTCACACAGGAGCACGCACTCCCGTTAACTCTGCCAACAGTTACAGAATGCCCACCATGTGCCTGAGATGTTCAATGTAAAGATAATCTTGCACATTCATTAACTTGTTCATTTACTTAATAAGTGTTTATTTTGAGTGTTTACTACATGACAGGTACTATTATAGGTGCTGGGGATAGAGAGGTGAACAAGACACATAAAAATCCCTGCCTTCACGTGGCAGACATTTTACTGCAAGAGATGGCCAATTAACAAATCAACACCTAACTATATAATACATGGTCAGAGAAGTGCTCCGAAGTAAAAATGAAGCAGGATGAGAAAATAGAGCGTACAGGATGGCTATTTTGGATAAGATAATCAAGGTAAGTCCCTCTAACAAGGTGACGTTTGTGCAGAGGCCAGAATGAATTGAAGCACGTACCAACAAATGTCTCTGGAGGAAAGCAAGAGATCTCCAAGCAGAGAGAACAGCAAGGGCAAAGGTTCTGAGACTACAGAGTGTTTTAGTTAGAGAGGCTACTGGTTTTCACATCCATTATCTTGGAGCATCTCTATAATCCCATAGCCCCATGCTAACCCCAGGAGAGATTCTCTCCATCATCATACAGTCATACAGGTGATAAAACTGTATATCCAAGATGGTGTCATACACCTTCTCTGTAAACAAGTCTATATATATATATATATATATATATATATATATATATATATATATATATATATATATATTATATATATATATCTTATATAGCGCAGATTCAGCCCTCACTCAGTTCTGCTTTTATTTAATTCTCACATGTGCTTTCTGTTAGACATTCTTTCTATAGAAGGAAAATTAAAGTAAGAGTTTTGTGATTGAGATTAATAGCAAAGAAAAGCAAGAGGGAAGAATTCTCCCACTTCCTCTCTGGTTTGCATATGAATATTGAAGGTCTTGCTACTTTTGAAGAAAACGCTCTAGACAGTCTATCTAGACTATCTGGCACCAGCCAGTTGAGAGTTATTCCATTCCATTCCACTCCAGCCTGGTGCCCAGGATGACAGAAAACCACCATTCTTTCTGTGGACGGAAGGGACAGGCTGGCTGTTGCTATGGGCACTTGCATTCAGTGCAAAGAGTTGCTCCAAACCAGCTTGTGTCAACCTTTTGTCTTAGCCCTTCATAATCATGAACAGATATTATTACTCAAACTGTCACTAAAACCACTTTCAAAAGGTTCTTTTACAGATAACCACTGGGGAAGCCTTCAAACTCATCCATTTTGCTAATAATTAGGACCCAGTTTCATGAAGCTTAGTGTGTGGAGGCTCTGATTGGGTCTATTTTTTTTAAAAAAAAGGAAGAAATGGTAACAGAAAGGAAAGGAGAGTTAAGAATGAAGGAAATGGGGAAATGAATTAACATTAATTATGTACCAGGCACACTTAGTACTCATCATAACCATATAAGGTAGATATCTTTATTCCTGTATAACGACAATGTGAAGTTTATGAAGATTCCAGAAAGAGCTAAAGATCAAATAGCTGGTGAACGCCTCAGTTGAGATTCAAACCCAGGTTTAGCTTCTCTCTACTAATCTATCTGCTAAGGCCTTCATTTTCTCTCTGAAAAGTCAGAGATAGTCAAAAAGTCCATGATTTCTAGTGTCTACAGCTCTATTAAAATTGTTGATCATTAAAAGCCCAAGAGACTGAAATTTTTGCCTGGTACACCGAAATTCTAGCAGTTCCATCTCTAAACAGAGGGTAATATCCCTTTAAAATAAGTATTCCAAAAAGTTCTGGCCCCCCAGCTCCTGGCTCCCATTTGAGGATATTCAGCGGGGCTCCTCTAATAGACATAAATAGCACTGGGTAATCCTCAAGGCTCCTTGCCGGGCGACCACTGATGCACTTAGAGGTTTGGATGACACTGTCACAGGAAGTACTGGAAGCAACTAGCATTGTGATGCTTAGAATGATGGCTTCTTTTTTTTTTTTTTTTTTTTGCGTTACGCGGGCCTCTCACTGTTGTGGCCTCTCCCGTTGCGGAGCACAGGCTCCGGACACGCAGGCTCAGCGGCCATGGCTCACCGGCCTAGCTGCTCCGTGGCATGTGGGATCTTCCCAGACCGGGGCACGAACCCGTGTCCCCTGCATCGGCAGGCGGACTCTCAACCACTGCGCCACCAGGGAAGCCCAGAATGATGGCTTCTTTACAGAGGAAGTAGAACTATTCCCACTAAACTTACTTCACAAGTTACTTTGATTCATCATGTAACTTATCAGGTGGTGATTATTTGTTTACATGGCTGACTTTCCATTGGGAATGCTGGCTGACCCTGGAGAACGGGTACCATGCCTTAGTCATCTCTGTGTCCCCGTAGCATGCCACAGTGTTGGCACTCCATCAGATTTTAGTAAACTGGTGCCAGTTATCTGCTGCTGCAAAACAAACCACTCCAAAACGTGTGGCTTAAAGCAAAAACCATTTCTTTAGCTCACAATTCTGCGGGTCAGCAATTTAGGCAGGTAGAGCTGGGGGCTCTTCTGGTTGCTGCCCGGCTTCCTCATGAGAATGAGGTTAGCTGTGTACAGCCAGGCAGTTCAGTTTCTGAGTGTGGCTGCCCACATGTGTCCCTCCCCCTCCTACACTCTGGCCCAATTCTGTTCCTACGGCATGACAGGCATGGCAAGAGCAAGCGAGAGAAACAGAAGCACGCCGAAACAACACTTCTTACAGCCTAGACTCAGATTGGCACATTATAACATCTGTCACATTCTGTTAGGTGAATCAAGATACAAGGGCAGCCAGATCCAAAGCCTGGGGAAATAGACTACCCTTCGATGAACGGGCGGCACCATCACATGGATGTGGGATGAGCAGAGAATCAGGGCCATTTTGCCAACTGACCACAAAATATTTGTCATGAATGAAATGCACAGCATATCAAATTATCATATGAGATCTGTTTTCTCACCAAAATTAATGGCCCCCTCATAAATAGTTTACTTTCTAACCCAGAAGAAGGAGATAGAGGTCTCCAATCGCAAATGTGAGATAGCCTATATTCCACACGCGGCAAAGACCAGGACACGAGACACGAAAGGTTTGATGTTCCAGATTAGAAGACTGAAGTTCATGGTTTTTGTTTTGGTTTGGTTTTTCCCTTGGGAGAACAAGAGTCTCCTGACCTAATTGTCTGCATGGATTTAAGTTAATGGTGCCAATTCTCTGTTTTACCCTGAGAGGCAGTGTTGGATGATTTGGTGAAAGAACATGCTTTGAAGTCAGGCAGACTTGAATTTCAAATTCTGCCTCCTGCATGCTCTAGTCACATGGCCTGGTAAACTCACTCTTCCGGGTTGGTTTCTTTATAAGATGGGGATGAATAATAACCACTATGCATGTCTATTATGATTACTAAATGAGATGGTATATGCACAGCACTTAATACGGTGCCAGACACAACATAGGTCACAAATAAATATTATTCTCCTTCAAATCTTTCTTCCCTGAGCCTCTCTGCACTGCTGGAGGGTACCTTCCCATAAATCCAGGATAGGAAGAAGCTTCTTGAAACATCGTTCTGGAAATACTCAAATCCAATAGTAAACATTGGGCATCATTTTCACTGAAAATTAGAGTAAGTTAAGTAACTTAACTGAACAGCAATTTAAACAAGTATTTCATATTAAAAAACATATGTGTGAATTCGTATCTGGCCAGTATTTAATTAATAAAACATGTGGCTTCAAAGAAATTTCCAATGGGCAGGAGTCCACTTTAGGCTATACTATAGGTATGTCCCTATAGTTGAGCAGATTTTGGAGGTAAAAGTGTTTTGGGTTTTTTTGTTTTGTTTTTTTGTGGCCTCTCCCGCTGCAAAGCACAGGCTCTGGACACGCAGGCTCAGCGGCCATGGCTCACGGGCCCAGCCGCTCCGCGGCATGTGGGATCTTCCTGGACCGGGGCACGAACCCGTGTCCCCTGCATCGGCAGGCGGACTCTCAACCACTGCGCCACCAGGGAAGCCCGGAGGTAAAAGTTTAAGAATCAAATGTAGGGTAATACCCACCCAGAGCCCATCTTGCCATTAGGGATTCTTAGAGATATTGATTTCTCTACTTCCATGCCTACAACTGAAAAAAATTCCCTCTGCTTTTTCTTCCATTCCCGGTCCTTCATTCCTGAAAAGAAAACTGGCTGACATAAATTTCCCCTTTGCTCTAGTTCATGTTCCATCTTCCAGCTGAACCTCCCCCCACCTCTCCACTCACACCCAATACTTACTTTTCCCCCTTTTCCCACATTCCAGAAGATTCCAGTGTGATTTGTTCAGCCTTCAGATAAGCTTTGACTACCTGAACACTGCTTATAAAAGAGCCTGGTGGGAGGGGAATCAGCCACCGTCTGTGATGAGTTTTCCTGCCTAGCTCCAGCTTTCCAACAGAGCGATATATTTCTTGCGGGTCACCTTCGTGTGTCATTAACATTCAGTCCAAACTGCCAGACATCAGTGCAGATCCATCTCAGTAACTACGATCGCCACTGACATAGCATGCATCAAGTCCTGTCCTTTCGACACAATGAGGTCACCAGAGACTAAAAGAACTGGATCAGTTATGTAGTTTTAAATGCATTCACATAGACACCTGTCCAGAGCAAAGAGGTTCTGAAATCAGACAATTGGGCAGCAGGGGGTTGGTTCCAAGCTCTGAGTCAGGAAGCGGAGCTGAACTAACTGATTCACAGTCAAGCCCCCATGCACCACTGACTGTGTGGCTTTGAGAAGTGAGTTCATTTCTCTTTGCCTCAGTTTCCTCACTTGTGCAATGCAGATGATAATGCAACTTACTTTACAAGATTGTCGTGGGAATTGAATGAGTTAACTGGGTGTTGGCATACACAAACGTTTGATTTCTGAGGTTGACATATACACACTACTATTTATACATAAAACAGATAACTAATAAGAACCTGCTGTATAGCACAGGGAACTCTACTCAATACTCTGTAATGACCTATATGGGAAAAGAATCTAAAAAAGAGTGGATATATGTATATGTATAACTGATTCACTTTGCTGTATAGCATAAACTAACACAACATTGTAAATCAACTGTACTGCAATAAAAATTAATTTTAAAAATATCTGCAGCTCCAATTAATTTATTGCTGTGTGACCTTGGGCAGGTTAACAAACCTTTTGCATCTCAGTTTACAAATAGAGATAACAACATTTGCCTCAAAAGATTATTGTAAGAATCCAAGGTATGGTACATGATTAGCAATACACTCAGAGTCTAGTAGCCGATATTTTTAGTGACAGCGAGAATCATCATCATGTGAAGTCAACAAGCAGGATAATGATTGCCTGAGGCAAATGAGGAGTTACTTTAAATATCAAATCACACTTGAAAATTAAGTCTTAGGAATATATTATGTAGAGAGACAAACATGAGAAGTGAGGGCATTGGAATTGACCAACTGGATTTGAGTTACTGAATCCACCACTTAGCAGGAGCAAGACATGTTATTTGACTTCTCTTTCTTTCTTTTTCCTCATCAAAAAGACTGGAAAAATACCACCTACCTCGCAAGACTATCGTAGGATTAAATGGGATCCTACGTAAAGCACTTGGCACGTTGTTAGAGCTCAATAAATGGTGTCTATTCTAAATCAAAGGTCTCAGACAGAAAAAATGACCTGTAATTTTTATTAATATAAAGTGAATTGAAAAAAAAAACATGATTTATCCTTGTGAACTTGGCTTGGGCTAAGTTAATGAAGACGGAAGAGAGAAGAGAAATGGGGGTTAGAAGGACTAAGTATACAGAGCAGGGAGGGAGTTTCGCTGAGGTTAGCTATAAGGAATTTGTGGTTTGGTTCAAAAGACTTTGGCTTTATGAGGTTTGAAGGCCCTTTCAAAAGGAAAACCAGATGTATCAATGGAAAATTTATGCAAACAGTGGGATCTTCAGCAAATGCTGCTTTGAGTCTAATTCTGTTATACTGGGTAGGCACTGCAGTGGAGAGGGATCCTGGGGTATTTTTAAAAACTCATTTGATCCTGTCTTGCAGACCTTTGATGATGTCCTCAAACGGGGCAGGTCATGAGACCAGTACTTTGTAAGCAAAAAGTCCCAGAACCACGAACAGAATGATTACACCACTATAGCCAGAAAGCTGTAGGGTTTCCCATGTCAGACTCCTGCTTTAAATTGTTGAAGAAAGCCAGGCTTTTTTTCCCCAGGAGTCCTGCATGTTCAGGCCCAAGGCTCTCCCAGCACAGTCAACAGGGATGAGTTGCTTCTCAAAGCACCCCTGTCACTCGCCCCTAAGTCCCACAGGTAAAGGGGAATCATGAGATAATTAATAGTACTTAAGTTAAATTTCTTCAGCACCTAAACTGCAAAGACAATAAATTTTCTACTGAGTTTTTGAGAATTAACTGGCAGGCCTCAGGAAAAGGCTTGGAATCCTTGAAAATATACAAGGAAAAATCATCTCAAGATAATGAGACAAATGTATATAATGTGGGTGCTTACTATAAGGTGTGGTGAGTAAACTGGAGAGGCCAGGACCCTGGAAGGGAGGGGGCATAAGGACATTAGCAGAAAAAGTGAGATACAAAGTGAGTGCAGGTAGCTTGGGGATGATGAGGACTGGGTGAGCCAACACTGGGCGTATGCTGGGCTCTTCCCTTTATGGGTCCCTAGACATACTTGCTGGGACAGGAGTTGATTTTTAAAGGGGCTGCATGGAGGGAGGTAGCCAGAGAAGTGCAGGCAGGGACCAAAGTTAAACTCTTATAGCTTTAAGTCCATCCTGCCACCACCTTCTAGGGATACTCATCAAGGCTGCTGAGACTGTTTCTCTCACGTTACTGGAAGGAAGTTTAGGAAAGGGGCAAAAGTAAACAAAACGCCAGACAGGAGGCAATACAGTATGGTGATTAAGAAGACTGACTCCGAAATTAGACAGCCTGAGATACTGACCACAGCGGAGTTTTGAATTTATATTTTTTTGCTTCTAAAGTACATGCTCTTAACTAAGTAACTCTGTAAACATCCATAGATAAAATGTACTAACTCTGCTAACCTGAATAATATGTATAGAGACTTCCTTTTCCGTATCCTGGCTCTATAAATGATCAGAATGAGAAATCTGATATATCCATTCGAGGTCAGAAGTACAGCGAGCAGTGTTTCAAGTCCATGAAGGATGCGGTCTAAACCAGGTTCCATTATGGTCCATTCTGTGTATCCAAACAGGTTTACCCAACGTTGAGTATGACTCATTTGCTGAAGCAAATGTGTATCACCTCTGACTCAACAGTGGGGAAATAAAGGTAAGAGCAGTTTCCTTAAATGGGCAAAGCCTAAGTAATTGGGGGCGGGGAGGGGAGAGCATCTCCCCATCCCACTGATGCCCACTGCCTTAGCCCCGAATCTTCGGTCATGTCCCTGTATCTTTGTCCATCTACTACAAGGATATTGAAGTGATCTCTAAATTTCAGACCTATTTGTGTCATAGATTGGTAAAATTTCTAAATATCCATTCTCCAGTTCTAGAAAGACAAAACCTGGTTTTTATGTGGGCCCAATGGTTGTCCATGTAAAGATTACATTTTTCGATCTTCTTTGTAGCTAGATATGAACCTGTGGCTAATTTCTGATGGATGAATAAAGTCGAAGTGTGTTGTGCAAGCCTCTGAGAGTCTTCTTTAAGGGACTGTTGAAGACTTCCTGCTATGGTCTGAATGTTTGTGCCCACCCAAAAATCATATGTTGAAATCTTAATGCCCAATTTTATGATATTAGGAGGTGACTAGAGAGTGGAGCCCTCATGAATGAGATTAGTCTTCTTATAAAAGAGACGCCACAGAGCTCCCTAGCCCTTCCACCATGTGAGGGCACAGCGAGAGGTCGGCAGTCTGCAACCTGGAAGAGGACTTTCCCCAGAAACCCATCATCCTGGCACCTTGATTTTGGACTTCCAGCCACCAGAACTGTTTACAAGCCACCCAGTCTCTGACATTTTGTTATAGCAGCCTGGATGAACTAAGACACTCCCCATAGTTCTATCCTTATTTATCACCATTCTCTGCTTGCCACCTGGACTAACAGTTTGGAATATGAATCTAAAGGCCAAATATAAGGATGGCTGGAAAGACTTAGATTTCCTGAGAAGAGCCACTATAGCAGTCCTGGGCCACTTAACTCCAGACTTTTGCATGAAAAACAAACTTCTGCTGCCTTAAAACCAGTATTAATTTGGAATTTTCCATTACTAGCAATCAAACCTAATCCATAAATAATAGGTCAATCATGTCACCTATCCATGGTTCCCAACTGAGCTCAGAGAAAATTCCAACCCCCTTAGCAAAACATTCAAGGTCCTAACAAACTGTATATTTTTTAAACTACTATTTTAAGTACTTTTTTAACTACTATTTTAAGCTTCCCATTTATGTTTTAACAAAGCAGCAATACCTAATGATTTGCATGTCCCTAAGTATTCACAGTTTGTCCTGTGAATGTCTCTACACATATTGTCAACTTCTGCTTTGAATGTCATCTTCACTCATTTGACAGAAAAGTGCCACTTTCTCTGACAAACCATCTCTTACCCCTTGGACAAACATGTATGCTCCATCTACCCTATTCCAGTTGTACCTAATCAGTCATCCCTTTAACCATCACTTCAACACAAACTAAGAGGTTATCTTTACTTCTGACTCCACCACTGACTGCTTTCCTAGAGGGATGGAATGGTGTCATATGTATCTCTGAAGCCACTTATGCTGCCAGGCACAAATAGATGCTCAAAAAATTCCTTTTAACTGTGTAAATGTTGATTACCCAGCCATCTGCCAGGGCTGATCAACTGAATGCCTCAATATGACTTTATTGATTCCTTTAAAGGAAGCATTTGGAGTCCATCTTGATGTGAATTTAGGCTGTACCACCTACAAAAGCTCTGTGACTTTGAGCAACTTTCTGTTTCTGAGTATCAGTTTCCTCTCCTTTAAAACAGGAGAGGGACAATGTTCATTGCAGCTCTATTTACAATAGTCAAGACATAGAAGCAACCTAAGTGTCCATCGTCAGACGAATGGATAAAGAAGATGTGGCACATATATACAATGGAATATTACTCAGCCATAAAAAGAAATGAAATTGAGTTATTTGTAGTGAGGTGGATGGACCTAGAGTCTGTCACACAGAGTGAAGTAAGTCAGAAAGAGAAAAACAAATACCGTATGCTAACACATATATTTGGAATCTAAGGGGGGAAAAAAGGGGGTCATGAAGAACCTAGGGGTAAGACAGGAATAAAGACACAGACCTACTAGAGAATGGACTTGAGGATACGGGGAGGGGGAAGGGTAAGCTGGGACAAAGTGAGAGAGTGGCATGGACATATATACACTATCAAACATAAAATAGATAGCTAGTGGGAAGCAGCCAGATAGCACAGGGAGATCAGCTTGGTGCTTTGTGACCACCTAGAGAGGTGGGATAGGGAAGGTGGGAGGGAGGGAGATGCAAGAAGGAAGAGATATGAGGATATATGTATATGTATAGCTGATTCACTTTGTTATAAAGCAGAAATTAATACACCATTGTAAAGCAATTATACTCCAATAAAGATGTTAAAAAAAAAAACAGGAGAGGGAAAAGCCTACTTCATGGTATTTGCACATTTTTATGTATAACACACTACATAGAACATCTAGCCTAACATAATATTAACCCTCATTAAATGGCATTAATTATCATCATTCTTTAGAAACGTTTACTCAGCTAGGAAAAGTCACCCCAAAAGCCAATAGGATTCAAAACAAAAGAGACTGCACATGGAGGAGCCCACCACAAAGCCAATGGCACAGGCAGCCTTACATAATGAAATGAGTACTGGACTAAACTTTTGATTTTTGATAGAGCCCTGTCTGAACCACTAGATTGCTCTGAGATCATAGGAAGTCACCTCCACATAATTAAGGGATAACCTTGGTTATCCCTTGAGTACAGTGTTGAAAGTGTTCAGATGGTATCACAGGACAAGTTTGAGTATCTATCATAACTTTGAGCAGCACTTCCTTTGGCCCACACAAATTTTACTCTTAGATGGACTGCTCTGACCCATCTCCCCATACCCCACACGCCATACGCACCCACTGTTTTATGGGAAGCATGATGAGTTGGTTGCATCTGCAGACTTTGGCCTGATGATGCATGTTTGTGCAGAGTGGGTGATTGCTTTCATATGGTTGCACGATCTGGCAGCTGGAGACATCTGCTTACACTTAGACACAGGCAAACTTTCCATAGTCAGGAGTCAGCGTGCTCCTGGGTGAGCAGGGGTTGGCTCCTCTAGGCTGTATAAGTACGGGACTTAGACTTGTGTCCTGCATTCACATGTCAGGAAGGATAACCTAGACATGAAATGATTGGGGTGAGAATCCACACTCTGGCATAAACTGCCTATGGAAATGGGGCAGTTGGACAGGAAGCAACCTATTACACTGATGAGGATGATTAAGGGAGACCCTGAAGGATGCTTTGTTCCCAGAGGGAGGTGGAGGCCTTGGGGATATTGAGCCACAAAGAAAGGGATAATTGTCTCAGAAATAGCCTCAGCATGTGGCCCATGCTCCTTGTGGGAAGGGACTACCACATCTATAAGATACTTCCCCACAGACCTGGATTTTCATTCCATTGCAGAGACAACATGCAGAGAGGAAGGAGCACTGATCCTGGAATTATTTGATCCAGGTCTGTCTTCTGAGTCTTCCATTCAATCTGTGTATCCTTGGGCAAGTCATGCTGCTTCTCTGAGCAGCAGCTACTTCATCCCCAAAAGGAAGCCACTTGGGATTAAATAAGAAGCTCCATGTAAGTGTTATGACTGATGTGAAATATTATCCAGATGTCAGGAACTGCTGTTACTATCTGAAGAATAACTCAAGATTGCAAATATGGAAGTAAATATATTTTATTCTACCCGCCAGAGTAGAAATTATTCTACAGATCCCCTGAGAGATGGTTGTCTACCTCTCACATCAGTGTCTCATCTCCAGGGGCAGGTGGCCACAGCCTTTCAGAAAAGTCAGTTCTGTTCTCTGGGAGCCGTGGTGGTCACAAAGTCCTGCCAAAGCCCTTCACCTTCCCAGCAAGGGAGCCCCCTGATCTGCTTTCTCTCCTCTGGGGCCAGGGCTACAAATGTGCTTCCTCTTTCACAAGAAACAGGAGAGAAAAATAGGAGAGAAAAGGCAGGAACTTTGCTGCCAAGTAGACCTGGGTTCATATCCTGCCCTTTTATTCTTCATCTGTGTGACCTTGAGAGTGAACTCAGTCAACCTCAGTGTTCCCCTCTGTGAAGAGGGATAGTAATTCTGAGCAGTGAGGGGAAGGGACGGTTAAGTCAGATGATGTCTAGAGAGCCTGACACTGTGCCGTAGCTTAGACTAGGTCCCCAGTAAGTGGTAACTATTAAGCTGTTGCTCTAGTGCTGTTAGTGACCTACTTTTGCTGTTATCACTGGTATTCCACATATTTAACACACACGGAATTCACTAAATACTCAAATGGGTCTCGCACTGCTTGGTTTGGGTCATTAGCAAACCAACGTCTTGCATATTTAACTGAGCATCTTCTCTGTCCCAGTCACTGTGCCAGGCACTGCTGAGGATTCAAAACAGAAGTGTTCCAAACAGAACAAGAAACCACATCAGACCATGGCCATGTTTCCAGGGTAACACATAGCATGGAAGTATAATAGAGAACCTTTCATTTTTGAAGGGTTTTTTTCCTTTCCTTTTAATATTATCTGCAAGATTTTAGGTTGGGATTATTTACTTGATCTAGAAAAGGTCTATGAAAGGGCTACTCACACCGTTAGGACCAACAGACAAAGAATTAAGTGGCTTCCTCACACTCCATAACCTGTAACCATTTACTCTAGGCCTCATTCCACTGAGAAAATCCTTGCAAAAAATTGCCCACGTAGTAGCAATTATTCCATAAGAGGCCAATGCAACTTCTAAAATGTTGGCCAGATACTTTCAATTTAAAATATGGACATGGTTCCTTATACCTACCAGCATTAAATCCAAGTTCACTCTAGTGGTCCCCACACTTCTTATGACCTTGCCCGTGAATGCTTCTGAGCCTCAGAGCTGACCCCTCTTCCCCCAGCCATTGCCTCCTCTCAGCACCTGACCACATATGCAGACTAGACTCCAGCTATGCCAGCTTCCTATGGTTCCCTGGGGAAGTCTTGCTCTTCTATCCCTCTGTGCCTGTACACAGGCTCACAGAATTTTCTTCTCTTGGAGAACTTCTTGCCTTTTCTGCCTGAGCGATTCCCACACATTCTTCTTCAAGGATGAGCATCAACATTGATGTTTATGAGAAACTGTCCCCACGCACCCTCATCCTATGTAAGATCCTTTCCCCCACTGCCAAAGCATCTGATCCCTGCCACCATCTTGCATTTCTCCACTTTTGGGGGGTAATATCCTTTTTGCTTTTTGGTCACTAGCCTGTGAGCTTTTTGGAACAGAGGTCATGACTTATCCATCTCTGTGTCATTCATGATATTGCATAAATACCTCTGGATGGATGGACAGAAGCATGGATAGACTTACAGGCAATTTCCAGAACAGGTCAAAGGCACATCATTCTTCTCTGAATAATAATTTCAAAAGATCCAATAAATCACCTAGCACCCTCTGAAATATCTTGGCCATAGTTATAAAGAAACCCAAGATGGTTGGAATTGATCTGTGAATTGTCAGACTTAATCCTGAATAGATTATTCCACTTGACAACCATAAAAAAAAAAGAATTATGCCTTTTAATTTTTCATTCACGTCTAGACAGTACAAAAGATCAACATGACAAATGGTCCTTTGCCACTCACCTTATACTATAACAGCTAATCCTAATCATGTTCAGAATTCTGCTCTGTATTACATTTTCCAAGCAACAGTAATTCCATTCGGAAAAAGAAAAAAAAATAGAGAATACAATGGTGAGAGCGGAATACGGCTTAATCTTCAATCTTTTATGGGGATATAGTGTACTTGTCAGACCCAATGGTAATTAAGCGCCAACATTAGGTCTTCCCATGAATTCTTATTGGCTGTTGCTGGGCTCATTAATCCCCCTCACTCTTTTATGGAAGTCTGTTCTTGAATGAGCCAAAAGAATGTTCTACTGAAAATGCCATTATTGTTTCTCCAGGTGTAACTGATTCCTGATGTGTGTACACCAAAGGCTCCATTTCTTTATGGCCCAAACACACGTGAACTTCCATCTGGCTACGTCTGGTCTTTTTGTGAACACCGCCTCCATGATTCTCTAAACCTAGCAAAATTTTATTAACATGAAACCTCCAAATCCTCCTTGTTTATACAACCTAGGCTGACCTTTTCTTGCTGGCTCTGGTCTAGGAAAAAATTTAACACACACACACACACACACACACACACGTCATAGTGTGTGTCAAACGACTTCATGAGGACAGCCATGTTTTTCTCCACTTTGAAAATGCTAATTACAAAGCTCTCTTAGCTGCAGAGTTGATGGCTGCTTCCTCATGAATTCATGCCTCTGCTCAGAGGTATCCTTTGTGGAAGGCACCTTATCTAAAAGAGCCCCTCCCCTTCAGTCTATATCCATTTTCCCTGCTTTAGTTTGCATCATTGAAGTTACTGGAAAAAAGAGCCATGAGAATAGGAACTCAATCACATATCTTGAGCCTAGAATTCCTGGCACATACTTGCTGATGGAGAGAGAGAGAGACAGAGAGAGAGAAAGAAGAAGAAGAAGGAGGAGGAGGAGGAGGAGGAGGGGGAGGGGAGGAGGGGGAGGAGGGGGAGGAGGGGAGGAGGAGGAGGGGGAGGGGGAGGAGGGGGAGGGGGAGGAGGGGGAGGAGGAGGAGGAGAAGGAGGAGGAGGAGGAGGAGGAGGAGAAGAAGAAGAAGAAGAAGGAGGAGGAGGAGGAGGAGGGGGAGGAGGGAGGGGAGGGGAGCGGGAGGAGGAGGAGGAAGAGGACAAGGAGGAGACAGATGAATATTTATATACTGATGAGAGAGAGAAAAAAATCCCCATTTGGCTCTTCTGTGCTTTAGTTCTTATAAGCTATGTGGCCATGAAAAAGAGACTTAAGGCCTCCATGACTCAGTTCCCTCATCTCAATTCCCCCCAGAACCCACAGGATTCTATACTGGGTGCCAGGAGGAGAGGAAGGACTCAGAGAGGAGATGTGAATGTCCCTGGTCAATCTGGCCCCTCCTGACCTCATCAGCCTCACTTCTTAACACTTCCTCCACCATCACCAATCACATGGACCCTCTTTCAGCTTCCAGAACATGCTAACATCTTGCCCCATTCAGAGTTTGGTCTGGAACTGTCTGCAAACTCACTATACAGAAAGATGCCTTCCCTCTGTATCCTATCTGAAAACTCCCATTCCCTCATTACTCTCTTTCTCATCAATTTGTAACAGAATCATTCTGTGGTTCATGTTTTCTCTCCACAAGACTGTAAGCACCAGGACAGGGGGGCCTATGTGTATTATCTAACTTTTTTTGGATCCCAAGGGCCTAGAACCACACCTGGAACATAATAAACACTCAACAAATACCTGTTGATAATAAATGTTTCTGAAGATGATCACAACTACTTCATAAAATTGCCTGAAAGTTTAGACAAAATAGTTTAGAGTTGCAGGAACCATGGAGGCCACAACCAAGCAAAGTAAATTTCTCAGCACTGTGGCTGGAACATAGCATAGTATGTGCTGAATAAATGCCAGCTGTTATAAAGGTATTATTTTTGTTATTATTACCACCTCTTCATAAATGTCTCTGATTACATGTAGCTATTTAGCTCAGATATTCATATCTGAAATTGAAAATATTGTATTAAAAATGATACTCTCAGAATTTTTGCTAGTTTTGACTTGGATTGTTACTGACAAAAGCCATTTTTCCTGATATAGACTGTATAATGGAGTAGTTGAAGATGACCCATACTTTAGGATTTGGCCTGAATTGAATGACTCAACAACTTTCCTCTGATCTATGTTGAGATAAGTTTGTGTCAGGCAAAATGTTATGGTCTGAACCAGCTTTTCTATTGTAAATTGTAAAAAAAAATTAAAAATTACAAGGAATAGTTCCACTCTCATACCCTCCCTCTAAACCATTAACAGATGAAGCATCAGATCAAACAAGAAAGCAGAAGCAGCCTGTAAAAGATGTCCCTGGATCTTTGTCACTGCTTTGGGTTCTGGGAAACATGTGCTCATTTGAATTCCACATTGCAGCATCCCTGTGGTTCTACTTGCTCACGACCATCCCTGGCTGCAGGTACGGAAGCCCTGCCCCTGCTCTCTGTCAGCCACTGTGTTTTGCTGACTCACTGGGCCTGGCACTTGACAGAGCAGACCCATGTGCTGACCCCAGAAAGTAATGAGGAGCCTGATAGGTGGCCAGGAATGACCTGTGCCTTTGGGTGCCAGGAGGAAAGGACGGGCTCAGAGAGATCTGAATGTCCCTCTAATTGCACCAGTTAGCATTTGACAGCATCAGCCTTTCCATCATTAGGCCAACTTTCAGAGCTATACAAGCAAATTGTAAAAGGGATCCACGTCTGAAGCCTGTAGCAAGTCCTTTATCACCAGATCTCTGCCTCCCTGGAATATCATTGGTTTCCCTACTTGAAGGGGGGGTGCAGTGGTGGGGGGAAGCCATTTAGCGTTTAAAACTAATTTTTTAAAAAGGAGAAAGAGGGCCTCCCTGGTGGCGCAGTGGTTGAGAGTCCGCCTGCCGATGCAGGGGATACGGGTTCGTGCCCCGGTCTGGGAGGATCCCATATGCCGCGGAGCGGCTGGGCCCGTGAGCCATGGCCGCTGGGCCTGCGCATCCGGAGCCTGTGCTCCGCAACGGGGGAGGCCACAACAGTGAGAGGCCCGCATACCGCAAAAAGAAAAAAAAAAAAAAAAAAAAAAAAAAAAAAAAAAAAAAAAAAAGGAGAAAGATATCAAAATGTGCTTTCTTTATAAAAATGTGACTTCTTTTATAAAATCAACTAGTCCCCCATCTGTTAATGGCTCACTCACTAAGGTCCCTTGTGCCATGCCTTCGTCCCCACTGTGCCTTGGCCTCTCCTCTGGTAGGATGAGAAGATCAGAACCTTCCAGTGCTGCAATCCTGTGTTCCAGGACCTGTAAACTGTCTTAGGAAAATACAGTTAATTAGTAGTTCTGACAGTCAGTGTTTAAATAGGACAAAGAACACAACTGAAAGACAGGAATATTTTTAGATCTAGAATTTGCCACCAAACTATTTCATCAAAATACTTTAAGATGTTTGCTTTCTATCTGGTTTGAATGTCTTGTCACCCCATACTCATCAAAATTCTACTCTACTGGGTAGAGAGTCACAAGACTCCAAGCACTCCTGCACATTAAAATAAACCTTTCTCTCTTTAGTACTGGACAAATCCAAGATGTACAAAGACTCAGAAGTGTTTTTTTTAACAGGAATTGAATTCAAACTGCCAAGCTGGGGGGCTGGGGAGTTAGCCAAGGAGTTGAAGAGACTGGGTATTCATTTGAGCATCTCGTGGGATCGGAGCATTATCTGGGGTGTATTTGATACCACGTGGGTATTAGAATGTGTGTGTGTGCCGCTCTTTCTTTAGGCCCTGATGTGTTACAGCTGCTCAGGGATCCAGCTGGGGTGCAAACCACACCTGTGAAGAGGCTGGGGAAGTGAATCTGTGTGGGCAGCATAAGGTAGTACAGGGAACACAGGAGTCAGGAGATCCAGGTTTTAACCCAGCTCTGCTAACTCCTAGTTGAGTGATTAGGGATGCACTGTGTCCCTTCTCTGAGCTTCCTGAACCGTCACTTTAGAGATGATAATCCTTGGACAGGTCTACTCTCTTGGTTGCTACAAGAGCCCAGTGAATGCTGCAGGGATATATAAATGGTACATCTCTCAATAATCAAAAGGCATTACATTAGTAGTAACACTTAACTGTTGAGGCAGCCCTACAAGATGGTTTGGGGACATAAAGAGAGAGGGCATTTTGACATCAAATCTCATTGTGAGAAAGTTATTCCCTGCTTAGTTTCCTTTCAACTCTTTTGTTTACTTCCAGGAGAAAGTCTCAGTTTGATGCCAACTTGCCTTCAACATCCCTTAAACACTTGTTCATCTCCCTTATTAACAAAGAAACAAGATGCCCTAGGGTTAAAGCTTTCTTCAGGCAATGTTATCTAGACAGGAGTTAGATGGACTCCCCAGCCTCCAACAGGATGCTGATGCTGCAGCCAATTACCAGCATCTCAGAATCCCCATCTGGGGCTGAGTCAATGCATGTTTCCTGATTCTGAAGACAGACTGTGAATCTAAGATCAAAGATCATTTGCCCCCGAGGTTGCAAACTGACTGTCCATAGACTGTGTCCAGCTCACAGGTATGTCTGTTTGACCTAAACAGGGCATTGCTAGTTTGTTCTATTTTTTTAATGAGTTGCTGACTAGATGTGAAATTAGGATATTTCACATAAAAATCTAGATCCGGGGCTTCCCTTGAAATAATCAGAAATGCTGATAAAACCTGGTCTATTTTTCTGCATGGTAACCATGTACCGGGGTTACATTTTGGTTACACGATTCCTTGTCTGCCAGGGTTCCTGCCTCCCCTCTGCTTGCTTAAATTCCCTTCTTATTTTCCACAGGCCATTTAAATGTCTACCCTTGATTTAACGCAACTTTCCAATTTATAGGTAGGCAAACTGGAGTCTTGACAGTTGGTGGGCTGACATCTATTCAATGACTTGCCCGAGGCCAATTGACTGGTAAGTGGTAGGGCAAAGACAGTGGTGGGTTACTTTCCTGTCTCAGTTGACACTCTTCCCAAAACACTCCTCAGCTTCTTTCATGAATAGGCTTCAAAATAACCTCAGGGCATTCGCTTGCTCAGCTCTTGTCTCTCCTCCCCTCAACTGCACTTTTAGCCTGAACAGCTGTCTCATGTCCCACAGCAGAACAGGGAATTTCAGGAAAGAGGAATGGGGTAATTCAATTCCAACCCGTTACCACAGTATGAAGAAGGAAATTTTTAAAATTTACACCTACCTCCATTCTAAAGGAAAGATAGCATATGAAGGGTAGTAGATAGAGAAAGTGTGAAGACAAAACCACTCAAGTCCTGGGTAAAGACTGGAAACAATCCCCCAACATCACAGATTTCAACCCATCCAAATACCAGGCTCCTCATCTTAAATCTTTCAATTTACCATTTATTATTTCTATAAATAATTTACTTTAAAGCTTTCAAGGAATTTTTTTTGCTTCCCCAGTTCCTGACCTTTGTGAAGTCACCATCTTGGCCTATACATGAAAGGCGAGTGCTTTAACTAAGATTGCATATAAAAATGGTGGAGGAAAGGGGGTGAGAGAGATTTCGGCACCCTAAAGCCTCCCTGTGAGGGAGGGCCTTGAAAGCCAGGCTCAACAGCTGCTCTGATGAATAATACCAGAACTCAGATTCCCCAGCACCACCTGGCTTCAGCCAAGGTCACAAGATTGTGTCCAAATGCACAGAACCACATCTACTTCAGAGTGGAGAGGGGTGACCTTGCTTCCCCAGGGCCCCTGAGTTCAGACCAGCTTTCACTTGTGAATCTGCAAGGATCAGCAGGTTTAAGAGGTGGGATACACCCTAATAACTACCACAGAGCCACAAGCCACAGCAGTCCTGGAAAGTCTGTGTGTCCCTCCCCAGCAACATGAAGCAGTGGTGAAGGGATGTCTTTGTCACAGAGCACTGGACATTCTGACTCACCTCCTCTGGACCCTTCCAGTTCCACACTGGAATCCCACCTCTTCCCCCTCCATCACTTCAAAAAGTTCCAGATTTCCTTGACGGAATTCAAGGCTGAATTGTCAGACAGCTGAACTTGTCAGACAGCTGGTGATGTAGATGGAATGATTCTCTCCTCCACATCGCATGCAAGTCAGGGTTCCCTCTGGACAGCAAGGAAGAAATGAGGTGCATGAAAGAATTGTGCTTTCTTTCATTTATCTGTTTTCCTAACATTTACTGGGTGTCTCTGTCATACTAGGTGCAGTGGTTAAGGACTGAATGAGAAAGACTCACAAGGAGCTTCAGTCTGGGAGGAGAGACTGATGAAACAGTAGTTACAGGAAGGAGACAGGTGTTATCATAGGGAGGTGGGGGCAGGAGAATGAAAGTATGTGGAATGAGGAATAGTGGAAGAAGTGACATTAGGGGGAGGTGAGAAAGATCGGGGGGATTAAATACAAACAAGACAGAGGGTCGAACGTGTATCAGATGGAAAAACAGCCTGAGTTAAAGACTGGTGTAAGAGGAAGCAAGGTGTATTCAGGGAATTAAAAGCAGCTCCATATAAATAGCAGGCGGAGGCCAGGTGAATAAAGATCTAAAAATATCTGGTAATGCATTTTCACTTATTCTACATTTGATGGGGACACAAAGAAACATTATAAACAGGGGGATGACGTGCAGAGAGCTTAGGGAATACAATTTGTCCTGCCAGCTAGGAAACAAAGGGAGAAATCCAGGCAAGATGGCATTGCTCCAAAGTCACAATAATGATAAATAACAGTTGCAAAGAGAACATTCAAAACACATAGCTGGCCTCAAGCCCACCATAAACATCTCCGTGGATGAGAAACAGAATAAAAACAAGGTAAGGAATGGGGTGAAGCTACAGGCCCCTGGACTCCCTGTCCAAAGCAGGCAGAGGCATTCAGGATTTCTGCTCCTGGGAAGAACAGGGAATAAAATTCAATTTGCTTCACATGAAACAAGGTTGAAGATTCCAGTCAGTCTCTCTGCTGAGAGAGATGGAGATTGAGATCCCTTGTTAATAAGAAGAGATGGAAAATTAAATGCTGCTGTGACCACTGTTTGGGGCTACAGCCACCTGACAAAAGAGACCAGTGTATGCAGACCCATTCTCATACCTAGGAATCAAGCTAAACCAAGCCATATGCTCCCTGAAGTAACAGCATCAAAATATTCCCACTGTGTCCATGGAGCAGGAATCTCAAATGGTTGACATAAAACATAGTTCTTGATAGCAGACCCAGAGTCCATTGGAGGAAAACATAAATCCTTTAGAGAAGGGGGGAAATATATCAGAACAAAACAGAAGTCCTTCTATGTAAGAGTATCCGGCAAAACAAAATGACAAAACACATGAAGAAGCTAATCTTAAAAAAGAAGGTCCACCATCCAAACAAACTGCAAAACCAAAACCAAATAAAAATAACATCAAACCATATAAAAATCAGGAATCAAAACAATGATCATGAGATAAATTAACTACAAGCAGAGGAGAATTTTCTAATCTAATAAAAGTAGCAAGCAAGGTTGTAATTCTCAAGGAAATAATAAAGAACAAGAAATTGTGAGCCAGAAGTAGACAAAATGGCAGCAGGAATACTGAAGAGGAAAAAGAATCTCAGAGAAAATGTGTAACTAAAAACTATAATTAAAATAATTTTTTAAAACTCAAAGGATAAATCAATATCACACTAGAAGAGTACAAAAAAGAAAGGAAGAGAGAAAATAGTTATTATAAATAATGTCTTATCTACAGACTAATTGTAGCATTTCTATACACTAACAACAAAAGATCAAAAAGAGAAATTAAGAAACAATCCCATTTACCATCACATCAAAAAGAATAAAATACCTAGGAATAAACCTATCTAAGGAGGCAAAAGACTATACTGTACTCCAAAAACTATAAGATGCTGATGAAAGAAATTGAAGATGACACAGACAGATGGAAAGATATACCATGTTCTTGGATTAGAAGAATCAATATTATTAAAATGACTATACTACCCAAGGCAATCTACAGATTCAATGCAATCCCTATCAAATTACCAATGGCATTTTTCACTGAACTAGAATGAAAAATTTTAAAATTTGTATGGAAACACAAAAGACCCCAAATAACTAAAGCAATCTTGAGAAAGAAAAACGGACCTGGGGGGATCAGGCTCCCTGACTTCAGACTATACTACAAAGCTATAGTAATCAAATCAGTGTGGTACTGGCACAAAAACAGACATATAGATCCATGGAACAGGATGGAAGGCCCAGAAATAAACCCATGCACCTACGGTCAATTAATCTATGACAAAGGAAGCAAGAATATACAATGGAGAAAAGACAGTCTCTTCAAGAAGTAGTGCTGGGAAAACTGGACAGCTACATGTTAAAGAATAAAATTAGAACCTTCTCTAATACCATATACAAAAATAAACTCAAAATGGATTAAATACCTAAATGGAAGACCAGATACTATAAAACTTCTAGAGGAAAACATAGTCAGAAACCTCTTTGACATAAGTCATTGCAATATATTTTTAAATCCATCTCCTAGAGTAATGGAAGTAAAAACAACACAACAAAAACCCACAAATGGGACCTAATTAAACTTAAAGGCTTTTGCACAGCAAAGGAAACCATAAACAAAACAAAAACACAACCTACAGAGTGGGAGAAAATAGTTGAAAACAATGTGACTGACAAGGGATCAATTTCCAAAATATACAAACAGCTCATACAGCTCAATATCAAAACAAACAAACAATCCAATCAAAAAATGGGCAGAAGACCTAAATAGACATTTCTTCAAAGAAGACATACAGATGAACAACAGGCACATGAAAAAATGCTCAACGTTGCTAATTATTAGAGAAATGCAAATCAAAACTAAAATGAGGTATCATCTCCCTCTGGTCGGAATGGCCATCATCAAAAAGTCTACAAATAATAAATGCTGGAGAGGGTGTGGAGAAAAGGGAACCCTCCTACACTGTTTGCGGGAATGTAAATTGGTACAGCCACTATGGAGGACAGTATGGAAGTTCCTATATCCCAAGTCACACAGCTTTTTAGTGATAGAGTCTAACCTCAAACCCACTTGACCCCAGAGCTTACATTTTTAACCACTATGCTGCATGGCTCCTCTACAATGGAACACTAGAAATATTTCCTTGAAAAAAATCTGGAGGAAGCCAAGGAGGCCTTGTCTTATTCAATATTGTCCAAGAGCCCTGGTTAATGCAATAAGAAAAATAAACATGAGATTTTAAAAATAGATAAAAAGAGATTAAATGGTCTCCACTTGCAGACAATGTCATTAGAAAATCCAAGAAAATTACAGATAAAATATTAGAAAAGATAAGAGAATTCTGCAAGTAACAAGATCAATTCACAAATCCATTAGTGCTCCCAGAAAACTGCTCCATCAATTATAAAATTTAGTGAACATTAAAGATAATTTCATAATAGCAAGAAAAACTTCAGGACTCCTAAAAAATACTTCTAATAAAAGTGGAAATAAACTTTTAGGAAAAAACTTTAAGAAATTTTTAAAGGACATAAAAGATAGCCTGAATAAATATTTATGGAAGAGAAGATTCAGTTTTAAAGCAGCCTCTGTTCTTCCACAAAGATGATCTATACATTTGTTGCACTTACAATTAAAATCTCAATAAGTTTTTATTGAAATTCACCCACCAGAGCACATACTTTTCATATAGAAGGATAAAGAAATAAGAAAAGTTTGAAGAAGAGTAACAAAGATTACCAAAACCAGATATCAAGGTTTATTCTAGCAGAATATTCAAGACAATGTGTTATTGATATAAGAACAAAAAAGTCAATGTAATACAACAAAGCACCTTGAAACATACCCATGGAAACTTGGTATAATCAGATATGCCATTATAAATAAACAGAAAAAGGATGGACTATTCAATAAATGGTACAAGGACAACTGACTTTCCATATGGAAACAAAACAAAATAGAACACTATAGCAAAATAAATTTCCGGTACATTGAAGATCACAATATGAGAAGTAAAGCCTTTTTAACAAAATAATTGAAAAATAACTCTTTGATCACAGAATCAAGAATTCATTGAACCAGGTAGAAAAGCTCAAATCATAAAAAGCAAAAAGTTTGATAAATTTGACTACAGTAAGACTAAAAATTTTCTACATGATAAAGATACCATAAACAATGTAAACAATATGCCACAGACTTGAAGTTATTTGCAAATTTTTGTCAGTTCTTAACTGACAAAGTATTAATATGCAGACTACACAAGGTAAACATTTCTACAAAACAATAAACTAAACACTAAAAATGCAATACAGAAAATAGTAAAGACATGAACAGGCAAAAAATAGTAAAGACATGATAGAGAAAAATACCAGGAGCCAGTAAGTACATAAAGAGATAATTATTCTCACTAATAAATGCAAATTAAAATGTAATAGTGGAAAAATATTCTCATTAACAAATGCAAATTTAGGAATGAGACACTTTGTCAAATCCATCAGATTGTCGAATATCTGACAATATCAATTACTAGTAAGGATGTAGGGAAATGGAAACTCTCCATTCTCCATAAAATGCTGTTGAGAGGGTAAATTGACACAAGAATTTTGGAGAGTGATTTGTTTGATATTACCTAGTAAATATAAATATGTGCATATTATGTGAACTGGAAATTCCATATGTAGGTATTCACTCCACAGGGACTTATGCAAATATGCACAAGGAGATGTGTGTAAGAATACCTACTGCAGTGTTGTTTGTAATTAGGTACAATTGAAACCAACAAAATTCACACAAATAGGACAGTGGAAAAAATTAAATTGTGAGATATTCCCACATGTGTGCTCCATAGAGCAATTCAAAATGAATAAATTTTATCTAACAACATGACTAATTCTCAAAACACAATGTTGCACTGAAAAAAAGCAACTTACTAAAGGATATGTGTAGTGTGATACAATTTATGCCAAGTTAAATGCATGGAAAGCAATACCTTAGATTGCTTTTATGGATGCATATATGTGATTTTAGAAGTTGCTAATTCTAAGTGAATTATAATATAATTCATTATATTACTCAATACTTTTTCATATGTTTGTATTATTTTATAATACAAAAACCTTTTTATATATGAAATGAATTAGAGGAAGCAAAGCTCTAGGCAGGGAGAACAATCAAGTCATTCAACATCTAGGCAAAGCACAGTGGTAGTCTGGACCATGATGGATGGATGGTGGATGGTGGGAGTGTGGGGGAGGGTGCCACACCTCAGGGGACATTGAAAACCAAGACCAAGGGCAGAAAACCCCATCCCCAAACTTTAGGCTTGAGATCACACTGGTAGCAACAGTCAACGTCAATCAAAGTCAGATGGAAACATTTCTGTTCCTCCCTCCATCAAAACCAGGGAAATAAATGCTCAACAAACATTACTATCAATTTAAAACCACGTCCTGGGTCTCGCCTGTACTGAGTTTTGTAAGAATTTGGTCAAAGAGGAAATTTACTCTCTAGTCAAGGGCAGGCAGACAAATAACTTCTGACTTGGTAAAATCAATGCTATGCTTTTGAGGCGAGGAAGTGGTTACAAGGGATCCACAGACTAGGAATGTAAGAGCAGCTTATTTGGAAGGACTCATGAAGATGTATAACATGTCCAATTCAGAAAGATGTAGGGAGGCTTAAACTACCAAAATCTTGGCTTTCCAAACGATCATTTGATCCACTGCTCAGCCTTTAAGCAAGGAGATCAGTGGCTGAACCATTCATATTAGTTGTTATAAGTTCCCTTTAACAGTTTCACAAAAGTAGTCCAGTATCAAATAGACCTGTATTCAAATTCTGGATTGCATTTATGAGCTATATGGCTCTGAGCAAGTTATGGAAACTTCCTGAGCCTCAATTTCCTCATCTGTAAAATGGGAATAATATAAAGCCATCCAGTAAATTACAATTGCTCAATAAATGTCAGTTGCCATAATTACCACTGCCTCTGTTCCAGCTAGAAAAGAGCTAAATCCAAAGATGATCTATTTTCTGCCCTTGGCAGTTCTCTGTCCAGTATATTCTCACTGCCCCAAGCTTTCTGAATTTTTGGTTGCATCTGGAAGAGCCAAAAGTTGAGTTAAGTCTACTGCTATTTGATTCTACTCTCAAGGTCAGTCTGAGCCAGAAACCAGGGCACAAGACTCACCTCTGCAGTCCCTTTTTCTGATATTCCACATAGAAGCAGTGGCTCCACAATTTTTTAGTGGGTCCGAAGCCAGAAGTCATGCCTTTATCATTTAATCCCATATGTCTAAGTCCTTAATGGATCTTTTGAAGATTATAGCAGCTTGTTGGGTTCATCCTTTTAGCTTTATAAATTAAATGTTTAACATGCATTTGGGTAGCTAACTATAAACCTCCTCTTTGCACTAACTATTTGCAGACATTGAGGCTATGAGATAGGGGGCAGAAGGCACTAGAAAAATCTGTGCCACTTGTTCTGCATCAGCACATAGTTTAATACGCATATTTACAAGTGTGTGAGTTCAATATAAAACCTTGACTTTACCCAAAATATTAAAATGCTTCCTGACACCTTTGAAAATGGAATTAAATTCAAAGCATCTTAGAAATGCTAAAGAAATCCATCACACGAGAATGACACCCAAAGGGAGCAAACACTTTCCATATGCCAGATACTCTGTTAGGAACTTTACATGTATTATCCTATTAATTCTCATCCCCTGATTAAGAAGTTGCTATTACCGGAAGATTGCTTCACGATGGCGGAATAGAAGGACATGCACTCACTCCCTCTTGTGAGAGCAGCAGAATCACAACTAACTGCTGAACAATCATCAACAGGAAGATAGTGGAACTCACCAAAAAATACACCCCACATCCAAAGACAAAGGAGAAGCTGCAATGAGACGGTAGGAGGGACGCAATCACAATAAAATCAAACCCCATAACCACTGGCTGGGTGACTCACAAACTGGAGAAAACTTATACCACAGAAGCCCACCCACTGGAGTGAAGGTTCTGAGCCCCATGTCAGGCTTCCCAACCTGGGGGTCTGGCAACAGGAGGAGGAATTCCCAGAGAATCAGACTTTGAAGGCTAGCAGGATTTGACTGCGGGACTTAGACAGGACTGGGGGAAAGAGACTCCACTCTTGGTGGGGACACATAAAGTAGTGTGCACATCAGGACCCGGGGGAAGGAGCAGTGACCGCATAGGAGACTGAACCAGACCTACCTGCTAGTGTTGGAGGGTCTCCTGCAGAGGTGGAGGGTGGTTGTGTCTCACCGTGAGGACAAGGACACTGGCAGCAGAAGTTCTGGGAAGTACTCCTTGGCATGAGCTCTCCTAGAGTCTGCCATTAGCCCCCCCAAAGAGCCTGTAGGCTCCAGGGCTGGGTTGCCTCAGATCAAACAACCAACAGGGAGGGAACTCAGCCCCACGCATCAGCAGACAAGCAGATTAAAGGTTTACTGAGTTCTGCCCACCAGAGCAACACCCAGCTCTACCCACCACCAGTCCTGCCCATCAGGAAGCTTGCAGAAGCCTCTTACATAGCCTCATCCTCCAGAGCGCAGACAGCAGAAGCAAGAAGAACTACAGTCCTGCAGCCTGTGGAACAAAAACCACATTCACAGACAGAGAGGCAAAATGAAAAGGCAGAGGACTATGTACCAGATGAAACAACAAGATAAAACCCCAGAAAAACAGCTAAATGAGGTAGAGATAGAAAACCTTCCAGAAAAAGAATTCAGAAGAATAACAGTGAAGATGATCCAGGACCTCGGAAAAAGAATGGAGGCAAAGATCGAGAAGATGCAAGAAATGTTTAACAAAGACCTAGAAGAATTAAAGAACAAAAAATCAGAGATTGGGGCCTCCCTGGTGGCGCAGTGGTTGAGAGTCCGCCTGCCGATGCAGGGGATACGGGTTCGTGCCCCGGTCTGGGAGGATCCCATATGCCGCGGAGCGGCTGGGCCCGTGAGCCATGGCCGCTGAGCCTGTGCGTCCGGAGCCTGTGCTCCGCAGGGGGAGAGGCCACAACAGTGAGAGGCCCGCGTACAGCAAAAAAAAAAAAAAAAAAAAAAAAAAAATCAGAGATGAACAATACAATAACTGAAAAGAAAAATACACTAGAAGGAATCAATAGCAGAATAACTGAGGCAGAAGAACGGGTAAGTGACCTGGAAGACAGAATGGTGGAATTCACTGCTGCAGAACAGACTAAAGAAAAAAGAATGAAAAGAAATGAGGAGAGCCTAAGAGAACTCTAGGACAACATTAAACCCACCAACATTCACATTATAGGGGTCCAGGAGGAGAAGAGAGACAGGAAGGACCTGAGCAAATATTTGAAGAGATTATAGTCAAAAACTTCCCTAACATGGGAAAGGAAATAGCCACACAAGTGCAGGAAGTGCAGAGAGTCCCGGGCAGGATAAGCCCAAGGAGAAACACACGGAGACACATAGTAATCAAACTGGCAAAAATTAAAGACAAAGAAAAATTATTGAAAGCAGCAAGGGAAAAATGACAAATAACACACATGGGAACTCCCATAAGGTTAACAGCTGATTTCTCAGCAGAAACTCTACAGGCCAGAAGGGAGTGGCACAATATACTTAAAGTGATGAAAGGAAATAAACTACAACCAAGATTACTCTACCTGGCAAGGATCTCATTCAGATTTGACAAAGAAATCAAAAGCTTTACAGACAAGCAAAAGCTAAGGGAATTCAGCACCACCAAACCAGCTTTACAACAAATGCTAAAGGAACTTCTCTATCTGGGAAACAAAAGAGAATAAAATGACCTACAAAAACAAACCCCAAATAATAAAGAAAATAGTAATAGTAACAAACATATCAATAATTACCTTAAATGTAAATGGATTAAATGCTCCAACCAAAAGATACAGGCTCACTGAATGGATACAAAAACAAGACCTGTATATATGCTGTCTACAAGAAACCCATTTCAGACCTAGGGACACATACAGACTGAAAGTGAGGGGATGGAAAAAGATATTCCATGCAAATGGAAATCAAAAGAAAGCTGGAGTAGCAATACTCATATCAGATAAAATAGACTTTAAAATAAAGAATGTTACAAGAGACAAGGAAGGACACTGCATAATGATCAAGGGATCAATCCAAGAAGAAGATATAAAAATTATAAATATATATGCACCCAACATAGGAGTACCTCAATACATAAGGCAACTGCTAACAGCTATAAAAGAGGAAATCAATAGTAACACAATAATAGTGGAGGACTTTAACACCTCACTTACACCAATGGACAGATCATCCAAAATGAAAATAAATAAGGAAACAGAAGCATTAAATGACACAATAGACCAGATAGAGTTAATTGATAAGGACATTCCTTTTGAAAACAGCAGATTACACTTTCTTCTCAAGGGCACACAGCACATTCTCCAGGATAGTTCACATCTTGGGTCACAAATCAAGCCTCAGTAAATTTAAGAAAACTGAAATCATATCAAGCATCTTTTCCGACCACAATGCTATGAGATTAGAAATCAATTACAGGGAAAAAACTGTAAAAAACACAAACACATAGAGGCTAAACAATATGTTACTAAATAACCAAGAGAGCACTGAAGAAATCAAAGAGGAAATCAAAAAATACCTAGAGACAAATGACAACAAAGATACGATGATCCAAAACCTATGGGATGCAGCAAAAGCAGTTCTAAGAAGGAAGTTTATACCAATAGAATCCTACCTCAAGAAACAAGGAAAATCTCAAATAAACAATCTAACTTTACACGTGAAGGAACTAGAGAAAGAAGAACAAAACAAACCAAAATTAGTAGAAGGAAAGAAATCATAAAGATCAGAGTAGGAATAAATGAAACAGAAACAAAGAAAACACTAGCAAAGATCAATAAAACAAAAAGGTGTTTCTTTAGGAAGATAAACAAAATTGATAAACCTTCAGCCAGACTCATCAAGTAAAAGAGGGAAGGACTCAAATCAATAAAATTAGAAATGAAAAAGGAGAAGTTACAACAGACACGGCAGAAACACAAAGCATCCTAAGAGATGACTACAAGCAACTCTATGCCAACAAAATGGACAACCTGGAAGAAATTGACAAATTCTTAGAAAGGTGTAACCTTCCAAGACTGAACCAGGAAGAAATAGAAAATATGAACAGACCGATCACAAGTAATGAAATTGAAACTGGGATTAAAAATCTTCCACCAAACAAAAGTCCAGGACCGGCTTCACAGGTGAATTCTATCAAACATTTAGAGAAGAGATAACACCAATCCTTCTCAAACCCTTCCAAAATATTGCAGAGGTAGGAACACTCCCAAACTCATGCTATGAGTCTGCCATCACCCTGATACCAAAACCAGACAAAGATACTAAAAGAAAATTACAGAGCAGTATCACTGATGAATATTGATTCAAAAATCCTCAACAAAATACTAGCAAACAGAATCCAACAACACATTAAGAGGATCATACACCATGAGCAAGTGGGGTTTATCCCAGGGATGCAGAGATTCTTCAATATACGTAAATCAATCAATGTGATACACCATATTAACAAACTGAAGAATAAAAACCATATGATCATCTCAATAGATGCAGAAAAATCTTTTGACAAAATTCAACACCCATTTATGATAAAAGCTCTCCAGAAAGTGGGCATAGAGGGAACCTACCTCAACATAATAATGGCCATATACAACAAACCCACAGCAAATATCATTCTCAATGGTGAAAGAAACTGAAAGCATTTCCTCTAAAATCAGGAACAAAACAAGGATGTCCACTCTCACCACTATTATTCAACATAGTTTTGGATGTCCTAGCCACGGCAATCAGAGAAGAAAAAGAAATAAAAGGAATACAAATTGGAAAAGAAGAAATAAAACTGTCACTGTTTGCAGATGACATGATACTATAAATAGATAATCCTAAAGATGCCACAGAAAACGACTAGAGCTAATCAGTGAATCTGGTAAAGTTGCATGATACAAAATTAATTCACAGAAATCACTTACATTCTTATACACTAACAATGAAAGATCAGAAAGAGAAATTAAGGAAACAATCTCATTCACCAGTGCAACAAAAAGAATAAAATACCTAGGAATAAACCTACCTAAGGAGGTAAAAGACCTGTACTCAGAAAACTATAAGACACTGATGAAAGAAATCAAAGATGACACAAACAGATGGAGAGATATACCATGTTCTTGGATTGGAAGAATCAATATTGTGAAAATGACTATACTACCCAAAGCAATCTACAGATTCAATGCAATCCCTATCAAACTTCCAATGGCATTTTTTACAGAGCTAGAACAAAAATTTTAAAATTTGTATGGAGACACAAAAGACCCCAAATAGCCAAAGCAAACTTGAGGGGAAAAAGCGAAGCTGGAGGAATCAGACTCCCTGACTTCAGGCTATACTACAAAGCTACAGTAATCAAGACAATATGGTACTGGCACAAAAACAGAAATATAGATCAATGGAACAGGATAGAAAGCCCAGACATAAACCCATGCCCCTATGGTCAATTAATCGATGACAAAGGAGGCAAGGATATACAATGGAGAAAAGACAGTCTCTTTGATAAGTGATGAAGGGAAAACATGTAAAACAATGAAATTAGAACATTCCCTAACACCATACACAAAAATAAACTCAAAATGGATTAAAGACCTAAATGTACGACCAGATACTATAAAACTCCTAGAGGAAAACATAGGCAGAACACTCTCTGACATAAATCACAGCAAGATCTTTTTTGACCCACCTCCTAGAGTAATGGAAATAAAACCAAAAATAAACAATTGGGACCTAATGAAAGTTAAAAGCTTTTGCACAGCAAAGGAAACTATAAACAAGACAAAAAGACAACCCTCAGAATGGGAGAAAATATTTGCAAATGAATCAATGGACAAAGGATTAATCTCCCAAATATATAAACAGCTCATGCAGCTCAATATTAAAGAAACAAACAACCCAATCGAAAATGGGCAGAAGACCTAAATAGACATTTCTCCAAAGAAGACATACAGATGGCCAAGAGGCACGTGAAAAGCTGGTCAACATCACTAATTATTAGAGAAATGCAAATCAAAACTACAATGAGGTATCACCTCATACCAGTTAAAATGGGCATCATCAGAGAATCTACAAACCACAAATGCTGGAGAGAGTGTGCAGAAAAGGGAACCCTCTTGCACTGTTGGTTGGAATGTAAATTGATACAACCACTATAGAGAACAGTATGGAGGTTCCTTAAAAAACTAAAACTAGAATTACCATATGACCCAGCAATCCCACTACTGGGCATATACCCAGAGAAAACCATAATTCAAAAAGATACATGCACCCCAATGTTCACTGTAGCACTATTTACAATAGCCAAGTCATGGAAGCAACCTAAATGCCCCTCAACAGACAAATGGATAAAGAACATGTGGTACATTTATACAATGGAATATTACTCAGCTATAAAAAGTAATGAAGCTGGGTCATTTGTAGAGATGTAGATGGACCTAGAGACTGTCATACAGAGTGAAGTAAGTCAGAAAGAGAAAGACAAATATCATATATTAAAGCATATATGTGGAATCTAAAAAAAATGGTACAGATGAACAGGTTTGCAAGGCAGAAATAGAGACACAGATGTAGAGAACAAATGTATGGACACTAAGGGGGGAAAAGTGGGGAGGGGATGAATTGGGAGAGTGGGATTGACATATATACACTAATATGTATAAAATAGATAATAAGAACCTGCTGTGTAAAAAAATAAATAAAATAAAATAAAAAGTTGCTATTATCATTATCCTCAGTTTACAGATGAAAAGTCCTGAGGACCAGAGGGTTGAATTGAGTGGTCTACTGTCATGCAGCTGATGGCTAGCAGAACTTAATAGAAAAGCCAAGTGGTTCTGACTCTAGAGCTGAAGTTCCTTACTCTACTAGAGCTTCAATAAGAGTGATAGGGAGGCATGAGATGAGCATTTGCTCAGAACTGAAGAGTTACCAGTGCTTTTCTAGCTGTTGTGCAATCCCCGTAACAACCCTAGAAGGAGGACAGTATGATTATCATTATATCCATTTTATAAGTGAAGAAAGTGAGATTTGCTCACAATAACCCAACCAGTAGGGGCAGAGCCGGAATTCTAACGCAGAGTCCAGGCTCTTAGGCACTCTATACTTGTTGAGAAAGAGTGCAGCACGTGGCAAAGTTATCTCCATATACATGGTATCTTTCTGATATTCTCTCTTCCATTGAGAATGGTACCCTTTGGCTAAGCAGTGATACTCTAAATTGTCAGGGAAGAGAAGGCTGCAGACATTTAGTCTAGGGAGGACCCAAGACTCAGAGAATGGATCAGTCAAAGGACAGGTCAGTGGTAATGCTGACACAAGTTTCCTGGCCTGTGGGCTCCAGTCTGGGGCTTTTTTCTAGTGCCCTGTTCACACTGCTTCTAACTTAGTCAGATGCCTGAGGCTCTATAGTCATGGGGAGGAGGATCAAAGGACGACACTGCTGTTCTCGGCAGAAATACCATAATGGAAACTATTTCACAGGCTGGGGGGAGAGGAATCCTTCCCTCCTCATCACATTTTAGCTCTGGGCAGAGTCTGTGACTCATCTGGGGCATTTGGGTGTGTCTCTTCCACAAAGCCACGGTATCCTGAGCAGTCTCAGAAGAAAGACAGAAGGAATCAAGGATCTCCCCTACTCCAAGGACAGAGAAAGTGGCTATCAAGAAGTACTGAAAGGCCCCTTGAATATTCCTCTGTAGCCACCAGGAGAGAATGGACATGACATTTCTCGGCATTTTTTTTTTTTTTTTTTGCGGTAGGCGGGCCTCTCACTGCTGTGGCCTCTCCCATTGCAGAGCACAGGCTCCGGACGCGCAGGCTCAGCAGCCATGGCTCACGGGCCCAGCCGCTCCGCGGTATGTGGGATCTTCCCGGACCGGGGCACGAACCCGTGTCCCCTGCATCAGTAGGCGGACTCTCAACCACTGCGCCACCAGGGAAGCCCTCTCGGCATTTTTTATCTAATCATTTCAATCATGAGAAAGTAACACCTTTAGAGATGGAGTATTTGAAGTTGTAGGGAAAGAGCGATTTTTTTGTGTGTGTGGCTGCGTTGGGTCTTTGTTGCTGTGCGTGGGCTTTTCTCTAGTTGCGGTGAGCAAGGGCTACTCTTCGTTGCAGTGAGCGGGTTTCTCACTGCGGTGGCTCCTCTTGTTGCAGAGCACGGGCTCTAGGCGCGCGGGCTCAGGAGTTGTGGCTTGCGGGGTCTAGAGGGCAGGCTCAGTAGTTGTGGCGCACGGGCTTAGTTGATCCACGGCATGTGGGATCTTCCCGGACCAGGGCTTGAACCCGTGTCCACTGCATTGGCAGGCATATTCTCAACCACTGTGCCACCAGGGAAGTCCCAAGAATGACTTTTTAAGCCAGACCAATTTGCACTCAAATCCTATCTCCATCTCTTACAGAAGGAACAGGTAATTTAACATATGCCACCCTCATCTCCTCATTTATAGAATGGACATAATAAATACCTCTCTTACAGTCACAATGGGGGTTCACTTTAAAAAGTATGAAAAGTTTCTAGCAGAGAAAAGGTATATAGCAGGTGCTTAATGAAGGTTGGATTTGTGTCCTCTTGATAAGGTTGAACCAAAGCCAATGAAAACTATTTGGAGGATATAGTACGCTGAATATATGGCAAAAGGGAGTTTGCATGCGCAATTAGCTAAGGATCTTGAGATGAGGATATTTTCACAAGGTCCTTATGAAAGGGTGCAGGAGTGTCAGAGTCAGGGGAAAGAGATTGAAGGATGCTACACTGCTGGCTTTGATGATGAATGAAAGGCCATGAGCCAAGGAATGTTGGTGATTGCCAGAATGTAGAAAATACCGGAAAAAAAAAAAAAAAAAAAAGGGCTTTCCTCTAGAGGCCTCAGAAGAAACATAGCCAGCCGACACCTTGATTTTAGCTCTGTAAGACTGATCTTGGACTTCTGACCTCCAGAACTACAAGATAATAAATGTGTGTTTTTTTAAGCCACTAAGTTTGTGCTAATTTGTTACATCGGCAATAAGAAACTAATACAGAAGGGTATATCACAAGCAAAACATTCACCCCCAAGTTGAGGGCTTACCTGTAGATGTGCCCCAATGTCTCAGTGTCCAACATCCTGGTAATATATATGAGTTCATACATTCATCAATGGATAAATGATGATTCTTAACTGCTCCCCACCACCACCATCAATTCTTAATAACTTAGTCTTTATCATTTTGTTTTCTCCTATACTTCAGGTAGCCTCAGGAACAAGTTCACCCAGTCTCTCTCTGAAATCCGCTATGAGCAAACAGTTTTAGGAAGAAACTCATGAGTGCCACAGACACGTGGCACCCTTGGTGAGAGCCCTGCTTCTCTCTCTGACCCTCCTCTTGTCAACTTCGTGGTCCACAAGCCTTGCCAAATACTGTCACTGAGTTCTGGATCCAGCGGGAGGAGAAATCTTTTGAGCAAATTGCCAAATCTGGTGCCTATTCCCAAAGCTGCACTGCTTCTTCCCTGAGTCTTACGATTTTTCATAAACAGGACTCCTGCTTTAGATATCACCCCTCCACATCCCCCCCCCACACACACACATTCTCTCATGCAGCCAGGCTGAGTAGAAACAAATCATGACATCTCCCCTCTCGCCTTTGCCTCACCTTTCTCTCCCCACCCACAAGCGCCCCCCCACCTCCCATCTGATGTGTCCCTTTTCCTCTGGTTAAGAACTGAGGCACCCTCCACGTATAATAGCAGATGCAAATAGATGCTCTTGGTAGGGAGAGGAATCAATGACTCCACTTGCCAGAAACATATGAATCCCAGGCCTGGCCTCTGCAAGACACCCTATTAAGTAAGAATAGACGTGTTCTGCTTTTGAGCACATCCCTTCACAAGGACACTCTGGATGCCACGTGTACTGGCCAAAATAGGTGTGAATAGTCAGGTTCCAGGATTTTTCCAGAGGGTCTGCTTTGAATGAAAAAGGACAGTGTTCACTACAGATGTCCCCCCATGGCCATTTCCTACAGTGCTTTGATTTCTGATTGTAAACAAACCATGTTGGTCCAGGGTGAACAGAGAGTCCTTTGTAGAAGATGATCCTGGGGCAGGAAGCAGCATGTTAGATACTGTGTTTCAGAATATCGGTCTTTCTTTCCCCCCTGGAGAAGTCCTTTAAGTGAAACAATATTGACAATAGCAACATTGGAACCTCTCTTCGCGTTCCCACGTTCCCAGGAATAAGCACATCATTTTTGGAACCTGATATTTCTGCAAACTCAGGTATTGAGGCACTAGAAGGGTCTCAAGAAATTACACCCTCTTCCTCATCCAAGCTAGAAACCAACTGAGAAATAGGACAGAGGAATAAGGAGCAGGAAGACCAAAATATCATCTTTGTTACATGTACACCTGGTATCAGAGAATGTGGCTTCTACCAATGAATAAACGGGACTTCAGGATTAGACAGACATACTTACCAAGTCATAGAAACTCTGGACCGGAGACTCTCTCCCCTGATCCCTGAAAGGGCAAGGTAGAAAACACACTCCCTATGGGCAATTCATGCCCAATAAGAAAGGTTGGGGCAGACGCCAAGCTCTGTGGGTCCAGTTCCTGGCTCCAAACCCACCAAGTGGATGAGCCCCTCTGGCACCACCCCAGGGTCAGAGTGAGTGTGGGTGCACAGAGACCCAGAGCATCACCCCAGTAATGCTGGGGTATTACCACACATTAGAGCATTATCCCACTGTAGCAGATTATATTGTCAAAATACCCACTGTCCCGCTCTACTGGGCCCATCCCTATGAGAGTATTATCTTTCCTGCGGCCGTAAGACTTGCTTTGGTCAACAAGATGTGAGTTGAAATGATATGAGCCATTTCTCCCCAGAGCCATTGCATGCCTCCGCCATCTTTCCTTTTCTTCTGTCGTAGACTGTCATGTCCCAGTGACCGACATCAGTCTTGGTCCCAGAATGAAGAGAGAATAAAGCAGAATTTTGATTGCCCCCCAGCAGACATGAGTTTGAATGAGAAACAAATATTTGTTGTTTAGAATCAATTGCGATCTCAGCCTAACTTATCTTACACTTAGAGATACATGCAGGACCCTCCCTGCCGCACACACCTACAATAGCCAGGAACTTCCCTTTCTACCTGGGTCTCTGCCTTTTCATCTATCCATCCATTTCCTGAGTGCTGACTGAGCACCAAGCCCTGAGAGAGGCATTGGAGCTGCAATAATAAATAAGACATGCCTAGCGGGGGAGCCGGTCATGTCAAGAAATAACTCGAATGGAAAGTGGTGCTACGCTAGAGGGATGTGCAAAGTGCCAAGAGGGCCCAGAGGAGGAGGGATGATTCACACCAGCTGAAGGGATCAGGAAAATCCACAAGCAATCTCTGCAGTAAGTAGCCCTTCACTTCAGGGGTCTCCCCGAGAGTATGGCTGACACAATGGGCCACTCTCCTTACTGTCCCTATTCTCTGGAACACAGACCCAGCTGAAAATGCAACTAAGACATTGGGTGAATGCCTACCGTGTCAAGATATATGCCAAATTCCAAGAAACACACATAGGAATTCAGAGGAGGGAGGGAGTCTTTTCACCCTGCACAGGGGATCTTTGGGGAGGAGGCTGGGTTTCAGCTGACCAGTGAAAGGTGGGTTGGGGGCTTCCCTGGTGGTGCAGTGGTTGAGAGTCCTCCTGCCGATGCAGGGGTCACAGGTTGGTGCCCCGGTCCGGGAGGATCCCACATGCCACAGAGCGGCTGGGCCCGTGAACCATGGCCGCTAAACCTGCACGTCCGGAGCCTGTGCTCTGCAATGGGAGAGGCCACAACAGTGAGAGGCCCGCGTACCACAAAAAAAAAAAAAAAAAAATTACCTCTAGCTATGGATCACTGTCAAAAAATATTAAAAGCTGCTGCTCTACATCATGCTTTTCAGCACAGGAAAGGAAAATAAGTCTTCACATGTCACCCCAACGACTTGGAGACTCATCATTCCCTTTTTTTTTTTTTTTTTTTTGCGGTACGCGGGCCTCTCACTGCTGTGGCCTCTCCCGTTGCGGAGCACAGGCTCCGGACGCGCAGGCTCAGCGGCCATGGCTCACGGGCCTAGTCGCTCCGCGGCATGTGGGGTCTTCCCGGACCGGGGCACGAACCCGTGTCCGCTGCATCGGCAGGCGGACTCTCAACCACTGTGCCACCAGGGAAGCCCTCATCATTCATTTTAAAATTAGCTCAATGAGAGGAAACTTGGGTCCTATTGCCAACATGGTTAATGTTTTGGATTTTACAGTCTCCCAGATAAGAAACATTCTAGATTTGATCCAGTATGAAACTCAAACTTCGTAATGTGTCCCTTTAACTCCACCAATCCCCTGCCTCCTCTGTCCTAACTGTTATTCTGCCTTAAAAGAACCATGAAGTCATCATGTCAGATACAGGCAACAAACCTTCATTGTCTTTTGACACAAGCCAACCATTTCCGGGCACAGATGTGCCCGCTGGGGCAACTACTAAAAGGCGGGCATAGAAGCCAGGATGTCACCAGCACTGGGCCTGGCGCCAGGCCACTTCCTTTCTTCAAACCCCTGACGGGGCTTGAGCCCCTCAGAAGTGAGTCATCAAGAAGCGCCAGCGTCTGCCCTCAGAGAAAGGCCCACTTACTCAGGGAAAAAAAATCTGCCTGCAGTACTTGCACTTTGCTGTGCCAGAAGCTGTCAAGTTGGCTTCTCACTGCTGCAACTGTAGGACCAAACTCCCACTTAGGACCAAAAAATCATAAGAAAAGAACCAAAAATAGCTTATTTTTAATTGCTTACTGAAAACTCCCAGATGTGAGCTACAATGGCTCTGTGGGGCACACATCTGGGTTTTGAGTGTAGATATTCTCCCTAGATGTCTCCTGCTGCCCAGCAAACTGAGGCAGGAAGGACATTATTCATCACTGACTAATCTTTACAGGAGCAAGGACAATATTTTTTCACCCTCTGCACCTGTGTCTTAGCACAGTGCCTGGTACATAGTATCTAGTAAATAAGTAACTGTTGAATAAATGATAAAGCTTCTTGAAAAGAATTAAATTCTCTGATACCTAAAGGCTTGCAAAAGATTTCTTTGGCTCAGGAACTGTTATTTTCCTAAGAACAAATGACTAAATCTATCTCCCTTGGATAGATAGATATTTCTTGGGTGCTCAGAAATCCAAAGCCCCCAGTGAAGCTCAAGCATTCCAATCCTGGGGATACATGGGGTTTGCTATTTGTATTTTCTCTTCCCTTGGTCTTGATTTCCTACATTTTAAACCATTTTTAAAGTCGAAGTATAGTTAACTTACAATATTGTGTTAGTTTCAGGTGTACAGCAAAGTGATTCAGTTATACACACACACACATATCTATCTTCTTTTTCAAATTCTTTTCCATTATAGGTTATTACAAGTTATTGTATATAGTTCCCTGTGCTATACAGTAGGTCCTTGTTGTTTATCTGCTGGGTTGGCCTTGTTGATTATCTATTGGGTTGGCCAAAAATTTCATTCATAACATCTTACAGAAAAGCCCAAATGACTTTTTGGCCAACCCAATATTTTATATATAGTAGTTTGTATATGCTCATCTCAAACTCCTAATATATCTCTCCCTCCCACCCTCTGCTATCTCCTTTGGTAACCATAAATTTGTCTGAGTCTATTTCTGTTTTGCAAATAAGATCATTTGTATTATATTTTAGATTCCACATATAAGTGATAGCATATTATATTTGTCTTTGTCTGACTTACTTCACTTAATATGATCATTTTTAGGTCCATCCATGTTGCTTCAAAAGGCCTTATTTCATTCTTTTTTATGGCTGAATAGTATTCCATTGTATATGTTGTATATACCACATCTTCTTTATCCATTCCTCTGCAGATGGACATTTAGGTTGCTTCCATGTCTTGGCTATTGTAAACAGTGCTGCTATGAACACTGGGGTGCATGTATCTTTTTGAATTAGAGTTTTCATCTTTTCTGGAAATATGCCCAGGAATGAGATTGCTAGATCATATGGTAGTTCTATTTTTAGTTTTTTAAGGAACCTCCATACAGTTCTCCATAGTGGCTGCACCAGTTTACAATCCTACCAACAGTGTAGGCGGGTTCCCTTTTCTCCACAACCCCTTCAGAATTTATTATTTGTAGACTTTTTAATGATGGCCATTCTGACTGGTGTGAGGTGATACCTCATTGTAGTTTTGATTTGCATTTCTCTAATAATTAGTGATACTGAGCATCTTTTCATGTGCTTGCTGGTCATCTGTATGTCTTCTTTGAAAAATGTCTATTTAGGTCTTCTGACCATTTTTTGATTGGGCTGTTTGGGTTTTTGTTGATATTAAGCTGTATGAGCTGTTTGTATATTTTGGAAATGAATTCCTTGTCGGTAGCCTCATTTGCAAATATTTTCTCCCAGTCCATAGTTTGTCTCTTCATTTTGTTTATTGATATCCTAATTTTAATTACATTTTCTCAGGGTGGGTTTTTGCCAGCTTATTTCATGGTAAAGAATACCATATGCTATTACTATGGAATATCATTGTAAACCTTCTTGGTAAAATTCAAGACAATAAGGTTCATTGAATTCTTTGAGGAAAGAAATGGAGGCAAATATCTATCTCGTAGGTGTCTGAAGACCTTTCAGCTTCAAGGCATGAAAAGGGAATAGGCCAGCTTCCACGGAAGTCAGAAGGCCAGGGGCATATGACCTTGCTGCCGGACTTGGGCAGGTCACTCCTTAAATCCTGCAGTCCTCATTAACAAATGACAGGAATGCTATCATTAATACACAAAGCTGCTGAAACACTCTGTGACAGCACTTTGTAGTCTGAAAAGCACACACACACACACATGCACGCATTCACACACACACACATGAATATATGGCTATGATCAAGGGGGAAAGCTTTGATGAGATCATATTTGATTTCAGGACTGGTGCATGGACAAATTTTCAAGTGAGTCAAGTTTTTCATTACTACATTCCTTCTCTCCAGCCTCTCCTCCTGCGTCTTACTCAGAAAGTTGTCTAATGCTATCAGGTTCAGAGACCCCCACTGGGGCACATTTCCTTTCTACTTCCTACTGCCCTCCATTAAAAGCTGTCAGTCCTGAGGACTTCCGGGTAAGATGGCGGAAGAGTAAGATGCGGAGATCACCTTCCTCCCCACGGATACACCAGAAATACAGCTACACGTGGAACAACTCCTACAGAACACCTACTGAACGCTGGCAGAAGACCCCAGACCTCCCAAAAGGCAAGAAACCCCCCACATACCTGGGTAGGGCAAAGCGGAGAGATCCCCACACAGAGGATCAGTGCCGAGCGGCACTCACCAGCCCGAGAGGCTTGTCTGCTCGCCCGCCGGGGCACGCAGCGCTGGAAGCTGAGGCTCGGGCTTCCGTCAGAGCGCAGGGAGAGGACTGGGGCTGGCGGCGAGAACTCAGCCTGAAGGGGGCTAATGTGCCACAGCTAGCCGGGAGGGAGTCCGGGAAGACTCTGGAGCTGCCGAAGAGGCAAGAGACTTTTTCTTCCCTCTTGGTTTCCTGGTGCGCGAGGAGAGGGGATTAAGAGCGCTGCTTAAAGGGGCTCCACAGACGGGCGCGAGTCGCGACTGAAAGCGCGGAGCCCAGAGACGGGCGTGGGACGCTGGGGCTGCTGCTGCCGCCGCCAAGAAGCCTGTGTGCGAGCGCAGGTCACTGCCCACACCGCCCTTCCGGGAGCCTGTGCAGCCCGCCACTGCCGGGGTCCCGGGATCCAGGGGCGGCTTCCCTGGGAGAACGCACGGCGCGCCTCGGACTGGTGCAACGTCACGCCGACCTTTGCCACTGCAGGCTCGCCCCGCACTCCGTGCCCCTCCCTCCCGCCCGGTCTGAGTGATCCAGAGTCCCCGAAGAGGCTGCTCCTTTAACCCTGTCCTGCCTGAGCGAAGAACAGACGCCCTCCGGCGACCTACACGCAGAGGCGGGGCCAAATCCAAAGCTGAGACCCAGGAGCTGTGAGAACAAAGAAGAGAAAGGGAAACCTCTCCCAGCAGCCTCAGAAGCAGCGGATTAAAGCTCCACAATCAACTTGATGTACTCTGCATCTGTGGAATACATGAATAGACAACACATCATCCCAAATTGAGGAGCCCGGAGTCAGTGCTGTGCCTCTGAGGTGGGAGAGCCAACTTCAGGACACTGGTCCACAAGAGACCTCCCAGCTCCACATAATATCAAACGGCAAAAATCTTCCAGAGATCTCCATCTCAACACCAGCACCCAGCTTCACTCAACGACCAGCAAGCTACAGTGCTGGACACCCTATGCCAAACAACTAGCAAGACAGGAACACAACGCCACCCATTAGCAGAGAGGTGGCCTAAACTCATAAAAAGTCTGCAGACACCCCAAAACACACCACCAGACGTGGACCTGCCCACCAGAAAGACAAGATCCAGCCTCATCCACCAGAACACAGGCACTAGTCCCCTCCACCAGGAAGCCTACACAACCCACTAAACCAACCTTAGCCACTGGGGACAGACACCAAAAACAACGGGAACTACGAACCTGCAGCCTGCAAAAAGGAGACCCCAAACACAGTAACATAAGCAAAATGAGAAGACAGAAAAACACACAGCAGGAGAAGGAGCAAGATAAAAACCCACCAGATCTAACAAATGAAGAGGTAATAGGCAGTCTACCTGAAAAAGAATTCAGAATAATGATGGTAAAGATGATCCAAGATTCTATTTCCCAGATCCAAAATCTTGGAAATAGAATAGACAAAATGCAAGAAACAGTTAACAAGGACCTAGAAGAACTAAAGATGAATCAAGCATCGATTAAAAACACAATACATGAAATAAAAAATACTCTAGATGGGATCAATAGCAGAATAACTGAGGCAGAAGAACGGATAAGTGAGGTGGAAGATAAAATAGTGGAAATAACGGATGCAGAGCAAAATAAAGAAAAAAGAATGAAAAGAACAGAGGACAGTCTCAGAGACCTCTGGGACAACATTAAACACACCAACATTCGAATTATAGGGGTTCCAGAAGAAGAAGAGAAAAAGAAAGGGACTGAGAAAATATTTGAAGAGATTATAGTTGAAAACTTCCCTAATATGGGAAAGGAAATAGTTAATCAAGTCCAGGAGGCACAGAGAGTCCCATACAGAATAAATCCAAGGAGAAATACGCCAAGACACATATTAATCAAACTGTCAAAAATTAAACACAAAGAAATCATATTAAAAGCAGCAAGGCAAAAACAACAAATAACACACAAGGGAATCCCCATCAGGATAACAGCTGATCTCTCAGCAGAAACTCTACAAGCCAGAAGGGAGTGGCAGGACATAATTAAAGTGATGAAGGAGAAAAACCTGCAACCAAGATTACTCTACCCAGCAAAGATCTCATTCAGATTTGATGGAGAAATTAAAACGTTTACAGACAAGCAAAAGCTGAGAGAGTTCAGCACCACCAAACCAGCTTTACAACAAATGCTAAAGGAACTTCTTTAGGCAAGAAACACAACAGAAGTAAAAGACCTACAATAACGAACCCAAAACAATTAAGAAAATGGGAACAGGAACATACATATCAATAATTACCTTAAATGTAAATGGACTAAATGCTCCCACCAAAAGACACAGAGTGGCTGAATGGATACAAAAACAAGACCCATATATATGCTGTCTACAAGAGACCCACTTCAGACCTAGAGACACATACAGACTGAAAGTAAGGGGATGGAAAAAGATATTCCATGCAAATGGAAACCAAAAGAAAGCTGGAGTAGCAATTCTCATATCAGACAAAATAGACTTTAAAATAAAGACTACTAGAAGAGACAAAGAAGGACACTACATAATGATCAAGGGATCGATCCAAGAAGAAGATATAACAATTGTAAATATTTATGCACCAAACATAGGAGCACCTCAATACATAAGGCAAATACTAACAGCCATAAAAGGAGAAATCGACAGTAACACACTCATAGTAGGGGACTTTAACACCCCACTTTCACCAATGGACAGATCATCCAAAATGAAAATAAATAAGGAAACACAAGCTTTAAATGATACATTAAACAAGATGGACTTAATTGATATTTATAGGACATTCCATCCAAAAACAACAGAATACACATTTTTCTCAAGTGCTCATGGAACATTCTCCAGGATAGATCATATCTTGGGTCACAAATCGAGCCTTGGTAAATTTAAGAAAATTGAAATTGTATCAAGTATCTTTTCCGACCACAATGCTATGAGACTAGATATCAATTACAGGAAAAGATCTGTAAAAAATACAAACACATGGAGGCTAAACAATACACTACTTAATAACGAAGTGATCACTGAAGAAATCAAAGAGGAAATTAAAAAATACCTAGAAACAAATGACAATGGAGACACGACGACCCAAAACCTATGGGATGCAGCAAAAGCAGTTCTAAGAGGGAAGTTTATAGCAATACAATCCCATCTTAAGAAACAGGAAACATCTCGATTAAACAACCTAACCTTGCACCTAAAGCAATTAGAGAAAGAAGAACAAAAACATCCCAAAGTTAGCAGAAGGAAAGAAATCATAAAAATCAGATCAGAAATAAATGAAAAAGAAATGAAGGAAACGATAGCAAAGATCAATAAAACTAAAAGCTGGTTCTTTGAGAAGATAAACAAAATTGACAAACCATTAGCCAGACTCATCAAGAAAAAAAGGGAGAAGACTCAAATCAATAGAATTAGAAATGAAAAAGGAGAAGTAACAACTGACACTGCAGAAATACAAAAGATCATGAGAGATTACTATAAGCAACTCTATGCCAATAAAATGGACAACCTGGAAGAAATGGACAAATTCTTAGAAATGCACAACCTGCCAAGACTGAATCAGGAAGAAATAGAAAATATGAACAGACCAATCACAAGCACTGAAATTGAAACTGTGATAAAAAATCTTCCAACAAACAAAAGCCCAGGACCAGATGGCTTCACAGGCGAATTCTATCAAGCATTTAGAGAAGAGCTAACACCTATCCTTCTGAAACTCTTCCAAAATATAGCAGAGGGAGGAACACTCCCAAACTCATTCTACGAGGCCACCATCACCTTGATACCAAAACCAGACAAGGATGTCACAAAGAAAGAAAACTACAGGCCAATATCACTGATGAACATAGATGCAAAAATCCTCAACAAAATACTAGCAAACAGAATCCAACAGCACATTAAAAGGATCATACACCATGATCAAGTGGGGTTTATTCCAGGAATGCAAGGATTCTTCAATATACGCAAATCAATCAACGTGATACACCATATTAACAAATTGAAGGAGAAAAACCATATGATCATCTCAATAGATGCAGAGAAAGCTTTCGACAAAATTCAACACCCATTTATGATAAAAACCCTGCAGAAAGTAGGCATAGAGGGAACTTTCCTCAACATAATAAAGGCCATATATGACAAACCCACAGCCAGCATCGTCCTCAATGGTGAAAAACTGAAACCATTTCCACTAAGATCAGGAACAAGACAAGGTTGCCCACTCTCACCACTCTTATTCAACCTAGTTTTGGAAGTTTTAGCCACAGCAATCAGAGAAGAAAAGGAAATAAAAGGAATCCAAATCGGAAAAGAAGAAGTAAAGCTGTCACTGTTTGCAGATGACATGATACTATACATAGAGAATCCTAAAGATGCTACCAGAAAACTACTAGAGCTAATCAATGAATTTGGTCAAGTTGCAGGATACAAAATTAATGCACAGAAATCTCTGGCATTCCTATATACTAATGATGAAAAATCTGAAAGTGAAATCAAGGAAACACTCCCATTTACCATTGCAACCAAAAGAATAAAATATCTAGGAATAAACCTACCTAAGGAGACAAAAGACCTGTATGCAGAAAATTATAAGACACTGATGAAAGAAATTAAAGATGATACAAATAGATGGAGAGATGTACCATGTTCTTGGATTGGAAGAATCAACATTGTGAAAATGACTCTACTACCCAAAGCAATCTACAGATTCAATGCAATCCCTATCAAAATACCACTGGCATTTTTCACAGAACTAGAACAAAAAATTTCACAATTTGTATGGAAACACAAAAGACCCCGAATAGCCAAAGCAATCTTGAGAACGAAAAATGGAGCTGGAGGAATCAGGCTCCCTGACTTCAGACTATACTACAAAGCTACAGTAATCAAGACAGTATGGTACTGGCACAAAAACAGAAAGATAGATCAATGGAACAGGATAGAAAGCCCAGAGTTAAACCCACGGACATATGGTCACCTTATCTTTGATAAAGGAGGCAGGAATGTACAGTGGAGAAAGGACAGTCTCTTCAATAAGTGGTGCTGGGAAAACTGGATAGGGACATGTAAAAGTATGAGATTAGATCACTCCCTAACACCATACACAAAAATAAGCTCAAAATGGATTAAAGACCTAAATGTAAGGCCAGACACTATCAAACTCTTAGAGGAAAACATAGGCAGAACACTCTATGACATAAATCACAGCAAGATCCTTTTTGACCCACCTCCTAGAGAAATGGAAATAAAGACAAAAATAAACACATGGGACCTAATGAAACTTCAAAGCTTTTGCACAGCAAAGGAAACCATAAACAAGACCAAAAGACAACCCTCAGAATGGGAGAAAATATTTGCAAATGAAGCAACTGACAAAGGATTAATCTCCAAAATTTATAAGCAGCTCATGCAGCTCAATAACAAAAAAACAAACAACCCAATCCAAAAATGGGCAGAAGACCTAAATAGACATTTCTCCACAGAAGATATACAGACTGCCAACAAACACATGAAAGGATGCTCAACATCTTTACTCATTAGAGAAATGCAAATCAAAACTACAATGAGATATCATCTCACACCAGTCAGAATGGCCATCATCAAAAAATCTAGAAACAATAAATGCTGGAGAGGGTGTGGAAAAAAGGGAACACTCTTGCACTGCTGGTGGGAATGTGAATTGGTACAGCCACTATGGAGAACGGTATGGAGGTTCCTTAAAAATCTACGAATAGAACTACCATATGACCCAGCAATCCCACTACTGGGCATATACCCTGAGAAAACCATAATTCAAAAAGAGACATGTACCAAAATGTTCATAGCAGCCCTATTTACAATAGCCCGGAGATGGAAACAACCTAAGTGTCCATCATCGGATGAATGGATAAAGAAGATGTGGCACATATATACAATGGAATATTACTCAGCCATAAAAAGAAATGAAATTGAGCTATTTGTAATGAGGTGGATAGACCTAGAGTCTGTCATACAGAGTGAAGTAAGTCAGAAAGAGAAAGACAAATACTGTATGCTAACACATATATATGGAATTTAAGAAAAAAAATGTCATGAAGAACATAGGGGTAAGACAGGAATAAAGACACAGACCTACTAGAGAATGGACTTGAGGATATGGGGAGGGGGAAGGGTAAGCTGTGACAAAGTGAAAGAGCGGCATGGACATATATACACTACCAAACGTAAGGTAGATAGCTAGTGGGAAGCAGCCGCATAGCACAGGGAGATCAGCTCGGTGCTTTGTGACCGCCTGGAGGGGTGGGATAGGGAGGGTGGGAGGGAGACGCAAAAGGGAGGGGATATGGAAACATATGTATATGTATAACTGATTAAATTTGTTATAAGGCAAAAAATTAAAATAAATAAATAAATAAATAAATAAATAAATAAATAAATAAATAAAAAAAAAAGAAACACTGATAATAAAATTTTACAATTATTGGGAATTCTCAGGCAGTCCAGTGGTTGGGACTCCTCGCTTTCACTGCCAAGGGCCCGGGTTCAATCCCTGGTCAGAGAACTAGGATTCCACAAGCCATGCAGTGCAGCTAAGGAAAATTTTTTTAATTAAAAAAAATTACAATTATTGAACGCATAATACGTATTAGGCATGCACTAATCATTTTACGTGTTATTCCATTTAATAGTTTTTATGACAATGTTCTATATACTATAATGTTCTATGTACTATATATGTGTGAGATATATATATATATATATTATAATGCTCCGTATACTATAACGCTCTATGTACTATAAGCACTATTCACCTTATTTCATAAATGAGAAAACTGAGACTCAGAGGGCTTTAGTATCTGCCCAGTACACACAGGTAGAAAGTAACAATAAAAAAAAAAAAAAAAAGCTGTCAGTCCTGTGAAAGGTTTCTCTTAAGTCTCCGAAGTCCTATAGATGATAAACTCATCTGATAAACTAATTAAAGCTAAAGATGACTGACAATACAGAAAGATAGTTGAACAATTAATCTGTAGCATGATGACGGCTAAGAGGAGAGAGGCCCAAAGAGGGGATACCTAAGGGTACAAAGGCTTCCCAATGGAAGATGTATGCTGAGCTCAAAAGGGCAGTAGGAGTTATCAAAGGAGGAGAGGAGAAGGAAAAAGAGTCTGTGAGCAAAAGAAAACAGTATATCCTGAAAACTGAAGGATAGACGTTAACTTTGGCTTATATTTCTACCTGGTAGTTCTGACCCACACTGAAGTCAGCATCTCTGATAGCCCCAGAGAGGCTGCAGGATGAGAACATCACAAGGAGCTTGTCTGGACGCCCAGGGAAACATCACGTAGGAAGCACGGCAAGGTGGGGACAATGCTCACGGTATATCCCAAGACCCGTGTCTGCAGGAGCAGGAGAAACTCACCACTACACGGAGCTGGCGGGAAAGCTCAGGACTTGTCCAGTGCCTTTCTGGCGGGAAAGCCCAGGACTTGTCCAATGCCTCTTTCCTCTGAGACCCAGCGCTTGTTATCCCTCTGCCAGAAAGCTGACAGGGAAACAGCTCCCAACGTCACCAGACTGGATCAGGGCAATCCAGCCAGCAAGGCAGATGTTCATTCCTCACTACAAGTCTGTGGGAATAAGATCCTTGCACTTGCTATGTACCAGGCAGTGTGCTATGGAGAGAGCATGGCAAAGAAGAAAGATCCAGCCTGGCTCTCAAGGAGCTCACAGCTAGCAAAGTAGCAGTCACGTAAAGTTCCAATGACAAAGCAGTGAGTGCGGAAAGGAGGGATGCAGGAAGCATGGACCTGGGCATCAGGGAAGACCTCTCACAAGAAGGGCCACCTGAGCTGACTCCTGGGGTTTATAGCAGCTCCGCACTACCAAGGATTGGGCGACCTTCCTTCCCCTACGGCAGCTCCTGTGACTCTGCCAGAATCTCCAACAAGCTCCAGCTCCTGTGACTCTGCCAGAATCTCCAACAAGCTCCTCAGCCCTTCTTGGAAGCTATTTTGACCATTTGACCCAGGAATCACTGTCTGTTATGTTTGTGTCCCCCTCAAAATTCATAGGTTAAAATCTTAACCTCCAATGTCATGGTATTGGGAGGTGGGGCCTATGGGAGGTGATTAGGTCATGAGGGTGAAGCCCTCATGAATGAGATTCATGTCTTTATAAAAGAGACCCCAGAGAGTTCTCTTGCCCCTTCCACTATGTGAGGACACAGAGTGAAGGTGGCCATCTATGAACCGGGAAGTGGGTTTTCACCAAACATGAAATCTGCCAGCTCTTCCATCTTGGGCTTCCCAGGCTCCAGAGCTGTGAGAAATAAAAGTTTGTTGTTTAAACCACATAGTCTATAGAATTCTTGTTACAGCAGCCCAAACTTTTAAGACACTGTCTGTGATCCTAGGATCCCCTGGGGTCCAGAGCAGTCATGCTGTATTTTATACTCCCATCAATCTTTCTGTCCTTCATCCTCAAATAAACAATAAACTGTGACCAAGGATCAGGACGTCTACTTTTCTTCATCTCTTACACCACCAGGCACATTACTAGGTCTTCTAAAAATATTTGTTTTGTCTGAAATGAATTCATTCCATTTGATTAGTCATTCACTGTCTGTGTTTGTCAGGAAAAGTCAAGTGTCATCTGGTCAATATCTTTCTATCAGTAGAAAGATCACCATAGGCGCTGGCATCAAAGAGGCCTCAGTTTAAATTCCAGTTCTGCCACTTACCCCCGGTGACTCTGGGTGAGTTACTTGAACTCTCTAAGCCTCATTTTTCTCACGTTCAACATTACGGTAATATCCCATTTGCAGAGCTGTTGTGAGGGCTGAATGTGATAATCATGCAGAGGATACTGAACATGGTAGGTTCTCAGTGAGTATCTGTTGCTATTAATAATGGAAGCAGAAGTGAGCTGATTCCTTAGTATGTACCAGGCAGTCGGCTAAAGCATTTACATACATTATCTCATTGAATCCTCCCATTAAAGACTGGGATGCCCATTTAATAGGAGGGAAAACTGAGGTTCAGAGAGATCAAGTAATGCTCCTGATGTCACACACTGGTCTGTGTAGAGCTGCACTCTAAGCCTGATTCTGTCCCCTGTCAGAACCTGAGCTCTAATCATGACCTTGAGCTGCCTCATATATGGTCTCCACCCCTCCCCACAGCGGGGAACATCAAGATCACGCAGAGTTATAGACTTACGCAAGGTTGCACCACAGGTCACTGGTCACCGTGCCATGTTGAGAAATGCATTCTGGTAAAAGGGTGTTCTGAACACTGTGGTTAGGCAACAGGGCCCAACACCTCCACTCTTTTTTTGTAACTGGAAATGATGTGTAATTGGAATCCATGGTAAGTCTCAACAATGCTGACACCACGATTTTTCTGTTGCCCGTGATTTAGCTTTTCCGTTAAGACCCACAAGAGAGGGAGAACAACAAAATCCCCACATGTCCCAGCACCCGGCACAGAAAGCCCACACCCAGGAAGGTTCAGAGGTGTCAGAAAACACATCTGGGCTCTGCAGTTGGCTTGAGAATAAAGTGATGTGTGGTCTGGTTCTTGTCTCACCACATTCTGTCCGAGTATAGAATTTGCAGGTCATGCCCAGGAGGGCATCTGGACTCTGTCACTGCCCTTAAGATCTATGCCTGTCTGGGCCAGCTGTCAGAGTTAAAGAATCTCAGAGTTAAAGTGCAGCTTAGCTGTCCAAATTGATGGAATGAAGTCGGGTAATACAATATATCGTCACCAAAATTGACTGAGCCTTCCCTATGTGACAGCGCCTCGGGGAAGGACCTCACATTCATTCTCTCATTTGGTAACCGTGACACCCTCATAGAAATCAAAATATCTCAATTTTTTACATGAAAGCAATGAGCCTTAATCATTTGCCCAACAATTCTGGGAGTAATATGACATTTTTCCTGAGCCAGTGGTTCCAAGTCCCCACCTTCTCAGTAGATAATATCCATTAACTTTTATTTTTAATCCCCCTTCTGTCCCTTTAGAGTCTTCCCCTGGCAGGGTGGGTGTTGGGTGAAGAACACAGGCACATTTTGGGAGAGTCCATTCATTTTTTTTTTTTTTTTTTTTTTTTTGCGGTACTAGGACCTCTCACTGTTGTGGCCTCTCCCGTTGTGGAGCGCAGGCTCCGGACACGCAGGCTCAGCGGCCATGGCTCACGGGCCCAGCCGCTCTGCGGCATGTGGGATCTTTCCGGACCGGGGCACGAACCCATGTCCCCTGCATCAGCAGGCAGACTCCCAACCACTATGCCACCAGGGAAGCCCATCCATTCATTTTTTAAATAAATGTATTTATTTATTTTTTGGCTGTGTTGGGTCTTTGTTGCCGCTCATGGGCTTTTCTCTAGTTGCGGCGAGCAGGGGCTACTCTTCATTGCGGTGCGTGAGCTTTTCACTGCGGTGGCTTCTCTTTGGTGCGAAGCACGGGCTTTAGGCATGTGGACTTCAGTAGTTGTGGCACGCGGGCTCCGTAGTGGTGGCGCATGGCCTTAGTTGCTCCGCGGCATGTGGGATCTTCCTGGACCGGGGATCGAACATGTGTCCCCTGCATTGGCAGGCGGATTCTTAACCACTGTGCCACCAGGGCAGTCCCAGGAGAATCCATTCTTTACCAAGCACTGTGTCAGCTACTTATTATACATCTTCCAAATTATTCCTCACAGGACCACATATTAGCATTTCCTTTGTATAGATAAGGACAATGCTGCTCAATGAGGGTAAATGACTGGTCCAGAGGACACATCCATAAGTAGGAGCACCCAAGCCCCTTGGACTCTATGCCCATGTTTTTTCCACTACACAGGAGAACAAGCTAACAATACCACAAAACAAAATAACAAGCTAGATTAAGATTAAGGGCCTGGGTGATTCACCAGTTAGATGATCTATCCTAGAAAAATGCAGCAGTCTATTTCTGTCTGTCAAAGGCTGAAACCAGAAAATGAGTAACAATATGAAAAAAAAAGCAAAGGTCAGAAAAGCTGTTGATCTTCCTGAACCTCCACATGGCTTTAGATGGGAGAAAGGGCTGAACTTGTCTGAACTGAACCTTTGATTAACTGGTGGATTCATTCCATCACTCATATTTATTTCTTGCTTGCTTTGTATCTGGCACCATATTAGGCTTAAAGATGTGAGAATCTTCAGAACAGTGTCTGACCCAAAGTAGGAACTCGTGCACTACTTAAGGAAGGCAAGAAGTGAGGAAAAGAGAAAATAAATGAGATTTCGCCCCTGTCTTCAAAGAGCTCAAAGTCAATATCAACCTGAAAAGGAAACACAATGCATAAGAGTGAGTCCAATCATTAGATGTCAGTTGTGAGGCAACCTAGGAAGGAAGAAGGAAAAGACAAACGTCATGCAAGGCTCCCCAGAGGAAGTTGATTTCCTTTCTTTTTTTTTTTTTAATTAATTAATTAATTAATTTTTGGCTGCCTTGGGTCTTCGTTGTTGTGTGCGGGCTTTCCCTAGTTGAGGTGAGCGGGGGCTACTCTTCGTTGTGGTGCGTGGGCTTCTCATTGCTGTGGCTTCTCTTGTTGCAGAGCACAGGCTCTAAGTGCGCGGGTTTCAGTAGTTGTGGTGCGCAGGCTCAAGAGTTGTGGCTCGCGGGCTCTAGAGCACAGACTCAGTAGTTGTGGCATGCAGGCTTAGTTGCTCCACGGCACGTGGGATCTTCCCGGACCAGGACTCAAACCTGTGTCCCCTGCCTTGGCAGGCAGATTCTTAACGAGTGTGCCACCAGGGAAGCCCGGAAGTTGACTTTCAAGTTGAGATCTGGAAGACACATTTTAGCTGAACCTAAGTCATAATTTATGAGAAGAAAGATGGTGCAAAGGCTCAAGGTGCTGGGACCTCTTTCAAGGGTTTGAGTATCTCAGAGAAGCTGCACGCACGGTCGTGGGTCTATGTGTGGGAAGGCACGGGACGGCACTGCTGGGGCAGGAACAGGTGTGTCAAGAGGTGACCCTGCAGAGACGGACAGAGGCTAGGTTTGTAAAAATATGGAAAGAGAATCTAAGAATGTGGACATCTTAGAAGAGATGAAAACCATGAGAATGTTCTCAGCAGGAGTGAAATGTCTTTAGATTTGTCTGCTGTACATAGAAAGGATTGGAGCAGTTGGAAGCAGAGAGACAAGAGGCCACTGTCATAAGCCAAGTGGGAAATGTTGACGACCTAAGTTAAGGCAGTTTGTGTGCCAGAAGGTTCATGTTCCAAATTGGACAACTGGAGATTGTTCAGAATATTCTGAAGGCTTAATTCGGATGCCAGAATTAATGGTGTATCTTCCTTAATTATGTACCTTTTGTGGGTGCAACTACAATTTTCTCAAATACAGTAACTACAACAATAAAAATTCCTTACACTTACATAAATATTATAAATGACAATGTGTTCTCACTTAAACCCGGATAAGTCTGCTATCCAGTAGGTATCCAATACATGCAGGCTTTTGCTAGATTCCCCAAATAGTTCTTTGAGGTAAGCAGGAGAGCTGTAATCAGCACCTTTCTTTTACAGATGGGAAAACTGAGGCTTTGAGAAGTTAATGAGCACTTGACGGTCCAAGAAAATTCCAGAGCTAGGAATGAAACTAAATTTCGTGTGGTCTTAGCTACGTATTTTATGCACCTCCATGCTGGAGTCCAAGGTCACAATTCTTGGCACCTACGGGCAGGACTCTGAGTTTGTGAGTGTCCTAATAACAATTGATCTTAAAATGGATTGTCTAGACACGCTTTTAAAGGAGGATTTGAATGCAAGGTACACAAATGCAGCTGAGAGGCGGAGGGAAGGCAAGGGAGCTTGAAACACCTTAAGGAGGCAAAAAACCTAAGACAGTCTCTCCTCCAAAGCTGAATCTTAACCTGGCTCTTTGTGTGCTAAATCCATATTTGTGCATGTTTATCCCCACTGACAACAAGGAAGAGTCTGGTCACTGTCCCCATGCCTGGCTCACTTCCCCTGGCCTCTGCAGACACCAAGCCCCATGCAGGCCACCAGTCCATCCTCATGACTGGCACTTGCTGAGCCGGTGGTGGCAGCCAACAAAAATTTCTCAGGAGTCTGGGCCACCAGCTTCTATATCCTGGGAGAACTCCCCTCCAAACAGCAACAGGAAAGACAGAGATGGTGAAATCTATCTTTCTACCTCCTGAAAAGCCATATCCTGCCAGGATCTTCTTGGCTCTGGATATAGGCTTTTTCTCTCAGTCTCCCTTTCTGGACCAGGTAGAGATGAAGACAGCCTCCTGGCTCCCTCAGCTCATTCCTGGCCACCCAGCTCAGCCCAAACTCTCTCCCACTAAGCAAGCTTGATAACTAGCCACTAGGAAGAGGAGAAGTTGGGAGAGGTAGACCAGAAGGCCCAGAAGGCACATGGTTAGGCCCTGCCCTGGTCCCTTGTGGCTGACAACATTACTGTGCATCCGTCTTGTCCTTCTCAGTGGAGGATCATACAACCTTACACTGTTAATTTTGGCAGAGACATGTGACTTGCTTTTGCATGAGCAGAACTGACATGTGTCACTTCTAAGAAGAAGCTTCTAAGAGCCAATGGGGGGTTGCCCCGTTCTCTGTTCCTGCTGTTAATGCTCCAGATAGAGGCTGCTCACTTGGTTTGGGTCCCAGGCTGCAGCTGAGGTGGATCAAAACCACAGCTGAGAATGGCGGCCATCTAGCATAATGGAGAAGTAAACTCTGTGGTTGCACATTGAGATTTAGGGGGTCATTTGTTACATAAGCATAACCTAAACTATCCTATCTCTGACTCTCTTTTTGCCTTTCTTCTCCAACTCACTAACATGGGCCATGTGCTTCCTCTCCGGGTTCCCTGAAACAGCCCCTTATGTGTTCCTATATCCTCACATGTGCGTATCTGTCCACCAGTCCCCAGGTTCTAAGTCTTGATCCGTACCTATAGAATTCCTAACGTATGGACCCCACTTAATAAATGCTTATTGAAATAAACTGAATTTATTTATCCCTGAAATTGATGTTTTGTTTAGCCCTTCTTTGGGTATAACACTGTGCTGTACAATTGGGAAAAATAATGTAAATACCAATGTTGCCTTCATAAAGCTCCCAGGAGAGCAGGGACGGTAGGGCAAATATTGTCAGTTAGCTAAACTAACATTCCTGGTGGCATTCTCCCTTACTCATCTCCTCTTTAGTAGCTGGAAAAGCTACCAAGAATGGTCATGTAACTTGGTTCTAGGCAATGAAATATAAGAGGAAATTTTCTGGGTAGTCTAGGAAAACTTTTGCTTTTCTGATAAAAGGATTGAGTGTAGATAACCCACCCATCTCTCTTCTTGCTGATCTGAAGGTGAATGAGATGCCTGGAGCTGTGACTGCCAACATGGTTATGGGAAAACAAAGAAACAAACACAATTTAGAAAGCAGACACCAGCCTTGACATTGTTAACGCCAGACTTCCTGATAGGTGAAAAAATAAATTCCGAGTTGTTTTTCCCATTGTTAGGTTTTCTGTCACTAGCAACTAAATACATCCTAACTGATAAAGGAAATGGGTTGTTTATTTTTGGAACACCTACATTTGCCATTTGCCTTCATTGTTTAACTCCTACTACCTTTCGAGACTCGGCTTGGTCACATAGTCCTTCTAAAGTCTAGTTTGTATAGCAAAGCACAAACCCTAATCTATTCTGCCTGGATCAGTCAAACAAGCTCATTTCTAAATGGATACATTTGCCACGTGAATTTTCTATGAAGAAGAGCTAGTTTTATTATACCTACACTTCCTAATGACAATTCTGCTCAGATCTTTGATATCTGCTAGGTGTCCCCAACTAATCCTTTCTCTCTGGATTGCACATTTTAGCTGGATATATTCAGACCTAAAGATGTCTGTGAGGATGGGTCTTAGTTGTGGTACACTACTGGTGAATTCCTGAATATTTCCCCAAGAATCATATAACTCCAGTTCTTCTTGGCATGGGACTTGGACTAAATGTGCCCTCTGTTTGACTTCTGCAAAGGCTGTTAATTACACTGCTCTCTAGCCCAGCAAACCCTCCCCCAACTGGGTCATCCCAGAAAACCATCACATCTCATGGTGTGAAACTGTCTTGGAAACTCTAGCCCTAGGCTCAAACCCCTACCAAAGCAGAACAAAGAAAAGAGTGACACCTCAAAAATGGGTTGGAGTGTAAAGACATCTTCCAGATCCTTGTGCACGGAGATCATGGTATAATCAGGGCTAAAGCACAACCTGTGGACTTGGATAACCAGGGCTCAAATGTTGGGTCCACCACTTAATAGCTGTGTGACCTTGAAAAAGTATAATAACCTCACTGTAGCTTAGTTTCTCATCTAAAAAGTGGGCATTATAACACCACCTACCTCACAGATTGCAGTGAGGGTCAATTAAACTAACACATATAAAATATTTAGCATGTTGTCTGGCACATAGTAATTGCTCAGTAAATTTTAGCTGGCACACTATCAAGCTACAAAGATAGAGGTAAACTAAATTGGTTGGTCTCCAGCACCAAAGCCAGGAGCTTCTGTGAACCTTTTGAACATGAAAATTGCATGAGAGTAGACAACCAAGGAAAGGAATCAGAGAAGTGAAAAGTATAATATCAATAAAAATGAGACTGGCCAAAACACAATTCTGAAAGCCAGATTTGTTAACTCATAGGAAATGTCCCTGGCAGGGGACCGAGTAACCCAGTTTGGAGAAATAATTAGACTGCAGACTGGAAACGACAATGACTAAAAGGAAAAGAGTGTGGCAGAGTGTCGTAGCTGAGAGCACTTCCTCACTGCACTGCGGTTTTCCCGGGAATGACCTCAGTTTAGGATTAAGAATTTGGTCCTCTCCATGGAGATGCTGAACAGCTGCAATTCATTTTCAATTCATGTCAAGACACTTGGATGCAAGAAGCTGGGGCAGGAATGCAAGGATGTGACATCCAGAGAGGCCATATTCACCAGGGGACCATGGAAATGAGGTAGATACAGACGCATCCATGATTCCCATGCTGAAAGGTAAATCAGGAAATCTTCAACGTGGTGAGATGAACTTCTCCAGATATGAATTTCTTCTGTTTCAACTTGGAACAGGTTAAGGTGCCTTGTGGTTGTGTTGGCTTAGATGTGGGGGTCTGAGCCCAGGGCTGGGAGGCTGCTACCTCCAGGTAACTTACTAAGTGACCTTGGGTAAATGCCTTTCCCTCTCTGGGCTTCAGTTACCTTAAGTGTAAAGCGACTGAGCTGGACCACTCCAAATCTCCTTCAGCTTTAGAGGGACATGACATGTGGCCATAAAGAAACATAAATAACTGACTCTTGTTGTGGTTTCAAGGGGTCCAGTAAAGGACACCCCATTCCTCTCCCCAAATTCAGAACCAACTGCACAATTGAATTAGAGTCATATTTAAACAAGGGAATCCAAATGTCAGATTCATCAGATAAAAGTTTGGTTTGAGAACATGGTTTAGGTCTGTGAAATCATGGGCTTCCTAATGCTGCACCTGAAAGTCGCATATGGGTGCACCCAGTCAAGGGCATGACTATGTATCCTCTACAGCCCCATGCGGCCAACTTTTTTTTAACCACATGGCAGAAAGCAGACCAGAACTTTGCCCCCCTGAAGGCAGAGAGATCCAAAGAGGGAAAGGAAAAATCAGCTAACCAGTGGCTCTCAAACTTAAGTGGGCATCACAACCACCTAGTGGGCTTAACACACAGAAGGGTGGGCCCATCCCAGGAGTTTCTGATTCAGTAGCCTCGGCTGTGGCCTGAGAATCTGCACATCTAACATCTTCCCTAATGATATCGATGTGGCTGGTCCTGGGACCTCATTGAGAACCACTAACCTAAGCTAAGTATCCTCAACAAATTCTCCCAAACTCAGCAACCTGATCAAGTCACTGTTCCCCTGCTGGCGGGCAGCAGGGAGCAGGGAGGACATCCAGAGTCTGCAGGGACCCCAGGCAGACAGCTCTCCATCCACATGGAGAGAGGGATGAGTGCCCCCAACACCAACGATTACATTTTAGCGGTTCTTATTCACGGAGTGCTCATTGATTTACTGACAAAAATAAAGAAAAGCAATGTTACTACAATTGTGCTTTATTACATTAACTATAAGACTTGATCATTCGTAAGAATACCAGTATAATTCTTAAGAATTGTTATATTACTCTTCTGATTAAAAATAAAGTTTCATAATTTTCAGTGTGTTGGCCTAAAATGAAACAGTATAACAGACAGAGCAGGAGGAGAATTCTTATAATTCTTTTCTTTGAAGTTATAAGCAATCTTGAATTAGATATTGCCCTAGACTTTACACTTGTGCTACTGACTTAAACAGTTGGCAGAGTCTTCATTAAGGAAACATCGAGGAGCTTAGTATCTCCTGCTACACTGCATGCTGGCAAAAGTCGATGTACTAGGAGTTCCAAGATCAGGATTATGGTGCACCTTGGCTGCTTTTCAGTTGGGTGACCTTCAGTATGTCACATCCCCTTTCTGACCCTCTTTCCTCATCTGTGAAAGACAATGAAAAGGTTTGTACCCTCTTACCTCTCTCTGTTCAGCTTTGAGTACTTCCTATTTTTGCATGATACAAGTTCATTTGGTGCTTGTTGATTGAGAGCCCTTAAAATCCAGCAACTCAGCTCATTCAGTAAAGCAGGAAAAAATCATGGATACTTAGAGAAGTAGAAGGCTGGTGAAATGCTGGCTGTCAATTTGGCCTTCTTTTCAGCCTGAATTGATTTGATTAAAGGAGAAGATAAGAGTCACTCTCACCCCCAGGTCTAGAGAAGAGCTCTTTATGCTAAACAGGCAGCTGGAAGGAGTTTAAACATTCCTCCAGCTTTAGAATTTCTCCCAAGGTTGAAAAAGCTAAATCAAATCAAAATGTGTCATCATCAAACATTCGATAGGAATAATTTTCATCATGCAATTACTAGGAGAGCGTGGTCTCTGCCTTCTTAGGAAATATCTGCTAGGAGGATTTGGATACAGGTACAGAGAAACAAGTAGATGGGTCTACTTTTATCTGATGAAGCTGACATCTGGATTCTCTTGTTTAAATGTGGCTCTAATTTCAGTTATACTGTTGGTCCTGAATTTGGGGAGAAGGAAGGGGTATCACTGGGCCCCTTAAAACCACAATAGTTATTTATGTTTCTTTATGGCCACATATCACATCCATCTAAAGCTGAAGGAGATTTGGAGGGGTCCAACTCACTCACTCTACACTTAAGGCAACTGAAGCCCAGAGAGGGGAGCACATTTACTCAGCTTCACTCAGCAAGCTAACTGGAGGTGGAAGGCTCTCAGCCCTGGAATAGAAATATGAAGGTACATCAGGGGTTACTTTAAAACCCATTCATCAGCTGAGAATGTGGGTTGGATGAGATTTAGCATTCCAAGCCCACATATGGCAGCCAGCTATTAAGTCTGGGCAGGGCACAGAGGGTTGGAAGCTATTAGAGCTGAAACCCAGGCATAGTTGAGAGTTAGAGAAAGAAGATGGCGAAGACACAACCCACGGGAAGCCAAAGACTTAAGAGACAGAGAAGGAACAGTCAGAGTTATCCAAGCAAAAGAGTGGTGCAAACAGATGCCGAAAGAGATGTGAGCCTCAGCAAGGACCAATTAAACTATCCATGTCGGTGATGAGTTCTAGTAAAATAAGAACTAGAAAGATGGCCACTGGGTTTAGTAATATGAAGACTGGCTTGACCTCAGTGGGAACAGACTCAGGGAAGTGGGGGCAGAGGGAGAAGCCTGAACAAAATGAATTGGCAAATGACTCAGAGAAGAGGGGAGGTGGTGAATACAGACTCTGTAAGGACACATTTAACAGAGCCGGACATACAGGATACGATCAGAAACATGGGAACAGAGAAGAAAGTGATGAAGGTAAAACAGAAGAATGTATATTCCAGGATGAGAAGAAAATGCCATGCAGGGCACAGCAGAAGGATGAGAAGCTAAGGTTTCTGTGCGACTCTTTTAGGTAAATTGATGCTTATGTATTATTCAAAGACACGTATCCATGAATTAAATTACAAGCCTGAAGAGACAACAAAGAGAAAGGTCTCCTCTCCTTCTGGACAGATTCTTTGCATCTCTGGCACATCTTCTATTCAGTCTAAATATTTATGGAGAGGGCTTTACTTGGAGTTACACCATATCCTTCAAGGGATGTTAGCAACATGATAAAGAACCAGAGAGAGATGATGAATGCAGGATGCATGGTGAGGTGGGTGGGAGTGCCTGAGGCAGTGGTTCTGAGTGCTACATTTTCCAGAGAGACCTTTTGATGGAATTTGGCCTTATGGGCAGGAATGCATTAATCATGATCTGTAGGAACGTCTCAAGATGGGCAATCAGAATGATCCATTTGCTGTTAGCTCTTATCTTTCTTTGTGTTGATATTGTGATATTGTCAGTGACGCCTCCCAGGAAGGAAAAGGTGGAAAAGCCCTTCTCCATCTGACTGCCATCCACATATCTATGACCTACACAGCCCATGACCTGGTCCTTGCCTACATCTCTATCCCCATCGCTTCCAGCAGTAACCCTCACCAATGCCACTCCACTCACACTCATTTTCACTGTTATTCACACTGTTTTCACACCCAACTGGGCCTGCCTCAAGACATCGGTCCGTTTTTGCCTCTGTCCGGAAAGCACTTATCGAACATATTTTCAAGGTTCTTCTCCATTTCCTCTCTGATCAAAAGACATCCCCCTGAAAAGGCCTTCCCTAGCCACTCTTTTTAAAATAAATCCCAAACCCATATGATTTTCTAGACCTTTGCCTTGTTATATTCTCCCACATTACTTCTACTTTGAATACTTATTTATGTGTTCCATCTCTTCCACTAGACAGAGGAATATTTTGCCTTTCTTAGTGCTGTATCTCCTAATATCTGGAAGAGTGCCTGGCACAGAAGAGGTGCCCAATAATTATTTGGTGAATGGGTGAAATCGTGAATCAGTTTAATTCATTAATCCTCCAGTAAGGCGCTTCTGGGAGCAGGCTCGGGTAGGTGCCCCTCATCTCTGCTTTTACACCTTCCAGGTGCTTATCTCATAGGATTATATAATGTATTAGAATAAGAAGTTCTCGTGTCTGGCTCTCCCAGATGTTGGTAAGTTCCTGAAGTTCCTGAGGCATGGCTGATTTATCTTTGTCTCTGGTGTCTCACACAACAATCGTTGTTCACTGGACTGAAGGCAAAAGGTTTTACACACTAAATACCAATAACCAAGCAGTGGGACAAAACGTGGACTCTTGGGATTTAGCAATGACTCATCTAGAAGAAGGAGAGATGGCATTGCCATAAATTACATTTAAATCAATCAACAAAATATATTAAGTAACCATTCAGGGTGACGCACCTGGTCAGCAGGCATTTTTTAAAACTTTTTATTTTATATTGGAGCATAGCCGATCAACAATGTTGTGATAGTTTCGGGTGCACAGCAAAGGGACTCAGCCATACATATACATGTATCCATTTTACCCCCAAACTTCCCTCCCATCCAGGCTGCCATAGGATATTGAGCAGAGTTCCCTGTGTAGGTTATCCATTTTAAATATAGCAGTGTATACATGTTGACCCCAAACTCCCTGACTAATCCTTCCCCCCATCGTTGCCCCCTGGTAACACTAAGCTCGTTCTCTAAGTCTGTGAGTCTGTTTCTGTTCTGAAAATAAGTTCATTTGTATCATTTCTTTTTAGATGACCCATATAAGGGATAACATACGATATTTCTCTTTCTCTGTCTGACTTACTTCACTCAGTATAAGAATCTCTAGGGCAGGCAGCATTTTGAACTGAGGGACAGCCAACCTCTATTCCAGCCATGGCCTTTATGTGAGTCTGAACAAGGCCCTTCCCGCTCTGGGCCATTCCCATCTGTACAGTGAGAAGATTAGACCACGGGATGGCTAAAGGTGCCCATGGTATTCCAGGATTCGACATACTCAGGATAGTGAATACTGCAAATGGAGTAAAAAAAAATATGTAGAATGCATACCCTGCTCTCAAAAAAGGCAACCACGCAGGATTTAGAGTCAAACCCAGTTGGGTTTGAACCCAGACGCTGGAACTTACAAACTCCGTGAATTTAGGAAAAATGCATCAATCGGTCTAAGTATCCATAAAACAGAAATAGTAACTCCTAGCTCAATAAACAGTACCTTGCTTTGCCCCTCTTCATATATCCCATGACTAGCCTTTTAAGTCGAGCTGACTTAAGAACCAGATGATTCTTTTATAAACACCACCCGGCAGTTTGGATAGCTCAAGCGCTGTTGCAGCTTCAGCCGACACCGACACGGGAGGAGATGGCCTCCCTCACAAGGCTAAGGTTTTCCAGGACTCCCCTTTGAGGCCTCTGGGCAGACTCCATTTGTATTACCCAGGAAGGTTCTGGAGCCGTTTCTTTTGCTAGAATTCCATGGTAAACATTCTTACACGTGACTTACTGCCTGTCACAACATGCTGCAGCTCCCTTTCCAGAAGGGATTCCTACTGAATGAGGTCAGTCACTCACTTTCCGTAACTCCCTTTTTTTTTTTCACCCCTTTTGGTCTTGGCGTTAAGATGCTGAGCAACTGTCTCTGACTACACCAAGGGGCTGCTTCCAACAGCTGTGGGAGCAAAATGTTCCAGCAGCCTAAGACAGAGCCAAGAAGATCCAGGGAGGTAAAGCACAGGCTCCAAATCCATTTGGGGAAATTCCAAGTTAGTAGATCTAGTTGTCTTAAAGTACAGTCAATGAGAAGTTCTTAGATATGCTTCTAGAGGGTTTGGAAATGGATAAAATGTGAAAGTCCTTGTCTTCTCATAGACACCTTCATCCATCAATGGCCCCCTGATGCCACAAATGATGTTTCTTCTCACTATGCTTCCAAAATGTTGGGGACCCTTAAAAAAAAAACAGAGCTAAGCACACTGTAGAGTGCATGTAACTCCTTACTTGACAGACTGGCAGCAGCTCCCTCCCCGCAGGCATGGGGCCCTTCAGGGGAACATCCCCACTACTCTCTTCAAGAGGACCACGGGGCTTCCCTGGTGGCGCAGTGGATGGGAGTCCGCCTGCCGATGCAGGGGACACGGGTTCGTGCCCCGGTCCGGGAAGATCCCACATGCTGTGGAGCGGCTGGGCCCGTGAGCCATGGCCGCTGAGCCTGCACGTCCAGAGCCTGTGCTCCGCAACGGGACAGGCCACAACAGTGAGAGGCCCGTGTACTGCAAAAAAAAAAAAAAAAAAAAAAAAAAAAAGAGGACAACGAACGTCTCAGGGGACCTCAGGCATATACTCACCCTCATGTTCTCATATTGCTGAATTAAGAATAAATTTGATAAATCACTTTCTCTTTCATCTCATAGAGCTAATGTTTGATGCATGACGAATGCAGAGGTAAGGGCTGAATAGATTAAAATAAAGACTCTGGGCCCACCTGACTTAGGAAATGGCTCCTACTCCTCTCTCTAGTAGATCCTAATTCGCCTGTGGCTTCTTATTAAAAGACACTTCAGAAACAGCCATAGAAGAACTCAATTTGATTCAGACCATGAATCTTCCATCAGTCACTCACCAGGCCTTCGCGGAAGCCCTGGAGAAGCAAGGCTCGGAAGCCTCATTACCCGAATTTCAGTCCCAGCCTCCTGAGCGAGTTTTCTAATCCCTCTGAGCCTCAGTTTTCTAAGTCATAAAATGGCAATAATAAGAGAACCTATCTCCTAGGCTTGTTGGGAGTATGAAGGGTCAACACGCGTAAAGTAGCGCTCAACATTGAGTAGGATCTCAGTAGGTGTTAGCCGTTATTTCTGGGAGTAGCGGTAGTAGCATAGAGACAGTGGTTGGACAGCAGGACTGAGAGGACTAGGAGTTAGAACTGTACGGTAACAGAGGAGCGTAATAGCAGTAGTAGTATAGTAGTCCTAGTAGCATGGCAGTAATAGCAGTAGTGGTCACGGTGTAGTAATGGTGAAGTAGTGTATTAATAGCAATAGTGAACAGTATAGTGGTGACAGTAGTAGAACGGTAGGTATAGTTAACAGTATTAATGGCAGTAGTAGTATAGTAGTCCTAGTAGCATGACAGTAATAGCAGTAGTGGTCACGGTGTAGTAATGGTGAAGTAGTGTATTAATAGCAATAGTGAACAGTATAGTGGTGACAGTAGTAGAACGGTAGGTATAGTTATACAGTATTAATGGCAGTAGTAGTATAGTAGTCCTAGTAGCACGGCAGTAATAGCAGTAGTGGTCACGGTGTAGTAATGGTGAAGTAGTGTATTAATAGCAATAGTGAACAGTATAGTGGTGACAGTAGTAGAACGGTAGGTATAGTTAACAGTATTAATGGCAGTAGTAGTATAGTAGTCCTAGTAGCACGACAGTAATGTTAGTAGTGGTCACGGTGTAGTAATGGTGAAGTAGTGTATTAATAGCAATAGTGAACAGTATAGTGGTGACAGTAGTAGAACGGTAGGTATAGTTAACAGTATTAATGGCAGTAGTAGTATAGTAGTCCTAGTAGCATGACAGTAATAGCAGTAGTGGTCACGGTGTAGTAATGGTGAAGTAGTGTATTAATAGCAATAGTGAACAGTATAGTGGTGACAGTAGTAGAACGGTAGGTATAGTTAACAGTATTAATGGCAGTAGTAGTATAGTAGTCCTAGTAGCACGACAGTAATAGCAGTAGTGGTCACGGTGTAGTAATGGTGAAGTAGTGTATTAAGAGCAATAGTGAACAGTATAGTGGTGACAGTAGTAGAACGGTAGGTATAGTTATACAGTATTAATGGCAGTAGTAGTATAGTAGTCCTAGTAGCACGGCAGTAATAGCAGTAGTGGTCACGGTGTAGTAATGGTGAAGTAGTGTATTAATAGCAATAGTGAACAGTATAGTGGTGACAGTAGTAGAACGGTAGGTATAGTTAACAGTATTAATGGCAGTAGTAGTATAGTAGTCCTAGTAGCACGACAGTAATAGCAGTAGTGGTCACGGTGTAGTAATGGTGAAGTAGTGTATTAATAGCAATAGTGAACAGTATAGTGGTGACAGTAGTAGAACGGTAGGTATAGTTAACAGTATTAATGGCAGTAGTAGTATAGTAGTCCTAGTAGCACGACAGTAATAGTAGTAGTGGTCACGGTGTAGTAATGGTGAAGTAGTGTATTAATAGCAATAGTGAACAGTATAGTGGTGACAGTAGTAGAACGGTAGGTATAGTTAACAGTATTAATGGCAGTAGTAGTATAGTAGTCCTAGTAGCACGGCAGTAATAGTAGTAGTGGTCACGGTGTAGTAATGGTGAAGTAGTGTATTAATAGCAATAGTGAACAGTATAGTGGTGACAGTAGTAGAACGGTAGGTATAGTTAACAGTATTAATGGCAGTAGTAGTATAGTAGTCCTAGTAGCATGGCAGTAATAGCAGTAGTGGCCACGGTGTAGTAATGGTGAAGTAGTGTATTAATAGCAATAGTGAACAGTATAGTGGTGACAGTAGTAGAACGGTAGGTATAGTTAACAGTATTAATGGCAGTAGTAGTATAGTAGTCCTAGTAGCACGACAGTAATAGCAGTAGTGGTCACGGTGTAGTAATGGTGAAGTAGTGTATTAATAGCAATAGTGAACAGTATAGTGGTGACAGTAGTAGAACGGTAGGTATAGTTAACAGTATTAATGGCAGTAGTAGTATAGTAGTCCTAGTAGCACGACAGTAATAGTAGTAGTGGTCACGGTGTAGTAATGGTGAAGTAGTGTATTAATAGCAATAGTGAACAGTATAGTGGTGACAGTAGTAGAACGGTAGGTATAGTTAACAGTATTAATGGCAGTAGTAGTATAGTAGTCCTAGTAGCACGACAGTAATAGTAGTAGTGGTCACGGTGTAGTAATGGTGAAGTAGTGTATTAATAGCAATAGTGAACAGTATAGTGGTGACAGTAGTAGAACGGTAGGTATAGTTATACAGTATTAATGGCAGTAGTAGTATAGTAGTCCTAGTAGCACGACAGTAATAGCAGTAGTGGTCACGGTGTAGTAATGGTGAAGTAGTGTATTAATAGCAATAGTGAACAGTATAGTGGTGACAGTAGTAGAACGGTAGGTATAGTTAACAGTATTAATGGCAGTAGTAGTATAGTAGTCCTAGTAGCACGGCAGTAATAGTAGTAGTGGCCACGGTGTAGTAATGGTGAAGTAGTGTATTAATAGCAATAGTGAACAGTATAGTGGTGACAGTAGTAGAACGGTAGGTATAGTTAACAGTATTAATGGCAGTAGTAGTATAGTAGTCCTAGTAGCATGGCAGTAATGTTAGTAGTGGTCACGGTGTAGTAATGGTGAAGTAGTGTATTAATAGCAATAGTGAACAGTATAGTGGTGACAGTAGTAGAACGGTAGGTATAGTTAACAGTATTAATGGCAGTAGTAGTATAGTAGTCCTAGTAGCACGGCAGTAATAGCAGTAGTGGCCACGGTGTAGTAATGGTGAAGTAGTGTATTAATAGCAATAGTGAACAGTATAGTGGTGACAGTAGTAGAACGGTAGGTATAGTTAACAGTATTAATGGCAGTAGTAGTATAGTAGTCCTAGTAGCACGGCAGTAATGTTAGTAGTGGTCACGGTGTAGTAATGGTGAAGTAGTGTATTAATAGCAATAGTGAACAGTATAGTGGTGACAGTAGTAGAACGGTAGGTATAGTTAACAGTATTAATGGCAGTAGTAGTATAGTAGTCCTAGTAGCACGACAGTAATAGCAGTAGTGGTCACGGTGTAGTAATGGTGAAGTAGTGTATTAATAGCAATAGTGAACAGTATAGTGGTGACAGTAGTAGAACGGTAGGTATAGTTAACAGTATTAATGGCAGTAGTAGTATAGTAGTCCTAGTAGCATGACAGTAATAGCAGTAGTGGTCACGGTGTAGTAATGGTGAAGTAGTGTATTAATAGCAATAGTGAACAGTATAGTGGTGACAGTAGTAGAACGGTAGGTATAGTTATACAGTATTAATGGCAGTAGTAGTATAGTAGTCCTAGTAGCACGACAGTAATAGCAGTAGTGGTCACGGTGTAGTAATGGTGAAGTAGTGTATTAATAGCAATAGTGAACAGTATAGTGGTGACAGTAGTAGAACGGTAGGTATAGTTAACAGTATTAATGGCAGTAGTAGTATAGTAGTCCTAGTAGCACGACAGTAATAGTAGTAGTGGTCACGGTGTAGTAATGGTGAAGTAGTGTATTAATAGCAATAGTGAACAGTATAGTGGTGACAGTAGTAGAACGGTAGGTATAGTTAACAGTATTAATGGCAGTAGTAGTATAGTAGTCCTAGTAGCACGACAGTAATAGCAGTAGTGGTCACGGTGTAGTAATGGTGAAGTAGTGTATTAATAGCAATAGTGAACAGTATAGTGGTGACAGTAGTAGAACGGTAGGTATAGTTATACAGTATTAATGGCAGTAGTAGTATAGTAGTCCTAGTAGCACGGCAGTAATAGTAGTAGTGGTCACGGTGCAGTAATGGTGAAGTAGTGTATTAATAGCAATAGTGAACAGTATAGTGGTGACAGTAGTAGAACGGTAGGTATAGTTAACAGTATTAATGGCAGTAGTAGTATAGTAGTCCTAGTAGCATGACAGTAATATTAGTAGTGGTCACGGTGTAGTAATGGTGAAGTAGTGTATTAATAGCAATAGTGAACAGTATAGTGGTGACAGTAGTAGAACGGTAGGTATAGTTAACAGTATTAATGGCAGTAGTAGTATAGTAGTCCTAGTAGCACGACAGTAATAGTAGTAGTGGTCACGGTGTAGTAATGGTGAAGTAGTGTATTAATAGCAATAGTGAACAGTATAGTGGTGACAGTAGTAGAACGGTAGGTATAGTTATACAGTATTAATGGCAGTAGTAGTATAGTAGTCCTAGTAGCACGACAGTAATAGTAGTAGTGGTCATGGTGTAGTAATGGTGAAGTAGTGTATTAATAGCAATAGTGAACAGTATAGTGGTGACAGTAGTAGAACGGTAGGTATAGTTAACAGTATTAATGGCAGTAGTAGTATAGTAGTCCTAGTAGCATGGCAGTAATAGTAGTAGTGGTCATGGTGTAGTAATGGTGAAGTAGTGTATTAAGAGCAATAGTGAACAGTATAGTGGTGACAGTAGTAGAACGGTAGGTATAGTTATACAGTATTAATGGCAGTAGTAGTATAGTAGTCCTAGTAGCACGGCAGTAATAGTAGTAGTGGTCACGGTGTAGTAATGGTGAAGTAGTGTATTAATAGCAATAGTGAACAGTATAGTGGTGACAGTAGTAGAACGGTAGGTATAGTTATACAGTATTAATGGCAGTAGTAGTATAGTAGTCCTAGTAGCACGGCAGTAATAGTAGTAGTGGTCACGGTGTAGTAATGGTGAAGTAGTGTATTAAGAGCAATAGTGAACAGTATAGTGGTGACAGTAGTAGAACGGTAGGTATAGTTAAAAGCATTAATGGCAGTAGTAGTATAGTAGTCCTAGTAGCACGACAGTAATAGCAGTAGTGGTCACGGTGTAGTAATGGTGAAGTAGTGTATTAATAGCAATAGTGAACAGTATAGTGGTGACAGTAGTAGATCGGTAGGTATAGTTAACAGTATTAATAGCAGTAGTAGTATAGTAGTCCTAGTAGCACGACAGTAATAGTAGTAGTGGTCACGGTGTAGTAATGGTGAAGTAGTGTTTTAATAGCAATAGTGAACAGTATAGTGGTGACAGTAGTAGAACGGTAGGTATAGTTAACAGTATTAATGGCAGTAGTAGTATAGTAGTCCTAGTAGCATGGCAGCAATAGTAGTAGTGGTCACGGTGTAGTAATGATGAAGTAGTGTATTAATAGCAATAGTGAACAGTATAGTGGTGACAGTAGTGGAACGGTAGGTATAGTTAACAGTATTAATGGCAGTAGTAGTATAGTAGTCCTAGTAGCACGGCAGTAATAGCAGTAGTGGTCACGGTGTAGTAATGGTGAAGTAGTGTATTAATAGCAATAGTGAACAGTATAGTGGTGACAGTAGTAGAACGGTAGGTATAGTTAACAGTATTAATGGCAGTAGTAGTATAGTAGTCCTAGTAGCACGACAGTAATAGCAGTAGTGGTCACGGTGTAGTAATGGTGAAGTAGTGTATTAATAGCAATAGTGAACAGTATAGTGGTGACAGTAGTAGAACGGTAGGTATAGTTAACAGTATTAATGGCAGTAGTAGTATAGTAGTCCTAGTAGCATGGCAGTAATAGTAGTAGTGGTCACGGTGTAGTAATGGTGAAGTAGTGTATTAATAGCAATAGTGAACAGTATAGTGGTGACAGTAGTAGAACGGTAGGTATAGTTAACAGTATTAATGGCAGTAGTAGTATAGTAGTCCTAGTAGCACGACAGTAATAGCAGTAGTGGTCACGGTGTAGTAATGGTGAAGTAGTGTATTAATAGCAATAGTGAACAGTATAGTGGTGACAGTAGTAGAACGGTAGGTATAGTTAACAGTATTAATGGCAGTAGTAGTATAGTAGTCCTAGTAGCACGACAGTAATAGTAGTAGTGGTCACGGTGTAGTAATGGTGAAGTAGTGTATTAATAGCAATAGTGAACAGTATAGTGGTGACAGTAGTAGAACGGTAGGTATAGTTAACAGTATTAATGGCAGTAGTAGTATAGTAGTCCTAGTAGCACGACAGTAATAGTAGTAGTGGTCACGGTGTAGTAATGGTGAAGTAGTGTATTAATAGCAATAGTGAACAGTATAGTGGTGACAGTAGTAGAACGGTAGGTATAGTTATACAGTATTAATGGCAGTAGTAGTATAGTAGTCCTAGTAGCACGGCAGTAATAGTAGTAGTGGTCACGGTGTAGTAATGGTGAAGTAGTGTATTAATAGCAATAGTGAACAGTATAGTGGTGACAGTAGTAGAACGGTAGGTATAGTTATACAGTATTAATGGCAGTAGTAGTATAGTAGTCCTAGTAGCACGACAGTAATAGCAGTAGTGGTCACGGTGTAGTAATGGTGAAGTAGTGTATTAATAGCAATAGTGAACAGTATAGTGGTGACAGTAGTAGAACGGTAGGTATAGTTATACAGTATTAATGGCAGTAGTAGTATAGTAGTCCTAGTAGCACGACAGTAATAGCAGTAGTGGTCACGGTGTAGTAATGGTGAAGTAGTGTATTAATAGCAATAGTGAACAGTATAGTGGTGACAGTAGTAGAACGGTAGGTATAGTTAACAGTATTAATGGCAGTAGTAGTATAGTAGTCCTAGTAGCACGGCAGTAATAGTAGTAGTGGTCACGGTGTAGTAATGGTGAAGTAGTGTATTAATAGCAATAGTGAACAGTATAGTGGTGACAGTAGTAGAACGGTAGGTATAGTTAACAGTATTAATGGCAGTAGTAGTATAGTAGTCCTAGTAGCATGGCAGTAATAGTAGTAGTGGCCACGGTGTAGTAATGGTGAAGTAGTGTATTAATAGCAATAGTGAACAGTATAGTGGTGACAGTAGTAGAACGGTAGGTATAGTTAACAGTATTAATGGCAGTAGTAGTATAGTAGTCCTAGTAGCATGGCAGTAATGTTAGTAGTGGTCACGGTGTAGTAATGGTGAAGTAGTGTATTAATAGCAATAGTGAACAGTATAGTGGTGACAGTAGTAGAACGGTAGGTATAGTTAACAGTATTAATGGCAGTAGTAGTATAGTAGTCCTAGTAGCACGACAGTAATAGCAGTAGTGGTCACGGTGTAGTAATGGTGAAGTAGTGTATTAATAGCAATAGTGAACAGTATAGTGGTGACAGTAGTAGAACGGTAGGTATAGTTAACAGTATTAATGGCAGTAGTAGTATAGTAGTCCTAGTAGCACGACAGTAATAGTTGTAGTGGTCACGGTGTAGTAATGGTGAAGTAGTGTATTAATAGCAATAGTGAACAGTATAGTGGTGACAGTAGTAGAACGGTAGGTATAGTTAACAGTATTAATGGCAGTAGTAGTATAGTAGTCCTAGTAGCACAACAGTAATAGTAGTAGTGGTCACGGTGTAGTAATGGTGAAGTTGTGTATTAATAGCAATAGTGAACAGTATAGTGGTGACAGTAGTAGAACGGTAGGTATAGTTATACAGTATTAATGGCAGTAGTAGTATAGTAGTCCTAGTAGCACGGCAGTAATAGTAGTAGTGGTCACGGTGTAGTAATGGTGAAGTAGTGTATTAATAGCAATAGTGAACAGTATAGTGGTGACAGTAGTAGAACGGTAGGTATAGTTATACAGTATTAATGGCAGTAGTAGTATAGTAGTCCTAGTAGCACGACAGTAATAGCAGTAGTGGTCACGGTGTAGTAATGGTGAAGTAGTGTATTAATAGCAATAGTGAACAGTATAGTGGTGACAGTAGTAGAACGGTAGGTATAGTTATACAGTATTAATGGCAGTAGTAGTATAGTAGTCCTAGTAGCACGACAGTAATAGCAGTAGTGGTCACGGTGTAGTAATGGTGAAGTAGTGTATTAATAGCAATAGTGAACAGTATAGTGGTGAGAGTAGTAGAACGGTAGGTATAGTTAACAGTATTAATGGCAGTAGTAGTATAGTAGTCCTAGTAGCACAACAGTAATAGTAGTAGTGGTCACGGTGTAGTAATGGGGAAGTAGTGTATTAATAGCAATAGTGAACAGTATAGTGGTGACAGTAGTAGAACGGTAGGTATAGTTAACAGTATTAATGGCAGTAGTAGTATAGTAGTCCTAGTAGCACGGCAGTAATAGTAGTAGTGGTCACGGTGTAGTAATGGTGAAGTAGTGTATTAATAGCAATAGTGAACAGTATAGTGGTGACAGTAGTAGAACGGTAGGTATAGTTAACAGTATTAATGGCAGTAGTAGTATAGTAGTCCTAGTAGCATGGCAGTAATAGTAGTAGTGGCCACGGTGTAGTAATGGTGAAGTAGTGTATTAATAGCAATAGTGAACAGTATAGTGGTGACAGTAGTAGAACGGTAGGTATAGTTAACAGTATTAATGGCAGTAGTAGTATAGTAGTCCTAGTAGCATGGCAGTAATGTTAGTAGTGGTCACGGTGTAGTAATGGTGAAGTAGTGTATTAATAGCAATAGTGAACAGTATAGTGGTGACAGTAGTAGAACGGTAGGTATAGTTAACAGTATTAATGGCAGTAGTAGTATAGTAGTCCTAGTAGCACGACAGTAATAGCAGTAGTGGTCACGGTGTAGTAATGGTGAAGTAGTGTATTAATAGCAATAGTGAACAGTATAGTGGTGACAGTAGTAGAACGGTAGGTATAGTTAACAGTATTAATGGCAGTAGTAGTATAGTAGTCCTAGTAGCACGACAGTAATAGCAGTAGTGGTCACGGTGTAGTAATGGTGAAGTAGTGTATTAATAGCAATAGTGAACAGTATAGTGGTGACAGTAGTAGAACGGTAGGTATAGTTAACAGTATTAATGGCAGTAGTAGTATAGTAGTCCTAGTAGCACGACAGTAATAGCAGTAGTGGTCACGGTGTAGTAATGGTGAAGTAGTGTATTAATAGCAATAGTGAACAGTATAGTGGTGACAGTAGTGGAACGGTAGGTATAGTTAACAGTATTAATGGCAGTAGTAGTATAGTAGTCCTAGTAGCACGACAGTAATAGCAGTAGTGGTCACGGTGTAGTAATGGTGAAGTAGTGTATTAATAGCAATAGTGAACAGTATAGTGGTGACAGTAGTAGAACGGTAGGTATAGTTATACAGTATTAATGGCAGTAGTAGTATAGTAGTCCTAGTAGCACGACAGTAATAGCAGTAGTGGTCACGGTGTAGTAATGGTGAAGTAGTGTATTAATAGCAATAGTGAACAGTATAGTGGTGACAGTAGTAGAACGGTAGGTATAGTTATACAGTATTAATGGCAGTAGTAGTATAGTAGTCCTAGTAGCACGACAGTAATAGTAGTAGTGGTCATGGTGTAGTAATGGTGAAGTAGTGTATTAATAGCAATAGTGAACAGTATAGTGGTGACAGTAGTAGAACGGTAGGTATAGTTAACAGTATTAATGGCAGTAGTAGTATAGTAGTCCTAGTAGCATGGCAGTAATAGTAGTAGTGGTCATGGTGTAGTAATGGTGAAGTAGTGTATTAAGAGCAATAGTGAACAGTATAGTGGTGACAGTAGTAGAACGGTAGGTATAGTTAACAGTATTAATGGCAGTAGTAGTATAGTAGTCCTAGTAGCACGGCAGTAATAGTAGTAGTGGTCATGGTGTAGTAATGGTGAAGTAGTGTATTAATAGCAATAGTGAACAGTATAGTGGTGACAGTAGTAGAACGGTAGGTATAGTTAACAGTATTAATGGCAGTAGTAGTATAGTAGTCCTAGTAGCATGGCAGTAATAGTAGTAGTGGTCATGGTGTAGTAATGGTGAAGTAGTGTATTAAGAGCAATAGTGAACAGTATAGTGGTGACAGTAGTAGAACGGTAGGTATAGTTAACAGTATTAATGGCAGTAGTAGTATAGTAGTCCTAGTAGCACGACAGTAATAGTAGTAGTGGTCATGGTGTAGTAATGGTGAAGTAGTGTATTAATAGCAATAGTGAACAGTATAGTGGTGACAGTAGTAGAACGGTAGGTATAGTTAACAGTATTAATGGCAGTAGTAGTATAGTAGTCCTAGTAGCACGGCAGTAATAGTAGTAGTGGTCATGGTGTAGTAATGGTGAAGTAGTGTATTAAGAGCAATAGTGAACAGTATAGTGGTGACAGTAGTAGAACGGTAGGTATAGTTAACAGTATTAATGGCAGTAGTAGTATAGTAGTCCTAGTAGCACGGCAGTAATAGTAGTAGTGGTCACGGTGTAGTAATGGTGAAGTAGTGTATTAAGAGCAATAGTGAACAGTATAGTGGTGACAGTAGTAGAACGGTAGGTATAGTTAACAGTATTAATGGCAGTAGTAGTATAGTAGTCCTAGTAGCATGACAGTAATAGCAGTAGTGGTCACGGTGTAGTAATGGTGAAGTAGTGTATTAATAGCAATAGTGAACAGTATAGTGGTGACAGTAGTAGAACGGTAGGTATAGTTAACAGTATTAATGGCAGTAGTAGTATAGTAGTCCTAGTAGCACGGCAGTAATAGTAGTAGTGGTCACGGTGTAGTAATGGTGAAGTAGTGTATTAATAGCAATAGTGAACAGTATAGTGGTGACAGTAGTAGAACGGTAGGTATAGTTAACAGTATTAATGGCAGTAGTAGTATAGTAGTCCTAGTAGCATGGCAGTAATAGCAGTAGTGGTCACGGTGTAGTAATGGTGAAGTAGTGTATTAATAGCAATAGTGAACAGTATAGTGGTGACAGTAGTAGAACGGTAGGTATAGTTAACAGTATTAATGGCAGTAGTAGTATCATACTCGTAAGACACTAGAAACAGTGTTATAGTCGTACCAGTAGAAGTAATGGTACTGAAGCATAGCAGTAATAGTAGTAGTATTTGCTCGGCACCAGACATGGGCCCTTGCACTCAAGGAGCTCCTACTCCCCCAGATTCCTTGACGGTCCAAGATGAAAGTGGGCTTTTGGGGTCATCTAGTGCCCAGCCCACATTATGCAGGTGAGAACACTAAGGTCAAGAAAAGTGAAGTGACCCACGTGAGATCACTTGGAGTTAATGTCAGAGTTTGGGCTCAAATTCTAGTCCCCTCACTCTCCCCCCAGTACTCTTTCCACTGGACCATAGGGCCACTTGTAGGTCATTTACAATCTCCTCTTACCAACTACCCACTCACACCCCCCCAAATCCACTTTCCTCCAACCCATGAGAAAGCTGAAGTCCCCCAAGCAAGTCATGCTCTCCACTACCTTTGTGCTTTTACACATGCTGTTCCCTCTACCTTAGAGACACTACCTCTCTGCTCATCTCAGTAACTCCTATTCATCTTTGGTACTTATCTTCTCTTTAAAATGTTTCCTAAGAGCTCCTTCCATCCTGGTTCCCAGGCCGCCTTAGAGCAGCCTTTTTCTTTCTTCTATGATTCCTTACAACAAGGTTTATCCTAGCATTTATTATACAGAGTTCAAATCCATTTTTTAGATACCGGCATTATTATAAGTAGTTTACAAATATTAATTCTTTTAATTTTCATAAGAACTCCTATGAAGTTCTTTAAATGTATTTGCCTTATCTGTTTTCCAGTCCACTTGCTTGTTCCATAAATAATTACGGAGCACCCACTGTGGCCACGCGTTAGGCCCATATCTGTGAACAATATATCATTGCTTCTGTTCTCAAGGAGCTAACAGTCTAATGGGAGAGGCAGGCAAGGAAGCAGCTAGTTACAATACAATATACTAAGTCTTAGGATAGGAGGGGCCCTGAGAGCATATGGAAGGCGAGCAGACCCACGTTGGGAGGGTGTAGGAGAAGGCTTCCTGGGACATGTGACATCTAGGTTTGGGCTTGAAGAGTGGGCTATTTGGATGGAGGAAAGTTGTAAACATGTTCTAGAGTGGAAAGAGGTGCATGATGGAAAGACAGAAGGAGAACATAGGTAGGAAAAGCTGGGGAGTGGGACGGGGAGTAGTACCAGGAGAGAAGGGCCGCCAAAGCTGAACTGGAGAGGTGGGGTGGTCAGCAGGGCAGGACTAGTGTCAGAGCCCAGGGGCTCCTGAGGAAGGGATGTTAGCTCATTGACTACCATGTTCGGCATACCCAGCACAACATCTAACACAGAGTAAGTACTTAATAAGTATTTGTCAAATGATTGCTTGAATGGACAAGTTATGGATAAAGAGCAGGATGCTCTTAGGAATTTGGAGCAACTCCTTTTGTTTCTTTTTTTAAGGATTTCTACTATTTGAGAGGGACAATTCCATCCCCAAATACTCTGAATACAGCCTGTTTGGTCTCACTGTGTCCAAAGCACAATTCATAGTACTTTTTCTAAAGAGTTCCCCAAAGATTTCCAGTTTCATGGAGCCAGACTGGGGACATGTGTTTGGTGTTTTATAGACGGAAGAAAAAAAGGGCAGATTCCAGAGAAGCATCAAGCTGAGCCCAGGTGATAAGAGAAATGACTAGAGAAGAAACAATAGTAAAAGAAACTTTTTTGAAAATACAAGTACATAAATCATCCTATAGCTATGCTGTCCTGATTAGAAACCCCAAATAGAAAAGAATTATTTTCTTTTGTGCTAATATTTCATCATAACTGGTAGTTCAACACCCCTGGGGGCCTGGAGTTTGTAGTTCTTTGAGCTGAGAGCTGGAAAGACTGACCTCAGAGCACTACCTTGCAGCCAGATCTCGGGAAAAAAAACAGCATTGAGTGTGGGCTTCCGGAATCCTATGGAAACCTCTTGTTCCAGCACAGGGTTTCAAGAAGGAGACAAGGTTCCCTTAGGGGGTTGGCTAACAGAAGAAAGAAACTATTAAAGCATAAAGTCATACCAGGCATGGTGCCAGACCCCAAGTAGCCCTGGGGGTCACTGGCTAAGGACCAGGAGGTCAGGGGTCTGCCAATCAGTCATATACGCAGCACCCTCTGTGCCTGTGACTGTACTTAGTCAGCTGAGACCGCAGTCCCTGTTCAACACTCAGTGGCATGGTGGGTAGAAAGACAAGAGGCCCTACAGACATGAAGACGTACCTCAAATGCTGGTCCTACCATTACACATTGCTTACCCAAGGTAAATCTTCCAATCTTGTCTGGAAATTAAAAAAAAAAAAAAAAAAAAGAAAGAAAGAAAGGATGGAAGGAAGGAAGGAAGAAAGGGAGGGAGGGAGGGAAGCAGGAAGGGAGGGAGGGAGGGAGGAGGGAGAAAGAGAGAGAGAGAAGAAAGAAAGAAAGAAAGAAAGAAAGAAAGAAAGAAAGAAAGAAAGAAAAAGAAAGAAAGAAAGAAAGAAAGAAAGAAAAGAAAGAAAGAAAGAAAGAAAGAAAGAAAAAGAAAGAAAGAAAGAGAGAGAGAGAAAGAAAGGAAGGAAGGAAGGAAGAAAGAAGGGAGGGAGGGAGACAGGGAGGAAGGAAGAAAAAGAAAGGAAAGAAATAAGGAAGAAATGAAGGAAGGTAGAAGGGAAGGAAGAAAGGGAGAAAGAGAAAAAACAGAAAAATGCTGTTGTAAGAACTAAATGAAATCACCTATTTAAGGCACAATTCCTTGCACACAACATGACTTTATTAAATATTAGTGTCCTTCCTTATACTTGCTCACTGTCAACATAAGGGCTTTTAAAAATCCCCTTGTTACTCAGTTTGGAGGTTCCAAAATTTGTACAAATGCACATAAATTAGCTCTACTCTTGTCCCCAAATGAATAAGGATTTAATAAACAGAGCATTCAGGGACATGCCCATGTTTGGAGGGCAAGGAGGAACATATGCTCCTGGTGGACGCATACGCTCACCTGGAAGGGTCTTTTTGTTTGTTGGTTTTTTGTTGGTTTTTTTTTTGTACGCGGGCCTCTCACTGTTGTGGCCTTTCCCGTTGCGGAGCACAGGCTCCGGACGCGCAGGCTCAGCGGCCATGGCTCACAGGCCCAGCCGCTCCGCGGCATGTGGGATCCTCCCGGACCAGGGCACAAACCCGTGTCCCCTGCATCGGCAGGCGGACTCTCAACCACTGTGCCACCAGGGAAGCCCCACCTGGAAGGGTCTTAATGACTGTACCTCGCATTGCTTGCAAAACCATTAATATTTCTCAGTTTAAACTTTGAAAAATCACAATCAGGTCTCGAAGATAGGATTGGGGTCAGTCATGCCTAAATGAAAATCTCAGTTCTACCTGTTACCATTGTGTGGTTCTGAAAGTGTTATTTAATCTCTGAAACCCCATTTCCTTTGCCATAACTGAAGATAATATCTATACCTCATAAGGTTTAAATATTAGAACATACCATATATATGAAAGTGCCTAATACAGGAGGTGCTCATCAACTTCCTTCCTTCATTCACTCATTCATGTGACAAATATGCATTAAGCACCCCGAACGTGCCCGGAGGTACCCTAGGGATCTGTGAAGCAGTGGTGAGCTAAATAATGCCTCTGCCCTCATGAGGACTTTACTCCAGTAGAGAAGACGGGCAATAAAAAGATAAGCAAATAGATTTCTCCCAGCCATCAAGTGGGCTATGAAGGAAAGGAAGTAGAACAATAGGATGAGCAGTGGGAAGAGTGATCGTGCTGGAAATAAGCACAAGATTTTTTCCCCTTTGCTCACACGGTTCTTCTCCTTTTGAATTCCAAACTCTCCCACCCTCCAATCCTGGCTTCCAGGAAGCATGAATAAGAGGTTATAGTCTATTGAACTGAGTCGTCTGACATCTTTTAAATAAAGTAGTAGACACCAATAGAAGAGCACATGGTCAACAGGATGGACAGTTTGGGTGTCTCTTTGGAGACCCTTGGAGACTCACAGCTATGCGGTCTCCAGGCTTGTCATAGCCGACATGACAGAGGCAACTCGGGGGGGAATGAGACATCCCCCCAAAGGAGGCCGTCCTCAATAATGCCATCTTTGTTGCTGCAGAACATCGGCGACCTTGTTCTGAGCTGGGTCCAAGTCTGGAAAGAAGGGAACGGCCAGCTGTGAAAAGATCAATTTGTTTCCAATCCACTTTCTCTTACCGTCAGAGAGGCTGGCTCCCCACATTGACTGGGTCTGTCAGGGACAGATGCCAAGTAGGGCACAGACTGAAGAAACACCCCCTGTTTCCACTGAAGCAGGAGCATTCAGCCTTCTGAGCAGAGTCTGTGGCATTAGCCACGACTCAGCTGTAGTGGTTTGGGGAGACACAGGTTGGAGTAGTCAAGAGAGATGCCTCATTTCTTCTTTTTTTTTTTTTTGCGGTACGCGGGCCTCTCACTGTTGTGGCCTCTCCCGTTGTGGAGCACAGGCTCTGGACGCGCAGGCTCAGGGGCCATGGCTCACGGGCCCAGCCGCTCTGCGGCATGTGGGATCTTCCCGGACCGGGGCACGAACCCGTGTCCCCTGCATCGGCAGGCAGACTCTCAACCACTGCGCCACCAGGGAAGCCCGAGATGCCTCATTTCTAATTCAAAGCTGTAACTATTCAAATCCTCCCCTTCTTCACATTTGAAAATACCCAGTGTTGGCTGGATGTGGGAGAGCCAGTGTTCCCATGTACCATGATTAGGAGTAACCTCTAAATTGATGTAACCTCTTTAGAGACCCATTTGGCAGTATTTATGGAAACTGAAAGTTTGTTATAGCGGTCCATTTCCAGGAATTCATCCTTCAGATGAATTCTCAGAAGTGCACCAAGATGAATGCAGGAGGATGTTTATTGCAGCACTGTCTGAACTAGTAAACATCTGGAATCAACTGAATATTATGTTGTAGTTAAAAAGAACGGGGTACATGTAGATTTATGTGGAGAGAGGTCCAAACGAAAAAGGAGTAAAGCAAAATGTAGTTTTCTATGTACAGTAAAATCCATTTGCTACATATAAAGTTAACCGCTCTATCAATGTATACATCCTGCTGTACTTCTGCTTAGACTTCTGTCTAGTCCCACCCCACTCCCAAGATGTGATGATCTCACATGGCAAAAGGACTCCTGCCATAGGTAGACGGAGGGATGAGAGGTCTTGCAGACCTCTATTAACTTTACTCCGTAGGTCTGTTTTCCTGGGCCAGGGTGAAGTGGACTCAATAGCCAGATAGGTGATAAGTTGCTTAGGTGGTTGATGATTTTTTCTGAGCTCCGTTTAAATGGGCAACTAAAAGCATACTGTCAGTATTTCCAGGTTTTCAGTCTCTTCATAATGGATGACCCATTTCCTTCTTTCAACAAACAGCACAGAGAACAAATGTAAAGGAACCTAAAAACTCCCTAAACGAAAACAACAGTTCATATTGGCACAACCAGAATTTGCTCCCTTTTAGCTCTAAAACATCCAACAGTTTTTCTAGCTGCAAATGTTACCGAGTTTATGGTGAGCACCAAATACTGAAGAAAAAATAAGGAATTCTGCCCATCCTGCCACTAGTGAGCTGTGGAATTTTGATCAAGCTTCAGCTGGGCTTCAGCTTCTCCCTGGGCTTCAGCTGTCCCTGTGGTACCTATGACAGGGACTATGTATACTCAGATCAACTCAAGGACAGCAAATACAGAGGACCGGTATCACTTCTCTCCTTGCCTCCTCCAACAGGCATGATTAATCACTCACACCATTCCTTCCTACAGATCCTCTGAATCCTTCTTGATACAGAAGGGCTATATAAGCAGTTACTCACAATTAATCCAAGTTGATATAAAAGGCAAGCCTTAATCACCTTCTCCAGACTACATGATCTCTGAAGTTTATTCCAGATTTGACATTCTGTTTCCATAATTCAAGGATTCATTTGAATCCTAGCTCATTCATGAAGTCAAGCTAGATTGCTAAAACACAAGTTAGTTTTTCCCACTTCTGAGTTATAGAATCTGGTTCATATAATTCAATATGGACTTGACTTCTGGCTGCTCTGCATTCCTGTCTTATTGTTGATACCTGTACAACTATGCTGCCTCTCTGGGGAGACTGAATATAATTATTATAATTAGAGAAAAGATATCTCATATAGCAATTTTCAAACTGCTATGCACTGTACAGCCAGAGGTACCCAAGGATTTTCCAAGGGCTCCAGTTGGCAGAGAGCTTTAGGGAAATTTTCAGATTCTCAGCTTCCATTTTCACTATTTCTCAAGAATCTGAGGATAAAGAGGCTCCTTTTATAAATGCCTTTGTCCCACTTTACAAAAGGAAGCCAGGAATCTCACTCATCTTGAGCTGCCCTAGGGTATAAAAATCTCCAGGGCACCAAATAAAGGTACAATTCACAATTCTGTTTTAACTGTTGAGAAAGTGAGTGACTAATGATCCAGTAATAAATCATTTTGCAAATCAGATGACTTCCAGTGTTTTGGTTACAACAAGACTGGAGGGGAATATAATTAAAGCATCAGTTGAGAAATCATTTTAAAATGCTTTTTTGATGATTATCCCTATGTAATTTTGGCATACAACCTGGTAGGTGGTTATAACTCTGCTCTAACAAAAATCCTCCTTTCTCATTTATTTATTTCTGTGAATAGGTTTCTCAGTGATTACAACCAAAAAATGAAAACAAGGAGTAGAATTTATATAATACCATCTCATGTTAGCAATAATAAATATTTCTTAACAGATATATGATCGAATTGAAACAAATTCATCTCATTCAGAGAAACGTTTCCAATAAAGCTTTGTGTTTATGTCATAAGTATTTATCAAAATTTCAATAAATATATAGCAAATTGATCAGTTGAGTACTTCTAACAATTGTTATGACAATTCGATCCAGAGGAAATCATTTTGTGCTAGAATCTTATACTTACAGAACATTAAAGAAATTTTAATATCAATTTATATATATGTTTTATTTCAGAGGAATATAATAACATGATCACTGAAAGACTTTCAAGTACAAAACATATACTAGATTAGGATAAACTCCTGTGGAGGAAATGTAATGGAAATACACATTGAAGGAGAAAAAGGAACTACATAAATTTTCAATTGTTAAGGAAGATCTTATTCATATATATATATATATATTTTTTTTTTTTTTTTTTTTTTTTTTTTTTTTTTTGCGGTACGCGGGCCTCTCACTGTTGTGGCCTCTCCAGTTGCGCAGCACAGGCTCCGGATGCGCACGCTCAGCGGCCATGGCTCACAGGCCCAGCCGCTCCGCAGCATGTGGGATCTTCCCAGACCGGGGCACGAACCCGTGTCCCCTGCATCCCAACCACTGTGCCACCAGGGAAGCCCTATTCATATATTTTTAATGGGTAGATGATAGGATCAAATCACCATGCAATTTAGATTTCATTACATCTATTTAAAACAGTGATATGACAGCTTTATTTTTAAATGACTATATTTTTAATATACTTGAAGTTATATCGTTTGCAACTATTTAAATGTACAATAAAAACATTTGTCGACTTTAAAAGGTACATAGCTTTCCAAGATTATTTTAGAGGGTACCAAAGCAAACTCTTAAAAGACTACTGTATTTTACCACAGTGAATTCTCTTCAATAATTATAATAGGGCAGGTCAAACCATCTAAATGATTTGCTAATGAACTAGTCTGTGTAAAGAAGGTGAAGATGACACATTTTCTAAGTATAAATGTTACCTGTCAAGCTGGGCTGAGATTGGACTAGATCTGAGCCTATTTTTCCATCCCAGTCCACTTTTTCCACCCGTGGACCCATGCTACCCTTTGTAACTGGGTGCCCTAACTTGCATTAGGAAAATGAAAGATTTTTAAGTCCTGGGTCTTTGTTGAGAGGTTAAAAAAAATCTATTTAGTTACAGTAAATAATGTTGGTATCTCGGAATCAACACCTTATCTGGGGAACACAGGTAAAGCAGTAAATATTTGTATCATATCTTAGGATGTCCTTTCCTTCTGAGGTCAATTTTAGATGCTCTTCTTTCTGGGCAGATTGCTGAGTTGGGGTAAGACAAAGTATGATAGTGGGAGGAGGGGGAAAAAGCAGCCTGTCTACTATCGTTGCTTCCGTTTTTAAGTGGGGTTTATTTATCCATTGACTCATGTTCAGTAAGCCTAACCCCGACACCCACTCTGTACCAAGTTCTAGGTTAGGTTCTGGCGCTTCAAGGCCAAGAAGACATAGGTTCTTCCCTTGAAGAGTTTACAGTTTACTAAGGGGAAGACAAACTCATGAACAAATTATTAAGAAACTCTGTGGTAAGCATTGTATTGGAAGAATTGTCAAAATGCTAGGGATCAGAGAAGATGGGGTGATCAATTCAACAAAAGGAGGTGATATATGAGCAGGGTCTTATTTAAAAAATAAGAAGTAAGGGCAGTCCCGGCAGAAGGCACAGCACACACTTTGACATGGAAGCATATATGGTCATGTCATTTGAAGAGGGGAAAGTCCATCGTGGCTAAAGTAGAGGGTAGAATCAGCACGCAGGGGGCAGGAGGAGGAGACGAAGCACAAGAAACAAGCTGAGGATAGGTCACGACGGGCGTTGAAAGCCCTGCTGAGGCATCTGGAGTTTGAACTTCAACTTTTGAACAAGGGGAAGGAGCATGACTAGCTCAGAATTTGTGGGTGATAGATAATTCTGGGTGGCCCTGGGTTAGAACATGTGAAAAACACCTAGCCCAGCACTGCATACAAACAGATTCTCCAAAAAAACCCTTAGTAGTTGATCTCTCAACTCCTTTTCCTTTCTCAAAGAAAGCAGAGCTCTGAATCCATGAAATACAGTGTGTCCAGTATAAAATAAAATAAAAATCTATGTTCTATACTGAGAAGAAGCAGAAATGAGCCAAGAATAAGGTCAGAATGATTCCTTTGTTTTATCGATATTTATCAGGTACCTACTCCCTTACATGTGGTTCTACACAGTTTTTTCTCTACTACAAATCTGCCAAGTAGGAACTATGATCCCCACGTTACATATGTGCACACTGGGTTACAGATGCGTTAAGTAACTTGCCCGAGGTCACATAGCTATTCACAAGCCCAAGTAATCGGGCTTACGTGCACTTAACCACTGTACTGTCTCTCTGTGATTATCAGGATGACTGTTAACCACTGTGGGAAGGAAAACACAGCAAACCAGTGGGGAGGGTGGGTGCTTCTAGGGATACATTTGGCCTATCTTTGGCTCCACATCAAGTGAAGGGGGTCCTACGTACATGTGCACACAGGCCTCGTCTGGAGAGGAATGGAGCGTGGGCACTGTGTCCTGCTGAGGCCAAGCTCACCAAGAAGCCCTTTTGCCACCCATTGCCTCTATTTCTGATCTGGAACTACCAGGTCCACCCAGAGGTCATCCTCACTCTCCCCCTGATCCCATTTCAGTGAATGGCATCACCATCCATGGGGCCCCCAATCCAGGACGCTGCTTCTCTCTACTTCATTCCCCACATCCGCTCAATCACCAAGCCCTGGCAAGCTTGTCTTTAACAACAATAAAGTCTTCCCAGTTCCCTCCACCCCCACAGCTCCCACCCTGGTCCACACAACCATCACTTCTTGCTTACATGGTTATGACGGCACTTCACTGGTCTCCCTGACTCTGATTTGCCTGCTTCATGCTGCAGCCAGGATGATATTTGTAAAGCCTGACTCTACCCTTGTCCCTGTCTTGGGGACACTCTGAAATGGTCTCTCATCATCCACCTAGAGGAGAAGAGTTCCAAATCCTTCACATGGCTCTCAAGGGCCCTGCATGAGAACCTGCCAACTAGCCTCTCTCACCAGCCCTCCCTCCAGCACTGCCTCTCTCCCCCACCTTCACTCCTCAAAGATTTCTAGAACGTGTATGCTGTTTCTCAGCTCCACACCTGGTAGGGCAGATCCCTCTGCCTCTCTCTGCCTCCCTCTCTTCTTCCCCTCTCCTCCATAACTCTACATCATATTCAAGATTCTGTTCAGGTGTAACTCTCTAGCAAGGTTTCCCCCGCTTGCATCTGGATCCTCTACTTGTTCTCTCATGGCCCCTGTCACATTGGATTCCAATTGTTACTTATTTATCTCCTCTTCTGGGCTCTATGTCTCTTAAGGCCAAGCCCCCTCATGCATCTGAATTCTCCCCTGCCTAGAACAATGCTAAACACGCAGCAAGTGATCAGCAAATATGCATTAAACAAATGGATAAATATCTTCATCGTCAAGTTCACCTCAGTGGATGCTATATGTTCTCACAATAGATGCTGTACGTTTGCATTGTTAAACATTTATTAACTCATTAGGGCCACTCCAGCTTCCCTCTCGCAGGGATGGTAAAGATGGCTTCATCACTGCTATGGGACCACGTTCCCTTCGCAGGGGAACCCCTCATCCAACTAATTGAAAACAGGGGCTGAAAAACACTCCCTCTGCACTTTTAAAGGTCTGAATGGGCCTTCTGACCATGGATGAGAACATGATGGATTTTTTACACCCACTTTTCCAAAAACAGAAAAGAACCTACTCCAAGCTTTGGAAAAGAAGAGCTCTTGTAACATTTCTTTTGAGGGGGAAGTTTTCCCATGAAGTGGACCCCAGACTACTGAGTGGAAATCATGTTCTCACTCCTCCCTCTTTTTACTGAACACACACACACACACACACACACACTTAGAAGCAGATGTTTGAGGATTTTCCAAAATCAGGGATGGGTTTTGTTTCATGAGCTGTTTCATCAAGAGAAAGACACATTGAGCTTGCTAAAGGTCGAGAAAGAAGATGATCAGGAGCAGAACATAAGATAGTCCAGATGTCCAAGCCCTACCCACGTTTTGACACAGAGCTGTTGGGAGAAGTTTGTAAATCTGATTCTAAAATCTATCATGATGTCACTGAACATTCTTTCTATCATGATGAAATACAGAACAATACACGTCCTATGGGAAATGCCCTGGCAGAAGCCCAAGGTATTGAATGCTCTGACTCCTCAGTTACACCACTGTTGAGCTTTCCTAGTACCTTTTTCTAAATATAAAATGAGCCTGGATGGACCTTGTAAGACTTGGGTAGGAAAAAGAATTCCAAAGGTTTCAGTAAAACATATTTTGTTCCCACCATTTTGAGGACCTGTTATGCCCAGGCTGGTGCAGCTTGCAGAGCTAGATGAAGACACATTTTTAAGCCTTTGAGGAGCTTAACATCTAGGAACTTCCATTTACTTATTTTTAATATGGATCTGGTAGCATCTACCCACAGTCAATTTGAGAAGATTCCATGAAACAGAATGTGTAGAACAATTATCCCAGTGCCTGACACATGTGGGCTCGTAATAAATGTTACCTTATCTTGTAATCTCATGAGAGAGACACATCTGGAAGCAATTACTTAAGATCCAGGCAAAGTGGGTAATCAAGGAATAGAGATACAAGTAAAACAGAGATATTCTGAGCCGAATATCGAGGAATAATTTACAGAGCAGGTGGCATTTGGCTTGAGCATTAGAAGATGAAATGGCATTTTAGATGAGAAAGCCGTTTCCCCAGAAGTCTGTGTAACTGAAGCCCATCACTTGAGTGTGGAAAGAAACACTTCCTGGCTCAGCTAGCTACTATTGTGTCATTTATTAACATTATCAAATCTTTTCCATGTGGCTCCGCTTCCTATCCAAAAATAGATTACAAACGAGAAACTGAGATTCTAGTTCCCAGAGCATCCTCATAATCTGTCTCTTCTGTGAATGCTGATGGCTAGACGGTGTTAAGTCTCTGTATGGGGAGGTACTCTACAGTGATTCAATCTCCTTCTCTGAAAAGTGGGAACAGCCATCAGTTCTCCGGGGATGGAGGGAGGAAGGACATCATTTATCGGAGAGCCCGTGGGAAAACAGAGAGTACTCCACACGTGGGTAGAGATCAGTGCTCTGTCTGGCTCCCATCATTGCCATGGGGGACTAGAATGGGTAGCAGAGATTGTATGTGGACTGCAGCCAGGAGGGCACATGATTAGGGGGTCCCTAGCCTAGTGACTCACACACACGGGGATGTTGGCTGGTGCTCAAATCACCGTGGACAAGCAGCATGTTCTCATCCAGGCCAGGCACAGGCAGTTCCGTGATGTGCCATGAAACTCCCTATTCCCAAGTGGACACTGTCGTTTTTGCAAAGTCAGAAAATCTGAATCAATGCACACTCCATAGGTGAGCACACAGTACTCGTTGTGATCTTGTCAGCCCCATCTCTCCCTCGTAGATCCTGTGCCCATCCCTCCTGAACTACTCGCTGTTCCTGAATGCTCTTCCATGCCTCCTGGCCTTTGCACACGCTGCGTCTTCTACCAGAACATTCTTCCCCAGCTGCTTTGCACTGAGGATGTTTCAAAATTCAGTGTAGAGATAAATCAGCGAATCCTCCCTCCAGCCTAGGTGAGATGACCCTCACCCCGCATGTACCTACCTCAGTCATAGGATCCATGTCCCTGGATTGTAACAGTCCTGTTTCTCCTCTTCTTTTTTCACACTTGCCTGTAAGCTCCTCAAGAGCAGAGACTGGAAGTTTAGGTCCCAGCTGCACACGTTGTACCTCGTACACTCAAATGGATGCCTGTGGAATAAACAAATCAACGAAGCAATTATAATATGGGCAGATTCACATGGACAGAGAAAAAAGGGCCCCATGGATCCTTCTTCCCAAAGAGTTCTATTTTCACCCAAATTCGTTGACCTAGTCCAGCGTCGGGGAGGAAGAAAATTTCCTCTACCCTTCTAGGTTTTTCTGGCTGGTCTAAGAATTAAATTGACATAAGACAGATTAACAGGAGAAAAACAAACAGAAGTTGAACATGTATACATGGGAGAGACCCAAGAAAACTGAGCAATTCGCCAAAATGGCTGACACCCTCACCTTAAATACCATCTTCAGCTAAATACAAAAGATGACGTTGGGGGTAGTGATTTGGGACAGCAAAGGGGAGGAAGGCAGTTCACAGAGATGGAAAAACAAATGCCTGGTAAATGAATGTTTGCTGAGCCATGCAGAGACAATGGGACACGGAGTGGACTCTGATTTCTAGGCCTCCACCACAGTTAGCCTGTGTTCTTTGCAGATATCTCTGGTGATAGCCCTATTCTGGGAACAGGCCTTCTATGTAAATTCTTTAGGCAGTTAGGGGGAAGGTCAAAGTTTCCCCCTGAGTCCTTTGGGCCTTAATTTTTTTCAGCTCGAAATAACCCACACGTCAAAGAGACATTTCGGAATGGCACGTTTTGCTCCCTTACACCAGCCCCCAGGGGAGTTTTGCTCACCACCTTGTCCCTAGCCCAACACTGTCACCAGGACGGAAGATTATATGTAAAAAGAATTAGTCATCCATTGAAAAGTGAGATCTGAGGTGCACAGCCAAATCTGTTACCTAAATTTGGGATTACCCCAAATCCCTGACCATCTCTTCCAAATTCAAGAGAAGCTCTTCACGAAACTCATGTCCTCACTTTCCTAAGACAACTACCCTGTCAGTCCAGTGGTCAGGGCTCTGCACTTCCACTGCAGGGGGCATGGGTTTGATCCCTGGTCAGGGAACTAAAATCCTGCATGCCACGTAGCACGGCAAAAAAAAAAAACCCCAAAAACATGAAAACCTAAGATAACTAGATAAACTATATTTCCCAGCTTTCTTTGTGGTTAAATTTGGCCGTGTGATTGGATTCTAACCAACGGAATGTCACTACTGTGTCTGGTCCATAATCCCACCTGTGAAATCTCCTTGCTCTTTCTGCTTCTGCTGGCTTACTGCAGGAAAGCACAGGCTCTGTGGAAGCCAAGCAGGTAGACCCATAAGATAGGAAGATTCTGGTAATGTTGCTTCAAAGAAAGCCAACCCCCTGTAGGGCTTTACATGAGCAAGATCTAAACTTCCATCTTGTTAAGCCACTGAAAACACTTTTTCTGTGACAGCAAGTGTTCTTACCTCAATAAATATACTCTCTATCTGTACACATGTCACCCATGAGCACACGACACTATGAATCAGATAGTCACAAAAGCAAGGATTCTGAGAGGATAGGCCCCAATTATGGCAGGTAACATCCAGAGCTTGAGACAGAAGGCGAGAGCAACACAGCCTGGTGACTGACAAGTAACAAGTGAGAGAGGGGAGGCACTAGGAACTAGCTTTGCCTGTTTGCTAAAGAGCAATGCCAAGAGGGGTTCTAGATCCTTCCACCACTCCACCATGGCAGGGAAGTCTTGGATTAGCCGTGCTCTCTGCCAAAGATTAGCTCTCTTCTCACTAGTGAGAGGCATCTAGCTAAGTGGTTAAGACCCAGGTCTCGAAGGAAGTGAGGTTGGAATCTGGGCTTTGCCCCTTGGTAGCTCTTGCCCTTTGGGTGAATCAGCTTTGCTCACCCTCTATTACATCAGCTCTCAAGTGGAGACGCTAATCCACACACACATCACTGTCTTAGAATTACAGGAGATGATACTTGTTAAACACATAACACAATTCGTGGAATATTATAAACGCTCAATTTTTAGTACCCATTCTTACTCTTTCATATGCAATACAAAACCTTCAAGATTTCTATCATTTATATATTTCTTTTAAAAAAGTTACTGAGTACTTACCACCTGTCATGACAAACACACAAAAATACACAGACAGAAATATCCAGTCCCTCAAAAGAGGATACCGATACCTTTTGGCTCTTTCTATTGCTCAGCTTTCTTCCTTTTAATAGACAGAATTGCAAATGAACTCCAACCTCCTCGCCTGTCTTGCAATAAGTTTGGGTCTTGGAAGGTGAAAGGCCAGCCCACAGAGCACCAGGCAACCGTGGGTCTCCGAGCCAGAGCTGCTGTTGATGTAATCGGATCTAGCCACAGAGACCGTGACTAAGTGAAACCCCATCTGCTGTGAGGTTTCCCTCTGGTCCCAGGAGGGACCAGAGCAGGATGTGAGACGGCAGCGGCAGCGAGGTGCGTGGTCTGCGCGGAAACGGTGAGATTCCCCCACGGGTACTGTGTCTCACCACAGGCCCGTGTGGGTCTCCCCAGCATGACATCATGCTGGAGCTCCCAGGCAGGAGATGTGGGTGTGTGTGTGAGCGTTCACATGGTGGGGGGTGGGGGGGGTGGGGGGGAGGGGCGCGGCATGGAGGGCATAAACCAGGGTTTCTCAGTCTCGCCACTGTTGACATATTTGTGTGGGATAATTCTTTGCTATGGGGGAGGTAGGGCTGTCTGTACATTGTAAGATATTCAACAGCATCCTTGGCCTCTACCCACTAATTTCCAGTAGCACTTCTCCCCAAGATGTGGTAGCCAAAATGTCTCCAGTCATTTCCAAATGCACCGTGGGGGGCTAAATCACCCTCTGTTGAAAAACCACTGGCACAGACCAAAGAATGAAACAAATCAGGCCTCTTCTTATTAAAGGCAGGGGTAAGAATTCAAGGGAAAAATAAAATACAGTTAACTCTCCAACTCTTTATCTAGTTTTAGAAGTGAAGTAAAAAGCTGGGCGTTAGCTTTGCTTGATCATTCAGATGATATTTGTTCCATAAAGAGGCAAATGTATTGATAGAAGTAATAATAATTACCAACTATTTAGCAGTTCTATAAGCTTAGTTCTACTAGGCACTGTATCTCACTGACTCCGAATGACAGGCCTGAGTGTAGGTGTTCTTATCTCCATTTTACAGATGAAGACATTGAGGCCCTGGGAGGTAAACAGTCTGGCCCAGGAGCATACAGCTCATGAGTAACTGAGAAACTGAGCAGGGATTTGAACCCAGGTCTGCGTGATTTAAGGTCCAAACTCAGAGCCATTGCGTTATCTTAGCCCATTATTATGGAGTCTGTATGCAACGTTATAAAAATTCCAAAGCCTGTGATTTAAACCAATGAGTATTTAATGAGAACGTCTACCTTCAACTTCAGCCTAGACAAAAGGTGGGTGGATTTGAGTGAAAGAATCAGACCTCCATGCTCTTACTTAAACAAGACTAACTAACCCACATTTATAAATCAAGATGAGATAGTACATAATTCACCCTTTAATTGGTGGCACATATTAAAGGTGTATAACCAGAATGCTAAAGAGAAAGAATATGGTTTAATGCCTGTGTCCCTGAATGGGGTGGCCCATATACTGTGAGGCTCCTCAATGAGGACTTGGAGCTGAAAGCATGTACTTGGCATTGGACGGTCCTGGGTTCTAACCCCCACTCTGACACCAGCTATGTGACTTTGGGGAGAGCACTTTACAACTGGGAGCCTAGCTAACTCCTCAGTAGGATGGAGATTAAAACACTGGCCTCTCAGAACTGAACTGAGACCAGGTAGTGGGAACCAACATACAGTGTCCTGGATTTCCCTGGTGGCACAGTGGTTAAGATTCCACCTGCCGAGGCAGGGGACACAGGTTCGAGCCCTGGTCTGGGAAGATCCCACATGCTGTGGAGCAACTAAGCCCACATGCCACAACTACTGAGCCCACACATCTAGAGCCCGAGCTCCGTAACAACCGCAACAAAGAGTAACCCCCGCTCGCCGCAACTAGAGAGAGCCCGCGCGCAGCAACGAAGACCCAACGCAGCCAAAACTAAGTAAATAAATACATAAATTTATTTAAAAAAACAAACAAGTATGCAGTGTCCTACATCCACGTGGCTTTTCTTTCATCACACCCATCACTTTTGTAATTATATGCTTATTTGTATATTTACATGTCTAATGGATCTCTCACCCAGGATTTTGAAAGCTCTATAAGAACGGGGACTGTATCTCTTTTATTCATTGCCTCTCCAGCACCTGACATAGTACTTGGTACCTAGTAGATACTCATTTTAAAAGTGTTGAGTTAATAGTAAATGTTAATGCATTCTTTCTCCCTGAATTTTCTTCTAAGATAATGAGTTTCCTGACACTGGAAGTATTCAAGCAATGGAACAATTAGATTCTCTATTCCTCTGTGTCCCTATCATTGTCTCTTATGGGGCCTTTCACCACAGCACACATCACACTGTTTTGCAATTACCTGTTTCTGTGCCTGTCTTCCCCATGAGTCTATAAACTCCTTCAGAGCTGAATGGATCACCTTTTAATCCCTGTGCCATGGTTCCAAGTCTAATAAGTAAAATTTGCAAAGTAAAGACATTGATACCTTAGAGGGCATCCATCGACCGAATTAGAACTCAGACAAAGTTTACCACTCTGTTTTCTTCCAAGTCACCAATTCTAAGCCTCAGCAACTCTAACTGCTGCCAGCTCTGCTCACACAACATCCAACAATCAGGAACAAAAGATTGGGGTGTTATTTCTATTGTTTCAGACAAGCATAGACAATCAATAACTCTGTATTAAATTAAATTGGCCTCTTTTACAAAGAAAAATTGTGAGCCAGATTTTCCATATCTAACTCTGCACTTCAAAGATGATTAAATTCAAGCATTCACAAAACAAGTATCTATACAGTGCCAGCCACTGTTGAAGGCTCTGGTTAAATCCTGTTGGGTCATTCAAGATGGAGAGAATGATTTTGACATTGGGCATTCTTCTCATTTCCCCAAAGGAAACCAGATGTTCCTATTGGATTGTTTGGGTTAGGCAGCAAAAAAGGAGCTCAGAAATCTTGGAGATAAACTCTTCATCCTCCAGTCTCAGCACCTTTGGAGAAGGGAACATCTGATGTTCAAAGGAAATAGTTAATTAAGCCACAAATACTTCCTAGCCAAAGGGAAGGATCCTCCAAAGCAGAATGCTTAGGCATTGGAAAGGCTGGCATACCTGTAGATCTCATCTCTCTAATCACCATGCAACTTCCCTGAAAACAGGAATAGCTATTACTTCATCTGTGATTGTTCTCCAGGGGAAGAAAGAAGAAAATCGCATTTTTTTGTGTCTGGGGACATAAGCTGATAGCTTTATGTATATAACGCAGTAGCAGGTACAATACTCTACAATACTGGAGGATAAGAAACATTTCATTTCTTTCTCTTCATTTCTCTCAACCATGCCATTCTGTGCTAAGTCCCCACCAAAGTAACTGGTAAAATAAAATAAAATAAACCCCAAATAACTGGTAAAATTTAATCTCAGCTGTGTTGGAAATTGTTTCTCTTACAAACTGGCTTATTCAAGAGTCCAGGGGTCTTACGTGGCCCAGAACATCTGGGAACCAGTTACGTGCTTCGTTCCTCTCTGGCCACGGCAGGTATCCTCATTTTGCAAGCCTGCACCCCTAGAAGAGGGTGGCTCTGCTCTTTCCACACCCCATCATGGTGCTGGGATCTTAGTAAGGTCTAAGCTCATTAGTTGAACTAATATGTAAGTGCCATTTTTGTAGATCGAATGTAGTCGAATACCAGCAATTTTATATAAATCACCTATTGACTAAGTGTGCAAACAAGATTGCAACTTACTAAAGAGCCAAAGCACTTCCACTTCTTTGGAAAACAACCATGTACTACTAATTTCTGCTCATTAAACAGAAATGTAATCTTCTGGGATCTTCTCCCAGAAGATCTCACGTTGGCAATACTATACTAGCGTAGAAGAACTACTGGCAGAATATACTTCAAAGTTAGCACCCCTCAGCTGGTCTCCTACAATGCAGCTGTCTCACTGATTCATCCTGGCCCCCGCCCCCTCCTGTCTATGGGGATTATCAAGTCTTCATTGTAATTTCCTTATAAAGCATTTCCATGGAGGAAATCGTCTATCATCTGCCTTAAGGAATGAGTCATGTATCTATACTCTCAGAAGAGCACTCTCCCCATATCCCATTCATCTGCAAGCCGAATCCAATCCTGGCCTGGGCAGGTGTTCCAATGCATTTAGAAAGCCTTTGAACTTCCCCTACAGAGGCCGCTGTCTGAGACAATGTCTGAAAGACTTGCTTGACATATCACTAAGGGGATCTTTTGGTCCCCACACACCACAACTCCCTCAGATGAGATCACTGAGCCAAATGGAAACCAGAGGGAAGCAGAAGAGAGAGGCAGGGTTTGTAGATCGTGCACCGAAGCACAGACGGAGTGGGGAGCCTGGCATGTGTCTGCTTGCCCCTCTCAGTCACCTTTTTTTGTCTTCTCTAAGTAGAAAAACCTCGATCTATGTGAAGGATTTTTTTAACCTATAAACTCCTCTGGTGTTTTTGGGTCTTACAGAAATCTCGACAAGTTGCTTCCTCCATGTGAAACATTACAGAATGAGAAGATCTGGATTTTAGCCTCAGCTAACTATGATTCATAGTGTGTGAGCAAAGCAGACAATGCTCCGGGCCTCCTTTTCTTATCTCACATTTGAGCACAATGATCTCTTAGCTCTTTTCAACTTGACAAAGTGTGCTGTGGATGAATCCTCAGAGTTATAGATGAGCAGCTACTCAGATAAGCTTGACACTTATTAGGGTCAGGCTGACTCTGGAATGATCAGGATGCAGTGTTTTAAGCCCAGTTTCACTCCTCTCCCTGGGCTAAATCACTCAACACTACAGAGCTCCCACATCAAGAGGCCACTTCAAAACTGTCAGGCTAATGGTGGAGGTTGCAGCTCCCTCTGACTTCCCTTTCCCTGCCTGTCTTCCATCCAACACCTAAAATGTCATATTAAAGGAGATGGAACAAGAAGGTATTTGAGGTATCTTTGTCTGGTTTAGGTATCAGAGTGATGGTGGCCTCATAGAATGAGTCTGGGGATGTTCCTTCCTCTGCAACTTTTTGGAACAGTTTGAGAAGGATAGGTATTACCTCCTCTCTAAATGTTTGATAGAATTAGCCTGTGAAGCCATCTGGTCCTGGACTTCTGTTTGTTGAAAGTTTTTAAATCACAGTTTCAATTTCATTACTTGTGATTGGTCTGTTCATATTTTCTATTTCTTCCTGGTTCAGACTTGGAAGATTGTACCTTTCTAAGAATTTGTCCATTTCTTCTAGGTTGTCCATTTTATTGGCATATAGTTGCTTGTAATAGTCTCTTATGATCTTTTGTATTGCTGTGATGTCAGTTATAACTTCTTTTTCATTTCTCATTTTATTGATTTGAGCCTGCTCCCTTTTTTTCTTGGTGAGTCTGGCTAAAGGTTCATCAATTATCATTTCGAAGAACCAGATTTTAGTTTCATTGATCTTTCCTATTGTTTTCTTTGTGTCTATTTCATTTATTTCTGCTCTGATCTTTATGAATTCTTTCCTTCTACTAGATTTGCATTTTGTTTGTTCTTCTTTCTCTAGTTGCTTTAGGTGTAAGGTTAGGTTATTTATTTGAGATTTTTCTTGTTTCCTGAGGTAAGATCATATTGCTATAAAACTTAAAACTGCTTTTGCTGTGTCCCATAGGTTTTGGATCATTGTGTTTTCATTTTCATTTGTCTCTAGGTATTTTGTTTTATTTCCTCTTTGATTTTCTCAGTGATCTACTGGTGGTTTAGTAACATATTGTTTAGCCTCCACGTGTTTGTGGTTTTTTTACAGTATTTTTTCTTGTACTAACAAGAAATTACAGACCAATAACACTGATGAACATAGACGCAAAATTCTCAAAAAAATTAGCAAACTGAATCCAACAATATGTTAAAAGGATCATACACCATGATCAAGTGGGATTTATCCCAGGGATGCAAGGATTTTTCAATATCCACAAATCAATCAGTACAATACACCACATCAACAAATTGAACAATAAAAACCATATGATCATCTCAATAAATGCAGGAAAAGTTTTTGACAAAATTCAACACTCACTTATGGTAAAAAACTCTCCAGAAAGTGGGCATAGAGGGAAACTACCTCAACATAATAAAGGCCATAAAAGACAAACACACAGCAAACATCATTCTCAATGGTGAAAAACTGAAAGCACTTCCTCTTAGATCATGAACAAGACAAGGATGTTCACTCTTGCCACTTTTATTCACAGTTTTGGAAGTCCTAGCTGTGGCAATCAGAGAAGAAAAAGAAATAAAAGGAATCCAAATTGGAAAAGAAGTTAAACTGTCGCTGTTAAGCTGTTTGTAGGTGACATGATACTATACATAGAAAATCCTAAAGACGCTACCAGAAAACTTCTAGAGGTCATCAGTGAATTTGGTAAAACTGCAGGTTACAAAATTAATACACAGAAATCTGTTGCATTTCCATACAGTAACAATGAAACATCAGAAAGAGAAATTCAAGAAACAACTCCATTTACCGTCACATCAAAAAGAATAAAATACCTAGGAGTAAACCTACCTAAGGAGACAAAAGACCTGTACTCCAAAAAATATAAGATGCTGATGAAAGAAATTGAAGACAACATAAACAGATGGAAAGATATACTATGTTCTTGGATTGGAAGAATCAATATTGTCAAAATGACTATACTATCCAAGGCAATCTATAGATTCAATGCAATCCCTATCAAATTACCAATGGCACTTTTCGCAGAACTAGAACAAAAAACCTTAAAATTTGTATGGAGACACAAAAGACCTCGAATAGCCAAAACAATCTTGAGAAAGAAAAACGGAGCTGGAGGAATCAAGCTCCTTTACTTCGGACTATACTACAAAGCTACAGTAATCAAAACAGTATGGTAGGGCTTCCCTGGTGGCGCAGTGGTTGAGAGTCCGCCTGCCTATGCAGGGGACACGGGTTCGTGCCCCGGTCCAGGAAGATCCCACATGCCGCGGAGTGGCTAGGCCCATGAGCCACGGCCGCTGAGCCTGCGCGTCCGGAGCCTGTGCTCTGCAACAGGAGAGGCCACAACAGTGAGAGGCCCATGTACCACCAAAAAAAAAAAAAAAACAACAAACAAACAGTATGGTACTGGCACAAAAACAGACATATAGATCAATGGAACAGGATAGAAAGCCCAGAAATAAACCCACAAACCTATGGTCAATTAATCTACAACAAAGGAGGCCAGACTATACAATGGTGGAAAGACAGTCTCTTCAACAAATCGTGTTGGGAAAACTGGACAGCTACATGTAAAAAAATGAAATTAGAACACTCTTTAACACCATACACAAAAATAAGCTCAAAATGGATTAAAGACCTAAATGTGAGACCAGACACTATAAAACTCTCAGAGGAAAACATAGGCAGAAAACTCTCTGACATAAATCACAGCAATATTTTTTTCAATCTATCTCCCAGAGTAATGGAAATAAAAACAAAAATAAACTAATGGGACCTAATTAAACTCAAAAGCTTTTGCACAGCAAAGGAAACCATAAACAAAATGAAAAGACAACCCACAGATTGGGAGAAAATATTTACAAATGATGTGACCGACATGGGATTAGTCTCCAAAATTTACAAATGGCTTATGCAGCTTAATACCATTAAAACAAACAACCCGGGCCTCCCTGGTGGCGCAGTGGTTGAGAGTCCGCCTGCCGATGCAGGGGATACGGGTTCGTGCCCCGGTCTGGGAGGATCCCATATGCCGCGGAGCGGCTGGGCCCGTGAGCCATGGCCGCTGGGCCTGCGCATCCGGAGCCTGTGCTCCGCAACGGGGGAGGCCACAACAGTGAGAGGCCCGCATACCGCAAAAACAAAACAAAACAAAACAAAACAAAACAAAAAAAAAAACCCAATCAAAAAATGGGCAGATGACCTAAATAGGCATTCCACCAAAGAAGACATACAGATGGCCAGGAGGCACATGAAAAAATGTTCAACATTGCTAATTATTAGAGAAATGTAAATCAAAACTACAATGAGATATCACCTCACACGAGTCAAAATGGCTATCATCAAAAAATCCACAAACAATAAATGCTGGAGAGGGTGTGGAGAGAAGGGAACCCTCCCACACTACTTGTGGGAATGTAAATTGGTACAGTCCCCTATGGAGAACACTATGAAGGTTCCTTAAAAAACTAAAAATAGAGCTATCATATGATCCTGCAATCCCATTCCTGGGCATATATCCAGAGAAAAAACATGGTCTGAAAGGACACATGCACCCCAACGTTCATTGCAGCACTGTTTACAATAGCCAAGACATGGAAGCAACCTAAATGTCCTTTGACAGAGGAATGGATAAAGAAGATGTGGAACATATATACAATGGAATATTACTCAGCCATTAAAAAGAATGAAATAATGCCATTTGCAGCAACATGGATGGACCTAGAGATTGTCATACTGAGTGAAGTCAGTCAAACAGAGAAAGAGAAATATTGTATAATATCGCTTATAAGCAGAATCTAAAAAGAAATGATACTAAAATGAACTTACTTACAAAACAGAAACAGACTCACAGACTTAGAGGACAAACTTATGATTACGGGGGGTGGGGGAAAGGGTGGGAGGAAGGGATAGTTAGGGAGTTTGGGATTGACATGAACACACTGCTATATTTGAAATGGATAACCAACAAGGACCTACTGTATAGTACAGGGAACTCTGCTCAATATTATGTAACAACCTAAATGGGAAAAGAATTTGAAAAAGAAATGTATATGTATGAAAGAATCACTTTGCCATAGACCTGAAACTATCACAACATTGCTAATCAACTATATGCCAATATAATAAAAAAATTAAATTAGAAAAAAAGAAAGTATTCTAGAATCTAGTGAGATGGAGTTACCATTTTTAAGCCCCTGTTATGCACAAGGCAGGCCCATTTAGCCCTTGTTATCAGTTTCCTATGGCTGCTTTAACAAATTACCACAAACTTAGTGGCTTAAAACAACAGAAGTTTTTTCTCTTACAGTTCTGGAGGGAAGAGTCTGAAATGAGTTTTACTCAGTTAAAATCAAGTTGTCCACAGGGCTGTGTCCTTCTGGAGGCTCCAGGGAAGAATCTGTTCTTGCCTCTTTTAACGTCTGGTAATGGCCAGCATTCCTTGGCTTGTGGCCACATCACTTCAATTTCTGTTCCCTGGTCACATTGCCTTTTCCTCTCCTGTAAGCAAATCTCCCTCTGCCTACTCTTATAAGGTCGCTTGTGATTGTATCCAGGATAATCTCCTCGTGTCATAATCCTTAAATGACATCTGAAAAGTCCCTTTTGCCGTATAAGGTAACATTCACTGGTTCTGGGAAATTAGGGTATGGTTATCTCGGGGGAGCCATTATTCAACCTACTACAGTCCTGTCAGCTCTATGAAGGGAATACCCTCACTCCCATTTTACAGACAAAGACACAGATGGGGCTCATAGGAGTGAAGGAATTTGAAACATTTCACACACTAGTAAATGGCAGAGCAGGGATTAAACCTAAGTCTGTCTATTTTCCAGTCACGGGCTTCTTATTTTATACCACTGTACCCAAAATACAGTTGGGGAGGAAGAATTTTTCTCTCCCCTTCTAGGTCCTTCTGGCTGCTCTAAGAATTAAATTGACATGAGGCAGATTAACAAGAGAAAATCAAACAAAAGTTTAATAACATGTATACATGGCAGAGACCCAGAGAAACCGAGTAACTCTCCAAATGGCTGAGACCCTCACCTTAAATACCATCTTCCTCTGAAGACAAAAGAGCATGTTGGAGTAGCTGGGACTTGAAAGGGGAAAAAGCAAATTCATATGGAAGTGGAAAAGCAAATGTTTGGTAAACAAATGTTTGCTGGGCCTCAGCAGAGACAATGGGACAGAGAGTAGGCTCTGATCTCTAGGCCCTGCTCAAGTTTCCTTCACCACCATGCCTAACCTGTATTCTTTGCAGATACCTCTCCTGATAGCTCTCCTTTTACCTAAATTCTTTAGGCAGCTAAGGCATAGGTAAAATGAAAGAATTCTTGAGTCTTTTGGGCCTCAATTGTTTTCAGCTCAAAATAATCTCTATGACAAAGTTTGGAGATGGCAAACTTTGCTCCCCTAGTAGACTGATAACACAAGACTCTTTATAAATGGTTTCCGCGATGGAAACCAAAGAGCCCAGTATTTTGCACATGGAGACTTCTGCCAAACCATGCATTGGCTCTGTGACTTTAAGCAAGTCCCTTGACCTCTTCTCACCTGTAGTATGGGGGAAGCTTAGGTATGAGGACTGAAATAATGTCACTGCTTTGCAACTGTTACTAGAAATATACGTGAGTAGATATGCCATCAATCCTGCTATTGGAAGGCTGTGGGGTAGGGAAGGAGTACAGGTGAGACTGCTCCGTCAGGACCAAGACCAGCCCAGGGGAGCTCCCCAGGGAGGAAAGTGATTCCCATACCTCTGTGATAGCTGTACATCAACCTCTAGGCCCTGCTCGGGGAGCTTCTAGCTCTGAGGCAAGCAACACCATCCGGCCGACTCTGACTAGGGGAGAATTTTCTAGCACCACCTGAAGACACAGAATGTGTAAAGACTTGGAAACAACGGGAGAACAGGACCCTTAAAGCCTGCTGTTGATTGCATGTGCACAGCAGGATGGAGGGGGATCTATGAAGGGTGTTTAAGTAAACAGAGTAACCAGTACACTCAGTTTGGTCAACCTGGGAATCCCAAGGCCTGTAACCAAAGGTGCTATGTATTTTTTTACATGCTTACACATTTTTTTTCCTTTGACCCTTTTTATTTTAGTGAGCTCATTTTTGGAACATAGCTTGAGGTTATCTTTTCCATCATTTAAAAATGAGAAAATAAAGGCCCAGAATAGAAAAGCGACTTACCTAGAATAGCCAATAGGCATCATTTTGAGATTATTTTAGAGTGTAGCAAGTATAAACATTTGATTAAGTGTATTTCCTTTAATCCTGAGAATAACTCTAAGAAGTACCAGTTATTAATGTACCCATTTTACAAATGAGGGACCGATAACAAAGAAGTAAAATAATTTGTCCAAGGCCCCACTTCTTTTCCTAACTAGTTAGTGGTTGAATTAGGACGAGAACAAAATCCACGCCAGTACTTTCACAACTCCAGCATTAGCACTGACAGACATGGACTTCTCATGGCCTCTTGCTGTCACAGTACCCAAAGAAACACAAGCAAAGCCCCTCTTGCCTCATTAGACTGTTATGCACAAACTCCATAATCACTCAGGGTAGTCCGTCCGAGTCCAAGAATGTCATTTTTGCCTTTGGGTACCTGTTAAATTAAGTACATGAGGAAGCACCTCCAATCACAGGAGGTTGGGGATGGAGCCCACAGCCAGGGTTTGGATCTTCTTGCTGTCATTTATTACTCACATGACTCGGACAATTTACTTAAGCTCTCTGTTCCTCACCGTTCCCATCTGCAAAATGGGAATAATGATAGTATCAACCCAATGGGCTGACTGTACAGATCGCTGAACTTCATATATGCAAACTACTTAAAAAGTGCCTAACAGGAACAACTCAGTCAATGTGAGCCACTCTAATCCATCTTTGTCCACAAAAGAAATCTAAGAAAAACCAAGAAGAGAAATAAAGAAAAGGGACAAATTAAACATCCTCACAAGTATCTAACTCAGTTGTGACAAATCAGTCAAAAAAATTCAATCTGCCTTGGCTTCAAAGCTGTGTATTCCCTCGGCAACCTGTATTAAGTCCTGAGATCCTTTGACTACTCATATTCATCACAGTAGCCTGCGTGCACACCAGTAAACATGACCAAAACCATCCCCTCAGCTCTTCTACAACTCCAGACCTTCCAACTCAGCACTGGTCAATGATCATCGTTTGAATCCTTCCCTCTTCCCCTTTGGCTCCAGCTAAGAGGTCATCCTTAGAAAGTATTAGCAAACAAGACAGCACCTGGTGGTTTCAACTCCCTTCTCTCCCCTGCTAACCCCTGCAGAGCCCAGAAATACTTTAGGTGGAAGCTGGGATTCATGCACAACACAGCTGTGCCAAGTGTGAGCTTTCGACTGCAATTTGGGGCAGGGGATCATTCATCATCAAAAAAATCTGCATAAGGCATCACAGTTTACTGAGCACTTTCTCTTCCACTCTGTTACTTGGTCTTCACACCAACTCTGGGAGGTACTCGAGGTAGGGATTTTTATCTGTCTCACTAATGAGGAATCTGAGTTTCAGAGAAGCGATATGATTTTCTCAAGATAATTCACCTTGTAAATGGTCAAGATGATTGGAACCCAAAACTGCTTGTGCCAGTCTTATGCCTTTTCCATCTTCCCCATCATTCGGCCAGTCAATCACTCATTTCATGGGAACATTAATTGACTTCCCGGTGCTTTGAGAAGGAAGGCACAGTTCTTGGCCCCAGGGAACTCTCATAGTCCCTTTGGGGAATTGGGTGAGTAAATCAGTGATAACAGTAAACACTCTAATCATCTAATAAATCATTTCAAGGAAGTTTTATGGTTTACCTAAATTCTGCCACAGATCACATGCCATTCTAAAAACCATGATATGCAGGAACGATATTAAAAATAATTAACTAGTGGCATGGCCTAGGCGCCAACAATAAACAGACACTGGCTCTAAACAGATCTGTTAGTAAGCACTTGAAAAGTGACAGGGCCTACCCTCAAAGTGTTCATGGCCTAATGAGCTAAAAAGGCAATTATACAGTATGCTAAAAATAAAAGATGGAAGTCTGGATGAGCATGGATGAGGTGCCCTTCTCTCTGAATGTAAGGTTATGGAAACTGTCTTAGAAGTCAATCTTGAAAAACAATATAGGAACTTGCCATGAGGATAAAGTCCAGGGAGGGTTATTCTAGGGACTGGGAATGTACAAAGGCTTAGAGGCCTCTAAATTATCCTTTTGATTTTTTTACTTAGCATTTTTAAGTTGCTAAGATCCTTAGGAATTGCTCATTTTGTAACCAGTACACCAAGAGCCAGAGAAGAGAAGAGATTTGCCCAAAGTCACACAGTAAGTTATGCATCCTCAGGACTCAAACCTACTGTAAACCAAAGTTCTTTCCACTTTTCCACGTTGACCACAGAGCCTACTTATTGGCTGATTCACCCTATTCCAGCTGGCAGGGAAGCTCTCCTCTATCTTGCCACTCATTCAGTGACCAATGACGTCTTTGAGCTTTTTTGTCCTTTCTTGTCTAAGGAGAAGTGAGAAGAGATGGAGAAGAAGAACACTGAACAAAGCCTTGCAGACAGCAAGTCGGGGAAACTTGACCTTAAACAAATGCATCGAATTGAATGACTAGCCCACTGTGTTGGACCCAAGCTCCTTCATTGCTTTGGGAGAGATTTCTGGCAACTATAGAGTCACATGGGACTTTTGGACGGGAGTTAGCACACTAGATGAATCCCAAAAAGAGGAGGAAGAGGTTGGGAGCAGTGGGTAAGCAAGGGGCGGGGAGGTGGAAATCAAGGGCTCCCGTGGGAAGTAAATGCTAGACTTGTCAAAGAAATGGACGCCCAGCTTCCTCAGAGAGTGCCAGTCCTGGCCGATATTCTACTCCCTGGATGATCTATCTCGGGAAAGAAAAAAAAGTATTGCATCTAACAGACCTTCAAGGTAATGAGAATGATCTCCCCTGAGGTGAGCCTCCACACTCCCTCGGGCCTCCAAACCACGTCCTCCACTGGCACCCTGTGAATGAGGATAGCAAACGAGCAACAACAAAATCAGGCTTTGGCCAAGAACTCCGTGCAGAAGTGGAGTTTGCAAGCGTTCACTGTGCCCTCTCACCTTCCTGCTGAGTTGGAAGGTCTGGAGTTGTGGAAGGGCTGAGGGGCTGGTTTTGGTCATGTTTACTGGTGTGAGCACCGGCTGCTGTGATGAATGCAAGTGAGTCAAAGGATCTCAGGACTGAACGCAGGTTACAGAGGGAATACACAGCTTTGGGAAAAAGTGTTTACCGTACTGAGCAGAGGGCCACCGTAAGACACCGGATGCCAAGAGGTGCAGCCTCTGCCAGACAGGAGGGTGAATGGGTATTGATTCCATAAGCATCCTCCGCTGTAATGTCTAATGTGGTTTGGTTGCTCAGTTTTGACCTTGATGACCATCTTCACGGAAAGCAGCCGTGGTGGCCTTGGATAAGTCATTTCTCTGCTCTGGGCCCTCTCTCCTCACCTGTGAAATGGATGTGTTGGGGAATCTAGTTTCTCTCTTATGTTCTAAGGGTGAAAAAAGAAGAATTTAATTATAAAGCACAGCATGTCAAACATTCACTTGTTCCTTCATTACTTCTTTCATTCAATAAACATTTACTGAGCTCCTACAATACCCAAGGCTCTGTGCTAGGCAAGGAAAAGCAGGTGTGATCACTGCCCTCTGGAGGCCTAGCATGTAGGAAGAAAAATGAGACATACATATAATTATACCATGTAGAGGCAATGAATGTCCTAAAAGAGTTACAACATGCATGGAAGCATTTGTTGCGGAAGACATCTAGGAAGCAACATGGTGAAGTTAGATCAGAATTGGATGCCAAGTGGATGTGAGAAGGTGGAGGTGAGGATTCCAGGTAGAGTACGGCGTTAGCAAAGGTTCAGGTATTGGAGAGCACAAGGTGTATGCAGACCCATTTGCCTGGAAGGGAGGCTGAAAAATGTCCAGAGATAGATGAAAACAAGTGCCTTATCTGGGCCCTTCTTACTTAAAAGCCAAGGTATGGCTTAAGATGCCACATAAGTTTTGGAGAAAACTCCTTTTACAAGTAGCCTCTGCTAAAAATACACAAATAAAGCTAATCACCTCTGGAATATACTTCTTTTTTTTTTTTTAATAATGGTAACATTTTTATTTATTTATTTATTTTTATATTTATTTTTGGCTGTGTTGGGTCTTCGTTTCTGTGCAAGGGCTTTCTCTAGTTGCGGCACACGGGCCTCTCACTATCGCGGCCTCTTTTGCTGCGGAGCACAGGCTCCAGATGCGCAGGCTCAGTAGTTGTGGCTCACGGGCCCAGTTGCTCCGCGGCATGTGCGATCCTCCCGGACCAGGGCTTGAACCCATGTCCCCCGCATTGGCAGGCGGATTCTCAACCACTGTACCACCAGGGAAGCCTGGAATATACTTCTATGATAGTTAACTTAATGTTTAATAATATTCTTGTTTGTTTGTTCCACTGGCCTGTTTCCTGCCTTGAGGGCCAGCCTGGTCATCTTTGGCTTTGTTTTCCCTGTGATTGGCTAAGCCACTTGTAGTAGGAATACTACAAGGATGGGGGGCTGGGTTTGGGAGGTTCCCAGAAGAAGCCATATGTTATCACCCAGCTTTCTAGCACGTGCTCTTATTCCATTTAAATATACATATGACTGCAAATATGCATTATATGTAAATGTAGTCTATATGCCATATGACATGTATAATATACTATTCTAATATTTCTATTCCCTAACCCAGGAGATAAACTCAGTAGACCTTGAGAAGCCAAGAGAAATGGAAACACTCACTACTGGTAAAAAGACACGGCCTCATGCTACTACAATATGCTTTAGCTAAAACACAGAGTTTAAAACTTCCAAAACAACTAACACTTGAATCAGCCAAAATAGTTCAAAAGTTCAAATGAATTGCCTTATGACATGACTATTTATGGGCTTTCTTGTTGTCTGGGAGGGTCACTTAAGCAGAGAATCCTAGGATACTGGGGCCAGAGAGACCATAGGGATGACCTAATCTTGTCCCCCTTTTTTCAGATTGGGAAACTGAGGCCCACAGCAATAATAATAAGTATGGGGGTGATATCATTCAGTACTGAAAATAGGCAGATAATTGAAACCTCTGTTATTCATACTTGATTTTTTAAAAAATCAAGGATCTCTGAATTAGCTCTATGGAACAAAGAAACATATCTTCCATATACAAATATGGCAGTGGTTTTTAGACAAGCAGTGTTACAATCTAACAGGGCATAAAACATTGTTTAAATATCATCTTACAATGTTCCTGGGCAGTAATGTGTAATAGAAAGAACTGTGGAGCCCAGTGTTGTCATTTAAATGCTCCCCAGGTGTATTCCCTCAGTGAGGCTCCATTACTTCTCTGAACTTCAGTTTCTTCGTCTGTAAAAAGGGGACAGCGCATGTGCCTATCACACTTTCTGGTTGTGAGGATGTAATGAAATAACGTCTAGAAAGTACCTTGGGTGGCACCTAATATAGACTTAATAAAGGAGGGTCCAGCGATAGCTACAGGTTACATGATGCCTCATTTCCCTCCAGGATCCCCAAAAGTACTAAGTGCTGTGACAAGCTCAAGCGTGGGTGCCCTGGCCTGACCGCTTCCCCCGCTCCCTCCCACGTCTGTGTGTGCCCCGAGGATACCCGATGCATGCTAACCACCAAACTCACCGATGACTCAGAGCTTGGAAAGAATCCACAGCCGGCTGGAGAGCAAAGGCGCAGCTTATGTTTCAAAGATTAACTTGTTACTTTTTTTCTTATGGAGGGCACCTTTCAGCATTGAGAAGAAACCTTGGAGACCTTTCTTTAGGAGACGAAGCTTAGAAGACAGGACCAGGCACAGGCCCTGTGCCAGCAGTCAAAAAGCTGCTCCCCTGTAGTGCAACGGGGCTGGGACAATACCGCCTCCAGGCAGCTGGACAGGACTGTGGCTGTCTCCCCAAAAGAGACTCCAGACTGATCTGTGTTCCCAGTGCTTTTCCCACCTGCTGAGAACTACTCCCTTATCTCTCTGCTGGCCCTGAGAAACCCCAAACACCCCAGGCTTTCGAAAGGCTTTATCTCCTCTTTCCAGGAATTCGGCTCAGTCCCTCTGCTCTCTCCGAGGGGCCACTGAGCAGCTGCTGCCCAGCGCCCAGGCAGGCTAGCCCCCGGTCTCGTTTCCATGTTTCTAGCCTGCCTGGTGAGACAGCCAGAGCTACTGATTCTTCTCCCTCTCGCTCCCTGGGCTTCTGTCTCACAATTAGAAAAACCAAACGGTTTGCGGAGCAAAGCAAAAATCCCACTTTACTAACAGCTGCTCCCAGCCAGGGGCAGGAGGCGAGGGGAGAGGGAATTCTTACTTTTGCAATAAATTGTATGCAAATAAGTTCTTCTCCTGGCAGAGAGCAGGGAGTGAGTGCGTCTTTCATGAGCTAACCCTGTTCCGCTGGGAGGGCTGTTCCTTTAATTCACCAACTGAAAAAGTGGGAAAGGATGTCTGGAGGCGAGGCGTCCCATTACAGAGGAAGGAGCTCGCTATATAAGCCAGCCAAAGCTGGCTGCACTGGCCACAGCCTGCCTACTGGCACAAGCTCTCCCGCGCGCGCAGACACACACCCCCGCCTGTCCTCCACACAAAGACAGCAGGCTCGGGGTGACACTGGGGCAGCGCACCGGGAGCCCCGCTGCTCACATCCAGGTACTTATTCCATGGAGCTGGTTCACTCAAGGATCTAGGTCTTTCCTAACTCCGAAAAGGTAAGTCTGTTTCACCCCATTTCCAAAGATGTGATACACTGTTTGCATTTCTGGGACCAAATAGGTTGTGGTGTTCTAATTCTAAAACTTTTGCTTTATCTTGGCTGCTGGCAAAATGGTATTTGCTGTGATCGGATGCACCTTGACTTGTTTTCTACTTGCCCCCTTCCAGTCTCGTGGATTTCTGTCTGCTTGTTTTAGTTCTATGAATAGTTCCACGTGCAAGGAACTTTTTAGGAAGTTTTTATCTCTGTCCTTCTTCTGAGGGAAAGTAAGAATTTACTCTTAACTCCCTACCTGACTGATTCACCTGTGAATATTTTTGTTTGAGGGTTAAGGAAGTAGCGTTTGAAAGTGGAGTTTGCTCATGGCCTTACTTTGGGGTGGGTTGGGGGAGACTGATAGACAATGGTAGAAGAACAATAAAATTTTGCATCTCAACAGCCCTTACCTTACAGTTTACAAAGAGCTGTGTATCCATCCTTGTGCTCCACAATATCCACCTTGCAGTCAGACATGGAAAGGGATGAGGGTTGGGGGACAGAACAGAGAAGATAACTCCTAGGGCCAGGTGGACAAGTGCAGACTAGGAGACAGGAGTGGTGGACACTGGCTTCTGTTCTGAAGGGCCGGGGGACTCCCCATGGATGCCTCCTGATTCATTGATCCCTGGGCTGGGAACCTGGGCATGTTTGGGGTGCTTAGAGCCAGCAGTATCCCGTATTTTTCTAGAATCACCTCTCCTTCCTCATCTCTCATTGCAGAAAGCCCTGAGAAACAATTGCCCCTAGGGATGGGAAGCACATCTCCCCTGGCCGTCGGAGGAAGGAACGCAGGGGTTTCTTGTTCCCAGCCGTGCTGTAAGGGGATTAGGAACTTGGGTTTTGAGGCCAGGGATCCTTTTAGTGTCCCCACCACCAAGACCACCACACATGTGACCCTGATGAAAATATGTGACCTCTTCGAGTCTCAGTTTTCACTTCTCTAAAATGGGGACAATAACTTCTGTTGTCATTATGAGAAAATGAAATATGGAGATTGGAAGAGCGAGGGCTCAAGAACTGGAAGTTTGGGTAGTCGGTGTCATTGCCCCAAACTGCTACCACTTTGGAAGTTAAAAGAGGCACTTAGCCAATCTTGGATTGTTTCTTCTGTGTTCCTCACCCCCCATACTCCCGCTCCCTGTCTTTTTATCTCACCAGGTCTGAGGGCATCTCACTACCTGGCAGGTCAGATTCTTGGCTGTATTTTACAAGCTGCAGGTTATGTTAGCACAGGTTGGGAGAAAAGGGAGAGGCCTGGGTTGGATGTAAATGTTTGAGTTTGGGCATTTGCAGATTCTGAAGCTGTCGGCTATAAAGTACCATGCTGCCAGGGGACTCTTTGGAAATGCGTTCCGTCCAGAGGGAGAGCGGGACAGGGAGCCCCATTTGAAGAATGAATGCCTCTTTTTCACGTTTTTGTGGACCCTTTCCCCCTTTTTTTGGAGTTTACCCATATATGCTTTAGAAATAAAACCTGCTGCCCACCCCAGCCAGCTTCCTGCCTCGTCCTGCAGTGTGGCAAGGCCAACTCAGGAGTGGCGAGAGCTTTGTTCGGGGCTATTGAAAGCTGTGACATGTTTACTAGCCTTGTGTGCATCCAGCCCTTTGAAGGAGACAACGGAAGTGAGTGTGCTTTGAACCTGTGCATTGCAGGGAGGTGATGGCATTTGGGGAAAGAAAGTGAGTATGAATGTTCTCTGATTTGCTCAAACAATGTGAATTGGATAAGGATTGAGAGGGGGGTTGCCAAACTCTACAGTTGTTAAAGATTACTTTTTTCTATGCTTTGCAAAACCTAGCTTCCTTATCTCGTCTCCCACTAACTGCCTCCCCCGCCCAAAGTGACCAACTTTCCAGCCGGCAGCTTTGTCATCCATATAAAGAGGATGACCATCTATAGCTCATAGGGTGCTTGTGACACTCAAGTGAGATAATATGTATACCAAACTTCGCACAGAACCTGGCACATAGTTGGAGCTCAATAAATGGAGATTTTCCTTGGTTTTCCTGCTTATCAATTTACTAGGACTTGTCCAAGATTAATGTTCTAAGACAGTGGTTTTCAAAGTTACTTTTAGCAGTGGAAATATTCATTAAATGAAATCGAAATGAATTGGCAAGACCCTAATATACGGCAGGTAAATGTGGGCCCGATTTGATTGAAGCAGGGGGTGGAGGGTCTAAAACTCACCCCATGGCTCTCAGCCTCTGGGACATTTCCACAGAATCCTGAACACATAAAAAAAACACAGTTAAAGATCATGAAACCAGGTGGTGTGCATTCAGGCTGCAGTTTTGCACTTTGACAGGATTTGTGCCCCTCCATGTCCAGTGGAAGTCCGAGCAATTTCCCAAGTAGTACGGTAGACAGACATATATGTGGGGAGTTTAAAATGCTTAGCAAAGGATGATTCTTTTAATTAATTGTAATGATAGCAATAGACAAAACATACGGAGAACCCACGCTCTCTTTGTATACCTCATCTTACTAAATATCCACATGTCTCTGAGAAAGGGACCGTACCTATTTGACAAAGGTTGAAAAGCAGAGAGAATGAGTAACAGAACTCAGAGGGATGGAGCCAGTTTTCAGACCCAGGTCCCCATGACCCCCAAATCAGGGCCCATTCCGCCACGTTCCTTCTGAATGCTGCTGCTTCTTGAACTGCCTTTAGAAGGGAAGAAAACGTTCTTTCTGACTAAATCCGCCCCTCCAGCCAGACTGTGGCTACCCATAAATGCAGCGGTAGCCTGATCATATAACCAGAATGGAATTTGGAAAGGGAATTCAAGCTGTCGGAATGAAAAACATATCCTCCTTAATCTTACCCTTTCTAATGCTCACAATGGACTATGAACACCTATTCTCTCCTTCCCCCTGGATTTCTACAAATAGCCATGTTTTCTTATAGGAAAAAATATGCAGCTGGCTTAATACATAAGTCATGCTGAAGTCACGGCAGTTTGAAATGCAGGGAGTAGGGAACAAACATTTAGATGACTCAGTACACAACCCCTCTGTGATGATAATACACACACACACACACACTCAAAATAGTTAACGTGGAGGGTTAACTACGTATCACATATGTGATAGGATGGTTTGCCTATGGTTTCTCATCAAATTCTCACTCTCACACTGCAAGTTATAAATTACTAGCCCCATTTTATGGCCAGAGAAATCAAGGCCCAAGGAGGTGAAATGATACGTCTGAGGATTTCCATAAGAGGGAAGCAGAGTTGGCTTTGAACCCAAACTTGTGGACCAAAACCCTACCCTTCTTTCCCTTATGCTGCATCGTCTCCTGATGTCAAGCTCTATGGGACCTTGAACGATGTCTTTCGGTGGCTGGCCGAGATGGCAGAGAAGCCCTCAGTTGGCATTGGTGTCTATTGATTTTGCAGAATAGCCCTGCGTATATCACTTTTCATGGTGCTCAGGAAAGGTCAGCTCATGGTGGTAAAATTCTCTGCCTGGAAACAGAAACGTTCAAATTTCAAGCCCCGAGAGAGAGAAGAATGACACTAGAGGCAGCGGTCAGGTCATTACTGCTGAGTTTCATCCCACCCTTGGCCGAGCTTGACAGGTGGGAGCTCTGACTGGGAAAGCAGGGCTGTACCTGTGCCTGCACCCTCTCTGAGAGCCAGGTGAACGGAGCATCTGGTTTTAAAAGAGCTGATTGGGAGATAAATTGAAATCAGTGTGCCCAGCCTCGGGGCAGTGAATCCCAGGATGGCCAGGAAATGGTTGTAAGCTCTGAGCCACAAGTCCCCCTGGGTTATGGTTCAATCACTTCTCACTTTAACATCACAGGGAATCCCCTTGAATTTAATCCCAGGCTAGTACGAACACCTTCAACATGTGGGAAACATTAGATGAAGGCTCCTTTCCAAGGAGGAAACCCCTCCAAACTCCTGCAAACTATAGGCAATAATTCCATCCGAGACAAAGAGCGGTGGCCTTACCTACCATAAGGGGTTCTACACACCCTATGACCTTCTTTGCAGAGGAGAAAAGCCTATGCGCCTACCTGATTCTAACCCTGAGGACCAGACTATTTTTTTCAGTTATGCCCTGAAGCCTTGCTCTGTTTCTTCCTCTGTTGTCTCATTTTTCCGCCTCTCCTTAGCTTTAGCAACAACCTAAGTTCAACACTTCATCACTCCCTTTGACCCTCCCATTACGGAAAAAAATTCAAATGCTCACACTGAAAGCAGATTGTGAACGGAAAATCCCTTCCATGTGTATTTTTAGTCTATTTGTGAGTGAAAATGAAAAAAAAATCATTTCATGCCAAGTTGTCTCAGATTTTTTTTTGAAATATACTGAAATTCACAGGCCCTTAATTATGCAGCCATGGTTGGTCCTTGAACTTCCCCTATGTCAACAGCCAGAGATATTTCCTAAACTCTGAAAGTAGACAGCTTGTTTCAGAATTAACCACTGACCAACCCTTACCCTGGAAGAGGTGAGTTGGCTGCTACTGAGTTCTACATGAACGTGTCTAAAACGTTTTTCAGGGAGGGGCTGAGGGGCTGATGGCAATAACTAATATTTACTGAGTACTCTACAGGCATTATGCCATTTAATCAGCAACAATTGCTTCCAGCAAGTGTAACTGCTCCCCGAATTCAAACCTAGGGGACCTGGGGCTGGAAAAGTTTAAGTAGCTTCCCCAAGGCCGCTCAGAGGGTGATTGCCAGAGCCAGAACTCAAACCCACTTCCAAGTCCTGAGCAAGTGGTTATAACCGTCACGCTCCACACTGAAATTCTGTTCATCTCTGACAACAGACGGGGCTAGACAGAGCAGAGCCCAGAAAGAGTCAGAGGCGTGTCTTTCAGACCCTAGTGTTACCTTCAGCAGGTGGCCACTGTTGCTGTCTCCAACTTGCTCCTTCAGGGCCCACTTCCTGCAGAAACTGTAATTAAATAAGTAGTGTATGATTTCAAGTGTAATATGTTTCCCCTACTGGGCTGGATGCTGCAGGAGGGTGAAGCCCTCCTGCCAGCCTGAGACATGAAGCATGGACGCACACATAAGCAAGTGCTTGCCCTGCAGACGGGCTTACACACCCCTCTGACAGTTCCTGCACAGGCTCTGCACTTCTCCCACTGACCTCTGCACATCATAACTGCGCTGATGATGTCCTCCCCTGCCCCACCTGACTGTATGCCATTGAGGCCAAGATCATCAGTGAGGCAGGAACCCTGTGTGCTGGAGCTCATTCTCCCCAGAGGTTAGCTACCTGCTGGCAGGTATCAGGTCCTCAGAAAGGTATTGTTGAAGAGACTCTGCTGTCCTAACTGAAATGAACAATAGCGCAACGCCGCTTGGCTTCTGAACTGTGTCCCACGGTGAATGAAGCATTTTCACATGCCAGATAGTTTTAATAAAGCAGGATTCTAATGAATTTATAAATGTATGAAATAACTTTTCTTTGCATCACTCTCAGAGTTTCCCAGCAACCAAATATTTTTTCACAGTTAAGTAAACTGAGGCCACAAAAGGTTGTCACTTGCACAAAGCAGAAAGTGGTAGCATTGGGATTCCTCTCCAGGCACTCCCCAAACTGCCTAACTCCCAGAACTGCACTTCTTCTGCTGTGTCATTGGGTATTCAGGTATTATTCCCATTTTCCAGATGAGAAAAGAGGTTAGAGGTAGCAGGCTACTTGCTAGAGGAAGAGTCACATTTTAAAAGGGTGGTTCAGTAGAGAGGGTGATGCTTGATACAAATACGAGAATTGCCAGTGATAGACATTAGGCAAGGGGATACTTTGGAGAGCTTAAATTTAATCACCCAGGGATGTGTTCCGGGTAAAATATTTAGTAGGTAGAAAAAAAGATGGCAGACTGAATATTGAGTGCAAGTCAGTATATTTTGGTTGAAAGCTCTATGCCTACGGATGCCACCCAGGGAAAGCCTGGCTAATAGCAGTGCCCTGGGAACTCTGCTAGGCACTTCAGGCAATATGCACACGCGTAACCTCACTGCAGAAGCGACACACCACAGCCAGCGCAAGAGAACCTAGAGCAGCACTGGACTCCCTGCCAGCCAGAGACCCTCAGGAACACTGCATCCAGGGTAGGCACCAAGATACAAAACAACAACAACAATAATAATAAAGCCCGTGAGTACAACCAGACAAGGAAGCCATGACTTTCCACCTAGGGAAGAGACAGTCCAGTAGAGGCAAATACCTAAGCAGCTCCCCCTGCTGGGGAGGTGGCTCATGGTGGGCAGAGACACCTTTAGTGCTGCCCCCAAGCAAGTGGCCTGCTCTCCGAGGCACTTATGCCCTGGGTCCTGGGATGGTCACACAGAGGTAGCTCTATGCAGAAATGTCACAGAAGAATGCTCCAATTTATAGGTAGGGTGTTTAAAAAAAATTCCCTTCAACCCATAGAATGTTGAAACTGAAAGGGTTCATTGGTAACCTCCAAGCCAGGGGCTTGGAGACTAGACTTAAAAGGCTCTTCCGAGGTATTAGGGGGCTGCCGTGGAGAGATGGGGAGGCCAAGCACTCAACCTCATTTCAACTAAAGCCCCTCCTCTTTTATCTGTTTTATGCACTGAGCCTCCTTGTGAAATGTCATTTGATGAAAGAGTTCTGCGGCCAAAAAAAAAAAAAAAAAAAAATTGGAAACCGCTGGCCTAGTTTATCTTCCCTCATTTTAAAGATGGTGAAATGGAGACACAGAGAAGGGGGAAAAAAAGTCCTAAGATCTCATGCCATTTGGCAACAGGGTCAGCACTGAGTCCTAGGTCTTCTCTTGTGCTCTTAGAAGATGGGGGCAATGTAAAAAATATCAGAGTTAATACATTCTTTAGAAAGGAAAAATTAGCAGAGTTTTATTCTCTGAACAGCTTTAGCACACATGGACTGAGCCAAGGAGTCCTCTGTATCAGTGATCTATCGTTGCACAACAAATTCCCACAAAACTTGATCATTTAGAACAACACACATTAATTACCCTACAGTTTCTGTAGGTCAGGATTCCAAGCACAGCTTAGATGGATGTCCTGCTTCGTGTTCTCTCATGAGGCTACAGTCACAGAGTTGGCCAAGACTGGGGTCTCATCTGAAGGCTCAACAGGAGAATGATTAGCTTCCAAGCTCACTTGTGTGGTTGTTGGCTGGATTCAATTCCTTGCTGGCTGTTGTCCTGAGGCCACCCTCAGTTTATTGTCACATGGGCCTCTCCAACATAGCCATTTGCTTCATCAAAGCCAGAGAGAGAGAGAGAGAGAGAGAGAGAGCTTGCAAACAAGACAGATATCACAATCTTGAGTAGCCTGATGGTGGACGTGACATCCCATTACCTTACCCATATTCTACTGGGAAGAAGCAAGCCTGTGAGCTATCCCACACTCAAGGAGAAGGAATTACACAAAGATGCGACCATCAGGAGGTAGGATCAGTGGCACCAGTCTTAGAATTTGCCTGTTATTGCCTCCAGCACTCCACTGTCACCGATTCTGACAACTTCTTATCAATCAGTTCATCCAACCCAACTGCACTCGTATTGATTAGCAGTTGGTACTTATGGCAGCCACTAGCATGGACTGTGTCTTATTTAAGCTTCCTATCCATTGATGAGGTGGAGCCAGATATCTTGCATTAGATGTCATAGTTCACTGGGGAGCCATGATTCCTCTTGAATATAACCCCAGAGTAGGATCTTCCAAGGCAATGACTTCAAATGTATTTTATTCAAGGGCAAGACAATTCAAAGGGACCAAAACTGAAACTCACCCATTGTGAGTTTCCTCTCTTAGCAGATATTATAATGAAGACGACGCTCTAGGATTAATTCCCTCTCCTTTTCCAACTTTTGGTTACTACCTCATCATACACCAAACCTGCAGACTCTACTGCCTTGACAAGTAAAACAGTTCACTGCCTCTCACCCTCCCCATCATCAGGCTAGTTCAGGCTGCAGCATCTCACAGAGGGACCACTGCAACAGTTTCCCCACTACTCCCCATCCACCAGCCTTCCCTTCCAATCTGTCCCTCAACGTTGGGTTGTAGAAATCAACATTCCTAGGCATAAAGTTTTCCAAATGGTTCCCTTTTGGCCATAGGAAGAATTCACATCCCCAGCCTGGCATTCAGTTTTCTCCATGATCTGGCCCTGGTCTCCAAACAGACCTTGTAACTTCAGCTCTCATTCAGGCTTTCCACACCAACCAGTTCATGCTTTTTATGCCCTTCCAAATGCCATTCCTTCCTTCCTAGAATGTCTTTCCCTGTGGTTTCACCTACTCATATCCCTCTTCAGTTCAGGATCTACCTCCTGCTGCAGAGTAGATGGCCCCTCATGTCACCCCTTCCCACCCCGTGTGTCTCTCTCTCATCACTTCATCATTCTAGAATTGCCTGTCTGCTCACAGGTCAACTCCTCCTGCCAATAAATTTTTAAAAGGAGAATTTGTATCTAGTTGATCTAAAATCAAGTACAACTGGAATAAAACCCATTGTCTTCAACAACGGGCAGCAGTCCTTGCTGTGTCCCAGATTTGGACTTCCCCTTCCTCATCAGAGTTTGTTCAGCAAGCCCGGAACTTGACATTGTTTTCATGCTCAGCCCTCTAGGCTGTCAGCTGTGCAAAGTGCTGTCACAACGCGTGACGGGGAGGGGAAAGGCAGCCCAGCCCTGAGACAGGAAACCATCTCAGGATGCAGACTTCAAGGAATGCCCTTACTTTCAGAGGTGGCCCCTAGGATCAAAGTTTGAACTGCCTGGAATTTTGAAAAACCAGTACCAAGGACAGAGGAGGCCCGTCTGGGGAATTTGAGGCTGAGTCACATGAGACGGCGGAAAATCTGGCAGTTGTAACAAAGATCTGTGTACAACTAGTGGGAGGAAGGAGAGGGTAAAGGAGGGATGAAGATAAGGAGTTCTCTAGCTTAGGGCACGGAGAAATTCACAGCCCAGGAGAAGGATTGCGTAATGGTTAAGAGTATGGCTCTGCCATCAGAAAGCTCTGGGTTTGAGAGCTCGCTATTTGCTCTAAGCCTCATTTTCTTCATCTGTATTAAAGGCAAAATAGTAACACCTACTCCATAAGGCTGTGGGGATGATTAACTGACATAGTGAAAGTGCATCGCTTCACACAGATGCACTCAATATCAGTATGTTACTGCTGCTGTTGTCATCTGTTGTTGAAGTAGTTCTTGGCAATAAGACTCCACTAGAGGAGCAGTTCCCCAAAGTGCGTCCTGTGGAACAGCCTTCCCATGAGATGCACCTAAAAAAGTGTTCTGTGGCTGAAAGAGCGGAGAACACTTGACACTGTGTCCTGTTCTTGGAGATTCATAGCTCATATGTTCACTCAATATGTAATTCTAAGGGTTAGAGATACAATGGAAAACAAGACTTGCAAGGCCCTTTTATTCATGGAGCTTAATGGTGAAAGAGGTAGACAACAAAAAAGGAGTCAAACTTACAATACAATCTCCGGTAGATACTTGCTAAGAAGAAATCTAAAATGAGGTAAGGGATCGGTCAATGGCTGGTGGTGAGGGGGGTGCTCTTTTAATTAGGAGGAGACATGGAGATGACCTTTGAGCAGAGATCTGAATGAAATGAGGAAATGAGCTCGGTAGGGAGCGGTGAGGAGTTAGGATTTTATTCGGAGTGTGATTAGAAGCCAATGGGAGATTTGAGGTAGAGGAGTGCATGATCTGAGAAATCCTACAGCAGTTAGTGTTCAGCTTTGTTTAATCCAGTACCCTCAAACTTACTTGAACACAAACACCCTTGTCCACAGAACATCTACCTAAGAACGTCTTGGAACATAGTCTGGTAAATTCTGCACTGGAGCACAAGGCTTCATAGATTTTAAAAGGACTGTAAATTTGCTCTCCAGATCTATGGTAAAAAGCCAAGCAAACCATTTGGGCTGAAACGGGCATGCCCAGAGTGGGAAAACCAGCTCCAGAGATAGAGACAAGGAGAGTATCACCCTAATTAGCAGCTCTTTTTGGCTAAGATGATCAGTGAGCACAGCCAGTCTTCAGCAGACTCTGGAACTCCATCTCGGGCCAAATAAAACTTGCCAACATCTGCCTAGAATCTAATAAGCATTTGAAAACAATACACCTTGGCTTAAGCATGCTCCAAGGGGGGAGTGTTTGAAACTTGAGGTCCAGCCAGAGGCTCTGGGAGAAAGACAGAGGTCAAATATTTCTGCGCTTACACATGGACAGCCACCAGATTGCTGCTGAAGCTCTGGGAAATGGAAGCTGAGGTATCTGCTCTCTTTATCAAGAAGCGCTCATTTAAGTTTTCACCTTATATGAACTGCGGGAAGTTGCTTGATGAGTCACCCCAGTGTAGTAGTTTAGAGCACACACTTTAGAGTCACAAATCAGGGTCCAAAAGCTGCCTTTGCCCTTATGTCAGTTGCAGAACCTCCCTGAGTCTAGATTTAACATCCAAATAGGCATAATGATACCTGTTGTCATGACAAATGACAAGATAAATGATTACATGTATAAAAAAGCATCTGGCATAAGGCTTGGCACTAAATAGGTATGCAGTAGGCCTTCAAAAAAATGTTAGTTTCCTTCCTGTCCATTTCAATCTGTATTTGCTTTTATAATAAGGTCATCATTTATTTTTTTTTATTTATTTTTTTTTTTTGCGGTATGCGGGCCTCTCACTGTTGTGGCCTCTCCCGTGGTGGAGCACAGGCTCTGGACGTGCAGGCTCAGTGGCCATGGCTCACGGGCCCAGCCGCTCCGCGGCATGTGGGATCTTCCCGGACCGGGGCACGAACCCGTGTCCCCTGCATCAGCAGGTGGACTCTCAACCACTGCACCACCAGGGAAGCCCGGTCATCATTTATTAACTACCTGCTATATTCCAGCAAGTGTCAGCAAACCATGGGGTGGCAGCCTATTTTTGTAAATAAAGTTTTATTGGAACACATCCATGATCATTCATTTATGTCATGTTTAGGGCTACTTTATCTACTATTGTAGAATTGAATGGTTGTGACAGACCATCTGGCTGCAAAGCCAAACGTATTTACTGTCTGGTCACTTAAGAAAAAGTTTACTGACTCCCACAAGTCAGTGTGTTAAATTTATGTATGTAATTTCCAATCATCACAACCTAGCAAGTTGTATATTATTATACTTATATGTATGAAGAGATTGAAGCAGAAATAAAGGTTCATCTAGTAAGTCTTCCTCCAAAAACATGAAGCCAAACTCTATACCTAAAGGAAGCTTAGAAAAATGATAGAAAAGTTATTCATTTGTATGATTCAGCCTCGATTTGCTCCAGACTACCTCTGAATTTTATCTCTCGGGCTAAATTTCTTGACTTTCCTGCCATATGCTGAACTAAATGATCCTATCTAGAAGGGAATCCACCCCCCATCCCTGCTTCCTTATTTATTTATTTGTTTGTTTGCTCATGTAAGTCCATTCTTTCAAAAATGAGAGTTGTAATTTCTAGACCCTCTAAAATGCTCTCATGTCTTAACTAATTTCTTGGAAGCCATACATTTATATTTAGCACGAGGCCCAATTTTCCATAAAGGAGAGATTTTTAAGCTCCCCTGTCTGCTACTTCTCACTTTATCTCCCTCTCACTTACTCACTTTCTTTCTCTCCAGGCCAGACTCACGGAGAATAGGCTGTTTCCAGGGGCTTTACAGATTTGCCTGACACATAGATATTGTAGCGCATTTGGCTTCGTGCCTTCCCTTCAAGTTCAAAACTGTAACTAAAATGGTTACGTGCACCCCAACGTCACCTTCCCAAGAGGTCCCATTTTAGGAATCCAATAACTCTCTTTATGTCAATGATGGTGGATGTCCTGCTGATGTTTATTGCATAAATATTAATTTTTTAAACTGAACAATGACTCTTGTTTCAAAAGATAACTTGGTATGGCAGAAAAAGCATAGGGTTTGGAATTAGACTGGGTTCTTAATTCTGAGTCAAATGATTACTGACTAGGCAACTAATTTAACCTTCCCAAGCCTTCAGTTCTCTTAACAGTAAAATACAAACAGTGCTTCCTAACTCATAAGGTTGGTGTCAAAGTTAAATGGCATCCCTAAAGTTCCAGGCACAGGACACATGTTCAACCATTTGCCTCACTCTTACTTTAAATTGCTAGAGAGGCACCATCCTGGAGCTTCACACTTATCACAGACCAGTCATAGCTGGGTATACCATTACTCTCATCTAACATATAAGGAAATGAAAGAGGAAAGGGTCTAGGATTTCTTCCAAATCTGTACTTTCCCCATTGTGTGCCATCAAACCTAATCCTGTGACATACTTCAAACACAGAATAATCAAGTAAGTTTGGGAAACACTAAACTCTCCCTTTCTTGGAGATTTCGGATAAACACAAACATATTAAAGACCCTAGAAAATCCTGAAGTAACGAAAGCTGGGTAATTTGTTTGGTATAAATAACATTTGGTTCAAAATATCATTTTCCAAATATGTTGAATTAGTCATCTCTTCCCCTTGCATTATTACAACATGTTGTAACTTACACCCTAGGAAAGGCTGCTTAAAGTGACCCAGCTAGGACTTCCCTGGTGGCGCAGTGGTTGAGACTTTGCCTGCCAAGGCAGGGGACACGGGTTCGTGCCCTGGTCCGGGAGGATCCCACATGTCACGGAGCAGCTGGGCCCGTAAGCCATGGCCGCTGAGCCTGCGCGTCCGGAGCCTGTGCTCCGCAATGGGAGAGGCCATAAGTGAGAGGCTCGTGTATCGCAAAAAAAAAAAAAAAGTTACCCAGCTAAATTAAGCCCAAGGCAAGGGTTGAAAATAATCTCTATTTTTCAGGCTCATGCGCAGCTTCTCCTGTTCTCTCTGTAAGTCATAAAGGTCTTTCATTGCTGATAGTCATTCTGGACCCTGATCACTGAGTCCTTCTGAAATTCGGCCTTTTAACTCAGTCATGCAAACCACTCCTTGACATCATTAAAGGATGGCAGCAAAGCCGATGGTTAGGAATGGGGCGTCCGATTCCGGAGTCAGTCCACCCGAATTAAATTCCTGCTCCTTTTCAGCTCTGTGGCCTTGAGCTGTGTGAGCCTCCGTTTTCTCATTTGTAAACTGAGGGGGAAAAGGTAGTTACCTCAGAGGTCTTGAAGAAGATTCAATAAGATAATCCACGTAAGATACGTAAAGCAGTTCCTGGCGCAGATGTGTTCAATCAATGTTAGTTATTATTGTAGCATTTAAATCGCCCCTTTTTGAGCAAGAAAAAGTAGACACTGAAAGTACGTTTGCCTTGCCTGGGGTCACACACATTAATTACTGGAGTAGTCTTAGCTTTCCCTGAGAGTCTAGTTTCCTGCTTCCAGTCTTAGAGGCATATTTTCATTTCAGGAGTCAACTTTCATCAAAATGTGTCAAACTTTATTGAAGTTGATTCATACAGGCTTTTAGAACCGTCAGTGACTCCATCTGGCTCCCTCGGACCTAGGCATCAGTCAAGCCGCATTCTATCCATTTAAATATCAGCACATTGGGTTGGAAAAGATTGCCAAAGCTATCTAGTCTTGCTATACCAAATACTTGGCACACATACCAACATTTCTGTACCCATAGCAGACATTGTTAATCCATCAAAACACCTTTCACCTTGAGTCCAAACATGGCCACAGAATCTTTCTCAAAGCAGCTCCAGGGCTTCCCTGGTGCCGCAGTGGTTGAGAGTCTGCCTGCCAATGCAGGGGACACGGGTTCGTGCCCCGGTCCGGGAAGATCCCACATGCCGCAGAGCGGCTAGGCCCGTGAGCCATGGCCGCTGAGCCTGCGCGTCCGGAGCCTGTGCTCCGCAACGGGAGAGGCCACAACAGTGAGAGGCCCGCGTACCACAAAAAAAAAAAAAAAAAAAAAGCGGCTCCAGGCAGCCATTAGTAGGTAATTGAAGTTGACACATAAACTGAAACTTGTCATCCCAAACCAATCCAACCTCTTAACCAATACTTGAATGACCTCTACAATATTATTGTCTATTTTTAAAAATATGTTCAATGTTGTAGAGCTTCCTGATAGGGGAGGACAAGAAGGAAAAGGAGAGAGGAGGAGAATATATAGTAACATCTGGGTAGCACTTATTATTCATATGCCAGGCATTTATAACTCCTTATCACATTCACCATCTCTGACAAATCTGGAAAGATCTCTATTTTACAGTTTAAAGAAGCCATAGTTCAGAAAAGTTGCAAGACTTTGTCCAAGGCTCCCAGCAGGTAAACAGGATTTGATTTCAGGTCTTCCTGTCTCTAAGGACTATTTCTTCTCTCTCCCAACACAGTGCCCCTTCTCTGGTCTTGGGTGGCTGATAACAGCTTCACAAAGGCCACCATGTCATACCGCCTTTTTCAGAAAATCTCTTTTTTTAGGGTTGAGTTATGAGTCCATCTGTAACCTGTCCTTCTTAGATAAATCTCTAATTTTTTAATCTTGGTTCAAAAGTTCAAGAATCCATGTTCCAATACTTGTGAAAGAGTCAACTAAATTTCTTAAAATTCTGGATGAAGGCCGAAACAGAGGAGGTCATTGTTTCACTGGGAAATGAATTCAAATCTATTTTTGAAACAATTTTCCAGAATTTTACAGGAACCTATATTGTTGCCACTTGGTCAGGCCCACTTTTTTATTTTCTTTTCTGTCTAGGCAAAGAAACAGAAGAGAGAAAGCAAGGGCTCTGCAGAATTTTTACTTCAAAAATTGAAACCAGACCACACCAGGGCAGTTTGTGGTCTGAATATATCAGTGGATCTAGTCATATTTCATCTTTCATATTTCTTAGGTATACTAAACCACAAATATGAACCTCATTATTGTGTCTGGGTGGAAATACTTTATGGATTAAGATTTGTGGGCTTAATTTGGTTGGTAATGAAACGTATGTTTGAGGGATGGGAGGGAGGAAACCATGAAGCACTACGGATGCTTAAGCCAAACACTAAAGAAAGAAACACTCGGTACTGCATGGGGAGCGGGGGTGTTCTTAATATCAGCCACGTGACTTGGGTCTAAAATGAAATCCAAAATTAAGTTCAGCAGAAATAGTGCTGAATCAACAATGGACTGCATGGCACTAGAACGAAAGAGACTCTAGAATTGAAGCCACAAACAACCGCTTATGTTACAGGAGAATCCGAGGCCCCAAGAGTGGATGTGACTTGCCACAGTGGTTGGCAGGACTGTGGCTCATGACTCGTCTTATAGCTCTTCAATCTGTGGCATGTTCTACTACACGGCCCCATGAGAGCCCCAAGTCTCCAGGAGCTTAGAAATAAGTACTGAACATTCAGAATACAAAAGGAGAAAGAGAGTGACCTAAATTTAACAAACAGAAAAACACTACAATGAAATTGGAAGGATTCCTGACTAACAACCCAGGATGCTTCCCTTGCACTGAAACCAGAGTTTTACACTGACTATCTCACAGGCCTGGTGAAGTCCACCTCCTGCCAAAGGTCCAGCTGAGTATACTTCAGTCAGACACAAAGCTTGTCTCAAAGCAGACAGTACTGGGCTCTCAAGAACTCTTGGGGTGTTGACTAGAATCTCATAGGCAGGAGTAAGTTCTGTCTTGGCCGTTTTTGTAACCCCTGTGCTTATGGCGTCTGGGACATAGTACCAACTCACTGAAGAGCTGAATGAGCAAAAATGAACTAATTCCAGGAGTGCGGCAGTGATGAATTCCTTGATACATCTTGCCTTAGAAGAGATCACAGGAGAGCTAATTACATGAAGGCCATCATGAAAATAAGAGTATTTGTTCATTCATTAATTCCATGAATAATGAGCACCAGCTATAGGTAAATTCAAATCAAAAAATATACTTAGCTTTATTTTATTCAAATATAAATATATTGTGCACTTACTATGATCAGGTTAGAGTGCTTGGTGTTGGGTATTAAGAGATGAATGACTCAGATATGGTTCCTGCCCTCGTGGAGCTTACAGTCTACATACAGTCTAACTGTGTGAAGATGAACTGCTTACAGTTTAACGTAAATACAAGATAGAATTTGCTTATTGCTCTAAAAGAGGAAAATATATATACATGATAAAACCACCCCAAATCATTTTTAGAATGACATGTGATGAAAATAATATTAGATCAATACTCAGAGAATTCAGAAGAGGGACAAAGTTCCCTGAGAAAACTTCTAATATATTATTTTTTTTGAACAGTATGTTGAAGGACAGAGAGATTTGCCTGCTCAGATGGCAAAGGAGCTTTCTGAGGAGACTTTAAGGCATCTGGAATCCTTCCTCAATGATAACTGAGCTTTGACAGCTTCTCCAAGGTGTCTGTCAGCATGCTTCATCTCTAGAGCACTCACAGGATATCTGGCTCCTTAAGGTCCTAATTCCAGGGTACTGATAGTATTCCCTCTTGAGCCAAGTGTTTACAAGTTATATAGACAGAGCTTGGGTCTGGTCTTGAATCACAACTCCTTTCCTTGGCTCTCCAGCACAAAAGGCTTTATAAGGTGGTGGCTCAGAACACTTACTTTGGACTCTGATAGACCTGCGTTCAAATCCTAACTCCACTACTTAATGGATATCTGAACTTGCACAAGCCACTTAATTATCCCATGCCTCGGTTTCCTTATCTGAAAAATAAGAATAAAGATACCATCTCATATCACTTTGTAAGAATTTAAAATTGAAGATTTAAAATGCTTAGCACAGGCTCTGACAATTAAGCACTGAATGAATGATAGGTAATGATGTCTTCATTACTTTTATTATCCTTGTTATTATTCCAATCTTTTCCTGATCTTCCAAGGCCTCTTCAATCAATATTTGGGGATCCTATGCACTTCCTCCTCCAGGAAGCCCTCTGTGAACTTCCAAGCTCAGAGTGACACTTCTCTCAATTCCTTCATTCAGACTAGCACTGCTACTGAACCTTGCTTGCGTATGTTCTAGTTTCTGAGATTTCTGGAAACAGAGAATAGGTCCTTACTCTGTCTAGTTTTCCCAATACACAGTACATAGTAAGTAAACAGCAGGTAGCTCTTGAAAGAACCTTAACATTTGTACGCCTGCTATTGGCTTAGAGTGTGCAGGGACACTTAAGTGTACCACAAATATTCAATCCACAATACATGGATTTAAAGTCAATTCTATTTTGTGACCTTTCCGGGGGAAACTGTAAGCTTTTTGATAATAGAGAACATGCATATCCCCTTCATTTTTGTATCCCTTGTGCTTAACTCAGGGCTTGGCATATGGTAGGTGTTTAATAAATTCGTACTGAAAAGATGCATAGTCAGATGGATGGATGGATGGATGGATGGATGGATGGATGGATGGATGGGTGGCAACTGAAGAAACCCTATAGCACAAAGAAATCTGGACATCTCTTAACACAGATGCTCTCCAAGATCCTATTGCTGATATTTCTTTCTAGGGACCATTACAATGACCACAGACTAAGAATTACTAGAAACCTTTCATCTGCACTTATTGTTGAAGGCCTCGCAGTGGTTTCGGGGAAGAGAGAAACCTTAATCAAATTCACTGACAAAAAAGGTAGGATATCTGGGTTTTAATATTTGCTTTACCACTAATTAGCCGGTGACCCTCTCTGGGTGTTTCAGTTCAGATATTCTCTTCCATGTCATGTACTAATTTTACTCAATTCAATGTGGCTGCCTGAAATGATATATTCGTAATAACTCTCAGGTGGGGGCATGGAAGCATGTAGGCATCAATTAGCAATGTCTGCCATGTACACTGGAAGGATGTGTGTGGGTGCCACAGGCTTGCCACCCCTGGACTCGATCTTCTACAGTTGATTCTAAGCCTGCTCAAGTCTGATGTTGATTCTATAATCCGATGTCTGTCTATGTCTATTGAAAGTACTGAAAAACTGAGCCAAACATTTCCCGTCAGAAGCAATGTCTTGAAAAACTAAACCACAGGCAGCCTGTTCTGGAGAAAGACCTGGCTGAGCAGCATGGACAACCATCCAGTAGCAGCACCGCCTCTTGGCCAGGGGACTGACCTGCCAGGAAAGAGCTCCACCCTGGGCTCACAGGCTTGCTTTTCTTGCTACCGAATGAGAATATGTAGGCTAGGAGGAAAACCAGGACTATAGACACAGCCTCCTCTTCTTCTAAGGATTTCAGAGTGTCTCTGTCACTTGACAAACTGAAACACTAAGAATTTTACACTTCTATGGAAAAAGCAACAGCGGGCAGAAGGGGGCTCCCCAAAATTCTCTTAGGAATCCCTCATCCTTCAGAGACTAGCCTTCCACGAACTGCCTTCTTCTAACAAAAGACACAAATCATCACACAATAACAATAAACCAGTTACTAAGACCTCCCTCCTGTTAGGCACTGTCCTCAATATTTCCATGTGTTATCTCATTTGATCTCATTTTTTTCTCACTTGCAGTTGAAAGAACTTTATTGTGGGGTTTTTATGAGTGTTGCCATTTTACAGACAAGAAAGCTGAGGCTCAGAGAGGCAATGTTACACATCTAAGGTCAAAGCTTCTAGATGGAGCTCTATGAAGTTCCCCCTATCCAACCATATTTGACCTATGAAAATGGCAATTCCATACGATTCAAACTAATAGCAAGTGGCAGGACCAGAATCCATAGTATTTGGCTGATTCTAGAGCAGATATTCACAAACATTGCACAGACTCTCCTTGGAGATTTGTCATTCTCCCCTATAAGTATTTGTTTGCCTGTCTGTTTCCTTTACTGGACTATGAACTGATTGAGAACAGGAACTACACATCATTGGTCTCTGAAACACCTCACTACCCCTTGATCTATCCCATAGCCTGGTCTTTATATATATATATATATATATATATATATATATACATTTATTTATTTTATTTGCTTTTGGCTGTGTTGGGTCTTCGTTGCTGCGCGCAGGCTTTCTCTAGTTGCGGCGAGCAGGGGCTACTCTTCGTTGCGGTGCATGGGCTTCTCATTGCAGTGGCTTCTCCTGTTGTGGAGCACAGGCTCTAGGCGTGCGGGCTTCAGTAGCTTCAGCACGCGGGCTCAGTAGTTGTGGCTCACGGGCTCTAGAGCACACGCTCAGTAGTTGTGGTGCACAGGCTTAGTTGCTACGCGGCATGTGGGATCTTCCCGGCCCAGGGCTCGAACCCATGTCCCCTGCATTGGCAGGCGAATTCTCAACCACTGCACCACCAGGGAAACCCCCAGAGCCTGGTCTTAACACTTATTCAACTCACCTCTGTTGAATGCAAGAATGAATGATTTAAAAAATGACTTAATTCACAGGACTCTGAAATGACTGCTGGCTCTACAAGCATCTGAACTGGGTGCCAGCTACGCCACCGTACTACCTAAATGGAAAAGTGCTTCTCAGTGCTGGAATTCCAACACCCAACACTCCAACACCCAGGGCTCAGAGGGGCTTTGCTTAGGCAGGCAGTGTTTGCTCAATTCTTTTAAGACACAGGTGGTGCTGGACTCAATCAAATGTAAGGCTCAGATATCCTCGGAAAAAATCCACACTTCGGGCTCTTTCTTAGCCCCTCTCTCTTCCTGACACATTCCAACAAGGAATTTATGGATGTTGGGAAGGACAAAGGGTGAGGAATTCTAGAACCTTTAAGAACGCCCATGTAAGTAACTCCATGCTTAACTGACTGTGCACAATAAAATTCTCTTGCCGGCAGGAAGAAAAATTTAATGTGATCTGTCTCAGGTGTTGCCAAAATGATGTGGAAAGAAATTCATCTGCATTTCTAAACAGTAGGAATCTTCCTTGGCCCCCGAGCCAAAGCTATTTGACGTAAATGCCTAAGTCAAACAAGATAAATATATTCCGTGAGTTACTAAAAGTGAAGTCATAAGTATTCTGAAATATGATTCTAGCCAGTTGGAAATTTTATCTTAATCTAAAAATGAAACTTTATTCTCCAGCTGTGAACCAGGAAACATTCAAAGATTGTTGATTCCTTCATCTAAGCAATGGTCTTTGTCCTGTGGTGAAGTGCCTAAAAATAACTGCCAGTTTGTTTATTCCGTGCTGCTTCCAAAAGGTTAGCTATCAAACAGCTCTACTGTAAGAAAAAAAAAAAAAAAAGGAAGATTTGATAACAAGCCAAGAGGCACCTCAACAGTATACAGTTGTAAACCAAAAAGCTCTTGGGACATGGCTGCCATGACACTGACCTGACCGAGGTTTCCCCATCTATTAAATGAATGTTACTTCACAGTAATGTTCTGAATAAAAATCTATAATGCCCAAATCTGGAGATATCATCCTACACTGGCCACAGCTAATATCAAAGGAACTGAAACAAGAACTAATTTTTATCTTTCATCAGTGATGAAGACCTAACATTTTTAAAATTTTTATTTCATATTGGAGTATAGTTGATTAACAATGTTGTGTTAGTTTCAGGTGTACAGCAAAGTGATTCAGTTAAACACATACATGTATCTAGTCTTTTTCAAATTCTTTTCCCATTTAGGTTGTTACATAATATTGAGCAGAGTTCCCTGTGCTGTATAGTAGGTCCTTGTTGGAAGTCCTAACATTTTAACACCTCCTCCCATCAAAAAAAAAAAAAAAAAAAAAGGCTTCAAGACCATTGTTTCACCTTTTTTTTTCTTCCTTTTTTTATAAAGGGGATGCAACATAAGTTTGCCAGGTATTTGCAGACCAAGGGACTAAATACAGAAGCCTATGTTTTCCCTGATCTTCTCCACAGATGACACTGAGCAATTAGGCACCTAGCCTTAGACAGACACAGCAATGCTTACTGGGCTCAGTACCAGCCCTTCACATTGACCATTCATGCTCTCCTCACTGGCTGTACCAACTCCACGTGCTCTCTCCTTTCCACTCCCCTACCCATCTTATACACCCCAGTAGAATCAGGACTTCAGTATTCCGTACGTGTTACCCCACTTTTGCCTACATCAGGCAGCTGCAGAGGGACCCTGCTGTTATAACTGTCTCCTTCCTCATTCTCCTCCTCACCCACGCATTCCTTGCCTTTTCTCATGCTCTTCCCTCTTTCTAGATGCCTAATCTAGAAGGGTAGGTGGGTAAGGTGCAAATTCAATCCACCTACTCTGTTATAACCAACCACTTTTTAGAATCCCACCCATCCTTCAGGCTCATCTCAGGTGCCACCTCTTTTGAGGTGTGTTTCTTCAGCCCCTCAAAAGAAAGTAGCCACCCTCCACTTTGAACCTTAAAAGACCTAGGTTAGCCAATCTCTTTTGTTACCTATTACATCATTGTCATAGCCATGATGTAATTCCCTATTTCTCCCATGCCTTCTGGATGCAAACTTTCCTTTCTAATCTACTCTCTATTTGACCGGTGTCGTTATTATTGTTTCTATTATCATTAGCTACCATGTTAAGTACCTACTATGTGCCAGGCACTGTGCTGGTAGCTTAAGATACATCTCATTTTATCCCATCTTCTCATAACTTTATAAAATAAGCATATATATATATATATAGCCATGCAGGAGATGAAGCAAGTGATACTCAGAGGGGGAAGTGAATGGCCACAGGTAGCAGCTACCAAGTGGAAGAGCTGGATTCGAACACAGGTCTGTTTCTCTGCAAAGACCAGGCTCTTTCTCCCATACCTAGCCGCTTCATCAATAGAACTGTTCAGACTACTGAAGAACATGGACCGAGTCCCCTCAAAGTCTGCAGCAAAGTAGTCCAGAGTCAACAGAAGCAGGAGAGCATGAGTTAATTTCGACAAACCTACCAGCTCCCAAGAGAAAGGTGAGGTAGGGCAGAACAAGATGTTAGGTGTAGCCAGAGGGGCTCCTGGGCAACCTATCTTCGGTTTTATTTGAGAAGTGTCTCATGGAGAACTTGGGGTTCTGAGGTATGCAGAGAGAAAAAGAAAAAACATTTCATATCCCAAGTGTAGGATGGGGGAAAGGATGATGACTTGGGGCAAGCTCCATGTCCCTTCACATCTGAGGAGAACAACAGCCATAAAGACCACTCCTCGCTTGTACCTGGATATGTTTGAACATGTAAGGTATGGAAATTACAGTGCACAAAAATATTTGCTTATGTTAACTAAAAAGATGTCATGTTCTCTAGTCTCCTGGCATCTTCAGGTGAGGTACTCACCAATTTTAATTAGACAGGAGACTTAACAATATCCTACCTTTCTTTTTTAGACTCCCTTTAACCTCTCAGAGTCTCAGTTTCCTCATTTGTACCATGGGCTTAACATAACCAAGCAGACTTCTAAACTTGCACTGCTAAAAAGAATTTCCTGCAATGATGGAAATGTTATTTATCCACACTGTCTGAATTATAGCCACTAGCCACATGGCTACTAAGCACTTGAAATGTGAACAGTACAATTGAGGATGGAATTTTTCATTGTATTTAATTTTAATAACCACTTGTAGCTAGTGGCTACCATACTGAATAATGCAGCTCTGGACCAAAGAATTCAAAGTTTTTTTCCTCTTCTTAAACCTTCTCTCTCATGAAGGAATCTTTAAGGTAGTTTTTTTTCCCCCCCTCCGGATTAATTATGCTTGAAAAGTTAACAGGAATGAAGGCACCTAGAGAGTCACAAACACAATCACGGAGTTAATTTGGCTCTAAAAATTTCTTTTGGTAAAAATAGAAAGTAGAGTCTGATCCACACGTGTATTTTTCTGCACTTAGCATATATGCCAAGGCAGGTTACAGAGCAAGGCAACATGCATGGCCTGGATATAGCCACTTTGTCCTGGATGTGTGACCCCAACAATCTATGTATTGAGCCAGTACAAAGGCTGTGTCTCTTCCTGCTGCCCTCCTTTCACCTTTGCAAACATTGACAAACAGATCCTTTAATCTCTCCATAAAAGATAGAAGATAGATAACTAGGTAGATAGAGTGTAGATAGATAGATAGATGATAGATAGATAGATAGATAGATACAGGTATAGACGTAGACAGGGATATGGTCATAGGTATAGGTAGAGATGTAGATAAAGATAAAGATGTAGATACAGATGTAGATGTAGAGATAGAGAAAGAAAGAAATATAGAGATATCTCCCAGGACATCTTTGCCTGGGGGATCTGAGACAGAGATTCCTTCACTTCACTGCAGAACTCACCCTTGCTTAGAAAAACAGAACTGCATAGGCCAAGGTAGGAGTTTCAAGAGTTGGGGGGAAGAAAATCCTGGAAAAAATACTAATTGAAGTCCATATTTTTAAAACAAAAGCTCCCCTTTACTGAGCTCTTGCTGCTGCCAGAGACTGAACCATTCCCACCACACACATTATCTCATGCACTTTCCACAGTAGTCCTACGAGGACACTCGTAGCATGCTTTATTGATGAAATGACTCTGGCCTGTGGTATAGATAGTTTTGCCCAAGGGAGAGGAAGTGGTTGAACAATGACTCAAGACAGTTTGTGTACAAACCTGTGCTCTTCAACACTCTTCTATTTACATTCCAGAGCCTTGGAGCTTGCCATGTTCTCAAAGGAGCCCTTTCTATTGGACAATTCCAATTAGAAACATATTTCGTCTGTCGTGCTGAAATTTGCCTTCATGTAGCCAACCCTCCTCTCCACCCCTAACATACACACATATTGGTGCTTGTTTTGTCGTTTGAGGCCACAAGGGACAAGCCAGCTCCTGCTTCCCCAGGATTTATACATAGGAATCCTGTTCCTCTCAATCTTGGCTTTCTCAGCTACAGAATAAACATGTACAGGTCCACACTCCTTCCCCCTACAAGATATTTTCCAGACCGTCCATGGACTGATCACTTCCTATAAAGATAAGAATCTGCTTGTGCTTTCTAAAGAATCTCTACAGAATAAGTTGCTCATTCTCCAATTTTAAAAGCCCTACTGTCCAAACATGGTCCTTCATGTCTAACCTAAATATCACAAACTGTAATCTAAAGTAATCTTCCCTAGGTCTATCCTCAGAGGAGACATTAACCAGCCAGTTGTCTGCATGAGAATATTTTACATTCTTTTTTTTTTTTTTAATTTTACATTCTTAAAGATTACTCTTTGCTTTGTATGTTTGCTTCTCTGGTGTAAATATTTCCAGTTCTAGTAAATTTATCTTCACAAGGTTCACCCCCTCACTCATCAGTGATTCTGCAGCTCCTCTTTGATCTAGATCCAAGTTGCTGTTGGGTTTAGTACTGGATTCAATGAAGAGGTCAAGCTTAAGCAAAAGGAGGCTATTGGCCTGGACTCATGCTAGGTTTTGTTCTTCAGAGCATAACAAAAGAGCAGCTACTTTTTAATATGTGCCTATTATGGGCTTGACACTATGTTGGGTGTTTTCTGTGCAGATCTTTAATTCATAATTCCCTCTGGAAGGATTTTGACCCCATTGTGAAAGTGAGATCATGGTTTAGAGAGGATAAATGTCAATAGCTTGCCCAAGTCACAGGGTTAGTGAGTGGCATTTGTACTCAGGTGTGTCCAATTCCAAAGTCTAGACATTTTCCACCACTCTGAAGGTATAATGGGTCTTTCCCAAAGTGCAAAAACATCCACCTGCCCTCAGACAGCCATGAGCCAATATGGAAAATACATAGCCCTCAAGAATCACACTTCTTTCCTCCAAACAATGCAGCATTTGGCTGTGCCAGTGCACATACAGAGTGAAAAATCCTCACTCAACCCATACTCTGGTCATTATTTCCCTAGATTTGCTGCCTTAAAGTCTCAACCAACAATTCTAACAGCCTTTTAGATGGAAGTTTAAGTCATTTAACAACACACACAAAAGTGTTGGGTAAAAGTCCAAAAGCATTTCAAACTTGGCCCATGGCCCTTTCTCATAAAAAAAAAAAAAAAAAAGAAAGAGCTAAGAATTGATGAGAAGAGGGTGAGAAAGAAGGACTTTGTGGAAGGCAAAGAGAGTTAAAACAATTGCAGTAGAATACGCAATCAAGAAATATTTGTCCGGTAAACAACTAAGATAGGCTATGGTAGTTTGAAAGAAGAGAACTTGCCAAGTTCTCCTCTTCATAATAATTTTCATTCAGTGGGCTTGCCTACATCACAGATCCGCAAATTCTTATTAGGAAACTAATTTGAATGATAAAGCATACAGATGGCCACCTTCTCACTGTGTCCTCATACGACCTTTCTGCTGTGCACAAACAGACACAGAGTCAGAGAGAGATCTGGAGTCTCTTCCTCTTCTTATAAGGACACCAATACTAGCATCAGATTAGGGCCCCACCCTCGTGACCTTCATTTAACCTTGATTACCTCCCTAAGAGCCGTACCTCCAAATATAGTCACACTGAGGGTTAGGACTTCAAGTATGAATTTGGGGAGGAGGGGAAGATATGATTCAGTGTAAGACACTCAGTAAGAACAGAATAAGTAGTTGTTGGGACTTCCCTGGTGGCGCAGTGGTTAAGAATCCTCCTGCCAATGCAGGGGACACAGGTTCAAGCCCTGGTCCGGGAAGATCCCACAAGCCGCAGAGCAACTAAGCCCGTGCACCACAACTACTGAGCCTGCGCTCTAGAGCCTGCAAGCCACAACTACTGAGCCCACGTGCCTAGAGCCCATGTTCTGCAACAGGAGAAGCCACTGCAGTGAGAAGCCAGTGCACCACAAGGAAGAATAGCCCCTGCTCACCACAATTAGAGAAAAGCCTGCACGCAGCAACGAAGACCCAACGCAGCCAAAAATAATTAATTAATTAAAAAAAAAAAAGAATAAGTACTTGTTGATTGCAGAAGACATCAAGGGCTCATGGACATCTTTCTGAGTCGCCTCTTGCCCTTGGTCATAGTTTGGATAACTGGTTCAGGAACATTCTGTCAGGCTCTTCTAAAAACTTGACCTTCTAAGGTTTTAGAAATAAATCGAAAAGAAGAGGAATTGAGGTTCAAAGAGGTAGAATACTATTCCAACAGCCACATAACTAGTTAGATGTTCAGTTACAGTAAAAACACAGTTTGTTTTCTAAAGTCTTTCATTTTCACCTCTGCCTCTCACAGCAGAGGAAAACCAGCAGATGGAGTTAATCTTAGATTGGAGGGTCAATAATAAGAGGGAGGAGGGCCTCCCTGGTGGCGCAGTGGTTGCGAGTCCGCCTGCCGAGGCAGGGGACACGGGTTCGAGCCCCGGTCCGGGAAGATCCCACATGCCGTGGAGCAGCTGGGCCCGTGAGCCATGGCCGCTGAGCCTGTGCATCCGGAGCCTGTGCTCCGCAACGGGAGAGGCCACAACAGTGAGAGGCCTGCGTACCGCAAAAATAAAATAAATAAATAAGAGGGAGGAGTTACTGGACATCTATGGGACTACGGCCTTCCTATCACTCAATGGGCTCATCCAGTAAATAGCGAAGGGCTTCATGACTATATGAATGATTTCTACTTACTGTTTTCACTTCCATCATTACTTTAACCTTGCCATTATGATCTTCACTGCACAGAAGTGAAATAAGACAAATAAAAGTTATATAATTACCCAAAGGCCCAGAACGAGAGCTGAGATCCAAATCCGCATCTGATCTGTCTTGTCCTTTCTGTTGTCTCCCTATACTTCCAAATATTGAATAGTGAGTGAAGTCATTCCTTCAAGATTGCAAAATTCTTTTAGAGACCATTTTATATCCACACTGTAGTGCACACTGAAGGAATAAAAGGAGACCTTCACACACAGGAAATATCAATCAAAATTCACTTGGAATTGCAGATATTCAATGAACAGTAGATACTAACAAGCTTATTGTTTTCCTTTGTTTACTTGTAGAAGAGAATTCCTTCCAGAAGATCAGGAACAACCGATTTGGATTCTACTCTCAGCTTCCAAATCCCCAATTCTGCCTAAGAGTGAGATACCCTAGGACCACAGAACCCCGGGAACCTTCAGCCTAACCCACCTCCACCATGGGGGTCATGACTCGGCTGTTGGCAGGCATCTTCCTAGCTCTGCTTGCCATTCCTGCCGAAGGTGGCGTCCTCAAGAAAGTCATCCGGCACAAGCGACAGAGTGGGTTGAATGTCACCCTGCCAGAGGAGAACCAGCCGGTGGTGTTTAATCATGTCTACAACATCAAGCTGCCTGTGGGGTCCCAGTGCTCGGTGGATCTGGAATCAGCCAGTGGGGAGAAAGACTTGGTCCCACTGTCAGAGCCAAGGGAGAGCTTCCAGGAGCACACGGTAGATGGGGAAAACCAGATCGTCTTCACACACCGCATCAACATCCCCCGCCGGGCCTGTGGTTGTGCCGCTGCTCCTGATGTCAAGGAGCTTCTGAGCAGACTGGAGGAGCTAGAGAACCTGGTGTCTTCCCTGCGGGAGCAGTGCACCTTGGGAGCAGGCTGCTGCTTCCAGCCTGCCGAAGGTAGGAGCTGGTGACTGGCCCAGGCCCTCACTGTACACGTGAGCAGGCCAGGATCCGTCAGTTGTTTTCCAGAGTGGGCTCCCTGGGGAACTAGCCTCACAAGGTGTTCATTCAAAAGAGATTTTATGGGGCCTCCCTGGTGGCGCAGTGGTTGAGAGTCCGCCTGCCGATGCAGGGGATACGGGTTCGTGCCCCGGTCTGGGAGGATCCCATATGCCGCGGAGCGGCTGGGCCCGTGAGCCATGGCCGCTGGGCCTGCGCATCCGGAGCCTGTGCTCCGCAACGGGGGAGGCCACAGCAGTGAGAGGCCCGCATACCGCAAAAAGAAGAAAAAAAAAAAAAAAAAAAGAGATTTTATGGACAAATGATTGTGCAGGATGTAATCATCTCCATTCTGCTTTTGGAGAGTCTTGGTGACAAATGTTTCTCAGAGGAATTTTCAGGCCTCCGAGAATTCCTGCTTTGAAAAACCCTATTTTAGTTTCTAAAACTTATTTGACAATGAAATCTACTCATTCTCTACCCTTAAAACCTGTGAATTTATTTTGAAATCACTAACCCAAAGATCATTCTCTGAAAAGTGGTGATGTAGCCCCATCACTTCGTTGTACAAATAGGGAAACTAAAGGCCTAGAAGGAAGTTGGGATTCCTCAAGGTCCTGCCATAAGTGGCCAAGTTAGGACTTCAACTACAGGATTCCATACCCCAGTGTTCCTGCAAAGTTACAATGCTGCCTACGGTGATGCAAAATCTGTGCGAAATAGAAAAAATGTTCCAGTTTAATGGCAGCAACGATGATGATTGCAATATGAATTGAGCCCCTTTATGTACCAGGAATTGTAATTCACTATCTCATTTAATCCTTCCAACAACCCTTTGAGATAAGGTTTAATACCCCCTCTCTAGAGATCTAAGAAATGAGACTCAAAAAAGTTAAACTGGCACAAGATGACTCAAAGAGTGATAAGAGATAGGAGCTTTGAAGGTGCCTGTGTGTCTCCACAACTCATGCTATCCCAGTGATACCGTCTCCAGGTGCATCTTTTTTTAAGGAATTGTGCCACTTTGGAATTTTGTCTTCATCTTCATCCCCTAAAATTGATAGAGCTACAGGGGCTTCAACAGCTTCAAATCAGAGATGAAAATCTCTATTTCTGCTGCTCATAAAAAGTATGAGCAGAAAGTATTTTGCTAGATACTAGAAAATATTTTGGCAGATTATTTCAAGAGCAGCCCTAATTGTTGTAAGTGGACAGTACTATAGGACATCCTTTAGGTTTCCAAGGCAAAAGCAACAACAGAAAAGTTCTCTTTATGCACAAATTACTTTATCTTCCACTTCTGTCAACTCCCTGGCAAAACGCAGGGGGGAGTTAAACAATAGGACTGATGCTAAAGAATGGGTTAAAAAAAATGGTTAATGCAGTGCTGTCTATTAGAACTGTAATCTGAGCCATGTATGTAATTAATCTTAACTTTTCCAATAGTCACATTAATGAAAGAAAAAAGGAACATGTAAAAATGATTTTAATCATCTATCCAATATAAGTAAATAATCTTTCAGCTTGGAATCAATACAAAAATTGTTAATGGATATTTTACATTCTTCCCTTTTATGCTAAGTCTTTGAAATCCAGTGTGTATGTAGTTCCCATTTAGAGCACATCTCAATCCAGACTAGCCACAATTCAGTTGTTTAGAAGCCACGTGTGTCTGGTGGCTACCATACTAGACAACATAAATTTAGATTCTCACTTTCCGAGCCAACGTTTTCTTAAAATTGACTTCCCTCCTGTTGTCAGGAAGGAGATAAAGTGTATTCATTCAACTGTATTTAGATGCAGAGAAAATGGAGTGAGTTTTGTTTGTTTCTTCTCCTTGGCTCTATGGAGACCACACCAGCCACTGCAGCAAGTTAAGCCAAGACATTACAGAGACTTCAAAGCGCCAGAGTCACAGCAGCCCTGACCACGTATTCCTCATATTCACCCACCACCGCAGCTTTCAGGATAGAGAGGAAAAAAGATGGAGGCACATGAGCTTTGCGAGGGCTGAGCCCAATGCAAAGCTGTCCTAACAGAATTAGAAAGCCACTCCTTAGCTACCTCATTTCAGTTACAAAAAATTTAGCAAGTTTTGGTCACATAAACACATATAACAACTTGAGTCAACCCAAAACACTCTGCAAAAGGAAATCACAGTGAGCACAACAGCAGGTCCTTAATGTCCTTATTTCACCTGATTTACCCAGGGAAGTGGGCCATTGGTCCCACCTGACCGATGAAGAGACAGCTCCAGAACGTCTAAAATTTTTTGCAAATGCAGCACAGCTATTGAGTCGAGGCATCAGAACTGAGTTCAGTTCAACAATTATTTCTTGGTGAAACGCTTATTCTCCTGTATGTCTGACCTTGGCTAGGTGCGGGAAAAGTAACAACACAGGCCAGCATATTGCATTGTACAGGCAGTGATGCGTAACCTTTGGGTCACGGGAATACTTGACAATTTGATGAAAACTATGGGAGTTCTCCCCAGGGATGGAAACACACACACACACACACACACACACACACACACAGAATCTGCATATGAACCTACAATTTCAGAGAGTGCAGGTTAAGAATTCCCACCTAGGATCATTAGATCAGGCCCCAACTCGTTTCACACAGTAAGCAAGTGGTTTTCAAGCCAGATGGGGCCTGAGGGTGCACCCCTGCTCTGGCTGAATTTGAATTTGGGTTTTGTGGCTAGAAACCAAGAAACTGGGCTGCTGGTGCTCAGTGGAGAGCCTCTGTTCTCTTCCCTCCCTGCAGGCCACCTGGACACCAAGCCCTTCTGCAACGGCCGGGGCAACTTCAGCACTGAAGGCTGTGGCTGTGTGTGTGAACCGGGCTGGAAAGGCCCCAACTGCTCTGAGCCTGAATGTCCAGGCAACTGTCACCTGCGAGGCCAGTGCCTGGACGGGCAGTGTGTGTGTGACAAGGGCTTCATGGGGGAGGACTGCGGCCAGCTGGCCTGTCCCAGTGACTGCAATGACCAGGGCAAGTGCATGAACGGGACCTGCGTCTGCTTCGAAGGCTACTCGGGGGTGGACTGCAGCCAGGAGCCCTGCCCGGTGCCCTGCAACGAGGAGCACGGCCGCTGCGTGGACGGCCGGTGTGTGTGCCAGGACGGCTTTGCCGGCGAGGACTGCAACGAGCCCCTGTGTCTGCACAACTGCCGCGGCCGCGGGCGCTGCGTGGAGAACGAGTGCGTGTGCGATGAGGGCTTCACAGGCGACGACTGCGGCGAGCTCATCTGCCCCAACGACTGCTTCGACCGCGGCCGCTGCGTCAACGGCACCTGCTACTGCGACGAGGGCTTCACGGGTGAGGACTGCGGCCAGCTCGCCTGCCCCAACGCCTGCCACGGCCGCGGCCGCTGCGACGAGGGCCAGTGCGTGTGCAACGAGGGCTTCGCGGGTGCGGACTGCAGCGAGAAGCGCTGTCCCTCTGACTGCCACGACCACGGCCGCTGCCTGGACGGGCACTGCGAGTGCGACGACGGCTTCACGGGCGCGGACTGCGGCGAGCTCCGGTGTCCCCGCGACTGCAGCGGCCAAGGCCGCTGTGTCAACGGGCAGTGTGTGTGCGACGAGGGCCGCACTGGGGAGGACTGCGGGCAGCTGCGGTGCCCCAACGACTGTCACGGCCGCGGGCGCTGTGTGCAGGGGCAGTGCGAGTGCGAACTCGGCTTCCAGGGCTATGACTGTGGCGAGATGAGCTGCCCCCATGACTGTCACCAGCACGGCCGCTGCGTGAACGGTATGTGTGTCTGTGACGACGCCTACATGGGTGAGGACTGCCGGGAGCTGCGCTGCCCCCGGGACTGCAGCCAGCGGGGCCGCTGCGTGGACGGGCGGTGCGTGTGCGAGGACGGCTTCGCTGGCCCCGACTGCGCAGACCTCTCCTGTCCCGGCGACTGCCACGGCCGGGGCCGCTGCGTGGATGGCCAGTGCGTGTGCCACGAGGGCTTCGCAGGCAAGGACTGCGGGCAGCGCAGGTGTCCCGACGACTGTCACGGCCAGGGCCGCTGCGTGGACGGCCAGTGCGTGTGCCACGAGGGCTTCACTGGGTTGGACTGCGGGCAGCGCTCCTGCCCCAACGACTGCAGCAACTGGGGCCAGTGCGTCTCCGGCCGCTGCATCTGCAATGAGGGCTACACCGGAGAAGACTGCTCCCAAGGTGAGTACCAGCACTCCAGCGAACTAGCGTGATGACAGCCACCATCGAGTTGGCATGTGCTGGAGAACTCTGTGTTATACCAAACACACACACACACACACACACACACACACACACACAGACTCTTTGACTCACCTGTTACAGAGCCACCTATTTGAGGGCTCAGAGGCTCAGAGAGGTTATGGAATTGTCCCAAGGACACACAGCTTATATATCACAGAGCTGGTACCTGAATCTGGGTAACTCATCTACGCTGAGTTTAACACCCAGTGCCCACGAAGAGGGCAGATGAAATGCTCACCTCCCTTTTGCTAACATCAACCTTCTTTCCTACTCTGTATTGACATGGAACCAATAATGAACTAAATCCCTCATTTGGATGGAAGTAAAAACTCAGCTAAGTTGAATGGACAGTGAGATTACATAAAACAAACTGTTTTAAATGCACATTCAGCTAAAGATGAGGTGCTGATCACCTATGAAGCAGGCCCGTCTCTTAAATCACCTTTTTGTTGCTGTCTTTTATCCCAAGGACTGTGAGCGCCTGAAAGGAGCATTATCCCAGCAGTTAGCACAGGGCATGTATTCAGTAAGTAAACACTGGTTGAGTGAAAACACAGCAAAGACCGATAATGCTCATGTTTAATGAGGGTCTTCTTTGTACTTCCCTCACCCACCCTTATATACTTGTCGTAATGGAGACTTTCTGCCTTGATTAAAGCCATTGGCACATAAAAACAAACCCACGGCTCTGTGTTTGACATGGCCAAGCCAGGGAAGCCTGGTTGGAAGGAAGACCAGGCTGGCCGGGAGGAGAGGTACATTCCACATTTGATGAGTAAGCAAAGTTGAGCAAGTCCCTCTGCCTCACTCACCTCTAAGAAAAGGAAAGACTTGGACCAGATGAGCCTAAAATACCCTTCCAGTGCTAAGAACGTACGACGTGAAGTTCAGAGCAGAAAGCCAAGCCCAGGCTGCACTTTCCCATGCAGATGGCCTGAATCTGAACTAAGGTCCAGGGAGTGGAGAAGTCGGAGGGGCCAGTTCACAGAGAGCCCTGAAGGCCACACTGCAGACCTGGAACTTTAGCCTGAAGGCAAGGGATGGCCACCAAAGGTTTTGAAGATGGGTCACAGCAGGAGGGTCCTTGATGAGTCTGCATTTTAGAAAATGGAAGCTGGGTTTCAGGGCTCCGTGACTGGGGGAAGAGACAGGTCCAGGGAAACAAACCAAGAGGGAATTCATAGAGTGCGTTATGACACCACCTGACCCAAACTGTCCTTCCTTATTCTTGCCAGTGTCCCCTCCCAAAGACCTCATCGTGACAGAAGTGACAGAAGAGACCATAAACCTGGCCTGGGAAAATGAGATGCGGGTCACAGAGTACCTCATCGTGTACACGCCCACCCATGAAGACGGCCTAGAAATGCAGTTCCGCGTCCCTGGAAACCAGACGTCCACCACCATCCAGGAGTTGGAGCCTGGCGTGGAGTACCTTATCCGCGTGTTTGCCATCCTGGAGAACAAGAAGAGCATCCCTGTCAGCGCCAGGGTGGCCACTTGTGAGTGAGCAGAACACCTTTCGGCAGCCTCATCTGCCCTCCTGTCCAGTACATACGCCCCCCATGAGTTACTGCCTCACCTTTGCCCCTGTAGCTCTATGGCTGTCTTTACGCAGTTACACTAGTTAAAACTCTGGAATCCAGTTAAGCCCAATGAATTTTTAAAAAATTTTATTGACGTATAGTTGGTTTACAAGGTTGTGTTAATTTCTGCTGTACAGCAAAGTGATTCAGTTATACATATATATGTATTCTTATTCCTATAACCCATTGAATATTTGTTAAAGAAAGTCCTCACATACTAACTCATTTAACTCACAATAACCCTATGAGACAGGAGCTACTGTTAACCCATTTTACAGATGAGGAAACTGAGACTCTGAATGGTTAAGCATCTCATCCCATATCACACAGTTCATAAGTGGTAGAGATAGGATTTGAACCCTGGCAGTCTTAAGTACTCTATTCTACTACTACCTTTCTATGGAGCTCACTGTCTATATATTTAAAAAATACAAAAGTGGAAACATCAAGGTTCAAGTTATTCTTCCTTTAAGAGTCCAACATCAGAATAATTACCTCCACTCCTAAAAAGCAAGCTGCGGCTAGAAATTGGTTCTTTTTTGCTTAGTAATAGTAACATTGGCTGCTTTTATTAAACTTGTGCTTCAGGCCAGGGACCATGGCCGGCAGTCACTGTGGGACTCAGCAGTCTCAAAACATTCCCAAGGGGTAGGCATACTTAGCTCCTTCTCTTGGATGAAGAAACTGAGACTCAGGGCATTTTGTTAACTCAACCAAGCACACAAAAGTTGTGACGATGGAGCTGAGATTCTAGCCCATCTGTATGATTTCAAAGTCAATTGTCATATTAGGTTTAAGCATATGAAATTGCCAATATTCAGTCATATGGTTGGTCCTTATATTGATATTAATTTCCATGATGCCTCATAGTAGACGGCATCCCAGGAGAACCCTTAAATAGACTCCAGCTCTGACAGACAGCCCTGCGGGGTTTAGGGAACCATGTCTGTCCCCTCCATCACACATGTAGTCATCTTTACCTCCTCTCTGTGCTCTTCCTGACAGACCTGCCTACACCTGAAGGTCTAAAATTCAAGTCCATCAGGGAGACATCTGTGGAAGTGGAGTGGGATCCTGTGGACATCGCTTTTGAAACGTGGGAGGTCATCTTCCGGAATATGGTAAGGAGCACAGAGGAGTGGGCACCTTCGACCACGAGGATCTGAAAGATGCTCACAGGGCTTTGTAGACTTTTCTATCAACTCACTTCCTTGGCTTTTGGTGTGGGACAAGGCTCTAAGTAGCCCCTGTGCATATGCATCTATTTTTAAGTGACTTAAGAAGTCAATAAGCACAGCACTTAGGGATGAGAGCCTAAGTAAATAGATGGCAAGTCATCTCTATGTTCCCATTACAGTCTTACAAATCTCCACTCAGAGGCAAAGAAGATAAGAAATGGTCTCTGTCTCAGAATGCCTCCAGGCATATCTGAGATTGAGTATCCTTTCTCTCTGTGCCTAAAAGCACATGTGAGCAGGAAAGAGGTCCCTGAGTTCAAAGTCAGACTCTGCCTCTTACTAGCTATGTGGAAGATGGGACAATGACATGACTTCTGGGATGCTGGCTTCCTCGTCTATGAAAAGAAGGATTGATTTGGTGGCTCCAGAGTTCCTCTGGTTCTCATGACTGTCATTTGACTTGAGTGTCAAAGGGGTGAGTAGAGAGGTCTGTGGGAGGGAGAAACCAACTTGAGAGATGTATTCATGTCTCTATATCCTCAGCACCTGCCATACCGATCAGATGCTTAGTAAGTGCCTAGTGATAGATGAAAGAATGAAAGAGGAAGGCATGAATACAGAATGAATGAATCACATAAATGAAGGAGCTGGTACCTCCTTAGGTCTTACAAAGGTGCCTCTATATTTCAGAATAAAGAAGATGAGGAAGAGATCACCAAAAGCCTGCGGAGGCCGGAGACCACGTACCGGCAAACTGGCCTAGCTCCCGGGCAAGAGTATGAGATATCTCTGCACATCGTGAAAAACAATACCCGGGGCCCAGGCCTGAAGAGGGTGACAACGACTCGTGAGTATCACCTTTAATACCACTGACACAAGGATAAAGCTGATTGTACTGCAAAGCATCTCTGGTTGATAACATGCCCTCTTACAGAGCATCTGTATCAATTAGCTTTTTTTTTTTTACAAATTTATTTATTTTATTTATATTTATTTTTGGCCGCGTTGGGTCTTCGCTGCTGCGCGTGGGCTTTCTGAATTTGTGGCGAGCGGGAGCCACTCCTCGTTGTGGCGCGCAGGCCCCTCATCGCGGTGGCCTCTCTTGTTAAGGAGCACGGGCTCTAGGCATGCAGCCTTCAGTATTGTGGCTCACGGGCTTGGTAGTTGTGGCTCACAGGCCGTAGAGCATAGGCTCAGTAGTTGTGGCACACAGGCTTAGTTGCTCCGCAGCATGTGGGATCCTCCTGGACCAGGGCTCGAACCCGAGTCCCCTGCATTGACAGGCAGATTCCCAACCACTGTGCCACCAGGGAAGCCCTCAATTAGCTTTTGCTACCTAAAAAACAAGCTCCAAACTTTGTGGCTTGAAATGATACTTTTCACATTGGTGATTTGGGGTTGGACAGTTTTTCTGTTCTTGACTGGACTCACTTATGCATCTGTATGGGCTGGGGGCTGGTTGGCCCAGGATGGCCTCAGCCAGGACACTGCTCTTCTGCCTCACATGGTCCCTCAGCCTCCGGTGGGTTAGCCTGGGCCTGATCTCACGGCAGCTGAGCAGGCTCACAAAAGACACTGGGTCACTTCCATCAAAGCATATCTCAAGGCCAGTCCAGATTGAAGGGGTGGGGGAAAAGATCCATCTCTTTATGAGAGAAGCTTCAAAGTGACATTTCAAAGGGGCACTGATACAGGAAAATAAATAAGTGAGACTCTAGCAAATAATCTACCATACTATCTGATTTAATATTAGTACCCAGTCCTACGGAAAAGGTAGGGAAAATATTAATGCTATTATTTTTCAAGAGTCAAAACTGAGGCTTAGGGCTTCCTTGGTGGTGCAGTGGTTGAGAGTCCGTCTGCCGATGCAGAGGACACGGGTTCGTGCCCCGGTCCGGGAAGATCCCACATGCCGCGGAGCGGCTGGGCCCGTGCGCCATGGCCGCTGAGCCTGCGCGTCCGGAGCCTGTGCTCCGCAACGGGAGAGGCCACAACAGTGAGAGGCCCTTGTACCGCAAAAAAAAAAAAAAAAGAAAAGAAACAAACAAAAAAACCCTGAGGCTTAAAGAAGCTGAATCAGTTTAACTAACACCACATGGTTAATACTATCAGGGCCAGAATTTTAAGCCTGGGTTTACTTTTATGACTTTAACCCCATTACCAGTAACACTGACTAGGCTCTGGGTTATGTAGAGTGTTGATTCCATGTCTTCAACAGGAACTTAAATAAAATGTGACTCAGTGCTAAAGAGATCAGAACTTCTTGGGTCTAGAGTAGGATTTGGTACTGCTAGGTCATTTGGTGGGGGATAAAAATCCTGAATTTGGAGTCGTTCTATCAAGAAGCAAATTTTTATAAATAAACAAACAAACAAAATTGTTTTGCACAGACATTTGGGAAAATCTCTTTATCTTCTTCAAGATAGCATATGTGCCAACTATTTAAGGTACTGACTCTTCTTGGCAGGGGGTGATTAGAAAATTTAAATCTGTTTACTAATGACAAGAAAGAACATCTTGCATTTAAATATTTGCACATTTTGTTTAACTCAGATCCAATTCATAAGATTGTCTTTTTCAGAAGCAAGTGTTTTCCATCATCCTGACAACATCGACACTGTGGCAGGTAGAAGGCGGGCACCAACAAGAAAAAATCATTAGATCACCAGAAAGGCATAGAAAAGATTAAGCAAATGCTTATTTGCTATAGAGACGGCCCACTGAAAATACAAAAGACATTTCTTTCATCTGCCCTTTTCTTTTTAATCTAAATTTAGGGATTGTCTGCTTTATTTTCTTCTTCTTGAAGGACAAACATCCCAACATTTGAAGTTTCATAATCACATAAATAACAACACTGAGAGGCAGATACTTACCAGTTTATTTTGCTGATACCTGATCTTTTTCCAGATTTAAAGGATCTTAAAAATTTCATATTTAGCTCCTTCCCTCTCAGCTCTATAGAGAGATTGTATGACAACCATTTCTGATATGTAAATATTTTTGAGAGCCATCATTTAAAGGAGAAACAGCCTGGGCTTTGGATCCAAACAGTCCTGAGCTTGAATTCCAGCTTCACCAATAACCATCACCTTGGGTAGATCCACTTCTTTAAGCCTTAGACCCACCATCTGGAAACCGGGTTCATATATCTTCCTACGGCACAGTCATGAGAGTTAAGACTTAAACAACAAAGCACTGTGCTTGGCACAGGGTGAGCACAAGACAATGTTAATCTCCTGTATTGAAGGGTTCTGAACGTAGGGCGAGATCGGTGTCCTTGACTGAATCTCAACTTCTTTGATGAAAGGGGTGTTAAGAAAGGTAGTAGGTATGGTTCAGGTGTTTCCTAGCACCTTGAAGATCATAGGATGGGAGGCTTCACTGCTGAATTGCAGTATTATTTTCATTGTGGATTTCACGGCTTCAACATCTGTGAGCTGAGACTAATGTATCAACTCACAGAGTTCAAAAACTAAACTCTGCAGGTTTCTCACAATCAGCTATGAATTATTCCTCTTTCTCATTCCCTTTATAAAACCAAGTTCCTTTTATTTGATATTGTTTCCTCAACCAGTGCGGAAAACACAAACTTAACTATTTTAAAAAATGAAGAAACATTGACTGAATGCTTTAATATCTTAATTTTCAGCCTGGTATGTTTTACTGTATAATGTTTTAATGCATTAAAATTATTTAACTAATTAGAAAAAAAAAGAGTAAAGACATAAATGGCAAAACCTGATGCTACACTCGGGATTCAAAAAGGTCAAAGACCGACTCTCTGAATGACCCTATCTAGATTGTATAATACAGTTTGAATAAACTGTAGAGAAATCTGTTACAGAATAGTGAGAAAAGCACAATACTAGGAAGCTCTTATTTTTGATTGTGGTGAGAACACTTAAACGGAGATCTACCCTCTTAGCACGTTTTTTTGTTTGTCTGTTTTTGTTTTTTGCGGTACACAGGCTCCGGACGCGCAGGCCCAGCGGCCATGGCTCACGGGCCCAGCCGCTCTGCAGCATGTGGGATCTTCCCAGACCAGGGCACGAACCCGCGTCCCCCGCATTGGCAGGCAGACTCTCAACCACTGCGCCACCGGGGAAGCCCTTAACACGTTTTTAAGTGCACAATAGAGTACTCTCAACCAGAGGCATAATGCTGTACAGCAGATCTCTAGAACTCAATCATCTTGCAAACTGAAACTTTATACCCCTAGGGGAAGGAGTATGTGTTTATCTGTTTGCAACAGGGTCAGACAATGGTTCTTGTTAGAAAGTGACATATGAGTGGGATTTTGAAGGATGAATAGGAGATTTTTAGAGGGAGAGGAGCAATCTCAGGAAGAAGAAACAGAGGAACAGCAAGTGTAGAGGCCGGGGGTGAGAAACAACACGGGGTGCTCTTGGAGGAGAAGTATGCTGTCAGAGCAGGAAGCCCAGAGTGGGTGGGGCAGGAGGTGCGCAGCAGGGCAGGAGGAAGGCCAAGATGCGGCCTCAAAGACAGGCAAGGCTTGAGATAGCCGTGACGTTCTTGCTTGAATTATTTTCATCAAAACTAACTTTCCATACATTGTCAAGACGGTCATTGCCTCACTTTTCTGTTTCATTATTTGGATAGAGAAGTTACCAATTAGGGAGTTTTGCCTAATTAAAAAACCATAGGGCTTCCCCAGTGGTGCGGTGGTTGAGAGTCTGCCTGCCGATGCAGGGGACGCGGGTTCGTGCCCCGGTCCGGGAAGATCCCACGTGCCACGGAGCGGCTGGGCCCATGAGCCATGGCCGCTGGGCCTGCGCGTCCGGAGCCTGTGCTCCGCAATGGGAGAGGCCACAACAGTGAGAGGCCCGCGTTCCGCAAAAAACAAAAACAAACAAACAAACAAAACCCATAGAGGCTAAGTCAATGTTTTTCAAGGGAAGTAGCCCGTAAGTGTGTTTCTTCAACTTATGATGATGGTGATGATGATAATATAGTCATAACCATTTGTCATATAACTACTACATTGCAGGCTCTGTGCTAGATGCTCCACATGCATTAGTTCCTTTAATGTTTGAAAAAAACAAAAACCCTACAAGGTAGTTGTCATCATCCCTACTTATAGCACAGCAAACAGGAAATTGAGGTTCCAAAAGACAAGATAAGGTCAGCTGGCCAGTTTGCACCTGAACGTACACTCACGGATCTGGAAGGCTACAAGCCCCCTCTCTGCTCAGCCCTTGGCACTGGCCCTGATCTCTGAAACCCCTCTGTCCTCTGCCTGTCACAGGCTTGGACGCCCCCAGCCAGATCGAAGTGAAAGACGTTACGGACAACACCGCTCTCATCACCTGGTCCAAGCCCCTGGCCGAGATCGACAGCATTGAGCTCACATACGGGATCAAAGATGTGCCCGGCGACCGAACCAGCGTCGACCTCACACACGAGGAGAACCAGTACTCCATCGGGAACCTGAAGCCAGACACAGAGTATGAGGTTTCCCTCATCTCCCACAGGGCTGACATGTCTAGCAGCCCCGCCAGAGAGACCTTCACAACAGGTAACGGACCTCCCCCTGCTAACAGCCCCAGCAAAGGAAAGATTGCCAGACTCCCATCCCCACTATATGTCGGGGTGTCTTCCAGGCTCCTTTTACAGTAGAAACAATGGAAAGGGGATTTTCATTCCTTTAAGTTTTATTTTAAAATACTGTAGCAATTGATTGATTAATATTACCCCAAATAACCTTCTAAGGCAAAAGAAAATTTTTGCCTACATAGAAAATTCTGGTCTGAGATTCTCAGACATTTTGGTTAAAGTAAAATTTAAATAAATATTTTAATAATAAAATGCAGTATATGGAAAACATAAATGACAAAGATGCCTTCTAACCTCTTAGCCTACAGCACTATCTTAAAAGTACCAAAGTGTCAACCATTCATTCACTAAATATTTTTTCAGAGCTCGGTAAGCTCCGTGTGAGTTATTAAAAATCCAGTGATGAATACAACAAACCTGTTCTTACAGTCACAGAGCTTATCTGCAAGTTTCTGTACAGTTTTTATTAAGCACGAAATTGGTGGAAAACGTGAATGATTGAGGTATCGTGCGCTTTAATAATGAGGAAAGTGTCAAGTATGTAGGTAGTATTTGTTTAGATGTGTGCATTAGCTATTGAACCAGAGGAGTGTGTGGGCAATTCTGTCATTTCTCTCCAATGGCAGGCACCTTTCATGTCTCACCTTGAACTGTCAAGGACTCCCTCTCTCCTGGTGCCTGGTGTTCTCAATACCAATGCCCCTTCCTCTCCCAAACAGGCCTGGATGCGCCCAGAAATCTCCGCCGCATCTCCCAGACAGACAACAGCATCACCCTGGAGTGGAGGAACGTCAAGGCGGCCACCGACAGTTACAGAATTAAGTACGCACCCATCTCTGGAGGTGACCATGCCGAGGTAGAAGTCCCCAGGAGGCAACAAACCACAACCAAAACTACACTCACAGGTGAGCTCCGCATCCCTGACCCAACTGGCCCTGGGGGCATGTCCCCCCCATTGCAACCCTCCAGAGAGTGAAAAAAAATGGTTCCTGGCTACCCATCTCACTTGGGCATCAGTGAGTCAGGCTGTGAAACAGTCCAGACATTGAGAAATCGTAGCCTTCAGGGACCCGTTCAGGGCCATTTTTATGGCCTTCTGAAAGTCTGTCCAGTTTTGGGCTGAATCTCAACCTGCATGTTCTCTCTTAGGTCTGAGGCCAGGAACTGAATATGGTATTGGAGTGTCTGCCGTGAAAGGGGACAAGGAGAGTGACCCAGCCACCATCAATGCGGCCACAGGTGAGGCCCGCCTGGATCCCCACCTCCACGGGACTAGCACCAGCAGACAGAACAGGGCCCAGAAGGCAGGAAACCTACTTAAAAAGAAATAGTAGATGCCCAGGGGAAAGTGGGGCTTCCAGGATCATCCAGCCCAGATGTCCACATTCAAAAGTAGCATAAGCACTCCCCATGTGAATGATCCTAATGCTACTCTCTATGCAGGAAGGGGGGACAGGGGATATTTTACAAAAAATTGGAACCAGACTTTATAAGAGATCGACAAACTTTTGAAAGTTGGCAACCGATTCCAGTTTTTTATAAACCACTGAATAATCAAAACACATCTGGGGGCTTTTCTCTTAGCAAACACTTAACTTGTATTGCATACCCTCATCATATAAATTATAAGTGGCAGGCGTGTAGGTTAAGGCAATCTTTGCTCTTACTTATTGCATCCTGCAGCTCCAGCCTCTGAGTGAGGATGCTGAGGGGCTACATGATTTGAGGCCACTGATTCTTTCTGCAAGTTTGTTTGTTTTTTCTGGAAAATTTGTAAAAAAAAAAAAAAAAAAAAAAAAAAACCTCTTCCCTTTACCTCTCCACCAGCCTCCTGCTCATCTCCCCCGGGACTAGGATGATAAGGGTGGCTGGTGTGGGGACATCATTATACAGGGTCCAATGCTCAGCACTTATACATATTCTTTTTTATCTTTTTATTTGGGGTAATTGTAGATTCACATGCAGTGTAAGAAAAAATACAGAGAGATCTGTACCCCTTGTCTAGTTCCCCCCATTGGTAACATTTGTGTAACTATGGAAAACTATCACAACCAGGAAACTGACATTGATACAGTCTATCAACTTTATTCAGATTTCACTCAGCTGTGTGTGTGTGTGTATGTGTGTGTATTTAGTCCTATGTTATCACTTGTAGATTTTGGAATCTACCACCACAGTCAGACACCAAATAGTTCCAATCCCAAGGGTCGCTCTTGCTACACTTTTCTACAGCCAAGGCAACTCCCACCCTCCCCTTCACCTTAATCCTTGGCAATCACTGATCTGGGCTTCATTCAGTTTTGTTATTTCAAGAATGCTACATAAAAGGAATCATACAATATGCAACCTTTAGAGATTGGCTTTTTCGCTAAGAATAATTCCCTTGAGATCCATCCAGGTTGTGTCTTGTATCAATAATCAGTTGCTTTTAAATGCATTTAATTGAGTATCACTTCATGGTATGGATATATCACTATATTATTTTTAATCTTTCAAAAACACAGTGAGGTACCGTACAATAACAGCATCTCACAAAGGTGAAAACTGAGACTCAGACAGCTGAGTCACCTGAAGCCACACAACGCTACGGCAGACCTAGAACTGTAGTCCACAACCAGCTTTCAGCCCCAGAAGCAGTCCTGCCCTGTAAGCCTGAAGGGTGTTCAACTCTCTGTTTTCCTCCCAGACCTGGACGCGCCCAGGCACCTTCGGGTTTCTGAAACTATGGAGACCAGCTTGACCCTGCTCTGGCAGACGCCACTGGCCAAGTGTGACCGTTACCGCCTCAACTACAGTCTTCCCTCGGGCCAGCCAGTGGAGGTGCTGCTCCCCAGAGGCACCACCTCCTACGTCCTGAAAGGCCTGAAACCTGGGCAGGAATACACCATCCTCCTCATAGCAGAGAAGGGCAGGCACAAGAGCAAGCCGGCACGGGTACAGGCATCCACAGGTGAGGTCAGCCTCTGAGCTCTCGCCGCACCCTCTGTTGCTTCTGAGGTTGCAGACCCATCAGCCAGATTGTCCTCAAATGAGAAGACCACGTGGGAAGACGTGGGGATGTCTCTACTCATGACTGCTCTAAATCCCATTTGAAAGAGTTACTTACCTATCTTTTCCTCTTGTCAACTGACTCACCAACAGCGAAGTTCCCTAGCTGGGCAATCAAAGTGGTTTTTAAATATTTCCTCCCAGGAGAACTTAAAGCATCAAAGTTTGTGTTTGTCTTTGGTTCTTTTTTTTTTTAATTTTGTGCATTTCACAGAATCTTTTAAATTTTTCTCATTTTCCTCCCTTTTTAGCACAATTAATTAACTTTTCATTTTATTTCTTTTGAAGATGACCAAGATGTTGGGAATAATTCCTTGGTTTTTTCCCATTAATTGTTTTTATTCCAGGTCTTTTGCTTTCCTCTCAGGTTACCTGAAACACTGCACACGGTCCTTTGAGCCTTCCACGGTGGCCTTCTCATTTTCTCTTGGTCATTAAGAGGTGAACTTTGTTTTTCCATGACAGCTTAATCCTGACCTCCAGTATCCCTTCTAGCCCAAGTATCCTGTTCTTTGTACCTGCTTCCATATTTTCTCAATGGCTAAATTGAGAAAAAAAATCAGTTCTTCCTATATGAAAATATACACATTTAACTTTGGCCCCCAAATATTCAAGAGGTTCAGGGGAAAAATGTTAATTCTTCAGGGTCTGACAAGTAATAGTCTTTAGTTTCAATTTAATAAGTAAGTATGTATTGAGAACCCACTGAATATATTGTAGTATGCTGATATTTGAGGGGAAAAAAATGGGTTATGTACTTAGCACTGCTATTCTGACTCATGTGCACTTACTCGCAGTCCCTGGGGGAAGACCAGATGGTCAGAATGTTAGACAGCACTCAAGCAAGGAAAGGGAGTGACTGGGCAGCACTCAAGCAAGGAAAGGGAGTGAATGGGGGAGTCAGGAGCAGCCAGGGACAGTGTCTTGGCAGAGATGCTATTCCAGCTGAGTCTCCATAAGCAGAAAATGTGTTGCACTGATGGGCATATTTGGAAATGCTTTGAAGCGTCTTTGTCATTTATGGATACTTTCACATGCATGTAACAGAAATCTCAAATAACAGTCACTTAAGCAAGATACAAGTTGGTGTCCTCTCATAAAATAAGTCTGAGGTTAGGTGGTTCAGGGATGGCACAGCAGTTCCAAATTATCAAGGATTTGGGCTCCTTCTAGCTTTCTGTTCCACTAGTCTTAGTCCTTGGCTTCCATTCTCAAAGTCACCTCCATGTCACAATATGGCTACTTCAGTACAGCCTTCACATTTGTGTTCTAGGCAGCATGAAGGAGGAAGAACCAAAACCAAAAAAAAAAGTAACTCCTAGATGAGAGTCTTTCTGGAAACCTCACCAATGACTTCTACTTGCATTTCACTGGCCACTTCTAGCTGTAAGTCTAGGAAAGTTAGACTTCTGGCGGAGCATGTTGCCGCCCACATAAAATTGCGGTAGTTTGTAAGGAAGAGAGAGAGAAGGGGTATTTAGTAGACAAAGAGCAGCCTCTTCAGAAAGTCTAAAGTGAGCTCAGGTGGTCAATTCTGTTGACTGTGCATGGACTGCTTCCCACGCAGCTATGAGATGATCATCAAGGATGCTCGGCAGGGGGAGGGGGTGGGGGTGAGGGTTGGGGGGTGGGTAGCTTGATCATAGATGAGGGGGGAGGGGAGAATAAATTGGGAAGAAATAAATCTACGGTAGAGATTTGAATGGTTCAGCTTTATAAACATGAGCTTGTTATAAGATGCGAAGGGACCACAAATGAATCAGAGAAACAAGAGAGGGAATTTCTTCTTCTCTTCCCTCCTCCTCTTCCTCCCTCCCTCTCTCTCTTTCCCTCTCTCTCTCTCCCTCTCTCTTCACTTTTCCCTGAGTTTTACAAATGCTAGATTAAAGAGAGTTTCCTATCTCCACTCAATCATCTTACCCTCTGGCTATAGCCACTTTAATCTCCTATCTCCAGCAGGGAATCCCCAGGCTTTAGCCGCTCAGGGAGATGAAAGCTTTCAAGTGAATCACAGGCTGGAATTACTTTGTCTCTAACTAAGAGCCCAGTTTTGGCATGCCAAGGGCTCAGTGGTTTCATTTCCCCAGCCGTGCATCTTTAACACTGTTTCAAAGAAATCACGTTGTATATTTAAAGACATTCTTCATTACAGGAAAAATGTGCAAAGTCCCTTTTATGGGCTCTTCCCCCACTGTCTCTAGAATATTTCTCTCTGTGGCTTTCTCCATAGAACTATTTTATTTTATTAAAAGTGAGGTGGACATTTCTCTCCATCTCCTGAAGTCTATCTTCCCAATAAATATCTCCTACAATATCCTCCCAGTAAATATCTCCTTTATCTACTCAGCCAATAGTGCACTACAACCATGCTCTGTGCTAAGTCCTGGGGATACTACAGCAATGAAGACAAGTCTGTGCTTCCAAGGAGGTAACAATCTAGTAAACAGACACCTTCACTTGCTGTAACTAGGGGTGTGGGGTGCAGTGGGAGCACGGGATGCCTTCTGAGCATCAGGATAGGCTTAACGTGAGAAGAAGTTTTGGGACAGACACGGAAGAGGCAAGCAGGACTATGCTGTGGAAGGTGTAAAGAAGCAGAAGCCCAGGCACCTGGCCTTGGGAAGCACATGGGGAGAGAAAAGAAACAGGAAAAGTGGGAGTGCTTAGAGGAAGGTACCATGTGGTTATGAGTCCCGAAATGTCAAAGGGTTGTAGGTTCAAAGGTCAGAAGAAAGGGATTCCCAGCTCTGCATCACTCGATTCTTAATAGCAGAAGTCTGCAAAGTGTCGCTCATTGTCTGTGGGTTTTACAGAGAAGATGTGAAATTGGCTGCCCCAAAGCATTCTTCCCAGAGAATTCCAGGGCTCTAGTCACGGCGTTGAGCCAAAGCGCAAGCTGCTTGATGCAGCAGCAAGTTAAGTTAAAAGTATGCATTACCTAGCTGCCCATCACACCTGAAATACAATGCAAAGACCCTATCACAGGCTACACAGCCCTACAGAGTCTGGTCCTTCCCATCTCTCTGACCTCACTCCCACTACTTGTCCCCTTGCTCATTTCACTGTGGTCACCCTGGCCTTCTCGCTGTTCCTTAAGTATGCCAAGCCTGCTCCTACCTTAGGGCCTTTGCACATGCTACTCCTGCTGCCTAGATACCACTCTTCTCCCCGTTCTACACCCAGCACCTCCCTCATTTCATTCCGCTCAAGTCTCATCTCAACAGACCTCTCTGTCAACCAGTCTAAAATGGTGCCCTATCCTGATTTACCCCTTCATGCTGCTCCAGAGTTCCTCATGACACTTGCCTGATATCAATTACTAGCTGGTTTACTTACCTATGGCCTGCCTCCTACTTCTAGCCAGAAAGCACTCTGTCTCATTCATTCAGTGCTGCAGCCCCAGTACCTTGAACACAGCCAAACACGTGGCATATGCTTCATGAGCACCTGGGGACTCCAGCTCCTCCAGAGGCAGTATTTCCACTGAATCTTCTGATCTTTTTCTTTCACCTCTGTATCAAAGGCCCAAATTCTCTCTCTTAAGGATTAAGGGAAGGGAAGTCATTCTCCTGGAGTCTTTAATTAAGCTTACTCTGGATGAAAATGGAAGGAAAGAAAGAAGGAAGGATGGGAGGAAGGAGAAAGGGACGGAGGGGGGAGAAAGGAAGGAAAGAAAGAAAAAAGTACTATCCCTGTTAGCACTGAACAAAATGAGTATGTGCCAGGCATCTCCCCCTCTGGCCCCATATTTGTATTCTAATAAACTCAACAAAACCCTGCTTGAAGTGGAGGCCGTGATTTTCTTTGAGCAGTAAGGGACATAAAGCAGGGAGGATATGCAGAAACACAAGGCCAATAAAGCATCCTCCCACACCGCGTAAGACTTGACAGTGATACCCCAGTAATTCTCAAGGGTTTGGGAAGCAGAGAGGTGGAATTTTGCTTTTAGCCACAGCTGCAAGTAATAGAAAACATTCTGCTCTAATTTTCCATTTTGATTTTCTCATGGAGCAAACTGAAATTTAGTCAAATATCTATCCATCCAACAAGTATTTATTTCTTACCTGCCATGGGTCAGGCAGCGCTGGTATAGAGAAGAGAAAGACACAACCCCTCCACTCAGGAAATGATACACATTGCAGTGAGAATGAGAGAACCAAAACCAAAATTATAGGAACGTAACTAGTCTGCTTAGAGGAAAGTGTGGGAAGCTACAGGAGCACAGAGGCAGATACCCATCCCAGACCCGAGCAAAGTGAAGGCAGCGTATCAGAGAAGGCTTTTTGGAAGAGGTGATACTTGGCTGAATCCTTAAAAAGGAAAATGAGTTGGGCAAGTGGAGAAGGGAGTAACGACATTTCCAGCTGGAGGAACAGTATGTGAGAAGCTCAAAGGCATGAGAAACTTTATGTTAGTGAAACCACCAGCTATACAGTCCTGCTGTATGATGGAGCTGGGGATAACAGGGTACAAGGTTACAGACATTATCAGTACCATCTACAAAGGGCAGTGAATATCATGCTGAGGGGCTTGGGTTTCATTCTTGACAGTGTGAAGAGTCACCAGAAAGTTTTAAGGCAGGCAAGGCTTTTAATTTCAATTAACTTTACAAGATGAGATCCAAGCAATTTAATCTACCCTTAGGGGTCCTGAGGCTTGAATTTGGCCATCCCGCTGCTGTTGGAGAATCACTCTCTCTCCCATCGGTGAGCACTAAAAGTGGATTCCTCATCAGTCAGCACTTGGTAATTACCATCTACAAGACGGTGGAAATCTAAAGATTTAAAGTTGGCACAGCCAGAAATTCCCCCAGGCCAGCTGGTCAACTCACCATGAGCACAGAAATGGGATTTTGAAATTCTGATTTCCCAGGCCCACTGACATTGTTCAGAGGGTAGATGCCAGTGCACAGCTGGAAGAAAAAGACAACAGCCTTTTCATAAAGAAAGGCCAAGAAATTCAGTATGGAACTACACAATGGAAACACTGGGCTTCTGGGGCAGTAAGCCCACAAGTGTGTCATTTGCTGTTGAAATGCAGAGTCCGCATTGATGTGAAGCCTCTGATCTCCATCTCGACTGTTGTCTGCTGTATTTTTATTCACGTTTTTCCCTCTCTTTTCATAATTCTTACCTGCCTCCCTTTAATTTATCTACTGATTTTATTCATTGAAGTCACACCTTTTACTTATCTGTCTAGCATTTGTTTAGTGAAGGGTTTTGGGTCGGGCACCAAAAGCACCCACCCAGCAGTGGTCACGGTCACAGCACTAAATATAACTGATTTTTTTTTCTTGATCTGCCTAACCCCCTCCCCACGCACACACACAAAAAGTGGAAGAATAGGCAAAAATTTTGGTGGAAGTATCATCACCATGACTACTACCATTTACTGGGCAATGTGACGTTTTATGAAAATTACTCTATCCACTGTAAGAAGAGATGAAGCAGGATGTGAAGGACATTGTATAAAGTATCTGCGGCTTATAAAAAAAAGCTGATTTAAAGAAAACAATGGTTCTCATGAGGAAGAGACATTTTCTAATGTGGATCTCCTCCTCTCTCCGACCATCTTGACTACAACGGCTTAACAGACAATCTGTAACCCCTCCATAACCCCTCCCTCCCCCAGTTAGGTAATTTCCCCACATCTCTTGCAACCTGGTACCTGAAATCTCTTTCATGGAAAAAAATATGCTTTATGTCATAATCAGAGAAAGAACTTAAAAGGCAGTTACCTGAGAGGAAACACTGACTTAATTCACACAAGGGGGGTCAGCTCTCAATGTCAGCTAAGTTCTTGACAAGAAGTTTTGACAGCAGCAGGAGAAAAAAAATAAGAAAGTGGGATAAAAAGGAGAGTTTATGGGCCACAGAACTGATTTCCTTAACTTTACAGTTTGGCTTAGATTGGTTTTTGTCTGATGTCTCTTCATGCATGAGGGCTCTTGGGATATTGGAAAAGGACACACTCCTGAGTTTAGTTGTGCCAAAATCCCAAGGTCAAGGAGATAATTGCTACAACTGGAGCACTGCTCCTGGCCTCACAAGGGCCGCCGGGTTAAAAGATAGCTGATCTTTTTCCCTTTCTTTCCCCACAAGCAGATACATCACTTGGAGCTTGGGGCCCTCTTTTTCTCACCTAGACCATGTTTGTGTGGTTAAGAACTGCTATGGGGTCTTGGATAAGGGCCCCAGGACACAGATTTGGGTTGAATGAGGAGTCTGTAGAATGAAGGTCAAGGTCAGGTATGGCAAACATTTTCTGAAAGGGCCAGGGAGTAAATATTTTAGACTTTTCAGGCCATATGATCTCTGTCTCAGCTCTTCTACTGCGCCACTGGAGCACATAAGCAGCCATCAGCAATATGTAACTGTGCAGGCATGGCTGAGTTCCAATGAGATTTTACTTATGACATCAAAATTTGAATTTCATATACTTTCATCTGTCATGAAGTATTCTTCTTTGGATTTTTCCAACCATTTAAAAATTTAAAAACTGTTGTCAGCTCACTTATTACCAAGAGAGGCAGCGGGCTGGATCTGACCCTCAGATCATAGTTGGCAGTCCGCTGTTCTAGATCAAACAAGATTTGAAGGAGTGTCAGCTTTGCCAAAATGGAACAATTAGGAAGAACCTTCCCCAGAACGTAGAAAAGTCTGAATCAAACAGATTCTTGAAAAGAAACATTTCCCCTCTGAAAGGATATCTTCTATCCAACTGCAAGCTAAGATTTTCAAGTGAGACGTCTGCTTTAATGGACAGATGGGATTGATTTGAAATGAGCAGCCAATGTGAGGCATATAGAGAGATACAACTTGTTCACCTAAATGAGCTCAAGGCAGTTCTTACTCTGTTGTTTAGAGGACCTGTTTCCAGAGAAAATCCTTTCTTCCTAGGTGATGCAAAGTCCATTTAGGCTCAGCCCTGGGCAAATTTATCACCTTGAAGACATATGCATTCAGACAAGTGAGTGTTCTGTGCTTTGCTCATTCTAGAGATGAATAAAGACGGCAAATTTTCATTGAGCTTAATAAGCTATTTCTCCCAGGGCCCCTCAGTCTTTCTTTCTATCCAATGAGGGACAGTTTTGCAAAGACTCAGTGACTTCGCTCAGGACAGGCTTACTTGTACTGTGTTAATTTACCTCTGATCTTTCTGCAGTGGTTTATGTAAACTGATTTGAGCCCCAGAAACTGACAAAAATCCCAACATAAAGAGACTATAAAACATGCCTTCCAGGAGAGATTGAGGATGCACGGAAAGGAAGAGAATCTAAGAGGAGGCAATTTCCTCAAAATACAGAAGGCTGGACGGCTCAGACCAAGAATCCCAAGAGTAGCCGAAGGCCGTTCCTATGATCTCACCTTTAAGATGAGAGCCGCTTTCCAAAGTGGAAACTGCAGCCCAGAGCAGTACTAACACAGACGTGTAGCATTTTCCGAATCCACAGGACACTGGTCAGTAGAAAAACACCGTATTCAAAAGACAAACCCAAATACACAACAAGGCAAAATAAGCATTCTATTGATTTTTCTGTTGGTGTTTTGATGGCAACAGCATGGCTCAGGGATGCAGGTGGCCCTGGGGCCCCCATGGCCTCGCAGCATTGGCAGCGGGTTTGCCATTTCTGAGTTCCCAGATGGAAAGCATTTCAGGAATGATGTAACTGACCCCATCTCTGTCATTATTCAGACCACGCCCCTGAAATGGAAAACCTCACCGTGACCGAGTCTGGCTGGGATGGCCTCAAACTCAACTGGACCACAGCTGACCATGCCTATGAGCACTTTGTCATTCAGGTGCAGGAGGCCAACAGGGTGGAGGCAGCTCAGAACCTCACGGTGCCCGGCAGCCTGCGGGCTGTGGACATCCAGGGCCTCAAGGCCGCCACCCCTTATACAGTCACCATCTACGGGGTGATCCAGGGCTATAGAACACCGATGCTCTCTGCTGAGGCCTCCACAGGTACCTCTTACCTTTCTGTCTATAGCTTCTGCTTTTCCCAACAGGAACCTGCCCAAGGATAATCAGACGCAACTCGTTTTTGAATAGATTTGAGTACCTTCAGTTATAGCACTGTGGTGCCTAATGATGGGAAGAAATCAAGACGCACAACTCCTGGGGTAGCTTTCACACTGCACCCCATGTGAACCACAGCCTCTGGGGCTGTGCACAGCCCAGCCTGGGGACTATACACACAGCCCCAATGGCAGGGACCTTTGGCTTCACAAACAGGCTCCCTCCTGGTGAGGGATGTTAAGGCATTATATTTAGAAGGAAAAAAATAATAATAATCTCTTTGTCTGCCAGAGGCTAGGGCAATTCCTTAATGAAATAAGATCACAAATGTTTTCCTACGCCTCACCCCCTTGGCTCTATTTCTCAAATTTAGGAAGCTGCATGGTTATCTAAAGAAAGTCACTTTTTTTTTTTTTAAGTAATATAAAGCCTATTCTTTCGTTAAGGAGTCCCTGGATCTTGGTGTGTGATTTGATCGTTAAACTAGTTCTTTGTCCTTCTCCAGGAGAAGCTCCCCATTTGGGAGAGGTCACGGTGTCCGAGGTGGGCTGGGATGCCCTCAAACTACACTGGACGGCTCTGGAAGGAGCCTACGAGCAGTTTCTCATTCAGGTGCAGGAAACTGACACAGAGGAGGCAGCCCAAAACCTCACTGTCCCGGGAGGACTGAGGTCCGTGGACCTGCCTGGGCTCAAGGCAGACACTCACTATAGTATCACCATCCGTGGGGTGACTCGGGACTTCAGCACACCCCCTGTCTCTGTTGAAGTCTTGACAGGTATTCTAGGCTACTTCATTAATTTGTTTCCTCCCACTGTCTCTGCTCAGGAGGCATCAACGTTCTTCCCTCCTCTAACTGGGTTCAGCCCCTACCCCAGTGGGAAATACCGGTGAATCATCCCTGCTTCCATACAAAGGTCCTGTCCCTTATTTGGCTGAGTCCTAGTCCTAGCATGGTAGCCAATTCCATGGAAAGTTCCACCTACTCTTCTTTTATATAAGTTGAGGTGACTTTTCTTTTAAAGCAAGTTTCAGTCGTAATAGCTAAGAAGTTGGAAAGCACGCTCTGCGAGTGGGGAAAAAAAAAACAAACGTTGATCTGAGCTCATTTTAAGAATGCATCAGAGGACTCCCCAAAGCACCATTTGTATGTCAAGAATGGAAGTTGTGAACAATTCTGAGAACTATGTTTCATTTCCAAAGGCTGACTAGAAAAGCCCTGGCTTTAGTGCCAACAATTAGAGTGTCCTCAACTCCTGCTGTAAATCATGCATCTGTGATCAATACTCACCAAACAACTCACCCCAACCTCAGCCAAAGTGCCATCTCGCCTGAATCCCAGCATGCAACTGCCTTTTTTTAGTAACTCAGCAACTCTGTCTTCTTATGCAGAGGAGGTTCCAGATCTGGGGAACCTCACGGTGACTGAGGTTAGCTGGGATGCCCTCAGACTGGACTGGACCAGCCCAGATGGGATCTATGAGCAGTTTGTCATTGAGATCCAGGAGGCTGACCAGGCCCAACAAGAAGCTCACAGTCTCACGATTCCTGGCAGCCTGTGCTCCACGGAAATCCCGGGCCTCAGGGCTGGTACCCCTTACACAATCACCCTGCGCGGCGAGGTCAGGGGCCGCAGCACTCAACCCCTTGTTGTGAAGGTCATCACAGGTATACGACCCTCCTCCCAGACCAGGGACCTGATTGTGTCAGCCAATTCACTGGAATAGAGAGAATTCCCCATGTATCAGGGCCCTCTCTCAAAGCTGTTGGCAGGCAGCGTGAACACAAGCTCTAACTCCAGAGGGTGTGGGATGGAATTCCACCTTTCTGGCCGAATATTCTTGGGTATCTCATTGTTCACCTCTGAGCCTTCATTTCTCACCTTCAAATCAGAGATAATACTCCTACCTCAGAACACTGGCATAAGCAGTCAATGAGATAATGAACGAAAGCACATAGCAAAGCACCCCTCCTGTAGTAAATTTTGAATGCCAAATAGCTAAATTTATCAGATAGCAACATATCATAATATAAATAGCATAAACAGTAGGGCTGTGACACAAGAATAGGGTCAGAACTTTCTAGAGAAATCTTATCATGAGTGGCCTCAGAGTCACTTACTGCCATCCATCTGGTAGTCAGACCTCCACAGAATAACCTTTGAAATGATTTATCATCTTCTGCTGAAGTTAGCCAAGTCTCTCTCTCCTTAACAAGGCAGGGCTATTTCTACGAAAGGAGAGTCACATTTGACCTCAACAAAGTTTTTGATTCAGTTTGGAGAGGAAAAACAATTCATCTCAATTTGTCCCCTGAAGATGCGCAACTCCATCTGTAATAGAAAACTCTGTGCTGGTCATACGGTTTCTAGAAACAACTCTAAAAAAGGCCATGGGAAAATGAGCCTGATTTGGGGGAACAGGGTTTTTATGCTGGGCCCTAAGCCCATGCCCTTCTCTACACATACTGTGTTTTGAAAATGCCGCCCAAATAACTTAATCAAATGAATTGTTTTCCTTGCTCATACATACCAAATAAATCTGGCCCTTGCTAGAAACTACACACAATTCCCCAGATAAGAAAAGTAATGTTGCAATACACCTAAACCGGCCAAATTATCAATGGCCTGTGTTTCCCAGAATATTGTCAAACCAAACAAGAGCAAAAGGGGCCTTTGAGACACGTGGGATCTGGGAGCAGGATGCTAATGATCCGCATCTGTAGTTTGTAAACTTTTTGTTTTTAGCAGCAAATTCCTTTTGCACGTGAAATCTTACAAGGAGCCCCACTATAGGACAGATAAATGAACAGCTATTCTTGGTGAGCTGGGAAGGAGGAGAGGGCTGCCCATACCCATGTCCCCAACCCAGTTCTTCCATAAAAGGACCAGTTCTACAGTTTGAATACAGCCCCTCTAAAAGGTCAAGTGTGCCCAGACTCTCCTTGTGCACTGAATCCTGGAATATCTCATACTCTTTCTGGGGGAAATCTTGCAGATATTTTCTTTTCTGACTTCACATCCATGGCCACTTCAGCCTTAAAAAGAGAGGCTGCGAGATTGCACTTAACCCTGAGCAGTATTCCACTAAGTAGTGAGTGTTTCCATATCCGGAACCCAAACTTCCTAAACCAGCAATGACTACATTAAATTTCCATCCTACCTTGTAGAGAAATGAATAGTGGGCCCTGCTCTGCACCAGCTGCTGAGCAAAACATAATCACTTTTAATGAAGAGTAGGCACCAACGGCCTTGTCTGTGATGCAGACATTCTTCAATCAGACACAAAGTGCTATCAGGAGAAGGGGGGAGGGAAAATGCGAAGCCAAGAATCCAGTACCGTACGGAAACTTTGATCTCTGAAGGATGAGAAAAGTCCAAAGATAAAACATTGGACTTGTCCAAACCTGATTCAGCACATGCTTTATACACCCAGTCAGACAGCCTGTGGCCAGCAATGGGATGATCTCCCAAAGCCCAGTAATGAGACGAAGCAGGTAATTCTCTCCCACGTGACCAAGAAGTTCCAAGGAGAAACGTCGAAACAGTGATACACAGCTCTGCATTCTCGGAGCCAACCCACTGAGGATAGAAACTATGAGGGACAAAAATTCCAGGAAGTTCCAAAAGGCAAAACTTGAATTTGCCACGTGCTGGTAACCACACACATAGCATTTGCATTGCATTAGGTATTACAGGTGATCTAGAGATGATTTTGTAGAGTATACAGGAGGATGTGCATAGGTGATACGCAAATACTACACCATTTTATGTGCATCCTCAGCTTGTTATCTATGGGGGTCCTGGAACCCATCCCCCAAGAGTACCAAGGAACAGCTGTGTATCTGTTAGGCTGCCATTTACCAGGTCCTCACTACGTATCAGGTGTGATGTCAGGTATGTGTCAGGTCTAAACTCAGAGGTTTATAAATATTATCATCCAATCATCACACATTCCAATGAAATGGTGCTGTCAGCTCCAGTTGAAGATGAGGGGCACAAGGCTCAGAGATGACCTGGGTGACGTGCCCAAGATTACGCAGCTAGCAAACATCGGGGCTGGAATTCTAACCAAGGCCCATCTGCCTCCAAAGCCTGTCCTTGTAACCAACTCCTACTTCTCTTACCCTGACCCACAATCCCACATTTTCCATGGGCCTTTAGGGTGCTAGTCATGCATGATCCTCAGAGACCTCCCAGCAGTGGGTTGTCAGCGGTCGTGACGGCATTGCCATCTCAAGGATGAACAGTGTAGATATTCTCCTTTCTGACCATCTTCAACTCCTGAAGAAAGCTGTGGCCAGATTACCACAGTTCAAACGGGAAGCTCCCCGAGACCAAGAATGACCACACACACAAACACAAGAAACTCTCTTGCCCCTTTCTCTCTTCCCTAGAGCTGGGCTGTGGGACGTTCGGTTTCTTCGCTTTCCGTTTGCAGCACTGACAAATTCCTCTCTGTCCTTCTTCAGCGGAGCTCCCCCAGCTGGGACACTTAGCCGTGACCGAGGCTGGCTGGGATGGCCTCAAACTCAACTGGACCACAGCTGACCATGCCTATGAGCACTTTGTCATTCAGGTGCAGGAGGCCAACAGGGTGGAGGCAGCTCAGAACCTCACGGTGCCCGGCAGCCTGCGGGCTGTGGACATCCAGGGCCTCAAGGCCGCCACCCCTTATACAGTCACCATCTACGGGGTGATCCGGGGCTATAGAACACCAGTGCTCTCTGCTGAGGCCTCCACAGGTACCTTCCTCTCCCTGTCCATGATGCTTTCTCTCCAAGAGGCGTGTGGGGAGCCAGCTTCTGTCCATATCTAAATCCTTTCCATGTGCCCGTCGGCTACTGAACTTGCATGCTCACACACCTCCCTAGGGGCTGTGCCTTGGTCCAGATGCCTTTGACATCTCAAGAATGAACGTGCAGGTGCTACCTTTTCTGACCTCTAGCCTCTAGCCTCTCCCAGACCTTACCTATCCAATCCTATAACTACATCTCTGCTAAAGGATGGCTTTCCATTTCACGAGACAGCCTGATGGCCTTAACTCTTTTCTCCAGTGCTTGGCTATAACTAAAAGCCGACCCTTCCGATGTGTGAGTTCTGGTGGAGCGCAGATTATTTACCTCAGAGAGGCTTTTTGCTAGTTGCAAATGGTGCTTTACTATCCCAGATCCCTCAAGGCTATGGGCATGTGGTTCTTGCATTTAAAAGAAATGTTTTAATTTAAATGTTTCTTTAAAATGCACGGAGTATAATAAGAGAACTGAATTACCCTCCTCCTCCGGGCAATTCTCTCAGATACTCAGTCACTGTTAGAACATCAAATTAGCAAATAGCTAGAACAAAAAAGAAAAAAAACAAAACATCACACAATTATGACTGGAGACAGTACCAAAGAACAAGCCATTCATTAGCAGAAGTACACACAGCAGCATCTGAAACAAAGAATGTCCCGGGCTCTGAATGTCAAAGATCTGATGCCCTTTTTGTTCTTTTAATCGAGAATTGCTCCCTGGACTGTCGGCCTTTGCATGGCACACTCTCAGCCCGGACCCAGGAGGGCGCATTATAGTTTACTCATCACTCTGCTCCAGTGACAGGGCATTCAGTGTTTCCCTGCAGCCTGCGCAAGAGCCCAGCCCTCCCCAGCACTGGTTTCTGTGTTTCATCTTCCCATGTGCCTCCACTGGTGTGAAATTGAACAGAGGCTGTCAGGTTTGGTTTTGCATATGCCTGCCCCGTTTTCCTATAATGATTTCCTATAATGATTTCCTGTAATGATTGCTAAACTTTTCTGCAAACCTGTGTGTCCTAGTGGATTCTAGCAAAAACGTAGCTCTGCATTTTAGCCTCAATCATTTCAGTAACTCTCGCTGAGATAAGCACACAGCACAGACAACTGCTGCATGAATGGTGACCCTGAAATGCCTAAAAATTGCAGCTGAGGCTGCCCTGGATGGACTCAGGGCTCTTTTATCTAACATCCATAAACAATCCCTTCTCAGAAGGCAAAGAAATCACCCACCACTTTTGATCTTTCCTGAAGATCTTGCGGTTTGGGTGTTCTTAGTATTTTTATATGTTTTCTTTTTCTTTATAAGGATAGCAACATTCTTGCTCCTGACAAGTTGGTCTGTGGGGAAGAAGGGCCATAATTCCATCTGACCTGCGTTTCACCAGATCTCTTGGGATGTGAAGTCTTTCTCCTGCCTGGCTAGAGAGACAATACTAGCTTTTCAAATCTTGCTTCTGCCTGCCCTCTGCACGTTTTATTCCTGTCGCTCGGAGAACCACTGGTAGGGTCATCTCTGAGACAAAATGTTACTTCTTGGCCAAACAGGGTTCCCTGATGGCCTTGTCCTGGCTCAGTTCTCTTGGTTGGCAATGCAATACTAGCTTTCTTGGCCCATGTAGAAGCAGTTAAGAAAAGACAAGCTATTTTAGCAGAATATGAGAACAGCTGGCCCTTGTCAGAAGTATGATGAAAATACCAAGAATTACACTGACAAATTGCCAATTCCCTTTAAGTCACAAAATCAGAAGCCTCAAGGTACCACCTTGGGAGGGTAATGGCGTCAGAATTATTTAGTCGTCATCTGAACAGATGGGAGGTCCCTCAAGGCAAAGGATGTCTGCCGGCTGGAGCCAAGTACTCGTGGTCTCCTGAGTGCAGTTGAAGAGACTAGAAGCCGCCAGCGCTCGTATCTTTTGACCGATGGCCAGCATCCCTGAGGTGTGGCTCCCAGAAGCATCTGGGCTTCAACAGAACAGGTCCTGCTGCCGTCACTGGGCCGGTCTCCTCACACACGCCAGATCTCGGCCAGACCCTGATCTTGTGTGGCAGCTCCAGAGCAGGGAGATCTAATTGCCATACCTTCCTTTTTGTATTTTTCTTTTAATAGATCCCCTTTTTCTCTCCCATTGGCACTGACTGGTAACATCTCTTCATGTCACCCTAAGCCTGAACTGTCGGATCTTTCTAGCTGGCTATGGTTCTGTTAACAACTGCAGTCTTCAAACCCAAACGCAATGATTAACTCAGATTTATTTGTTTCTTCTCTCCTACCCCTCCTTTTTCAGCCGGAGAACCTGAAATTGGAAACTTAAATGTTTCCGACATCACTCCTGAGAGCTTCAATCTCTCCTGGACAGCTACCGATGGGGCCTTCAAGACCTTTACCATTGAAATTATTGATTCCAATAGGTTCCTGGAAACAATGGAATATAACATCTCTGGTGCTGAACGAACTGCTCACATCTCAGGGCTCCGCCCTAGTAATGATTTTATTGTCTACCTCTCTGGACACACTCCCGGCATCCGGATCAAAACCATCAGTGCCACGGTCACCACAGGTACATGCACATTCGCCCGCTCCTAACACCCTCTCTCCAGAACCTTTTTTGCAGGGCAAAGCCGCTCCTTCCTGCCCATTGAAGCACAGGCCACAGGGCACTAACTGTTGCGTGACACTAGGCTGGAGCGCTATTTAACATAACTCTCTTCCAGCAGCAGCCCAAATGGGGACTTTCCTAATTTATCCCTGACCAGGACATTTGCAGCATAAAATGTAGTTTGGTCCAGAATTCCAAGTTGAATCTGGAGAAAAGAATTCTCCTCATCAGTAGCCAAAAAGCCATGAGGAGAGATGTCCCTGACTTGGAAAGACGTCTATATTGGTCAGAGAGGTCTTAAAAATTATATTGTGTGTTATCCAACTGTCTTTGCCTTTTCCTAGTGCCTTTGACTTCCTAATACCCAAATATTCCAATGATTTAATGAAACTGAATTGGGCAAGTGATGAGGAAGAGCAAAGATTACTCATCACATGAGTGCACGAGGAAGTCATGCCATTCAGACCACTCCAATTCCAATGCCACCTCTAGGAGAAAAGACCAGAACATGCCGGCTTGCTTCCAGAACAGTGAATGGTAGATGGCAAAAATAAAAGTAGAGTTAACTAAGGAACTTGGTCAACAAAAGAGTGAACTGCTTTCACTAAATCCGCAGTATCTGTGACATACACGCTATGGGAAATGCTCTCTGGAATGCAGCAAAAGAGAATTCTATGTGAATTCAGAAAGGAGAGCCTTGTCCATTCAAAATAGCATTCTTAGCACATTTTGGACAATGCCTTCTCTTGAGAGATAAAGTTAGACATCACAAACTGAAATTTAAAGTTATCTGTGGAGTAAGCACAGGAGAGTCTTTTCTTCTTGATCACAAAAAGGGGTTCCATATTCTAGGGGAATTCAAGAAAAGGGTTAACATTGTAGTATCAAAAGCATCTATCGGGCTTCCCTGGTGGCACAGTGGTTGAGAGTCCGCTTGCCGATTCAGGGGACACGGGTTCGTGCCCCGGTCCGGGAAGATCCCACATGCCGCGGAGCGGCTGGGCCCATGAACCATGGCCACTGAGCCTGCGCGTCCGGAGCCTGTGCTCCGCAACGGGAGAGGCCACAACAGTGAGAGGCCCGCGTATCGCAAAAAAAAAAAAAAAAAAAAAAAAAGCATCTATCATTTAAGTCACTCACAGCTGAGGGAGAGTCTGTCCTCATTCTACATGAGTCTACAAAGTGTTATCAGCGTGGACCACAGGAAAAGCTGTGAGCCAGCAATACCTAGTTCTCATCCCAGCCAGATGAAAGTATACCAAAACCTAGGGAAATTAGTCAAACACATATATTTCTTCCTCATGGCTCAAGTTGGTTTTCAAAAAAATGCAAGTGTCTTTACCAGAGGGTTAAGGCTAAAACTTTATGGATTTAGTCTTACATGTTTTGATTTTGACCCTCTAATAGTGGTTTTTTGTTTGTTTTGGTTTTTTTTTTTTTTTTTGGCTGCGTTGCATCTTCAATGCAGTGCAAGGGCTTCTCATTGCGGTGGCTTCTCTTGTTGAGGAGCACGGGCTCTAGGCATGCAGGTTTCAGTAGTTGTGGCTCATGGACCCTAGAGCATAGGATCAGTAGTTGTGGCACACGGGCTTAGTTGCTCCGTGGCATGTGGGATCTTCCCGGACCAGAGCTTGAACCCTTGTTCCCCTGGATTGGCAGGCAGATTCTTAATCACTGCACCACCAGGGAAGTCCCTCTAATAGTGTTTTGAATTGACACACTTTCGTATTTTTTTCTTCTTGCTTTAGTAGCTGAACCTCTCCTTAGCTGCCTGTCTCAAATGTGACCTCGGGCAGTGTGTCCATCTCATGGATAGCTCAGGAGTCTGCCTTTGATAGCTTTCTTATAGAAGTTAGGAATTCTGACCACCTCCAGGAAATGGTGGTACGTTCTGTGCCTGTGGCGTCTCGCAGCTTTGTCATTGCCAACCTCAAAGCTTCTTCTGATTACACTGTCCACCTTCACGGGCTGATTGGCAGGCAGTGTGCTCAGACCCTGATGGTCCAAGCAACCACAGGTATTTCCCACGATGGGTTCTTCACTCTCCCTTGAACTTCCCCTGAAGAGCATTCCCAAAAAATCAACCTCTACCCATTTTTCACCCTCCTGGTCCCTCCAGATCCTTCTCAAATTTGAGAGAGACATCCAAATCAGAGCTTTAAAACTTTAAAAAGAAAAATTCTCACCCCAAATTAAGGAACTTCTGTGTCAACCTCTTTTTTCTAAATACCCACTCACATCTGGAGTTGCTCTGTTTGTTTGTATAGAGTTAACCTGATGTGCTTTGGTTGAATTTCCAAACCATCCTTTCATCTGATCTTGAATAATCTTTTCCAGTTCCCATTATTGTCTGCCTGTGGTCCTTCTAATCAAAGTTTGCCCATGTCTTATTCAAAGGGGTGTGCGCATGCCATTGTTGTTTTCCTCAGTCAGAACGATCTACATTCTCTTTCTCTCCACCAAGATTTTATTTTTTTATTTTTTTTTTCCACCAAGATTTTAAAAGTAGTGTCACTAGCATGCAGAGAAAAAGACCCCAAAGCACAGCCCAAGTCCCACACGAGAGGACCTAGTGGTCTCATCTTGTTCTTGAGACTTTTATTTGTCTGCATTCCCTACAGACTGCTCTTTTTTGACATTTACTCTATCAAGCATGTTTTGTCATCCAATGACATCTGTCACAAAGTGTCAGAGTCTTCCTTTCATCTATCATCTTGTTCACATCTTGGTGCATGTGGTGAGCATTCAGAGTATTAAGTTTTTGAAAATGTCTGTCTTTCCTGGAAGCAGACAACATGTCAAGAAATTGTTTCAAAGGGTTAGAAGTGGTAAAAGAAAAACATCCCTAGCTTGCATGCAACACTGACCGGACCCTAACTACCATTCTCTGAGTTTTCTTCTTGCATCTCGCTTTTCAGCTTGGTTGCATCCTTTGGGAGACAGCTAGAGGTTAAGCTGACCTTGAAAACCTAGGTCTTATTGGGTTTTGGCAGTGCCAGTCTCTGGTAGCATGAAAAGAGTCCTACCATGCGTCCTTAATTCGGGAGATTCCTTCCACAGCAAAATATAAGGAAAAAGCAGACAGAGTCCCATTTGAAGGATTTCACTTTTTCTGTGGTTGAGGTAATTTGCCAATGCTGTTACCTGAAAATTATAGCATCATTAGCTTCTCAAACTAATTGCTAAGGAGGAAATCCCATGCCATTCCTTACGGCTATCCTCTGCTTCTGAGCCAGATTCATTTGTCCTTAGAGACTTTATGGCATTGAGTTATGCTGTGCAGTTGTCCAGTTACAGTTTATCCAGATGAGCTCCTTCCTTCCTCCAAATACTGGAGCTGCAGCAAAACAACACCCAAGTCCTTGGAAGAAAGAGTCTGCTTCTTCCCAACCCCAAATCCTGATCCTAGTATCTCAATCCTCCAGGACGGTCGCCTCTCTCTAAAATACAGTCTGGGTTGAACTTATTTTAATGTTAGTATTATTTGATAAATGTGCATTTAGGTGGCCAGACCATATACGTCCCAGTTGAAACTAGCAGTATAGGCCCCTACATTAAAAATGAGTTGTTCTCATCACTGATTATCCAGATTTTAAGGGACAAGAGAAACTTAACCTCAGGGGAACCATCCATCTTTCCAAATGATCCAATAAGTGAATTTCATAATCAGAAAATGCAAAGTCTAACTTCAAGTTTTCCTTTAACTTTTACATAGACCAGGAATTTTTAAATAGAGGACATTTTCACCTTTATAGTGTTTAGAGTGAGATATAGATTTTCCTATGGTGCATACATTTGGGTTTTTGACTACTACAAAGAATTTCTCTTCTGTGGATATTAACCTTTAATTTCTACAATCCAAATAGATCATAGAAGACTAAATCGGGAAACTCCAAAGTAGTATTTTCTAAGGCATGCTCAGTGGCACACCAGCAACTTGAGATGTTCAGAGAATATTCCTCAGAAAAGGTATCCATTGATAAATTTATGAAGTGCTGGGCTAAACAAAATTAAGTAGGTTTCTTTACAGAACCAGCATTCTGAGGCCTTTAAAATGCTAGTATGCTTCGTGAACCTCTAGGGTGAGATATAATATTCAATATAATGTGAAGCTATCTTTTCTTGGAACATCTTACAGAGCTAGTGTCCCATCCCAAACCTTAGAAAATGTACTCTTAATACATCTTTACAATAGTTCACCTACTGCTGTAATGGCTTCTTCACTTTTCTTCATACATGACCAGCAAGTGGTCACGTCTCTCTTTAAAAAAAAAAAAAAATGCAAGTCCACACCTGCAGAGAAAGCAATATATTTTCTAATATTATAACCAGCGCAGGTGTGGACACAGCCTAATACACTACCTTTCTGCAAATATCTGGAGGGACTGATACGTTCATATTCTATGACTACGTCCTGTAGAAATCCTCTGCTTCCTCTCATAATGTGTCTCTCTTTCTCTCTGCCCATGTTCCTTTCCCTCAGAGCCAGAGCCACTGTTGGGCACGCTAATCCTTAGCAATATTTACCCCTGACAGCTTCAACGTGTCATGGACCACTCAAGCCGGGCCTTTTGCAAAGATTGTTATCAGTGTTAGGATTTCTCCCTCGCTGCAGGAGCCCCAGCAGTTCACAGTCTCAGGAGACGCACAGCACGCTCACATCACAGGCTTGGTGGAGAACACTGGCTATGACGTTAGTGTGGCAGGGACCACCTGGGCTGGGGACCCCGCCCGACCCCTCACTGCCTTTGTCGTGACAGGTACTCATTCAAAGGTTCTCGCTTGTCTGTTCAGAATTCTAAAATGGGGAAAAGAAAGAAAGAGGATAGGCATTCTAAAGGGAAATTCAACCCCAAATATAGTCTTCATTCCATATGTAAACTTCTACATGAAAAGAAAGCAAATACTCTTGCAAAGAGAGACCTTTCACAGCCACTCTTAGGAAATGGAGCCCGTAGACTCAACAGTTGTATAAAACTGCCAGGGAATTCTGTGCCCAGTTTTATAGGCTGTCTGATTCACGGTTTGGAGATTCTGGCTGAAGAGTGAGTTCTAAGTTAGAAATGGCCCAAGGCAGGATTTTGTCCATAAGTCATGACAGGTAAAGCAGCCCATGAACTACCTGCCCCAGAAATAAAATAATTTATCTTTTTCTTCTAAAAAAGTTACTTCTTAAGATTGAAATCTACAACAGGTTAATGAAGGTTCAATCTAAGATAGCAAATAAATCTCAATTTTAATTAAACCGTAACCATTCATTAAACTCGACTTCTTACTTCTCTTTGAATTACAAAAACAAGTGGTTTTCTATTTCCTTTCCTGAAATTATCCTAAATCCATGGCAAAGGCTGCAAATGGTGTCAATTTACCAAATCTCTAGCCTGAAAAGCCTCAGAAAATATTTACAAGTCTCTTGCCTTCCACTAATGATAATTTTTAGGAGACCATCTTTGCTGGCTGATTTTCACTTTAAACCAGGCCCCTCTTGAGGTCTGAATTGCTATAAATTGCTATTTATCTATATAAGTAAAATACATTAATAAGTTCAATTACATATTTAACTAGAGGCAGCATGATTTCCTAGAACAGTGGGGATCTTGAGATCAGGCTATGTCGTTTCTAATCCTCTCCCACATCTTTTTAGCTATATAACCTTGGCCAGTTCTTAACTTCTCTGAACCCCACTCCTTTATGTATGAAGAGAAAATATTCAATTCACAGGCACCTCTGGCAGCCTTTTCTCAGGGATTAAATGGATGTGGTTCAATTTAACTGCCTGGCATCCCGGAGGCATTTTACAGTTGCTGGGTCCTTTCCTCTATCTTCCAACAATATGAGGAAAGTAGCATTCTTAAAAATAAGCAATAAGAAAAAAAAAAACGAAAAGAACAGAAAGAAAGAAAGAAAAAAGCAACAGCCTAGATGGAAACAACAGACCTCTGCAATCATGACTTTCCTATTATTTTTAAGAGAACACTACATGTTTTCATGTAAGATCAGAGAGTAGTTATGCTTTCTGTCCAGTTAGCTAATGTGAATTCAATTGTTCAGTCTTCAGATGCAGAACAAGTAATTCCTTAGTGGGGTGAGCCGAGGAGTAGCCATGACTAAGAACCTCACTGCCCAGGAGGGGAAGCATGGCCGGCCACAGATCCCATCAGGCTCTTAGTTGTAGCCTCTTGCAGGACCTCCCACAGAACAGAGAGAAGAAAGGGAGGCTGCTCTTGGGAAGCCTAGATCCAGTTACAGCATTGTCTCAGCTAATCCTTGATGTGAAAAGACTCCGCATTTTAAAAGAAGCATATTTTAAAAAGAGAAAAGAAAAAAAAAAAAAACTGAACATAAGGGACTATAAATAACAAGCCCTTGATGGACTAATTAGCCTGAACGCCCTCCTTTTCATCAGAATTCTCTGCTTTGATGGCATGGAAGTGCAAGGAGGCCAGTTATCAGAGAAAGGCGCCACTTATCTAAACAAAGCTCCGCAACAGAATTTGAAACCCTTGCCTTGCAGACAGAGGCCTGTTTGCACAGTATATGTGATTTCATCTTTGTCTTTGATAGAGTTATGATTTGGGGGAGATCTTTATTTGGTTAAAAAAAAAAAAACTTCAAGACAAACACCAAGTGGTTCAAAATAAGTACAGGAAATCCAAGCCACAGCAAAATTTAAATTTCTGCTTAGGGGGTTAGGGCATTCATTCACTCGTTCTTTCAGTCACCAAACATCTCTTTTTAAACATTTTTCTTTACATTCCATGGATTAGACTCTGGGCATTAGTGTAAGGTCATTTATCTCTTTGAATGCTTCCATTTAGCTTCAGTGAAAAAGCAGGCTCTAACCTAGATGCGGCTAAAGCAGCCTTGGCCATGGAATTCCCATCCCCATGCCCACTTTGATGAAAAATAAACACATTCACCATGACTGTGTTTTATGAGAGGGGAGCCACTGGACCTTCTCCACTAACTCTGCTTATGCCTCAGGTCTTGCCAGCACCCATGGGGTTGACTAATTATTAGACTTTGGCTTAGGGTGTGGAAAGAACATTGAACCCGGAGTCAGATGATCTGGGTTGGATCCCAGCTCAGCCGCCTAGTGGATATGTGACCTTGGATAAATCATTGACCTCTCTACTTCCTTTGCTGCCATGGGGGAGAAGAGGGGGTAGTAATATCTACTTACAGTGTCATTGTGAGGACTCAATAGGATGATGGATGTGAAGCCTTGTCAGTTGGGAAGTACTGACAGAAACCAAGCTGATATAAGGTCATTCCTCTGGGGAATCCCTTGGCACCTATGAAATAAGAGTGCCTGAGACACAGATGTCTGGTGAACGAATGAACAAATAGTCACAGAACTTACTGAAGAGCCTAACTTTATCCAGGAAAATAAACAGCAAGAGAATTAGCAAATCTTAGTATTCCTTACTGGGCCATGATCATAAGTGGTTACATTCGGACACATGAAAAATCTTACCTCATCCCTTTATCTCAGCTGGTGAGGATGTATGTCACTAACTGGCCTATTCAACTTAATTCAAAATAGGAACTAGGAGTGGAATAGAAACATATGAAGTATACCAAAAAGGAAGTATACTTTAAAAAATAAAATAAAAAAGCTGATTTCCTTCAAGACTACAAGTTAGTGGGAAATAGACAAAGGAGTCCAAACCCAACACAAGATATTTGATTTTATCGGGAAAAATTCATGGCCTTTGGAGTCAGACCCAGCTAAAACCTTGCTCTCTCACATACTAGGCTCTGTGACTTTGGCCAAGTCAATCAACGTCTTTGAAGCTCAGTTTTAGTACCTGTATAATGGGAATAACATCTATCTCATAAGCTTGTTGAGAGATTTACACAAGACATCATCTGGCACCCAATAAACTCTTACGAAATATGTACTTTCTGAGTATATAACATGTTTAATGATTCATTGGGTATCTATCAGTGTTCGTGGAGGCTTGTGCTTTCTCAGCAGAGTCAGTGCTGCTAACCTGAGTTATTTTCACCCCTCCCTTCTTTCAGAGGCCCTGCCCCTTCTGGAAAACCTAACCATTTCCGACATTAATCCCTACGGGTTCACAGTTTCCTGGATGGCATCGGAGAATGCCTTTGACAGCTTCCTAGTAACGGTGGTGGATTCTGGGAAGCTGCTGGACCCCCAGGAATTCACACTTTCAGGAACCCAGAGGAAGCTGGAGCTTAGAGGCCTCATAACCGGCATTGGCTATGAGGTCATGGTCTCTGGCTTCACCCAAGGGCACCAAACCAAGCCCTTGAGGGCTGAGACTGTTACAGGTATTTTGGCTCAAGTGAGCCATTTTCTCCTCTTCCTGGTTCCCTTCCATGTAATCCATCTACGAGATCACCACGGTTTTAACACCCCTGTCCATGTTCCCTACTTAATCCATAGATGTGGCCTGTTCTTTATGTCACCCCCCCCAACACTTTCTCTTGTCTTATGTCTCTAACAAGCACTCCCCTTCTCCCACTCCAGATAGAGAAGGTCGAAATGTTTCCACTAGGCACCCCAAATCCTTTAGGCCATGTCTTGTCTGTAGCTCTTGTGTGCTTACTCCACGTCACCCTCCTCTGTGTTCATCATGGCTGGTCCCCAGCTACATTTCAGCCTTCTCAAAAGAAATATACCAATGAGTATATTTCAAAAACTTATTTACTACGTTTGTCACCTCAAAGCCTCAACTGTGATCTTGACAAACTTCCCAGGTGGGCTTGTCATTGGAAAACCAACTGTGAACTTATACTGGTAAACACTAATATCATCGAGATTCTTCAGCACAGACTAAATCTATAATTTTCTCAACACTAATAATTCCTAGAGAAATATAGCATGAACAACTTTAACAGTCCGCAATCTGTATTTCCCAAAGTCTTTCTAGAGATTACTAACTCCATATTCAAAGGTACTACTTAGTGAAGAAGTTCCATGTTCAAATAAGTTTTGGAAACACCGAGTTAAACATAGTTTAACAGGATCCTTGACCACAAGGCTTTAGAGAACATTCTAATGTGCATGCTTCTCTCCAAGAGGGACTTACCCAGGCAATGTTTCCCAAACTTATTTTACAATGGATTATGATCAAACAGGAATAGTTTGCTCTAAGTATACTTTGGGAAACTCAGTTCTAAATTTACCTTGACATTGAGTTTTGTCTAGTTAAGGCAATCCAAGATGATACCTTGGGTCTGACGTATGTAGCACAAGAGGTTCCAAGTCTTAGTTCTACCATCTGAACACTTACTGAATGGTTAACGCAAAGCAGGCCAGTCAAGGGTAGGAGCCTTCTTTAGTAAAGCAGCTCCAAGAAAAAGACCAAAAAGAACATAACGTTTATAACATTTTTAAAGCCATTTTCCTCAGGATCAAGGGAAATATAATCAGTAGTATCATCACGGGCAGCTCTACAGATCATTAATGCTGGTTTATGTGTCTTTTCAAAAAGAAAGGAAGAAGGTCTCACAGAGCATGGGCACTCAGCCACTGGCGGACAGAGAGTAAATGTAAACAAGTTACTGACTTTGAACTTGTTTAATAATGCATGGGAGGGGCCACTGCTGAGTCCAGATGTGGATTTAACAGAATTGCTTTTAGACAAAACTCACACATGCAATCACCCACTTGGCTTGTATTGAATGTGTCAACTCCATCCTTCCCCTCTCCTAGATCTACTAGACATGTTCGTGTTGGATAATTTTATTTTTGGTATCTCAGGACACTTCTAGCTCTGAGAGCTGGGGCGTCACTCCATATTGATAGCCCCACTGGAGAGAAGACTGCACGGGCTGCTGGATGATATTCTCTCTCCTCCTTCCACCATTTTCTCCCCCTCTAGAAGCCGAGCCAGAAGTTGACAACCTTCTGGTTTCAGATGCCACCCCAGACGGTTTCCGTCTGTCCTGGACAGCTGATGAAGGGGTCTTCGACAGCTTTGTTCTCAAAATCAGAGATACCAAAAAGCAGTCTGAACCACTGGAAATAACCCTACTTGCCCCCGAACGTACCAGGGACATAACAGGTCTCAGAGAGGCCACTGAATACGAAATTGAACTCTATGGAATAAGCAGTGGAAGGCGATCCCAGCCAGTCAGTGCCATAGCAACAACAGGTACCGTATACAAATGGGAGAGAATAGAGAAAAGGTCTCTGTTCCTCTTCTCACAGGGCTGGGAAATGACAAGAGCTTCGGATGCAGATAAGCTTGTGTTTGAATCCTGACTCCTGAGTACAGACTAGGTGACCATGGCTAAGTCTTTACGCAAAAAGTATGATGCCACTTAATAGTGTTGTGAGGATTAAATGAGATAATTCAAGGAAAGCCAATACAGAGGCCCTGGCACACAGCAAGGGCTGCGCAAATGAGAGCTATTAACATTTTTATTATTGTCATTAAGACAGTCATTACAATCATTGCTTTTTTTTTTAATTCCAAAGGCCCTTCCTTCTATCTATTATCATGTTTTATCCAGAGATAGACTTCCTTGTTCTTTGGTCAAATGTTCAAACTATGCAGGTAATGATGAAGAAGTGGTACCTCCACTTATAAAGATGAATACTTATAAAATGCTCTGTGTGGAATGGTCAGTACCCTGATCAAGAAGGAAAAAAGAGGAGTCTGGCAAGGTTGGCAGGCTGCTTGCTCTTCATGAGGCTCAGTCATTTTATTTGATACTCATAGCAACTCTAAATGGCACTGGAGGGAGAAATGAAAATCCTTTTCAATATGAGTTGTTTCAAGGAGAACGAAAAAAGATGGTTATAACATGACTGTTTATAATGATAATACTAAGACTAATATGGCTCTTTAAAGAGAAGAGGAATGACCTTCAACAGGTAGGGTGGATTCCTTCAGGAAACTGAGGCAGGTACAGAAATGGAGCATTTGCTAGAGACCACTGCTTCAGAGGAACTAGGGGAAAGAATCACAGAACCACAGGCAGAGGTAGAAGGGACCTGAGAAAGGTTGTAGCCCAGACTCTTCTGTTTGTGCATGAAGAACCTGTGGCCCAAAAAGGTGAAGTGATCTGCCTAAGGTCACGCAGCCAGATTTGGGGTAGAACCGAAATGCCAAGTTATTTTAATATTATTAAATATAAGTGGGCTAGGTGACAGATAACCAACGAATATACACACTTGCCATCTCTGACAGGCAAAGAGCATAACACTAGCCAAAACCTTCCCTTTGTCCAGAGATGAGTATTTTTTGATGCCAAATTTCAGGACCTAATGAGCTCTGAGAAGGCACCTGTAGAAATCATACTCAGTATTTGTAGACGTGGAGCAATTCAGCCAGAAGAAATACGCTGTTTCTTATTAACACAGACCCTATCCCAGGGACGTGGGTCCTTGTCTCCTCTTCCCTGTGGCTTCCCATAAAACAACTTCAGATCAGAGGCAGAGCCTGATTCTGACCTTGGTTTATAAACACTGCTTTTCAAAGTTTACTTCTGATCACTGGTTTTGTTTTGCTGATCTTTTTTTTTTTTCTAGAGGCTCCGCAGTTCTAAAGCAAAAATGAAAACGAATAATCATGAGGTTTTTTTTTTTTTCCCTAAGAACAAGAGAAAAGAAAAGGCCCTCTAGGATTGCCCTTTCTTTGATTTTTTTCTCTGGGGCCTTGTGTCTCACAGCCGGAGAGAAGTGTGTGCGTCGGTGTATGCGTGTACACACGTGTGCTCCGGTACTTGGCAGGGACGGGAGAGGTGACTCTTGATCACAGCAGACGTTTCCAATTGACCTCATCAGCTTCGTAAAGTTTCCCTTTTGTGTTTTCATTCTTTCTCCTTGTAAACCCTTCTCTCTGTTCCTCTTTTTCCCTGTAAAAGCTGCCGCAGGTTCTCCTCTCACTCCCTGAGCATGAGCTGGCAGCCCTGAGTGCCCCAGCGCCAGGGAGCATGCGTAGAAGCAGTGTAGCTGAATGGTTAAGCCTGCAGCCTCTGGGCAGATCCCCTGGAGCCGGATCCCTGTTCTACCTCTTCCCAGCTATGTGAGCGTGAGCAAGTCTCCTTTCCCCTCTGAGCCTCAGTCCCCTCATCTGGCCAATAGAATTTAACTCCAAGGTCAGCCATGAGGTTCATGTCACATCATAAATGTCAAGTGTTTAGTTTCCTTGCCCACTGCAACAATATTAGCTAATATTATGTTTGGGTGATTTAATGTACATTTTATTTTTTAATGGCCCAGTTGGTTCAAAATTCAAAAGTTAAAAAAAAAGGATAGGGCCTCCCTGGTGGCGCAGTGGTTGAGAGTCCGCCTGCCGATGCAGGGGATGCGGGTTCGTGCCCCGGTCCGGGAGGATCCCATATGCCGCGGAGCGGCTGGGCCCGTGAGCCATGGCTGCTGAGCCTGTGCGTCCGGAGCCTGTGCTCCACAACGGGAGAGGCCACAGCAGTGAGAGGCCTGCGTACCGCAAAAAAAAAAAAAAAAAAAAAAAATAAAAGGATATACAGTGAAGTCTCTATTCTACTGTGTCCCTGACACCAGCTGTTCTATCTAGAAGCAGTCAGTATTACCACTTTCTTCTGAATCACTGCAGAAATATGCTATACAAACAGATAAGATTAGACATAAGTCTATGTTCTCTTTTTTTTTCACCTTTTTCTTTTGGCGTGGCGGTTAACATACCCACTCTTCCACATGTTGGGGTGTGTGTGTGTGTGTGAGTGTGTGTGTGTGTGTGTGTGTTCCTTGCTTATTAATAGATCTCAGAGATAATCCCATATACCTTATTTATTTAACTATCCCCCTACTGACAGACCCTTAGATTATGGGTTGTTTCTCCCTCTGTCAATCTCTGCATTTGCAGTGGCTCCTCTTCCCCTCCGTGGTTTGAGCCACCTCGTCACAGTAGCCTGGGCTCCGCTTTGGGAAGCCCAGAATTGTCAGGAGCTTCTTTTGCCTCTGGGGAGTTAAATGCCAACATGCCTCTGTATACCATCGGGACGGTCCCCAGAATAGACAGAAAGTAGTTCAAAATCCAAAACCAGAGTAAGAGGACTTTGTCATTCTCTTCTGGAGGTTCCCGTTGTTCACCTCGCGGGTAGTGAGGACCCTGAAATGCTTCTTTAACCTGCCCCATCACCACCCCCAAACATACACCCTTTCCACCCCCAAAGCCAAGGGGGCAGCCCCTCTCCCAACTCCCAGAATGTGCCCCCTCCCACTCCACCTCACTTCTCCCAGCCAGGCAGCCTCCCAGCTCCCCCCGCTCAGTTGCAGTTCAGATGGACTTAAAACCACACACCACACAGCTGCAATGGCATCGTGTCTGGGGACCCGGGTCAGCAGGTCTGCAGAGACACGTGCTCAGCAATCTTCCCTTCTAAGTGAAACAGGCTCTTCAGGCTTTAGTGCCTTTGCCTCTGACTCTCATAAAGTGTAAACTATCTATTACAGAGCGTGCACTTCATGCCACACAGCAGGGCAACTGACACATTTTACCTCACTGATTCACGCGACACAGACAGTCTAAGTGCCACATTCAGCCCCATTTCACAGAGACCTAAGGGGCTCAGGTGTTTTTAGCTAGTAAAGCCAGAATGGAATTCAAACCCAGGTCAGTGTAACTCCAAAATCCTTGCTCTTAAATCGCACTGGCTACAATAAGCGTCCCCTGAGCTTATCACGATTCACATATTAAGTATTGAATAAAAATATGTTGAAGGGAGAATTTTTTAAATGATTGTTAATGGTCACATTATTAAAGACATTTGCGGGCTTCCCTGGTGGCGCAGTGGTTGAGAATCCGCCTGCCGATGCAGGGGATACAGGTTCGTGCCCCGGTCCGGGAAGATCCCACATGCCGCGGAGAGGCTGGGCCCGTGAACCATGGCCGCTGAGCCTGTACGTCCGAAGCCTGTACTCCGCAATGGGAGAGGCCACAACAGTGAGAGGCCCGCGTATTGCAAAAAAAAAAAAAAAAAAAGACATTTGCTCCAGATTTGGGGAGGCAACATTTTATGCAGAGAACAGACAGAAGTACTCTTCATCCTCCTTGAGAATTTCTAGCAATTCCAAATGTTTTCCTAATGGAATTTTTATTGAAAACCAAGAGTTTGCTTGGAAAGAGAGAGAGAGGCATTGCCTTTCCTGGGTCTCCCTAACTTTTCAATAGGTATGATTTAGTTGTTCTCTGAGGCTCAGCCTTCAGGTTCCTATTGACCATCTCTTCCGCTGTGGTGCTGGAGACCTGCAGGCCCTATTTGTGGCAGAAGGACCACGCTAAAATAACAAGTTGTCTTCCACACCTAGGAAGGTCTGTTGCCTAGAAATGCCATTGACCCTGGAATTCTACCACGACTGTGCCATTCTTCAGATGACACATGGCTATCTATCTTCCTACTGTCACCTTCATCAAGCACATCCCTCAGGAGTGCATGACAGATGAGGTTACTAATTCTTATGGTTTTTCAGACAGGGCAGATAATATTGCCATTTTGCAGATGAGAAAATTGGGATCGAGAGAGGAAAGCTGTGGCCACAAAGATACACTTTCTAAGATGTGCCAGGACCTGCCCCAATGAGGTTCACGGTCAGATTGAAGGTCAGAGTGGACTAGCCTGGAAGAAGGAGAGCCCCAGTGCCTGAGTCTACACACCCCACGGGTTTTTTTTCTCATTCTGATTATCTAGATCTTTCCTGGGGGCTACCGCAGAACTCAGGTGGCCCATGGAGAAAAGAATCACGTGGGAAAGAAAAAAAAAAGAGAGGGCCAGCATGTTTACTGAATTCTTACTGTGTGCCAGATTCTGTGCTAGGGTTTCACATCCATTATCTCTGCTAGTCCTCAAAACATTCCTGAAGGTGGGCACCAGTTTTCCCACTGGAAAAATGGAGACGGAGCAACTGAGGCTCTCGGAAGTGAAGGGAACTGCCCCAGGTTGCCCAGCCTCTCCGTGGTATTTGGACAATCAAGATCTTCCAGGCTCCAGAGCCCCTGTGGCTTCCAAAGCTTTCTAAGGAGAGGGCAAAACCCCAGGCAGCCACAGAATCTGAGGGTGGCTAGCAGGTCACAGGAGAACGCCGTAGGAAGAGAGAAAAAGACAGAAATAGAGAGAAAAAAAGCTCCCCAAAGTGGGCTGTGGGTTTCAGAACTTAACGATCAGTGTGGGATGCAGAGGGGAAAAGATGAGGAAATGAGCTCCCTGGAGACCTGAAAATTGTTTCCTGAATTCTATGGTTAAGCATGGTCAGCTGAAGAGGGCAAAAAGCTAAGCCAAAAAATACACAGGGAAAAACCAAAGGAAACTGGGTTTGCGGGGGGTTGGCATTTACGAAGCAGGAACTGTCCCTCAGGCATGGCTTTCCCCCAGGTAGACCCAATATCCAAGGGGTGTTTGTTTTGGTGAAAGGTCTGAGGTTGCTCCTCTGGCTCTGGACCTCCATCCAGTTCTGGGAATGGGTTTGTCGAGGTCAGTTTCCACGTGAACATTATTTCCAAGATCCCAGGGCTGTGCTCAGCTCTGCTCCTGGGACTTAGAAAGGTCATATCACAAGAATGTTCATTGGAGAACTTAGCCTCAGTTTAGTCCTCTGTAAAATGGCTATAACCACGCCTCAGTGGTTTCTAAATGAGGGTTAATCCTTATAAACTGCAAAGAACTGTACAATTGTCAAGTCTTGGTATCATTTAATGAAAGGAACTACAAAGCAAAGATTTGAAAAAATGCTAAACATCCAAACTTAAAGGAGGGTATATTCCAAGCTGTGAAACCACTCATTCACCCTCACTTCCTTAGACGTCAGCTATGGTGCTCACGTTCTTGAATGAAACCAAATGGCAGCTCTACAGCTCTGGGCCCTGTACCTGAATGAAAGAACAACTGTTTCCATCAAGTCGTAACTTAATCACACATCACCACATTCTCCATCCTAAAGGCTTGGCTGGGACATAAACTAGGGACTGAGTTCTCATGGATCAGGAATTCGGGAAGGATCGCTGATGAGCAAGATACGTAACCGTTTCTGGGTTTCTCCTGTGCTCTTTCCTCGACAGCCATGGCCTCCCCGAAGGAACTCGTTTTCTCAGACATCACTGAAAACTCAGCCACTGTCAGCTGGAAGGCACCCACTACCCAGGTGGAGAGCTTCCGGGTTACCTCTGTACCCACTGCAGGAGGTAGGGCACTTGGGGAGGGGAGAGGGAGGACGATCTGGAGGGTTTGGGTGGAAGAGTGAAGTGACCCTGATAATCCCATCCTCCCAAACATCACGGCCAAAGAAAACTACTTCTGTATAGTTGAGACCATCTGGATAGACTTCATTTGTAAAGTGCTATGAGACCCTTGGAAGAAACTATTTAGTAAAGGGTCATGTTAGGAAGATCGTTTCCAGGCTCATAGTCTTAAAATTCTATGAGCTGTAGATCTCCAATGATGTTTTCACACAATGACTGAAGACTCTAAATCCACTGGCCTTTTTCTCTTTGAACACATGCATCTGCAAAGCTGGTCTTAACCTGGATATAGGTGAGGTGTTGCCTCTTGGTCCCAAAATCTGTCTGTCTCAGCGTAGGATGGGAAGCTGTGACTTAGCAGAGTTGGGAGTTCTAGTTCAGAGCACACGGGCTATCACAGAGACCAAGGGGGTTGGGGGAGCATAGTCAAGTATGTCTAAAGACATTCTGGGAGGTAGTGAGCTCCCTGTTAGTGGAAGTGTATACAAAGAGGATAGGTGATAACCTCTTCAGAGACATGCGGTAGCATCTCTGTGGGGAGTTTGGCCAGCTGATATTATACAAGCTCCTCACTAGCCCCCAATTTCTAAGAAATATAAACTTTGGACTTTTTCATAAATGTAAGCGTACAAGCTTGACCATGACCATTTTCTTCAATAGTAGAACCTCTGCTAGTAAGGGATGAGTCTATATATTCTTTAGCTAATACAATGGATGAAATATATCAGATATACCTTACATAGCAAGCTTCCCATATTCTTTGTGGGAAAAATAGGTAAATAAAATTTGTGCAACATGGCCAGCTCTCTACTGAATGGAAACTTGCCATTTTTAGCACATTGTGACCTCATGGTTTTTCCTCCCCTGGCTCAGTTTTTGGCATCTACGTGGATGGAAAAAACATTATACAAAAAGTAAAACCTCTTCTCTTATGCCAGAGGGTAGGAGCAACTGAGAAGTCAAGAAAGTGGTGTTGGATAAAGATATAGTTTCACTGCCAAATCGGATACACCCATTCTTGAGACAACCGTGAATAAGTTTCAGTGAGGTTCACCTTTCCCCATCTTGCTTTTTACTGTGTTCTAGGTACACCCTCAGCAGTAACTGTGGACGGGACCAAGACTCAGACCAGGCTGCTGAGACTCTTACCTGGAGTGGAGTACCTCGTCAGCGTCATCGCCCTGAAGGGCTTTGAAGAAAGCAAGCCTGTCTCGGGAATGTTCACCACAGGTGTTTTTTCTCACCTTCAGCATTATTTCTCATGATTCATAAGCTAGAAAAAAAGGGGTTTTTTAGGAACTTCTCAGGGAAAGTGGGTTGGATTTGGCGCACCAGCGGTCTCATTTCTGGTCCGTCTGTAGCCTCTTCTGAGCTGCATCCTCAACCTCCCTGGGCCACCGTTTCCCAGGGTATTGTGGGGAAAATAGCACAAGTTGGGGAGTCATGCTGACCTGGTGGAAATCCCATGTTCTGCCACTTCTAGATACATGAGCTGTCAGTTAATTTCTCGAGGGTCTAGCTAGTTCCCTACTCTGTAAAATGGGTGCAATTCTGCTTCCTTTGCAGGACGCTGTAAGAATCACATGAAACTGTATATGTAAAGCGTCTGCAAATATAAAAAATGACTGTACACATGAATCCACTTCCTTCCCTTCCCCGATAGTGCCAGGACCAGTGTGAGGATTCTTCCAAGCAGGTGCTTCATACAGACACTATAAAGTAACTACTCTGGATCTGGCAGCTACTGTATTTCAGGCTCTGTTACTAAACCCTTCACATGTAAACCCCATAGCTATTATCCCTCCCATTTTACAGAGGAAACAACTGAGACCTGGGGAAATTAAACGCCTTGGGCAAGTCCATATAACTAGTACATGCTGAAAGCAAATTTGAACTTAGGTCAGTCTGACTACAAACTCTGTATTCTTCTAAAATAAAGGGTGATTTTCCCGTTATAACCTGATTTGTACAACACACTGTAAGGAGGGAAAAATAATGAATTGCATTGAAGGAGAATGAAGTGGAAAATTTCTCTTCAGGCAGCCATGTTCCTAAACAATTTATCCTTTGATATATGAGCAATTATCCAGCCTAATCTGTTAAGGGATCTAAAGAATGGGCCTCACAGGAAAGTTTAAAAATATCCTAATAGTCTTAAAAGGGTTGCTAATATGCAATTAAAACCTCCTGTCTGAACCCAGAGCTCTGCCCACTCTGCCACACAGACCCTCGTTTCCCCCCTAGAAATCTTTCATTCACGGGTTCTCCACGGCAACTGGTTGCAAAGTCTGGATCTGTTTCCTCCGGAGGCCCTGTTGTCCTCATCTGTTAAAGGAGATTCTGTATGTGAAAGATGGGACAGGAAGGACCTCAGAGTGGACGGGGTGGGCCCCAAATCACTCTACCACCTCCTGACTCTCAGGCCAGTCATTTCATCTCTTGGGGCCCAGACACTCATCTGTAAAATGAGCTGACGATGGCTGCCGCACCCCCCTCCCCCATCCTCCCAGGGCTGTCGTCCTGGAGTAATTGAGTCATAAATGTGAACAAAAGCGGGAACTAGTCATATTTAGGTTGGTTTCTAAGAAAGGGATGTTGGGTTGTAGCAGTGGTGAGTTAAAAGGGCCAAGGCCCTGGGACTATCCATCCTTTCTCAGTATAAGTCATTTGGAAATCATATTGAAAACTCCAAATAGCTTTAATAATCATGTTAATAACAACTGCAATTATTGAGTGCTGCCCCTAACACATTTCACACACATCCTCTAGTTCAGCGGTCCCCAACCTTTTTTGGCACCAGGGGCGGGTTTCGAGGAAGACAGTTTTTCCATGGATGGCGGTGGGAATGGTTCAGGCGGTAATGTGAGCTATGGGGGGGGATGGGGAGCGATGGGGAGCAGTGGGCAGCGGCAGATGAAGCTCCGCTCACTCTCCCACCACTCGCCTCCTTCTGTGCAGCTCGGCTCCTAACAGGCCACAGACCGGTACTGGAGTCCAGGGGCAGTGTAGACAGCAGAGCAGCTGTGGTCTGATGTCCTACCCCATGACTGCCCATCTCTCCAACACATCACCATCTTTCCTTGCAGCTCTGGATAGCCCGTCTGGCCTGGTGACAGCCAACATCACCGACTCAGAAGCCTTGGCCATGTGGCAGCCGGCCATCGCCCCTGTGGACAATTATGTCATCTCCTACACAGGGGAGAGAGGTAAGGTCGTGTCCAAGACCCTCCCCACCCTGAGGAGTGTCTGTCCTGCTGTAAACTCTTCCTGTTCTCCCTTCTTTGTGTCACACTTGGTGCATGGTAGCAAAAATGCATGGGTAGGCTGGAGAGTCCAGCAATGTCCCTGTGGCTCTCGACTGCCCCCTCAGAACAGACTCATGGGCTGGGGCTGGGGCTGGGTGGGTGGGTGTGGAGGGACCAGTTCAGGCGGTGGCAAGAGAGGTCCTACCCATATCCCCTGCTTGTTGTCAAGTGAAAGAGCATCAGCACCATGGTTGTATCAAGGGAGGCCAGCAAGGCCATTTAAGGAAAAGCAGAGGGTGCGTCTCTAGCCTCTTCCTCCTCTCCTGCTAGTTTCTCTGCCGTCAGAGTGAGTCACCCTCTCCAAGCAGCAGCTCTCACCTCTTACAAAGAAGGAGTCCAGAATCTGAAATCTTAAACAGACTATTTCAGGTAGCTCTGGGGAGCCCGGGCTTCTTGGATGCCACAGACAAGACCCATTACAGCAGACCTGATTGAGAAATCAGAAATTATTTTTCCTTGTCTTTGCAACCATCTGTGCTAATTTACTCAGTTGGAGATTAAACACTTGTTTGGGGCACCAGCAAATCAAGGCTACCAGAAGGTAAAATTAAATACAAATAAGAAAGAGAAAGAAAGATTCCTTTTCAATGAACAAATCCATACTTTTGTCATGAGCTAGACTAGAAAAAATATGTTGTTATTTTAATCTCAAAGTATCTGTGAGTTTCATATTTTATGGTTCAGTATTGTTTTACCTTCAGTAACAATATGAGAGGGCACCCTAAGCTGTTCTGGGGCCTCTGAAAATCTTAATTCAGCCCGGGCAACCCCTTACGAGGACAGAGCAAAGATGGGGCGGGGCCAGAGGGATGCTTGGGTTTATTCTTTTTACTTTTCTATTTTTAAATATTCCCTGTGAGCAAACTCTTCCAAGTCAGGAGAGATGATGTTGTCTCACCTAAAATAAATCAGAGTATAGTTCGTGGGAATCATGGAAATTGTGGATGCAAGCGTAGAAGTTTCCTAGAGTCCAGAAGTGTGCGTGAGGCTGGGGGCGTGGGCTCATGACTGATGAACAGAGTGACCCGCTCATTCCACTCTTCCCTGGACCTTCCCAGTTTTAGCCCTGGGAAACCTCTTAGTCCCTGGCAAGCCAGGATAGCTGGTCATCTGTGATTAAGAAGTAAGCACATGTACCCTGGGCACCATGGTTTGGGGTCCACCATGGGTACTGACCCAGTAGGACTGAGAGCCAGTCATCAGGCTCTGGTGTGTCTACGCCACCTGATTTTTGTGATCCCCCAGCCTAATGATTTGACATTTGGCAAATAAGAGGACATGAGAGTAAGTGAAAAAAAAAGGGGAGGGCAGGGCTTCCCTGGTGGCACAGTGGTTGAGAGTCCACCTGCCGATGCAGGGGACGCGGGTTCGTGCCCCGGTCCGGGAAGATCCCACATGCCGCAGAGCAGCTGGGCCCGTGAGCCATGGCCCCTGAGCCTGCGCGTCCGGAGCCTGTGCTCCGCGACAGGAGAGGCCACAACAGTGAGAGGCCCGTGTACCACAAAAAAAAAGGGGGGGGGAAGGCAAGCAATGGGACAAATTAAATTTGAGTAGCCCAAGTCTTAGAGATGTTACCTGCAGCTCTCCTGTAACTGGGTCGTGTGCCTCAGCTGCAACGCTGTCCCAGTGGCACCATGTGCAAAAGTCTCCTGACGCCCAGGGCCCCTTCCTTCTGACTTGGTGCCTGGAAAACTCCAGTACCATATGATAAATCCTTTGTATATGAAGTGATTGCTCAAGAGAGAGAGACAGGAGTGTGAGTCATCTCAGAAATCAAACCTGCTTTTCTGTAGGGTCACTGAAAGTTTCTACGTGAGAAGGTGTGTGTGCTCTTGGCCAAGTCCGCTGATGGCCCAGACAGTGGACTGGTAACTGTCATGGTGTGTATATTTCCTGTTTAGAGCCAGAAATTACCCGCAAGGTGTCCGGGAACACGGTGGAGTATGAGCTGACCAACCTCGACCCTGCCACAGAATACACGCTGAGGATCTTTGCAGAGAAAGGGCCCCAGAAGAGCTCAACTATCACCACCAAGTTCATGACAGGTACAAAGACATCGAGAGCTGGAAGATGCCCACCCACAGCCTCTATCTTTAACAGTATCCCTCTCCAACTCTTATTTCCCCAGTCAGCTCCCTGCAATGTGATGACATCAGCATCAGCTAAAGTCACCGGTGCCCACTCAGTCAAGACCTTAAGAAACACACCATTTCCTTTTGCACTGAAATGACCTTGCTCTCCCCACGGACTAGGAAATGATTTTAAGAGGAGGGCTTTTTAAGTGGAAAACCAGTCCCCACTGACCCTAAACCCAGTATTTAATGATCCATGTTCTAGGCAGGGAAATATTTTTTAAGAGAAAGATTTTAAAGGCAAGTTTTCCTAGATGTCCATTGGGGTTTTATACAGTGAGATCTTTTTACAAACTACAGCAAGCAGAGAAACAGAGGCAGTGTCCTCTGAGTAGGGGGGAGCACCAATACCGGCATTCATCTGTCCACTTCTTCAGAAACAAGGGGGGTTCTAATTACGTTCATGGCTGTGTCTTTCTTCCCAAATCCAACTAAAGCCAGTCAATATCGGGTTGGGCTCAGGAAAACGTGGCCCTTGGGATGAGATGAACCACAGAGAATGTACGCCTTTGGAGGTCACCTGGCTCAACTTCTTCACTTACAGATGGGAAGGTTTTGCCCAAGGTCAAATAAGTCAATGGGAGGGAAAGGACTTGAACCCAGGCCTCCTGATACCCAGCTGGGGACTTTGTCCTACACCTGCTGACTTATTTGATATGAAATTCTTATCTTCTCCAGACCTCGATTCTCCAAGAGACTTCACTGCTACTGAGGTTCAGTCGGAAACTGCCGTTCTCACCTGGAGACCTCCCCGGGCATCTGTCACTGGTTACCTATTGGTGTATGAATCTGTGGATGGTACAACCAAGGTACCTTGAAGTATATTAAAAAACTCCCCACTGCTGGTTGAAACATTTACATGATCCTCAAAGGAGGGAAGAATTATCTGGATGCTGTTTCTCCTATCCCAGTGCAACTGGGGAGTTGGAAAAAAATTAGTAGGAACTGGACACCATGCCAGACCTTCTGAATCATAAGCTCCAGCCTCCCTGTCTCATTTTAACCAGACCCCAGTTTTGACAGCCAGCCAGGGTCAAGAACCACTGCTCACAAGACTTGAGGACATTTTAGGAGCTGGACTCTTTGTCCTTAAATGTTTTATTGAGCAAAGGCCAAAAGCTTCTTCTGAATCTTTGCCATATATCTCACAGATGACATCATTCCATTATATAATGACATATATATCACCATGTGCTTATGACATCAACGGTTTACAGTAGTTTTTATTTGTATTCCCTACCCATGATTTTTTTTCTTCTACTTTTTAATTTGAAATAACTTTAAACCATCACACAAGTGAAAGAAATTTTCTAACCTTTACCTTCTAAACTTGTTTTTGACTTTTTAATTTTGGTCACCATCCTTTACACTTCCAAGATCTTTTACTTATTTTCTGCACATTGATCTTTTGCTAGCATATTGGTTGCATTTCCTGTTATCTTCTTCTCTTTATCTCTAAGAATATATGTTCCTGGCATTTTCTTCCACAGCCTACATAGTGTTTCCTCCAAGGTCTCTTTTCTGGTTTGCTGCTGTTTGGTTTGGTTTGGTTTGAGTCTCCATCTTTCATGTTGGAGACTTCCACCTAATGCTTGTTGGTCTTTTTGTACTAGAGCCAAGAATGAAATAGCCGATTGGGAGGTCTAATTGCACAGACAGGTGTTGTCAACTATGGGGCTCGCTGTAGAGTGATTGGGCAAATACCCAGCAATTTTCTTGGGGGACTCCCAAGCATCAGGACTGTAAACTATTTCTCTCGAGATCATCATCTCCTTGGAGGATCCTCCACCTCCTTTGAACCAGGCTTCCAGGAGCCTTGCTGGAGAAGGAGCCTGGGCTCCCACTGTGTACACACCTTCACTTCTCCTGTTTCCAGTGCAGCACCCGAGCCTCCCTTGCAGCTGGGCCTGATGGATTTGAAGCCAGAGTCTCCTCTCTGGCTCAGCCTCTCCAGGGAGGAAACCTCAGCCTTTCATCTGGGCCGGGAAGGACAGTCACCCAGACTGCTGGGGGATGGAGAGAGCTGGGGATCTGTTTATTATACAAAGTTTTAAACAAACCTTTGCTCAGCCATGCCCCACACTGGCCTTCAAAGGCTTCTCTGCTTTCGCATACATTTCATTCCTGAACTTGCCGGGCTCTGCAGCATTGTGGCTGCACCCACTAGTTAGTTAGCTCCTGGCTTTCTCTATTCTGTCACTTCAGCTGTCACTCCACCACTCCACACTTTCCACTGATCAAGATTCTGGTGACATCAAGTACCTGTCTCCTCTGCCATTTCCCTCATCCTTGTGAGTTTATACTTTATATCTCTTTTGCTTTCATTTTAGTAGAGATAAACTGGCTTGTTCGATATGCCATGTTTAACCAGGAGTGGACACACATCTCTAGTTACCATTACGGTCCTTCTTGGAGTCACTGTAACAATGAACTAACTCACTGTGTGAAGAGAGGCAAGTCCCTCGCCTTCTCTGGGTGTCAGTGTTCACATCTGTAAAATGAGTGCACTGAACTCCCCAGTCTCTAAGGGCCCTTCCTGGTCAGGCATCCTAGGATTCACTGTTTACCTTAAGTCATGAGTCTCATTTCGATCTACCCTGATTGCCTAGAAAATAACTTTGAACAGCAGCTTAGAAAGCTGATAGGTAATTTTATCCCCAAGTAATTCAAGGAACCCAGCTTCGTACCTGATTCTTCCCCAAGGACCAGACCTGGGGGCCACACAAAGGTCACTGGGTCACTGGTATCAAATAGGCACTCACCTGGGTTTACTTCCCTGCATGTCCAGTCCCCAGCTTAATCTGTTTCACTCAAGAAAGTCAACTTGGTAGAGGAGGAAAGAGTCCTGGACAGGATGGTAGGAGACAGGATGCAAGACCATCCTCTGCCACCAACAAATTATGGAGTGAGTGCAAGTCTTTTAGCTTCTTTGAAACTACTTACACCTCCAACACCCACCCCCTCAAACCCTGCCACATTGGAAAAATTAGGATAACTTCACCTTCCCAGTTGTGAGGAGGCCAAACAACCTTCCAGTGGCCTCCACATTGATTCATTACTGCCTAAACCCAGTGGGCTGTGTTTGAAGGTGGTAGAAAGCACTGTTGTGTTTGGTTTACTAGGACTGCAGGTTGAATTCCAACCCCTGGCACCAAGGTCATCTGCTAAAAAGGTGATTTCACAGGCACTGGAAGGTAAAAAGAGGATTTGAAAAGAAAGAGGGTCACCTGCAGAACTGAAACCGATCCCCCTCATCTGGACAGCAGCACAGTGACCAGTCACAAACAGCAGGTGTAGTTAGAATAGGTCTACAGCAGCTGTACACATCTGCCTCTCCTGGACATCTCTGTTCTAGAAAAGAGACATGCTGGGTCAGCTTGCACTGTCATCATGCCGTGCCGCCTGAGCAGCTGTAACCATCTCCTGACTCAAGAGATCCCCTGAGTGACTATGCATCAGAATCATCCAGGGAGCTTCTTTTTTTTTTTTTTTTTTTTTTGCGGTACGCGGGCCTCTCACTGCTGTGGCCTCTCCCATTGCGGAGCACAGGCTCTGGACACGCAGGCCCAGCGGCCATGGCTGACGGGCCCAGCCGCTCCGTGGCATGTGGGATCCTCCCGGACCGGGGCACGAACCCATGTCCCCTGCATCGGCAGGCAGACTCTCAACCACTGCGCCACCAGGGAAGCCCCAGGGAGCTTCTTAAATATACACCTGTTCAGGCTCCACTTCTGGCTCTTATGATCCAGTCATTCGAGGATGAAGCCCAGGCATTGTTTTATTTTAAAGCTTTCCAGAGATCTATGAAAAAGAGCCATATTAGGGACCACTGACTTAACTGGTCTCAAAGTCTAAACCTTTGCCCTTTGTGTGATTCATCTTCCTACCAGATTAAGCTGAGATCATGGCATTCCTTTTTTCAAAACACTTTCAGGAACCTCCATTCCTTATCATGATAAACTTCAAATTCCATAGCTTGGCACTTAAGGCCCTTTGTAGTCTGGTCTTTGCCCACCTCTTCCACGGCTTCCCTAACTGAAGTGTGGCTGAGGTAGGTCGCTGCCTCCTCATATTACTTGAATTTGCCCTGCCCCTTCTGGCCCCAGGAGCTTTGCTCATGCTGCACTCTCCCCATGTCTGAAGCCCTGAAGTGAGCACGGGGCCTGGCACAGAGAGGGGACTCAGCGGATTCTTGTTGAATGAAGAAATTAATGGATGGGTGAATAAGTGAATGCATCATCTGTACTCTGAGGACTTATGTGGCCAAAAGCTATTATATTTTTCTTCTGCCCTTAGGAGGTTGTTGTGGATCCAGACACCACCTCTTATAGCCTGGCAGAGCTAAGCCAATCCACCCACTACATGGCCAAGATCCAGGCACTGAATGGGCCCCTGAGAAGCAAGATCATCAGGACCACCTTCACCACAAGTAAGGGGCTCTGGAGGAGACTGAACCAACCCTCCACTTCTCCTCTAACTGCTACTTTAAATGTTTCCATCAAATTTCTGAAAAGAATCAGTTCCCTGCTATTACCCGAAAAGCCAGAGCAATGTGGATGCAGGAGGTTACAGGCCTCGTGGTGAAAGGGAACGAGGGTCAGCAGTGAGAACAGCTGGATTCATTCCCCATCTCCACCACTTGCTCTGCGTGACTGAGGAAAGTTACTGCCATTCTACGAGCCTCAGTTTCTTCATCTGTATAATGGGGTTAATAACTATCCCTTCTTCATAAGGACCTTGTGAGAATCTTTGTATTGTATTTGAACTCCCAGCCCAGTGGGTAGCCATTGTCAAGGCTCATTATAAGCTTGGTGTTCTCCTTCAGGCATTTACAAAGCCTGTTCATATTCAAAATCACCAACAGTCCTCCCACGAAGCTGGTACATTGGGCCAGGATTATCAAGCCCAGTTTTCTGGTGGGAAAACGGAGGCTCTCAGAGAGTAAGTGACCTGCTCAGGGTTACACCATGAGTTGGAGTCAGATCTGGGTTCAGGTGTCCCAGGACCAGGGAACCACCTCCACACCTGGCCACTAGATCTCTGCAGGTGGCAAATGGGCAAGCTGCTCCATTGGTGAAGAGGAAGCATGCTTCTCTGAGGAAGGGAGGAGGGGGTCTTTGCAGAGCCCTGAACCCGGGTAGATGGAGTGTATCCCAGCGCTGTCTCCTGCCCTTTGCACTTCACCCTAGTCACTCTACACACACCTGCTGAGGGAGGGGCAGAGGCAAAAGCACCTCTTTGCCAGATCTCACGGCACGTGCTAGGAGCACAAACATACGAGTGTGCCCTCAAGATGCGCTCAGACTAGGGCTGTGAAACAGACAAGAAAACGGCTAATGATACCACCTCAGGTGAAGGTAAAGTACAGTGAGAGGTCAGATCAGAACAAAGAGCCGCTACTACCGTCAGTTCTCAAGCCACCTGCTAAGCATAGCCCCGAGATCATTCATTGCTATCGAGTTTTTAATTTTTGCACCACATTATTACACGTGGAAGTTCCCCAGGCATGCTGTGTTAGCCCTCTAAGATCCCCAGGCTCAGAAGGCAAGGCAGTGGCAAGCTCAGGGCTAGAAACCTTGTCTTTGGCTTCAGAATCCTCTGAACAGCCTGAGATGCATCCAGCCTGACAGAGCGCCCTCACCCACAGTGAGCCACCCCCTGGGTGCTAGAGACCCGGCCATCCTGGCCAGCACCCGGGTGTTCATCGGGTGCTGCTCCCTGGCTGCTCCAGGTCGATCGTGGTCCACCTGACACGTGGCCCTCACAGCGGTTCAGCTCTCCTCCCACTGATATCACTGGTGGCTTCCATCAGTAGAAGAGACTGGACTGGGTCCCTTTCATCTGTAACCTCTAAGCCTCACCGCACCCCCCTGCAAAATAGCTTTAATCCCCATCTTGTGCGTGAGAGAACAGAGCCTCAGAGGGGTTGAGCTGCTTGCCCAGAGGCGTCTAGTCAGTAAGCACTTGAGCTGTGATCTGGAAGCCCCTGCTCCAGTCCTGCTCTGAGAGAGCCACTCTTCCTTCTTACCCCGCAGGTGGAGTCCTGTACCCATTCCCCAGGGACTGCTCCCAAGCCATGCTGAATGGAGACACGACCTCTGGCGTCTACACCATTTATGTGAACAACGACAAGACCCAGAAGCAGGAAGTCTTCTGTGACATGACCTCTGACGGGGGTGGATGGATCGTGAGTATCATGGAGACAGACTCCAGAGCTCTCCAGCGGGGGGGATGGGGGCAGAGGAGAGGCCGAGGTCCTCCCCGTGCCCTCTGACACTAATGTGCATGAGGTTCTCCAAGACAGTGCCTGTCACGTGGAGACACTCAGGAATTCTCTCTTAAACAAAGTCATGGGAAAGAAGCTGAGGAGAAAAACCAGTTCCCCTGTTTCCCCGTAATGTATCTCATTGGATCCTCAAAAAACTCTGTGATCTATAAATGACAGTGGTCATCGAGCCCCTTACGTTTATTAATTAACATTGGCCATCTACCAGGCACTGTGCGAAGAGTTTTACATGAATTATTTCCATCCCATTACCATATGAGCTGGGTAGTATTCTTTTTAATTATTAAACTTTATTTCTTAGAGAGGTTTTAGCTGGGCAGCAAAGTTGAGCAGAAGGTATGCTGAGTTCCCGTGTACCTCCTGTCCCCACAGGCATGGCCTCCTCCTCTGTCAGCGCCCCACACCAGAGGGGTTCGTGTGTTACACGTGGCGAACCTACACTGGCACATCACAGTCACCCAAAGCTGGGTGGTAGTCTTACTAATCTGTGTTTTTCGGGTGGGAACACTGAGACTCAGAGAGGGGAGGTGACGTGCACTGAATCACATGGCAAATTAGTGAGGACAGAGGCGGGGACGGGTGCTTTTCCTACGGTGGATGTTTCTTCCTCTCAGAAAGAGGTCTTCTCTTTCCTTCAATAGCTTAAGCGCACCCAGATTCACTGGTTATGTTTATAGGTGTTCCTGAGACGCAAAAATGGACGTGAGGATTTCTATCGAAACTGGAAGGCCTACGCTGCTGGATTTGGGGACCTCAAAGAAGAATTCTGGCTTGGTAATACAGCCTGCATGTTTGTGTCCCAAATGTCCATTTCTATACTCCTTGTCATCTGTCCTAACCCACAGCGAACTGTGGGAGAGGAAACGGGTTAGGAGGGAACAACAGCTCTGGTGGTCGACACAGGGTGTCAGATTCTCTATAGAAAGACTTTAAATTCTCTGGGTCCTTAAAAATAAAAATCCAGTCAAAGGAGAGCCAACAGCCAGGCCTTGAGAATAAGCCTAGCCTCAAGTCAATCACGGGGCCATTTAGAGAATTATCCTCACTGATGTCATTCACTGCTTCCATCCTATGCTAAGTCCCTCAGGGCCACAACCTCTAAGTCTCATAGCACCCCACAAGGTACAAAATTCCTATATTGCACCTGGGAAAACAGAGCCTCAGAGAGGTTACACCGCTGGCCAGAGGAATCTAGCCAATAAAGAGTTGAGCTGCAGTGTGAACTCTCCCAAGCCAGCACGGCAATGCCATCATCCATCCATCCATGCAGCCCACACTGCAACAACCGACCGGCACAGGGCACTGTCCTACGTTCCAGCACCCAGGCCGGGGAATGTCCGTCCCTGTCATCCATTGCCTTCACATGTAAGGAGCTTTACAGTTTAAAAGGTACGCACTCCACCTTATCTCCTTGATCTTCATAATACATTAGGAGGTTGGCAGGGCAAAGATGTCAACACAATTTTAGCTGAGGCCCAGAAACCGTATATGTCTCACCTGGTGTTGCAGCAGCAAACAGCAAACCAAGCTGCAAGCCCAGGTGTGACGCAAACCTCTTTAGAGCACACACAGCCGCTGCTCTTACGGGGTGAGGAGGAATGAGGGCCTCGGTCACTGCGCTTCTTAGGCAACCCCTTGCCTGTCGTCCACAGGGCTGGACACCCTGAACAAAATCACAGCCCAAGGGCAGTACGAGCTCCGGGTGGACCTGCGGGACCACGGGCAGTCAGCCTACGCCGTCTACGACAAGTTCAGCGTGGGAGACCCCCGGACTCGCTACCGGCTGAAGGTGGAGGGGTACAGCGGGACAGCAGGTATGGACAGACATCCTCAGAGCCCAGGGAACTGCAAAACCTTCTCGGGTTTTCAGCCAGTTCCTCCCCTCCTCATTCCTTCCTTCATGGGTCCATCCGTTTATCGACAAATATTTGAATCCCTGCTAGGTGCCAACCAGCAGAACTACAGTTGAACAAGGTTGGGTAGATATTTTGGTCACCAAAACACAGAGTAGGTTGGGAATTAGGACAATCAGGATGGACTTGTAGCTACCATCACTCAAAATATGGCTTTTTCTTATCCATGTTTAGATTTGGGAGCCTTACTACTCATCTACTCTTGTGCTTCTCAATGTATGACATGTATATGACCCACTGGGGCGGCCTATTAGTGTGCTGACACAGTATGTCTGGGGTGAAATCAAGATGCTGCATTTCTGATAAGTTCCCACATGATGCCACTGCTGGTGGCTTTGCTGGTCTGTGGCCTGTACTTTGAGTAGCAGACAGTCCACTCCATCACCCAGCTGGATGAATCTCTTCTAAGACGTTCCTGCCACGTGGCCATCCAGCCTCAGCCTGCACGCCCCCATGACCAGAAGCTCACTACCTCCCCAGCAGTCCTTCACTCCTTGACTGGTACATAACCTAGTTCGGGTTTTGAAGATTTCTTTGACTTGAAATGGACTGTGTGTGGTTTCCTGGCACCACCTTATAGGAGAAACAGATAAGGAAACAATATGCATTCAGGCCCACTAGGTAGCAGGTTCTTTTGCAGATACTTCATATGCATTACCCTCTTTTCGTTCTTACCAAAAAAAAAAATTTATATATATACATATATATATATATATATATATATATATATATATATATATATCTCCAGGTGATATTGCTATTATACAGATGAGGAAACTGAGGCTCAGAGTAACAGCTGTAACAGCTTGTGGACGGTAAGCCCACGGTACAAGCCTGGCTGCTACGAGTATTCTTGGTAACAAGGGGGATCAGGTGTAAGACCGTGACCACGCCATGTCACACCCTGCCCACTCTGGGGCGGTTTCCAGTTACGTTTCTTGAAACAGAAGAGACAGATGCTATAGCACGTTCCCAACCTCTCAGCCCGGAAAGGATACGTCCTTAATGGGAAAAGCCTCCACACACGATTTGCCAAAAGCCAGGCTCAACCTAATGAAAGACTGAGCTCTTTAGAGATCAGTCTGGTGGAAATGAAGAGAGAGACCCAGGGGCGAAAATTGTTTTCATTCTTGCATCCCTCAAAGAATTCTGACATTTTATTACCTGGCAATAAATACCTCTTTTGTTGAGATGGCTTCAGGCAAGGAGGATATTGTTACAGGGCAAGCAAAGGCACTGAGGGGCAGGAATGTGGCCTCCGCCCATCCCTTTCTGTATTTCCAACAGAAAATGAGCCATGCTATGCCCCTTCACTGAGCTGACCCTTGGAGCTACATCCTCCTGTGTGTATTGATGGCAACCAGCCCCTCCACAGGAAAGCATCTTATTTCATCAATATCTAGCTGCCATCCTCATGCTCTTGATAGCTTCATCAGTTAACAAGGCACCCAAGTCCCTCTGACGACTTGCTCCAAAATATCAGGATAGAATGCCTTGATGTCTTGAAATTTTTCTGCACTGCATTGACCAGGGTTGGGAGTGAGGGGACACAGAAAGAAATGGCACTTAAATGCTCCTAAAATTTAATATATTCAATTACAAACTAGATTCTCATATAGCACTACATATACCTGGACTTTTTGTCTAAGAATCAGGGAAAACTGGTCCCATAAACACTTTGAAAAATAACTGTACGATATACAAGCTATTCGGTGACATCTAAAACCCGAAAGGTTTGATTATAAGTATGGCTCTGTAGGCTGAGACTCAAGATAGACTGTCTCAGGATAGCTCTGGAAAACCAGCATGGCAGAGTGGAAAACTAAACTCATACTAGAACTTGATAAATATGAGATGGGTGAGTGAATAAGTGAGTGAATGTGAGTTAATGAATAAATAGACAATAAATAAATAAATACATGAAAAGAATTGTTTTAAAGTATGGCTCTGAATACTTGCATTTGAGGGAAAGCACACCATTATTAAATACAAATTTCCCACCTTACTCTCTGAGTTCCTTTACGTAAAGTGAATGCAAAAACAATCATAAAAATAGCAACGGGCTTCCCTGGTGGCGCAGTGGTTGAGAGTCCGCCTGCCGATGCAGGGGACACGGGTTCGTGCTCCGGTCCGGGAAGATCCCACATGCGGTGGAGCGGCTGGGCCCGTGAGCCATGGCCGCTGAGCCTGCGCGTCCGGAGCCTGTGCTCCACAACAGGAGAGGCCACAACAGTGAGAGGCCCGTGTACCGCAAAAAAAAAAAATAGCAACAATCATGACCGTTTGCACACCATACTACCTGTTTAGTGTACACCCTCATATCCATTGCTCCAACAGCCCTCTGAGGTGGATCAAATCAACATGCTAGTTCCATTCTACAGATGGGAAAACTGAGGTTCAGCAGGAGGCTTGACCTGTGCAGGGTCACAGCTAAGAGTGAAAGAGATGGGATTGGAGCTGGACCCTCCAAAGCCACCTGTAGCCCTCCTTCTACCACTTTATGCTGCTTCTATCAGAAACGAGGCTCGGGGATGACACTCATGTCCTATCCAGGCCCACGCTGGATCCTAATTCGGGGTCCAGTGTTCGAGGCCGGCCCACCCCAGGGCCCTTCAGTCGTCACCCTGGCGCTGCCCTTCACAGCCCACAGGGAGCTCCAACTGGGCTCTCAGTCTGTGCTTTCTCTCTCCCAGGTGACTCCATGGCCTACCACAACGGCAGATCCTTCTCCACCTTTGACAAGGACACAGACTCGGCCATCACCAACTGTGCCCTGTCCTACAGGGGGGCTTTCTGGTACAAGAACTGCCACCGCGTCAACCTGATGGGGACATACGGGGACAACAACCACAGTCAGGTGAGCAGACTGCGAGGCCCTGGGCAGGGCCGAGGCCAGGAGGCAGGGAGGACCTCAGGTCTAAGACAACAGGGTTTTTCACAGCAGGGAGAAATCTCCATGAGACTGCAGGCCAGGAAAGATCACAGAGAGAGCACGTCTTAAGCCACGAAGATCCCAAGGAGAACCACCGGTCAGGGAGACACCAAACATAGCAAGCTTTCCTCAAATTAAGTCTTTGTCTGAACCCCAGAAGGAAACAGATGAAAGTGGAGGCCGTCTAGGTGAACCAGGGGTGATGCAGGCCCAGGGTGCTGCTTCCCCACCCTGGTGTAGAGGCACCTCCAGCACCCCAAGAACATCTCAGAGCAAAGACCACAGATTTTAAGTCCCTTCCTTTTCTGATTCCTAAGATCGAGGTCCAGAAAAAGGTGACTTCCCTGAGGTCACAGAGCAAAGCTGGAGGCAAAGCCAAATCTTCCAGCCCTCCAAATTTCCCTGCACCACACAGGATGCTGTGACACAATTTCTGCAATCACAGAAACAGATTTTTTAGATTCCCTGTGGAAATAAGTGAGCAAAACCAAATTCAACCACTATCTCACAGAGTCCTGCCTGCACGAGCAGGTGCCTGAGAAGTGGGCAAAGTCTAGTGGGCCCAGCTACTTAACCATGATGGTTCTTCTCAGCGGCCATCCCTGCTCCAGGGAGGAAGGATGGGTATTCACCCAGACTGATCACCCTGGGCTGGGCCTCAGCAAGTCTTACCCAGTCTGCAACCTGGGATCCCTTTGTAAAAGGGCAAAGGTACAAATCACACCAAACAGCCCCAGGAATTCGGATGGGTGGTCCCGGGTGGGATGCAGCATCTCATCAGCTTGCTTATTTACACTTTTGTTGTTGGTTTGTTTTTGTTTTTGTTTTTACCTGCCGCTCTCTGCTATTAATGATTTTGATACATGTGTTTATGTTGATGTGACTACCAGCAAATGATTGTCGTGACCTTAAATGTAGACCTTACCTCGACATAATTTCTGACACTTTTCAAAGCATTCTCACCGTGTCTCCCATGTGCATCCCTTTTACTCTGCAAGGGGACCAGGACATGGCTTTTCATGCCTATTTTACAGAGGAGGGAGGACTTGAAGGACACCTCTGGACACCAGTCCTGTGTTTTCTCCATCTTATCATGTGGCCTCAATAACACATCCACTCTGAGAGCTACTGTATTGCCTTTATCTCCTTGTCCCCTAACACCAGTGTAACACAAAGTCCTTTGGGAGGGGGAGAAAAAGCTACATGCCAAAAGGAAACTTCTTTTTCCACCTGATTTTGGAAGAAGGAGATGGCATAAAAGACCACAGAACAATTATGGGAGTTCAGTCCCAGCTCTGGCTCTGTGTGGCCTCTGTGAAGGCACTTTGCCTCTCTGCCTTCAATCTCCACCATAGAACGAGGAGGGCTTGCTTCCAGTTCTGAACCTCTATCAGAGGGGAGGACGAGGGCAGAGGAAGGCAGCACAAGGACCAAGCTGAGTAATTACAAACACATTTCCCCATAACATGAGTCAGCTCTTCTCAAGTCCCATCTCCCATCAGATATAGAGACTGTCCAATACCAGTCAATGCCAAAAAATTAGAATCCAACAAAACATCTCTATTTTCCCTCATTTCACCAGCCATTATCTTCTCTGTGGACATGTTCCCTCCCAGCCCTATGAAGCTTAAAGACAAGAGGTGTCAGTGTGCAGGGTAGAGGCCTTCTAGGAGGATTCTCTGAAGCTGACTCCCACGCCCAGTAGGACAAGGGGTCTGTGGGATTCCATGGGCAGATTCTACCATCTGTAGACTTTGCTAAAGAGTCAGACCTGGAACTAGGAGGCCCGGAAGCAAATATAGTCTTTCCTTGAGGAAAATCTTTGGCCAACATTCCGAGAATATCTCTCCCTTCTTGAGATTGGGGAAGAATATTTACGGAGCACCTATGATGTTTCCAGCACCATGGCAGCTCCTTTACCGACCCATTTAATCTTCACAGCATCCTTCCAAGGTTAGCATTATTGGGCCTTAAGAAAAAAATAATGAAACTGAGGCCCAGAACATTTTAATAACTTGTTCATTTATCTCTCAAGCAAGAACACTCAGATTTCACCTTATACATCAGGTCGCAAAACTTGTGTCCACGTATGCTCTTCATGCCGTTCCATAGGAACCCCTGTTAAAACGCTCCATAGGAATCCTGTGAAGTATAGACACCCCTGCATATAGCTACTCAATTCTGTAAGCTCCAATCATGATCCGGATTCCTGCAGTACCTAATCCTAATGATGGCGAGTTTCATCAGCCACCACTTTATTTCAAGGTGGCAGATCAAAGCTCAATGCAAACTCAGGTGACTTCTGCCTAAAGTAAAAAAAACTGAGTCTGATTCAGCCAGCCCCCTTTGAAAGTTTTCACTACACAGATCAATAAACAGATCGGCAAGAGCCCGCTGTGAACTACCAAACGGTCTAGTTGAAACGGAACTCATCTCGTTCCGTCAATGAAACAGCAAGGGTCGGTGAACACCTTGCCTGATGGAAACCAATCTGAAGGTCTCCTCTTTTTCACAGGGTGTTAATTGGTTCCACTGGAAGGGCCACGAGTATTCAATCCAGTTTGCTGAGATGAAGCTGAGACCCAGCAACTTCCGAAACCTTGAAGGCAGGCGCAAACGGGCATGAATGCTGGGGACAACTGGGAGAGAGAAGAGTAGGGCCCAGAGAACGAAAATAACGTTACCAAAGCATCAATGGGAGCAGTCTGACCATTAAGCCACACCTGGGCATCTGGCAGGAGCTAAAGTTAACCATGGATCACCCAGGCCGGCGGCGGCAGCGCTGGCCTCACCCACTCTGCGATGAATTCCCTTCACACCAAAGACCACAGTGTCCGACAGGTTTCCATTTTGTTGTTCGATTCAGCAAAAGTCTTCCAGTGACGGCATCACAATGATTTTCCTTCTCTTGGGTGGCTCTGGGAATGAGAGCGGGGTAGGCTGTACAGTGGTAGTTTGTTTTAGAACCAGCTATATTTTACACAAAGCTGTATAATTAATTATCATTATTTTTGTTAGCAGTGATTCAATGTGTGTCTTGAAGCCGTCCCTTTTTTTACATTTCAGAAAAGCAATACTGTTTCGATTTTAAGGATATGATTAATGTTATTAATATAATAATGATGATGATGATGTAAACTAAGGATTTTTAAAGAGATCTTCCTTTCCAAAACACATCTGGACAGTACCTGATTGTATTATTTTTTTGTTTGTTTAATAAAAGCACAAGTACTTTTGAATTTGGCCATTGGTTTTCCTTTCATTGTCGAGCCTGAATTCCACCAAAGCCACCAAATTCCACCAATATGTTTGAGCAAAGGAGGGATGGTGGCCAAGCAGGAGGGGAAGATGGAAAGGGAGACTACAGGCTGGGAGAGAGGAAAACAGGTTTGAACAAAGCTGAATACGTTTGGGAAAAGCTTATAACTTAAGATACAGCTTCCTGCTCAACACTTCCAAGACTAACAGTTTATCGTTTTAAAAGGCACTTTTTTTTTTTTTCTTTTTTTTTTTTGCGGTATGCGGGCCTCTCACTGTTGTGGCCTCTCCCGTTGCGGAGCACAGGCTCCGGATGCGCAGGCCCAGCGGCCATGGCTCACGGGCCCAGCCGCTCCGCGGCATATGGGATCCTCCCAGACCGGGGCACGAACCCGTATCCCCTGCATCGGCAGGCGGACTCTCAACCACTGCGCCACCAGGGAGGCCCTAAAAGGCACTTTTATACCCATTTTCTAATGTAGTCTCCTAAAAGTTCTATGACATAGATGAGGTGACAATTGTTATCGTGCAAGGGTTAAGGTCCCCAGAGGCAGACTGCCTGTGTTCAAACCTTGGCTCCACCATTCCTTAGCTCCCTAACCTCGCTGTGCCTCAGTTTTCTCGTCAGAAAAATGGGGATACACAGACTTCTTAATTTCATAGCATTTTTGTGGAAAATAAATGATATCATCCCCATGAGGCCCTTCGCATGGTGCCTGGCAGATATCAAGCGCTCATAAGCATGGGCTGTCGCTACTATCACTTGATATATGGTGGACTGGGGGGCGTCATAGGATGGAATGACTTGCCCGTGGCTATTTACCCAGTTAATAATAGAACTAGGATTTAAACTCAGGCCTTCTGGCCCCAGTGTCCTTTCTCTCCCCCAAGCCTCTGGTGAAAACCTCTCCTTCCCTGAGCGTACGTGTGCTGTGGTGCAGAATGAGGGGTGTCGGAAGCTACCTGAATCCTTCATCAGGCTCCTACAACCCAGAAATCTTAGAGAGAAAGTCTGTTAGGAAGGTCTCCTTGTCCCCTGCTCAACGTCCCCCAAAAGGAAGAGAGCCTGTGTCACCCAGTCTGGTCCGACTACATCTAGTGATGGAGGGAACTCACTGCCCAGAAAAGCAGACCTGTTTATACTCAGAGAACGTGAGTCAGGACCGCACATTACACATTTGTCTTTTAAAACAAGGATGGTGGTGGGCATTGCAATCCTCAGTTCATTCTCTTGGGGATTTTCAACAAACCGACTTATTTAATGAAAATGTTTGGGCTGATAGGCCTCACTTAAATGGAATGTGATGGCTCTGAAACGAGGATTCCAGTCAGATCCTTTGCTGCTGAGTTCGTCTTGCTTTAATAAATGCAGTCATGTTATATACACAATTTGCTGCTCCAGATCATAAGACTTGCTGCCTACAATCCAGCCATAGCAACACTGGCCTTGCTGTGTAAACTCAAACAAACTGGCTCCCTGCAACAACCAAGCCTTAAGTGAGGGGCTTAACCCCCTATTGGCTGCTGACTTGGGAGCCCCCGAGCCCCAACTTAACCCCTCCCGAGAGAGACAGATGTAACTAAGCTGGTAAGGTATTCCCCAGAAGCCACACAAGAATCGAAGTCTCTTGGTGAAGACGCCGCATCAAACAAGAGGCCTTAATCGTGGCCTTCAGAAGGTCGCAGATGCCTCCACATGGAGACTGGGTAGGCAGAAGGCCCGAGGCCATGGCATTCAAAACCACCACAGTGGGTTTCAGACTGTCTGTACTCCACAAGTTCTGGTCAGAAGTGTGGGCTTGGTATTCCTCAAACACATCCTTCAGTGGCTGGCTCTGTGGCTTTGTTCAAGCATCCTCCTCTATCTTGAAAGGCCTTGTGAAATTCTACTCCACCCTCAAGGTCCAAGTCCACTCCCACCTCCATGATGCACTCTGTAGCTCTCCACTGAAAGTGCATTTCCAGGGTGTTTGGTCCCCTCTTTGCCCCTCCCCTATCTGTTCTGCTCCCCTCTCCGTGCTCTGTATCCTTAAGACCACCCTTTATGAATTAGACCAATGGACTCCCATGCTCCCAGGCTTCCAGCAGGCAGCACAGGGACATGGAAGGGAAGAGACTGATGGAGATGGAGTGGGGGGTGAGTCGGGGAACCCCTTTTCCAGCTCCATCTCTACAGCATCATGGCGGGTGGGCCGTCATGGTGGGAGAGTTTCCCTCAGAGGAGTTACAGTGCCTGTCAACTGACTGTCTCCACACAACTGCTCCCCGCCCCTTGCCCCTTCAGGCCAGGGGTGGTCTCTGCACATCAGCTGCTGCTAGACCTGGGGAACCGTGTTGGCCTTTGTGGTTCTCCCCCAGCCTGCCCACCCCTTTGGCAATAGGCCCTCTAGTTAAACTTTTCTCAGGGACCCTGATGGGCATGCCCATTCTTGGGGATACCCAGGCACTAGGTACCACTGTTACAGTTGCCTGCTGGCCTTATTCCATTACTTCTGCTCATGCCTCTCTCCCTGTAGTACATGTTGGTCATTTATTGGCTTCCCTGCATCCCAACTCCTTTCTGGTTTTGGAGAACTTCCCATTGGGTGAGGGCTCTTCCTCCCACCATGGAAGCCACAAGGGAAAAAATACTCTTCCCTCTTCCCCATGGTAGCCGGGCTTGGGCACACAACTTGAGCTTGGCCCGCTGGATACCTGCAGAGGGACTTCTAAACTTCAGCAAGGAATGCAGACCGAGGAGCCTCTGAGGCTGCTTCCCCACACCCACCATCACAGCATCTACCCACATAGCCCCGTCCTTTGGGATTACAATCCATCCCACCTGCTCCCTTTCTCGGCTTGCCCCTCCCAAGCCTTTCTCCTTCCCACCGCACCTCGCCAACTCCAGAGTATCCAGGGGGCTCCCTGTGGGCTGTGCTGAGCGGCTCTCTTCTCCCAATATTCTCATTTCCCTTTTCATTTGAAATTCAGTAATGAGTAACCCCCATGTGCCCAGCACTAAGTGAACAAACCTGCCCTCATGCAGCCTCCACACCAGGGAGAGGATGGCAATGTGAGTTATACATTCACAGCAGACAAGCGGATGTATAACTGCAGACTGAAGGCATGCTCTGGAAGCAAATACGAGACGCTAGGAGAACACCTGATGAGGATCCGACCAGGATAGCTTCCCTGAGGAAGAGCACATGAATTGGGATCTAAATGGCAAATAGGAGTTAACCAGTGAGCGAGGCAGGGGAGGCAGAGGGCAGAACATTTTGAGAGGCCCTGAGGCTGCCAGCCTGCTCAGAAAGAAAGTCAGAGGCTCAGGAGAAAGAGATGCTGCAGCAGCAACAGGAACCCTGTTCTGCAGGTTCTTTTGGTCCAGAATGAGGATTTTAATCTTCTTCCTAAATGCAATGGGAAGCAACTAAGGAATTCTGAGCAGAGAAGTATTATGCTCGTGTCTGTTTGTTGGTTTTTTTTAATCTTTTTGGGAATGAAATAATGCCATTTGCAGCAACATGGATGGACCTAGAGGTTATCATACTAAGTGAAGTCGACCAGATAGAGAAAGACAAATATCATATGATATCGCTTATATGTGGAATCTAAAATAAATAAATAAATAAAAATAAATAAAGATACAAATGAACTTATTTTCAAAACAGAAAGAGACTCACAGACATAGAAAACAAACTTACGGTTACAAAAGGGGAAACGGGGGTGGAGGGAGGGATAAATTAGGAGGTTGGGATTATCATACACATTCTACTATAAATAAAATAGGTAACCAACAAGGACCTACTGTATAGCACAGGGAACTCTGGTCAGTATTTTGTAATAACCTATAAGGTAAAAGAAACTGAAAAAGAATATATATGTAAATGAATGAATACAGGAATGAATCGCTGTGCTGTACACCTGAAACTAACACAATATTGTAACTCAACTATACTTCAATTTAAAAAAAAGAAAAACACCTTTTTGTTGCAATTTGTCTTTGGGCCGGGAGGTACAGATGGGAAAGAGCCGTAAGGAGGTCACTGCAGGGGTCCAGTTGAAAGGTGACTGAGTTTACATCTGTGGTCCTGGAGATGGAGCTTATAGCTCTGAGAGATGTTTAGAAGGTAAAACCCATAGGGCTTGAGGTCTCAGAGAGCTTCTTTTTTTTTTTTTTTTTTTTTTTTTTTTCTTTTTGCGGTATGCGGGCCTCTCACTGTCGCGGCCTCTCCCGTTGCGGAGCACAGGCTCCGGACGCGCAGGCCCAGCGGCCACGGCTCACGGGCCCAGCCGCTCCGCGGCATATGGGATCCTCCCAGACCGGGGCACGAACCCGCATCCCCTGCATCGGCAGGCGGACTCTCAACCACTGCGCCACCAGGGAGGCCCTCAGAGAGCTTCTTCATGTCTACACCCCATTTTTGAGCTGCTCTCAATTCCTACAGGAGATTTTCCCTGTCGTCTCAATTAAGCCAGACTAATCAGGGATGTGCGGAGCTGAAGTCAAGGCTCCATTAGCTTCCGGAACAGGAGGGCTACAGGGTGCCGAGGAGCACTAGGGCATTGCTCTTCAGAATTTGGGTAGGGTGAGCAGGAGAATCGGGGGGGGCCCTGGAGGTTACTGTGGCGATGCCAGGGGAAGCTGTGGCTGGACACCAAGGGTGACGGTGGTGCAGGACCTGGCCTTGAAGGCTTTGCATCCTCTGAGCGCAGCTGAGAGCTGGAGATATTTAGGCCAGGAGACACCAGCGTTGCCCTTTAGAAAGCTCACTCCTGCACTAGAGAGGCATCTGCCTGTCCACATGTGTCCTCTGGCCCATGGGGTGCTGCACTCCTCACACATGAGCCTTGCCAGGATTTGGGCTGGTGTGGTGCATTAGTGGCCAGCACAGGGCTCACTCCCTCATCCTCCTCCCTCCCCAGAGAGCCCTGCAAAAGAATTTAGAGCCTGGAAGGGAAGCAGGGAAAAGCTGTCCTCTTGAGAATCGCTCCAACCCCACCAAGACTGGAAAATAGATTTCAAGATGTTTCAGAAAGAAAACACACACACACAGTCGAAATAAGTAGCTCCCACGTTAGCCCAGTACATTTGCAGTTACAGGCAAAAAAAGTTGTGTATCAGAGCAATGAGATGACTTCCCCAAGTTCACCGGCCCTGAAGTGCCAGAGCTGGGGCTAAAACCTAGGTCGGCTGACCCCTCGGGCCACAGTGCCTTGAGGATCACCCATCCATCCGCAGATCTATTCCTGTACCCACTTTTCTGTTCAGCACACACGGAACACCTGCCATTTGCTGGTTCCCTCACAACACTCACAGTCTGCAAAGCTGATGTGATCGTACCAGCTTCTTTAAGTAATTGTGTTTGTAGTCAGAGCCAAGCTCGAATTCCAAGTTTTCCAATTACTGAATGATCTGGGTCTAGTCACTTAATTTTTCTGAGCATCCCTAAAAACGAGAATGAAGAGGACCTATGCTGATGAGAATTTGTGAGGATTTAAAAGAGAATATGGGCAGTGCCTGGCCTTGAGAAAATGCCAGCGCAGATCTGTCCTTGACGTTGAAAGACCTTTGTCCAAAGCCAAGCATCTGAGTGAAATACTGAGGTCAACCAGCAGATGGCAGCCTACCCCGGCTTTAGGAGAGCACATCCTTGCGGATGTGTTGACGGAACGAGGGGCTCCCAGGCTCCCAGACACCTTCAGGGAAACACCTTCTCTGCGGTCACTCTAATCCCTCTTTCGAGGAGGGGCTGACGCCCAGCCCAGGGCAGCAGGGCACGGCAAGCACCTCTTCTGCTCCTTCCTCCCCCTCTGCTACACAAAGCCTCCTGTCAACAGCCACAAACCCTCTTGCTTGTCACCTCTTACAAATGTACGCTGTGTGGGGAGGGGAGGGGAGGACAGGGTGGGGACAGGGAAGGAGGGTTTCTGGCTCTGAGACTGGTATCCAGTCCCCACTCAGATCCTACAAGGACCCCTGGCGAGGACCCCCCCCCCGCTCCACTGTATTGATGTCCCATTACCAATTCACGTTCGCCTGCTAACCCCGATTGCTGCTTGTGAAGGCCAAGCTCACACATTTTCTCCTGTCCTGTGTCTGTCCCTTTGGCTTGTCCCTGGCCCCGCAGCAACAAGACCTCTGTCCCCCTTCCCAATCGCTTCTCTCTGCAGACAGAGCGAGGCACGTCTAGAACTGGGGGCTCATTCCTATTGACGTTGGTCGCTGTTGATTTACTTTCCCTTCACCTCTAGAGCCTGGTTTAGATGCTGATCCCTCCAGATTGTCCTGAGCAGCTTGGACAGCACTGAAAATGAAGCCAAGGACCCGCTGTCCCCCCAGAGCCATCCTCCTGAAATGCTGAGTTGTGTCACCTCATTCCGCTGCTTAAAGGCCTCCAAAGCTCACCTTCCGGCTTAGAGCAAAGCCAAGGTGTCACAGTGGCCTTGGAAGCCCCGAGTGATCTGTGCCCTGGTGCTTCCCTGCCCTCAACCCCTCCCTCATGATGTGCTAACACACTGGCCTCCTGCCGTTCTTCGAACCCAGCAAGCACTCTCCCACTGCAGACCCTTGGCCTGGAGCACTCTGCCACGCCAACCTCCCCCTCATGCATGGCTCACTTGTTCACGTCCTTCAGGTGTCCTCCCAATGTCACCTTCTCAATGAGCCTTTCCTCACCTCCTACATAAACACACATCTGCATACTCACATGTGCAAAAACACATGCACACATGCCCTCCCATCCCCAGTACTCTTTATTTTTCTCCATAGCACATAATTTCATCAGACAGACATACTACTGGTTTACTTAATTGCGTGTATGTTTTCCAGAAATCAAGCTCTGTGACAACAGGGACTTCAAATGCGTTTCCCCTCTGCTGTATCCCAAGCACCTAGAATGGAGCCTGTTTTGTTTTTCTCAATCATTACATGTTTACAGAATACATGATCAGACCTGGGAGGAGAGGTCTGATTAGCCTCACCTTATTTTTCTATTCAATTCACTGAGTATTGACTTTGTCCCCAGATCATCATTGTAAGTGGAAACAAACAAACTCAGAAAAGAAGTAACTTTTCCAAAGTAGCCATGCAGTCAATTTGGATTCATACTCAGTTCCCGTTCACCCACCTCATTGCCTCAACAGGTCAGAAGCTAATGGTGGGATGTAAAGAAACAGGAAAGGAATTGCTCTATCAAGAGCCCCAGACAGGGGCCTCCCTGGTGGCGCAGTGGTTGAGGGTCCGCCTGCCGATGCAGGGGATGCGGGTTCGTGCCCCGGTCCGGGGGGATCCCATATGCCGCGGAGCGGCTGGGCCCGTGAGCCATGGCCGCTGAGCCTGCGCGTCCAGAGCCTGTGCTCCGCAACGGGAGAGGCCACAGCAGTGAGGGGCCCGCGTACCGCAAAAAAAAAAAAGAGCCCCAGACAGCAGCCTCTCCTAGGGAGGGACGGGCTATGGGCGGAGACTGTCTCACAGCCAAGGAGGGAGAAATCCAATAGGACATTTAGAGGAAAAAAACACTGTAAGTATCAGTCATTTCAAAGACAGAGGATAATACGTGCCCAGTGAAAATTACTTCTGCAGGGACTTTCCACACATGTGGTCTCTTGGAGAGCATCCTCCAGTTTTGGACAGAGGTCCTACCACCCCACCACACAGAGAACCTTCATTTCTCGAGGATGGATGGGAATTGAGCAAAAGCAGCTGACCGCTCAAGCCTTTTATTTGCAAGAGTTAACTTTGAAAGGTTACTAAAATAACAGAGAAAAAGAAAGAGAGAAAGGGAATTTTCCAGGTATGGTAGGAACATCACTAAACTGGATTCACCTGGTTGTGGGTTCAAAAGCTTCTCCAAAAAGTGCCTCTGTTTTCCAGTGCAAAATGAGGCCTGGATTATCCCCAGAGGCATTTAGCTTCTCCGTGTATATATTTCTCCACAATCAACGTCTTCTAAGCAATTAGCAAAAGAGAGAGTAGACCAGGCCCCAGGTGTGCAAATGAAATCTGGGAGAGAGGGACATAGTAGACCCAGCCCAGTAGAGGCAGAAGACCACACTCCACCTGGGCACCTCTCAGGTGAGCATCAGAGTCAGGTATGAAAAGGCATCTATCTCCACCCAAAAGCCCAGTTCAGGGTAGTAAAGAGCCTCCAACTCAGTGCAACACAGGGTTAGCTTCAGAGTGGGCTACAAATTCCATGAGGGCATGGACTGTTCTGCTACGTTCACATCCACAGGACATGGAGCTTGAACACAGTAGCTGCACAATTAATGTTTATTTATTAAGAAATCAATTTATAATAGCTGCCTGGAAGTTACTGGGAAGGACAGTGAGGTCACAACCAAGCCCATTCGAAAAGAAGGTTGCACTCAATTAATAGACGATTCATTAATATATCTGTCATTCTTTGAACGGTGCATATTAGACAATCAGGATAGTGGGAAGACTACAATCCCCAGCTCTTTAGAGAGAGAAAAATGGAATAATAAGCAGTACATAACCTCTGTCTCAAAATCTCTGAAGGTCTGTCATGGAAACGAAAGAGCAGACATTCTGTTAGGTGACAGCTGGAAGAACGAGGGTCCCATGGTTAAATCTACATGGCGACAAACGGCACTCAAATAAGAAAAGAAATTGTAGTGACCAAAGCCACCCAGAGACCAGGCAGTCATAGAAGCAATGAGCCCCTGATACTGGAGGGACCCCAGGTCTTGGTAGTGGTTAGACATTAAACAGAGTGGTATAAGGTCCCTTCCAGCCTCAAAATGGACTTACTCTGTACCTCTGGTTCAGTCAGTTGTTTCATACAAGGCGTCCAGAATGTAGTTATACTCCAGGCTTTCCAGGCTCCATCCTGAGTCTCTAATACAACACGAGGAAGGGCTGTCAAGAAAGAGTTAAGACAGTGAAGTAAGTCAGAAAGAGAAAAACAAATATCGTATACTAACGCATATATGTGGACTCTAGAACCATGGTAAAGATGAACCGGTTTGCAGGGCAGAAAGAGAGACACAGATGTAGAGAACAAACGAATGGACGCCAAGGGGGGAAAAGCAGCGGGGTGTGGGGGGGATGAACTAGGAGAGTGGGATTGACATATATACACTAATACATATAAAATAGATGACTAATAAGAACCTGCTGTATAAAAACTAAATAAAATTTTAAAAAAGAAAGAAGGAGTTAAGACACTACAAAACACAGATATTGTTCTTAAGAAGAAAGTGGCCGTCTGGGAAGACAGGAGGGGTGAAGAAAAACCAGAGTGCTGCCTGGCTCTCTGCTCAGACAGAGCCCTTCCTCCGGGGAACACCCTGGGGAGGAGCCATATTTGCAAGCTGGCAACACCATGAACCTCCTAAGATTTCTGGGTTTAATTAGTTTCTCCGAAGCAAGCTCCTTACAGAAAAAGAAATATGCAGCCTCAATCAACCATGACTTATTGCCAGAGAATCTCACTGCCTTGCCTCCCTGGGCCAGGATTTGCTACAAGAGACTGTTCAAGGCCGAATTTCACTTTCTAAACTGCTCTTAGGAAATTATAGGAGGTTTGTTCAAAGACACAGTCTCCATAAAGGAGATCTTAAGTGTAAAACATATATAATATTATCATTCACCTCCCTATCTCAGTCACCACATCATCCTTTCTTCCCCATTTAAGCTAAATACCACGAGCATTAAAATGGAATTTAAATGGCTTCATGTACAGCATGTTAATACACATTTTTAATACTAAGTCTTGAGATCAATCATAACACGACCACTGGGCAAGGAGCTAGAAGAGTGCCTCTCCAACCAGACTGCAGGTATGGAGAGGGCAGGAATCATTCCTTGGCAAACTCCGGCAAGGAAGATAGAGATATGCTCAACCAATGAATGATGGCTTCAAGCTCTGGCTCTGCTGCAGAACTAGCCGTGAGACCTTGGTTAAGTTACATAACTTCTCTGAGCCACAAATGCTTTCATCTATAAATCAGAAATAATAATAGCTACCTCGGATGATTACAACAAATGCAATGATGTGTTTGCAATAATGTGTATGCAATAGCAGAAGCAAGAAGTCCTGCAGCCTGTGGAACAAAAACCACATTCACAGAAAGACAGACAAGATGAAAAGGCATAGGGTTATATACCAGCTGAAGGAACAAGAAAAAAATGCAGAAAAACAAATAAATGAAGTGGAGATAGGCAACCTTCCAGAAAAAGAATTCAGAAGAATGATAGTGAAGATGATCCAGGACCTCGGAAAAAGAATGGAGGCAAAGATTGAGAAGATGCAAGAAATGTTTAACAAAGACCTAGAAGAATTAAAGAACAAACAAACAGAGATGAACAATACAATAACTGAAATGAAAACTACACTAGAAGGAATCAATAGCAGAATAACTTAGTCAGAAGAATGGATAAGTGACCTGGAAGACAGAATGGTGGAATTCACTGCTGCGGAACAGACTAAAGAGAAAAGAATGAAAAGAAATGAAGACAGCCTTAGAGACCTCTGGGACAACATTAAACGCATCAACATTTGCATTATAGGGGTCCCAGAAGGAGAAGAGAGAGAGAAAGGACCAGAGAAAATATTTGAAGAGATTATAGTCGAAAACTTCCCTAACATGGGAAAGGAAATAGACACCCAAGCCCAGGAAGCACAGTGAGACCCATACAGGATAAACCCAAGGAGAAACACACTGAGACACATAGTAATCAAATTGGCAAAAATTAAAGACAAAGAAAAATTACTGAAAGCAGCAAGGGAAAAATGACAAATAACATACAACAGAACTCCCATAAGGTTAACAGCTGATTTCTCAGCAGAAACTCTACAAGCCAGAAGGGAGTGGCATGATATACTGAAAGTGATGAAAGGGAAGAATCTACAACCAAGATTACTCTACCAGCAAAGATCTCATTCAGATTCGATGGAGAAATCAAAAGCTTTACAGACAAGCAAAAGCTAAGAGAATTCAGCACCACCAAACCAGCTCTACAACAAATGCTAAAGGAACTTCTCTAAGTGGGAAACACAAGAGAAGAAAAGGACCTACAAAAACAAACCCAAAACAATTAAGAAGATGGTCATAGGGACATACATATAGATAATTACCTTAAACGTGAATGGATTAAATGCTCCAACCAAAAGACACAGGCTCGTTGAATGGATACAAAAACAAGACCCATATATATGCTGTCTACAAGAGACCCACTTCAGACCTAGGGACACATACAGACTGAAAGGGAGGGGATGGAAAAAGATATTCCATGCAAATGGAAATCAAAAGAAAGCTGGAGTAGCAATACTCATATCAGATAAAATAGACTTTAAAATAAAGAATGTTACAAGAGATAAGGAAGGACACTACATAATGATCACAGGATCAATCCAAGAAGAAGATATAACAATTATAAATATATATGCACCCAACATAGGAGCACCTCAATACATAAGGCAACTGCTAACAGCTATAAAAGAGGAAATCGACAGTAACACAACAATAGTGGGGGACTTTAACACCTTACTTACACCAATGGACAGATCATCCAAACAGAAAATTAATAAGGAAACAGAAGCTTTAAATGACACAATAGACCAGATAGATTTAATTGTGATACTTATAGGACATTCTATCCAAAAACAGCAGATTACACTTTCTTCTCAAGTGTGCATGGAACATTCTCCAGGATAGATCACATCTTGGGTCACAAATTGAGCCTCAGTAAATTTAAGAAAATTGAAATCATATCAAGCATCTTTTCTGACCACAACACTATGAGATTAGAAATGAATTACAGGGGAAAAAATGTAAAAAACACAAACACATGGAGGCTAGACAATACGTTACTAAATAACCAAGAGATCACTAAAGAAATCAAAGAGGAAATCAAAAAATACCTAGAGACAAATGACAATGAAAACATGATGATCCAAAACCTATGGGATGCAGCAAAAGCAGTTCGAAGAGGGAAGGTTATAGCTATAGAAGCCTACCTCAAGAAACAAGAAAAATCTCAAGTAAACAATCTAACATTACACCTAAAGCAACTAGAGAAAGAAGAACAAACAAAACCCAAAGTTAGCAGAAGGAAAGAAATCATAAAGATCAGAGCAGAAATAAATGAAATAGAAACAAAGAAAACAATAGCAAAGATCAATAAAACTAAAAGCTGGTTCTTTGAGAAGATAAACAAAATTGATAAACCATTAGCCAGACCCATCAAGAAAAAGAGGGAGAGGACTCAAATCAATAAAATTAGAAATGAAAAAGGAGAAGTTACAACAGACACCACAGAAATACAAAGCATCCTAAGAGACTACTACAAGCAACTCTATGCCAATAAAATGGACAACCTGGAAGAAATGGACAAATTCTTAGAAAGGTATAACCTTCCAAGACTGAACCAGGAAGAAACAGAAAATATGAACAGACCAACCACAAGTAATGAAATTGAAACTATGATTAAAAACCTTCCAACAGGGGGCTTCCCTGGTGGCACAGTGGTTGAGAGTCCGCCTGCCAATGCAGGCGACACGGGTTCATGCCAGGGTCCGGGAAGATCCCACATGCCGCAGAGCAGTTGGGCCCGTGAGCCATGGCTGCTGAGCCTGCGCGTCCGGAGCCTGTGCTCTGCAACGGGAGAGGCCACAACAGTGAGAGGTCCGCGTACTTCAAAAAAAAAAAAAAAAAGTCTTGCAAGAGGGCTTCCCTGGTGGCACAGTGGTTGAGAGTCCGTCTGCCGATGCAGGGGACACGGGTTCGTGCCCCGGTCTGGGAAGATCCCACATGCTGCGGAGTGGCTGAGCCCGTGAGCCATGGCTGCTGAGCCTGCGCATCCGGAGCCTGTGCTCCGCATCAGGAGAGGCCACAACAGTGAGAGGCCTGCGTACCGCAAAAAAAAAAAAAAAATCTTCCAAGAAACAGAAGTCCAGGACCAGATGGCTTCACAGGTGAATTCTATCAAACATTTAGAGAAGAGCTAACATCCATCCTTCTCAAACTCTTCCAAAAAATTGCAGAGGAAGGAACACTCCCAAACTCATTCTATGAGGCCACCATCACCCTGATACCAAAACCAGACAAAGATGCTACAAAAAATACAGACCAGGGCTTCCCTGGTGGCGCAGTGGTTGAGAGTCCGCCTGCCGATGCAGGGGACACGGGTTCGTGCCCTGGTCCGGGAAGATCCCACATGCCGCGGAGCGGCTGGGCCCATGAGCCATGGCCGCTGAGCCTGCGCGTATGGAGCCTGTGCTCCGCAACGGGAGAGGCCACATCAGTGAGAGGCCCGTGTACCGCAAAAAAAAAAAAAAAATTACAGACCAATATCACTGATGAATATAGATGCAAAAATCCTCAACAAAATACTAATACTAGCAAACAGAATCCAACAACACATTAAAAGGATCATACACCACGATCAAGTGGGATTTATACCAGGGATGCAAGGATTCTTCAATATATGCAAATCAATCAATGTGATACACCATATTAACAAACTGAAGAATAAAAACCATATGATCATCTCAATAGATGCAGAAAAAGCTTTTGACAAAATTGAACACCAATTTATGATAAAAACTCTCCAGAAAGTGGGCATAGAGGGAACCTACCTCAACATAATAAAGGCCACATACGACAAACCCACAGCAAACATCATTCTCAATGGTGAAAAACTGAAAGCATTTCCTCTCAGATCAGGAACGAGACAAGGATGTCCACTCTCACCACTATTATTCAACACAGTTTTGGAAGTTTTAGCCATGGCAATCAGAGAAGAAAAAGAAATAAAAGGAATACAAATTGGAAAAGAAGAAGTAAAACTGTCACTGTTTGCAGATGACATGATACTATACATAGAGAATCCTAAAAATGCCCCCAGAAAACTACTAGAGCTAATTAATGAATTTGGTAAAGTTGCAGGATACAAAGTTAATGCACAGAAATCTCTTGCATTCCTATACACTAATGATGAAAAATCTGAAAGAGAAATTATGGAAACACTCCCATTTACCGTTGCAACAAAAAGAATTAAATACCTAGGAATAAACCTACCTAGGGAGACAAAAGACCTGTATGCAGAAAACTATAAGACACTGATGAAAAAAATTAAAGATGATAACAACAGATGGAGAGATATACCATGTTCTTGGATTGGAAGAATCAATATTGTGAAAATGACTATACCACCCAAAGCAATCTACAGATTCAATGCAATCCCTATCAAATTACCAATGGCATTTTTTATGGAACTAGAACAAATCATCTTAAAGTTTGTATGGAGACACAAAAGACCCCAAATAGCCAAAGCAGTCTTGAGGGAAAAAAACGGAGCTGGAGGAATCAGACTCCCTGACTTCAGACTATACTACAAAGCTACAGTAATCAAGACAATATGGTACTGGCACAAAAACAGAAACATAGATCAATGGAACAAGATAGAAAGCCCAGAGATAAACCCATGCACCTATGGTCAACTAATCTATGACAAAGGAGGCAAAGATATACAATGGAGAAAAGACAGTCTCTTCAGTAAGTGGTGCTGGGAAAACTGAACAGCAACAATGTAAAAGAATGAAATTAGAACACTCCCTAACACCATACACAAAAATAAACTCAAAATGGATTCAAGACCTAAATATAAGACTGGACACTATAAAACTCTTAGAGGAAAACATAGGAAGAACATTCTTTGACATAAATCACAGCAAGATCTTTTTTGATCCACCTCCTAGAGTAATGGAAATAAAAACAAAAATAAAGAAATGGGACCTAATGAAACTTCAAAGCTTTTCCACAGCAAAGGGAACCATAAACAAGATGAAAAGACAACCCTCAGAATGGGAGAAAATATTTGCAAACGAATCAACGGACAAAGGATTAATCTCGAAAATATATAAACAGCTCATGCAGCTCAATATTAAAGAAACAAACAACCCAATCCAAAAATGGGCAGAAGACCTAAATAAACATTTCCCCAAAGAAGACATACAGATGGCCAAGAAGCATATGAAGAGCTGCTCAACATCACTTTAGAGAAATGCAAATCAAAACTACAATGAGGTATCACCTCACACCAGTTAGAATGGGCATCATCAGAAAATCTACAAACAACAAATGCTGGAGAGGGTGTGGAGAAAAGGGAACCCTCTTGCACTGTTGGTGGGGATGTAAATTGATACAGCCACTATGGAGAACAGTATGGAGGTTCCTTAAAAAACAAAAATAGATTTACCATCTGATCCAGCATTCCTACTACTGGGCATATACCCAGAGAAAACCATAATTCAAAAAGACACATGCACCCCAATGTTCATTGCAGCATTATTTACAATAGCCAGGTCAGGGAAGCAACCTAAATGCCCACTGACAGACGAATGGATAAAGAAGTTGTGGTACATATATACAATGGAATATTACTCAGCCATAAAAAGGAACAAAATTGAGTCATTTGTAGTGAGGTGGATGGACCTAGAGACTGTCATACAGAGTGAAGTAAGTCAAAAAGAGAAAAACAAATATCGTATATTAACGCATGTATGTGTAACCTAGAAAAATGGTACAGATGAACCGATTTGTAGGGCAGAAGTTGAGACACAGATGTAGAGAACAAATGTATGGACACCAAGGGGGGAAAACTGCAGTGGGGTGGGGATGGTGGTGTGCTGAATTGGGTGATTGGGATTGACATGTATACACTGATGTGTATAAAATTGATGACTAATAAGAACCTGCAGTATAAAAAAACAAACAAAACAACTAATACTAAACTTTCATTGGGTTATTTGTATGGAAATATGTTAATATAAATGTTTCAGACATTACATGAAATTTCTAAAAATCTTATATGTTCTTGTATAATGTTATAAGTCATAATTCTAGTTATTACTTTAAAATGTATATCTCAGAAATAACTAAACTTCCTTGTCAATTGCATCATTATGAACTTTCATCAAATCTTTAATCATGGTCATTTTTAAGTCTTTTGTCATTTACAGACAGTTCTGGGTGTACTCTGATGCTTTTGCAAATATGTTCCTATAAGAGGGTTTCATCTTCAAGGAATTCATGGAAAAGACTCTGACAAGTACAGGTTTCTGGTAACTGACTGTACTGCTTAACTGAATTTTCAGAACTCTAATGAAAAACTGATGAACTCATAAAAGTGTTAACAAAAGATCAAGATGAAAAAAAGATTAATTACATGGGACTGAGTGAACGGATGAGGATGATTATAATTTTTGTGACTTTTTGTTTGAATTTTTAAAAATATCCCACAAGGACTCAGAGGCAAAATAATAATAATAATAATATGTATGCAATAAAGTGTCCCAGAAAGTGTCTCGCACAGACTTAGGGCTCAGCAAATGGTATCCTCCCCCTACTCCCTAGATCCACACTGCACACAGTGACTGACTGGTGAATGTTTGCCTGGCTGATGTATAGACGGAGCTGATATGAATGCTTGCAGTTAAGTTAGGAAGAGCAGACAGGTGAGTTCATGTGCCTTGGGTTCAGGTAGCTGCTCCATGGAAGAGTTTGGGGCAGAGGGAGAGAAGGAAATCTAAAATTTAAGTATACCTCTGCTAACTGTGAGAGGCAGCTAACACTCATAATGTGTTTTACGTCCACACTATGATTTTTAATTTAGTGTTTCAGCTCCAGAAAGCAAAGTCCCTGGATCTGCCAGAGGATTCATGTAAGATTCACACATCTGACAGCTTTTCATTAGTAAAACTGGGTACACAGCCACAGGAAATTCCACTCAGAGTCACTTATACTTAAAGGAACCACATAATAAATTCCTATTGTGTCTGGTCTGCCCTCCCTGCCCCCGCTGAGTTTATTTCTGCAAATGAATGTGTATCTGATGCCGTGATGAGGAGGAGAAACATATATCATCCAGCACGTCCCCTCACTGCCTTAACTGCAAGGAAATTAAGGGCAAATTCATTGGCCACTATTCCAGTCATCACAGCTCAGGTCTGGGGCATAAACTATTCCTTCTAGATCCTTCTAAGGGTCTCCGTTCTCTTTTTCATCCCAGTGATTTGATTTTGCTTCTGTTTAATCCATAAACCATCGCAAATCTTTCTGCAAAAAGGTAAGATAGATCTTTAAAATAAGAAAGTGCACACAGGTTCCCAGTGTGGGTTCCCCTAGTTTGAAAACAATATCTGATTTCTCTCCCTCAGAGTCACCAACTTTAAATGAGTGATGATACTAAAAAATAATAACATCAAACACTTAAAACAGCTCCAGATATATGCCAAGTACTGTTATAAGTGCTTCCCATGTAGAAACTTATGTAATTTTCACAAAAATCCTAGGAGGTAAAAAATGCCATTATGTCCAATATACAAAGGAGGAAACTGAGGCACAGAATGGTTAGATAACTTCAAAACTACACTCTTGAGGAGGTGCTTTACTTAATGCAATTAGGATTAAATGGAACACTTTAATTTAGAACATCATGATCTGGGAACCATGAAGACAGCTGTGGATATAGTCAGGCTGCCCTCCATATCCACGGTTCCACATCTGCAGCTCCAGCCAACCAAGGTCCAGTAGCATTTACTGAAAAATATCCGTGTATTCGTGGACCTGCACAGTTCAAACTCGTGTTGTTCAAGGGTCAAGTGGACACTTAATACACTGCAAAGGCTGGCAGTGGAGGCTTCCCACACAGTACAGACACTGATTATAAGGGTAAGGAATAAGTCTTTCCTCTACCATTCAAGTTTCACTCTCAGGAACTGCAGAACCTGACTGTACGGACAACAAAAGCCAAGAGTTTGTTTGCTGTAACTGAGTCATAAGGGCATGCAACCTAATGTTTTCTCTGCCTGCAAGGCAGACACATCATTCTGCAGGCTCTTCCTGACTTGATGCTTTTCCCCCAGTGTGGAGAATTGAGACAGGGTTCTCGAGGTCATTGTGAAAGGAACACCTGCATCCCCAGCTTCTGACCACAGTCTGTGACTCACACTGTATTCAGGCAAGCTGGTCCTGCTGAGCTGGTCTGTAGAGAAGTGGCTGCTCTCACCTGTGGCTCGGAAAACTATGGTCAGTGGAAGGCAGTGTCCTGCTGGTCTGCATTCCAGAGTCTCCAGAATTCTAGGGGTCACTTCAGGATGCTTCCCCTTTGGACCAAGACTCAAAAAGAGATTCTTTCCTGGTCTTAAAACCCCATCATGGGCTTCCCTGGCGGCGCAGTGGTTGAGAGTCCACCTGCCAATGCAGGGGACACGGGTTAGTGCCCCAGTCCGGGAAGATCCCACATGCCACGGAGCGGCTGGGTGCCCGTGAGCCATGGCCGCTGAGCCTGCGCGTCCGGAGCCTGTGCTCCGCAACGGGAGAGGCCACAACAGTGAGAGGCCCGCGTACCGCCAAATAAATAAATAAATAAATAAATAAATAAATAAATAAATAAATAAATAATTTTAAAAAACCCATCACCTTCAGGGTTTCAAAATGACCTACAGGATAGAAAGGCATCTTCATTGAGGTGTGTACAAAAGTTGTCACTTCTCCCAACCTTTAGTGACATCATTGGTGTGGCCACACTGAGGGAGAGAAAGCCAGAGACAGTAAAGTGCTCTTTAAATGACAAAGCAGGACCAGGAAGTGCATCTTGTCCATTCCCAAGAGACTTCTGCTAGCCTGACATTGTCTGCAGAAATAACACTGGACCTTCCTTCTGGTCTCCTCCTAAGTCCCCACTTCCTACTGCCTGGTTAGTTTCTGCTGGGTGCTTACCTTGCCTGCTGTGCCTGACTGACATTTTCTACCCCAATATCTGATCATCAACCAAAGTTTTAGCATTCCTTTGGCACCTGCTTCCTGGACCAGCATTGGCATTTGGCCCCTAGTTTTCTGTAATGACCCCAACCCAAGCCTGATGCAGGTCTTGTTTGAACCTATCCCAACACCCAGAGCCATGTACTGGCTGATAGGTTTTAAGCTACACTGTCCAGGCTGCCAGAGAAGAGTCATGGGAAGAAAAATATTGGGATGGAGTAATCACAGGTAGGTGTCTACAGATAGGATGCCAGGAAAGCCCCTTTGGAGAAGGCGACCTTTGAACCTAGACCACTGGTGTGGGCAGGAAGAGCAAAAGGCCCCAAGTGAGAAGCAGCTTGCAGCTTGCTGAGTATGGGTCCAGTGGACACTTCCGGTATCCGACATCATCTCTGCCATCAGTGTGGCTGCAGTGGACAGGTTGCCCTTCAAGCACGTGCCTCTAAGTCTCTCCATCCTCTGCCTCAGGGCTTTCTTCAGAGCCTGGGAAGCCCACTCAGATCTAACTCAGGAGCGTTTCCAAAGTGGGAGGTGGGACATCCCTGGGACCCCTCAACTAGTGAGGGATGGGAGGCCTGGATGAACGCCCGGGCTCCTCTCCTTCCATGGGACAACTCCGAGGCACGTTCCGCAGGCCTTCTCGCAGGAACTCCAGTGGGATGGAGCCATGGCTGCCCATGGCAAGAACTGAATACCAAAGCACACACTGGTCCTGCCCTCCTCCCTGCCTCACCCTGCCCCCGCCCTCACTCCTGCATCCTAGGAATACCTGCCAAGCTCTTGTCTCAGGCTGTGCTTTAGTCCTGATAAGCTGAGGTGGAAGCTCATCGTGGCTACAGTGAGAAACAGGAGGGCTATATAAAACCAGGTCCGTGAGGTCAATACAAGCCAAACCATGAATGGGCCATGGAGAAACTTTAGATTTTAGACTGCACTGCCCAGTGGTCAAGATGGTGGAGCCCAGCCTGGGAATCCAGACCATGGGCCTTCAGGTGGCAGCGGTGGCCAGGGATCTGGCCTGACTGGATCTGGCCTCCGTGAAGCCAGCAAAGATTCAGGGAAGTGACTGAGAGAGGCAGGGAGGGGACACTGAGGCAAAAGTCCGCTTATTGAAATGGGGCCACCTGGGAAGCCGCAAGGTAACATTCTGACTCAACCCTTATACAAGTGCCCAGAATTCATCTCTCTAGCACATTGGACATGGCATGAAAATAACCGCAGCTTTCCTGACTGCTGTCTTTTTTCAATCTGCTCAGCAGTTTTCATAATGAGCTCTTTCGTTCTCAAAACGACCGTGTAAGGCATTCTCCCTATTGTATAGATGAGGAAAGTGAGCCCACTAAGCACTAGAACCAAGACTCGAACCAGACGTACTAGATTCCAAATTCCACACTCTGGCCAACCAACTACACTGCCAGGCTCCAATGGTGCTGCAGCCCAGGTTCAATGCCAACCACTGACCCTGCGGCTATAAGCTTGATAGCTGCAGGTGGGAGGGGTTGGGAGAGGCGGGAACTGATTCCCAGCATCAACACGTACACACAGCACGTGTTCACCGCACCATCTGGGGAGAGATGCTCCCTGTGCTTTAAATCACAGCGGCAGTGACCATGTCCTAGGCGGTCACACTGCAGCTGTCTTTCCATCCTTGAAGAATGTTCCTCAGATTTGTCATCTACTTTTTTTTTTTTTTTTTTTTTTTGCGGTACACGGGCCTCTCACTGTTGTGGCCTCTCCCGTTGCGGAACACAGGCTCCGGATGCGCAGGCTCAGCGGCCATGGCTCACGGGCGCCCAGCCGCTCCATGGCATGTGGGATCTTCCCAGACTGGGGCACGAACCCATGTCCCCTGCATCGGCAGGCGGACTCTCAACCACTGTGCCACCAGGGAAGCCCTGTCATCTACTTTTAGGGCCTTAAAGAAAATGATTCCAGGTCGGGGTGGGCAGGCTGCTTAGTTCTTTGTCCCTTAGAAAAGAAACCACCACCATGCTTATATCTGCAGGGCACACGCCCATTTATAAAACATATTCCAGGGTGTGAAGTCTCAGTGCTGAGCATGGGCAGAACAGGCTGCATGATTCCCACTCCTGGGAGGAGCAAACAGGATCAGAGACGTTGAGAGGCAGGACAGTGTGGTAGAAATGCCAGCCCCCGGCCACAGAGCGAGGAATGCCCGTTCTAGCCCAGGCTATGCCCCTGACTGGCCCTGGCTCACAGCTCTCTACTAGCCTTGGACACTGACTTTGCAGGCTGAGGGTTGAAGAGGGAAGTGTCTGCAGAGGCAAGGAGGCTGACTCCCCCAAACAACCCCAGAGAGCAGAGATCAAACCCAAGAGCACTGGGCTGTGATGTGAGCAAGCAATCAACTGGTATAGTGCTCGGCCACAGAGTGTATGGGGTTGTCTGTTGCGGCAGTTAGCCAACCCTGGCCAATACAGTCCCATGCAGCCAAGATGGCTTTCTCCTCGGACCTGAGTCCAGCGGATTCAGCATCTCCATCTGGTACGTACCAAGCTGGACTTCACTGAATGCACATTCCTTGGCTTCTGGGATATTCGTTCCTGCCCCCAGTCCTTGCCCCCTGCCCTTCTGCATCGCCCCGGAAATCAGTTAGACAGCAAAGCCATACCCGACCCGGCTCTCCTCCCTGTCAGAGAAGAGCCAAAAGCCAGATGAAAGGGCTCCAGACACAGGCACAGGAGACCTGGTACTGAACTTAGCTTGGCTTCCAATTCGCTATGTCAATTTGAGCACGTGTTCTCGGTTCCTCGGTCTAGCTTTCCCATTATTATGAGAATTACAAGGTCAGCCTCACTGATACCAAAGCATCCTGCTCACATCTTAAAATCCTAAGTAGATCTCTCAAGGCCCAAGAGAGAAGGATATAGGTTAATTAGTCAAAGCTGTGGGATAATTAATGAAGGTGATTTCCCCAGACTCTGAAGGAAAAAAGATTTCATTGAAGTGGAGAGAACCGTCGAGCTGATGTCATGTTTATGAAGGCAAAAGATCAGACCAGTTCCATTTTAGCAAGTCCCCAGTGTTGGAGAGGTAGCGGAAGAGAATGGAGAGGCCGCAGGCTGTGGATCTGGACAGACCTGGGTTCAAATCTTGCCTTCACTCCTAACTGACTGTGATGTCAGGAATTCACTTCTCGTTTCTAAGCCTCTGTTTCATCACCTGTAAAACAGTATATCTCAGAAAGTCGTGGTAATTAAATGAGCTAGTTTGAGTAACACATATTGTTAAGTCGTGGCAGGGACTTCCCTTTACTCTGATGCTAGGGTGAGGGAAGAAGCTAGTTTGGGAAAGCAAGGGGAGCATTTCATTCATTCGTGTATCTCTTCATTTATCTCAACATAATGTGTCAGGAGCTGGCAATACCGAGATGAATAAAGCACAGCCCCCAACCTCAAGAAATTCAGCTTCTAGGTGGAAAGACAGACACACACATAGGTTATTGATCCCCTAGTGTGAGAACTACTGCATACAAGTACAAGAAATACAGCAGTCCACTTCTAGAAGCATGCCATAGAGAGATAAACATGTGTGTCCATGAAAAACACGGACAGCGGTTCCCCCCTTAATTTCGGGGGATACATTCCAAGACCCCTAGTGCATGCCTGAAACCGCGGGTCATACCGAACTCTCTATACACTATGTCTTGTCCAGCATCATTACTCTTGCACTTTGGGGCCATAAGGGTGACTTGAACACAAGCACTGAGATACCACAACAGTCAATCTGATTACTGAGACAGCTACTAAGTGACTAATGGGTAAGAAGCACTGGACAAGTGTATGATTCACATCCTGGGTGCGACAGAGCAGAATGGCATGAGATTTCATCAGAAGAGCAAGCAATTTAAAAATTACAAATTGTTTATTTCTGGAATTTTTCCATTTAATAGTTTTTGGACTGTCATTGACCACAGGTAACTGAAAGTGCAGAAAGTGAAATCATGGAGAGCCAGACCACAGATAAAGGGGGACTACCATATAGAGATGTCCACTGAAATCGGGCTATAAATTTAAAAATTAGGGAAAAAAAACTAAATGCCTATCAACAGGAGAGTAAATAAAATGTAGCAGATGAATAACTAGAATCATTAGCGTGTAGTCTCACAAAGATTGAACGAAAAATGCAGTTATTGGATTATATATACAGGTGGGTACCACCTGATTAGATTTTAAAACACACAAAATATTTTGTATTTTTCACAGATGTGTGCATTTGTATATATATAAAGGTATTTTTCCAGTGGACTAGAACACACAACAAACTCATGAACCTGGTTGCTTCTGGGGAAGGTAGGAAGAAAACGGGTCTGGGGATAATGGTCAAAGGGGACTGTAATTTCATCTGTAGTGTTTCACTCGTGTCTAAAAAACTAGAAACAAATATGACAAAGCCTTAGCGTTTGTTAATCTGGATAGTGGTAATGTGCATGATATTATTCTTTATACTTTTCTACATTTTTTTTATTTCTCAAAATAAAAGTAATGAAAGCAGAGCAATGCATTGTACAAAGAAGAATGTTAGAAGCGTCCGTCCTTCAGTTAGCCTAAGCTGACCTTGGAGTGAATGTTAGAAGGCCACGGCCAGAGGGTGGGATCAAGGCTGGTAGGGGTCAGTCAGCGGTCGTGGAAGACTGTGGAGACTTTTGGTGCATCATGTTAACACTGTCTGGGAGTCAGCAGAAAACTTTGAAGAAATGAAGACCTAGGTTTCACTCCTTACCACTTACTAATATAACAAGGTCACAAATGCAATCCCACATCAACTTTGAAATGTATTACTTTCTCTAATGAATCTAGAGACCTAATCTTCATGCCAGTTAGCAGATAAAGTGTGGACTTTAACTTTTATATAACTTATACTTAACTTACGCCAATAATTTAAATAAACCCTTTAGAAACTTCTCAGTTTCTCTAGGAGAATAAGGTCCAATCTCGAAAGTGATGGTTTTCACCTACCGCCCCCCGCCGCCCCGCAACTCCTCTTCGAGATGGCACCTGGGTGTGGCTTACGGAACCTTAGGATGGAAGGGAAATGCTGGAGCCCTGAGGCACAAAGCCAGTTGGAGGCTGGTGTCAGAAGTAACAACCTTGATCTACCTAATTGCAGACTGACCTGCTCTAGTGCTTGCAACTGAAGTCTGCAACAGGTGAAATTTGAGGTCTGCTGTGTTTCTCTCTCTGTTTGGGCAAAGTCTGGGTGCTCCCTGGCTAACTCAGCCCCGCCACTTCTACACCTTTCTGAGGTCTGGCTGTGAGTCCCTTTGACCTCAGACCAACTGGTTTGTTATGTCTGCAGCCTTCTCCACAGAACTACCTTGGTCTTCTATGAAAGATCTTCTAACCAGTACCCCACCCCAGCACTCTGCTGTGCACAGCACATGGGAATCAAAGGCAACTTGAAAGGACTAAGGCTCTTGGCCTCACAGATGCTTCCCTGCCATGTTTACTTTTAGATAGCTGCCCTTACATTTGTATGATAGCCTGTGAAGCAGTTCTGCCTGGCAGCTCCACAACCACAGAGTGGAAATAAGAACCACCTTCTGTTCTAGATGTTTCCTTCATTTATCTAAACTACTTCTCTTTTCTTGGTCAAATGCCCACATAGGATGTTTCAATCCCCTCTCCTTCCCACCCAGTCTCCTTTCCATCAAAGCCTTAGCTGATGTGATGGTTGATTTTATGTGTCAACTTGGCTAAGCCATGGTACCCAGATATTTGATCAGCATGTCTGGATGCTGCTGTGGAGGTATTTTTTAGATGAGGTTAACATTTAAATCAATAGACTCTGAGTAAAGCAGATTGCCCTCCATAATGTGGGTAGGCCTCATCCGATCATTTGAAGGTCTTAAGGAAAAGACTCACCCCACCTCAAGGAAGAGGGAGTTCTGCCAACAGTCTGCCTTCAGACTCAAGCTGCAACACCAACTGTTCCTTGGGTCTCCAGCCTGCTGATCACTCTTTTTTTTTCTCTCTAGTTTTCAAGGCTATGGTCTTACTAAGGAAGACAAGTACCTGTAATCTGAGATAATGAACTTGAAGGAGGTAGGAGACTACAAGGAAACCATGGTTAAAGAAGAAATATGTGAATTTGTTCTTACAAATTTTCATCGCTATTACACTATGTGACCTTGGACAAGTCATTTCACATCTCTGAGCTGCTATTAGTCTCACAAAGTTCCTCAACTAATCAAGATATTATCATCCTTAGTGTCAGTACTTGTTTTTGGAGGTTCTACCAAGCACCAGTCACAGTGCAAAATTTAACTGGGATCCTGGGATTGTGAGTGTTGGAGTTTGAGGTTTTGCAGAGGTGGGGATCAGACGATGAAGTTGGCACTCAAGGGTCACAGTTAGGGTTGTAAAGGCCAGATGTACACAACGTAAGTGTTAGATGACCAAGTCATGGCTGGATTATAAGATCCAGGTGGAGGGTAGAGCTGAGACCAGCACATGGTCAGCTGTGATAGGACCAGTGATGTGGAAGCAGTGGGATCACAGTTGAGAGACAGAGAGTAACAATGGCTATTTCTTCCCACATCTCTTGGCCTAGAAGATGGGATCCTAGTAAATTTGTCTTTGATCCAAAAAAAACCATCTGTGCTAGAGCCAGATTTACCTTCTGCCCTGCCAGGTAAGGAGCGAATGTTCTAGCAAATTCACCCATGGAGTCTGAGAATGGGAAATTCCCCTGGAAGCCCAGAATGAACCTGGGCCAAACTCTGGGCTTTTTCTGAGCAAACATTTTGAGAGAAACCATAGCGATGATGATGTGGAAGAGCGACCGGGGCTGTCCCCTTTCACAGAAGCAAGGCTGATGAAAACACAGGGATTAGAACAGATGAATCATTGCCAGTCCTCTCCCTGAGACCGTCTGCTAGTGGCAACTCAATAAATACCGGATCTCCGAAAGCGCTGACGAGTCACCCACCGGGCCTGGGAGTTAGAGAGCTCGCTTCCGAACTTGGTGGGAGGAGAAAGCGGGAGTGGAGACATGGGGGCGTATCCCCCTTCCCGAATTCATGTTCCTCCTTTTGGTAAGATAATTTCCTACTCTTTCAGAAGTGTGGGTGATTCTAGAATCTAGATGAATGGTGCCTGCAATCCCAACCTTCCATCCCTCCGGTGTGGGTGGGAATTCATGGGTGGGCTCCTCTATGACTTCTGCCCTTTGATGGCAAGGAGGAGTATGCTTGGAGGCAAGGGGGCATCTGCTCTGCTTTGGGTTATTAACAGTGAGGACAAATTAAAGGTCTTTAGAGCACGTCCTCAGACAGAATCTAAGGTGAGTAGAGCTTTAAAAGAGGCAATGTTCCGTTTGGTGTCTTGACTACAGTGGTGGATACACAAAGTGACATTCGTGGTAAAATGTACAGAACAACACACACAATACATACATGCACAGAGGCAGAGGGAATGAGAAAAAGAGACAGACAGAGAAGTACAAGTAAATTTGGGGAAATTTAAATAACATAGTGGGTTCTATCAATCTCAGTATCCTGGTGTCAATATTCTCTCATACCATAGTTTTGCAAAGTATTACCATTGGGGGAAACTGGGTGAAGGATACACAGAATCTCTCCATACTATTTCCTTAAAAAAAAAAACAAGTTTATAGAGATATGATTCATGTAACATACAATTCACTCATGTAACGTGTACAGTTCAACAGCTTTTAGTATATTCACAGAGTTGTATATCCATCACCACAGTTTTAGAACATTTTAATTATCCCCAGAAAAGAAACCCTGCCTCTGTTATCTATCATTCCCCAATGCCCCCATACCCCTAAGCCATAGGAAACTGCTAATCTACTTTTTGTCTCTATAGATTTGTCTGTTTTGGATATTTCATATAATTGAAATCATACAATAGGTGGTCCTTTGTGACTGGCTTCTTTCACTCAGCATTTATTGTAGCATGTATCAATATTTCATTTCTTTTTATTGATGAACAATATCCCATTGTATGGATATACCACATTTTATCATCTATTCATTAGTTGATGGACATAGGGTTGTTTCCACTTTTCGGCTATTATGGATACTTTCACTATAAATACTCTCTTAAATGTATACCTAGCAATGGAATTGCTGAATTATATGTTTACATTTAACAAATTTTTGACAAATTGCCAGACTGTTTTTCAAAACAGCTACACCATTTTACATTCCCATCAGCAGTGTGTGAAGGTTCAAGTTTCTCCATATCCTCACCAACACTTGTCATTTTCTCTCTTTTTTTATTATAATCATTCTGGTGGGTGTGAAATGGTATCTCACTGTAATTTTCATTTGTATTTCCCTAATGGCTAATGAGGTTGACCATCTTTTCATGTGCTTATTGGCCATTGTATGTTTTCTCTGGAGAAATGTCTTTTCAAATCTTTTGCCCACTTTTTGAGTTCTTCATATTATTATTATTGATCTCTGTATTATTTCTAACAATGGCATATGAATTTACAATCTACAAAATTAAATTTTTTGAAAGAAAGAATATTGGGGAAAATGGAAGGGTATTTAGGGGAAAAAAAAGTGTGAGTGAAAAAACAACCTCAAAAGGTTATATACTGTATAATGATATTTATGTAACATATTTGAAATGGCAAAATTATAGAAATGGAGAACAGATTAGTGGTTGCCAGGAGCCAGGAATGGGATGGGGTGCAGGAGAGGGAGGTGGATGTGACTATAAAAGGGCAACACCAGGGCACAGACCCGTGGAAACGCTCTACACCTTGATTATATCAATGTCTGCACCCTGGTTGTGACATGGTGCCACAATTTTGTGAGATGTTACCAATGGGGAAAAGTGATAAATCCAGTAATACACCAGATCTCTTGGACCGGTCTACCTTATCTCTAATAGTAGTGAATCTACAACTATCTCAAAATAACAGTTTAATTTAAAAAAGAGAGAAAGGCAGTTCCTTCACAGATCTACTTACAGTTCTACCAGATATTAATTGTGAGATTTTTGGGCAAATTAAGATTGTCAGTTTTTCCACCTGTAAAATGGGGATAATATCTACTCATGATGGTGGTAAGAATCAAATAAAAATAAAAAAGTCAACTACAAGTACATCCATGGAGGTGGATAGAGTCTTAAAATAAAATATTGAGTGAAGGGAGAAGAAACTGAATAAAATATATATCATGGCACCATATATGTATAAGTTAAAAGCTTACACATTCACCGTGAATACTACACACTTTAAAAAATATACACACATCCTTATGATGGGGTGGGGGGGGATAAAGGAGGGGACCAAGGGTGCAAGGAAGAAACTAATATTAATAAAATAAAAATGTAACAAGAGGCTGTTGTTCCAATGATGATACTATGCTCTGAGACAGAGTATATAACTCAACTATCCCTATAAAAATATAACTCTAAATGTAAAACTCCGATCAATATCATACGTGTATACAGTAGGTATGCAATGAATGCTAATTGCTTGACTTTACGATAATCTACAAAGACTGTCTAGCGTGCCTTCAAGAATTCCAAGTAGTAATGAATTCCAAGTGGTACTGAATTCTCAGTGGCTGTTTCTAGGTTGATGTCACACATCCTCTGAGTAGCCCCCTGGATTGGTCCTGGTCCCCCTACTCCTACACACACACACACACACACACACACACACACACATCCTGAACTCCTCTAGTTCAGGGTGACCCACGACCAAAAGTCACCCCTCCCCAGCACCATGGGGTATCTGAAGCCAAGCTGACTTCCCTGAAACAGACTTCCAGACCTAAGAGTTGAGCCAGGGGGACACTGCTTAGGGACTGATTCCCACTATCACATTTTACAGGTGGGAAACTGAGGCCAGAGAGGGGCAGAGACTTGAGGAAATCGCACAATGAGTAAGAGGCAGTTCCATGACTAGAACCAGGCTGTTTTCCTTCCATACGTGCACACATCCTCCCTCTTCCACACACAGCCTGCAATGCCCTTTATCTGACCTACCAATATAAACCAGTGGCAAGGCTGCTGAGATAGAATTTCCATGTTGATGGGGCAGATATTCATGTCTAGGGCACTGCTCACCAGCCCCTGGGGAACTCAGACATCAGGAGGCCAGGAAATTGCTATGGGGGCCATGAGTACCCTTGCAGACTAGACAGAAGTGATAACCGCCAAAGGTGTCATTTCTTAATGCATAATCACTAAGATGATCACTAAGAGTGATAGAAAGTCAGGCCCGTAGGTTGCCTAGCATCTTCGCCTCAGAGACAGGGTGGGTGGTAGATGTAATAAAAGTGGTGGTCGGGGGAGGGGCAGGGGCGTAAGTCATTTTGTGAGAGTTGTCTCATATTCCCGAAGTGTATACCACTATCTCCTTCTTAACAGACACTAAGAGACTTCAAAAGGCTAAGTAACTTGCCACAATTATTCATAAAGCTAGTGAGAGGCTGAAAAGTGATTTCACAGAGTGTGTCTGTCTCCAAAGCCTTAGTTTCCCACCCCCCACCCCACCACCCCCAGTCCTTGGACCCCAAGAAGACAATACGAGGTTCCATGGAAGTTTAGAGAAGAAGGAGCTTGACAACGCGGGTAGATCCAGGAGGATTTCATGTGCCTCCACCACTTGACGCAGGACCTAAATGAAGAATATGATGGGTACAGGTGGACTGGGGAAGGGCGTTGCAGCTGGAGAGAACACAGGGATGGGAGAGCACAGTGCAGACCTGGTCCACCAAGCGGTGGTAGGATGAGAACCTCAGGTGAGGGAAGTGGAGCAGAGACAGATGGGTATGAAGGATGGCTCCCTGCAGATGGAGGGAAGCCCCGCCAGCAGGATGAGGGGTCAGTGTGCATCACAGGGGGCCCTGCAGAGTTCGCTTTGTGGAGGGATTTTAAAGTGGAGAATGGCTGGGGCAGTTCCCCATCCTCCCCAGAGCCATTGTGGCTGAGAGAGGGGAGGGTCAAGAACACAGGTTTTGGGTCAAAATGACTTGAGTTTGAGTCCTAACCTTGCCAGGAAGTTAGCTATCATCTTGGGTGAGAGGCTTATCCTCTTATATAACACTTAGAACAGGCCTAGCACATAGTAAATACTCAATAGGAGTTAACGATGATGAGGATAATGATGATGATGATGAAGAAGAAAAAGGTAATGATGACAACAAAGAAGAAGGAGGAAGGAGAGGAGGAGGAGGAGAGTGCAGTAAAAATGTGTTGTGATGTAGAGGGGAGGGGGCTCCATGAGCCAGGACTTACTGAAGAGTGAGGACTCACTACGTCTGTCCAGCTGGTAGGATTCTGAGAAACAGTCTGGAGACATGGTCAGGAATCTCTCCATGCCAAGACTCTCGTCTTCTGCTTTGCCTGTTCCGTGATAGTTCCCAGCGCCTTGCTGGATCTATATACAACAACAACAGTAACCAGGCATTGAGAAACCCCACGTGCTACCCACTCTGCTGGGCGCTAGAAATCAAATCCTAAAATGAACTAGACCCCATTCCTGCCCTCAAGGAGCTTGCAGTCTAGACGGTGGGGTTGGGGAGAGGCACATACACACAGGCAACCACCTGGAGCCTGGAGGAGAAAAACCGAGCCCTTGACTGCTAGGTTGAGCTTCACGTGAAGAGCTGGGTGCTGGGGCGGGGTTGGGGGGGGATGCGAAGAGGGGGGTAGGGGCAGGGGAGAAGAGGGTACTAAATAAAAGGCATTCGGGAAGAAAGAACAGAGGCTCCATGAGCTCAGCTCCCTGAATCTGAGAGAAGACTAGAAAACCAAGTGTGAAAAGAACAGAAATTGGGCAGTTCCGGGGTTCTAGGTGGCAGGAAATAACCAGTAGTTTTGACCATGCCTTGGAATGAATGTACTCCAACTGTTTTTCCATTTTCGCCTCTTTTGCTCAGGATTCAAAGTCCTGAAGGTCCATTGTTTGGTTTCAGGGAGGTGGGACATGATGAACTTTCATCATGGAAGCAGGTTCATTTCCAGAAAGAAAATCCAGTGGGTGTTGCCAAAAGTGAGGAAAAGATATAGATGACCAGAGAGAAATAAATATTGACTATATCTTGGGCAGACACAGCTAGTTTACCACCCAGTGTCCTCTGATTTGGTTCAATGAGGCAAAGTGCCCAGTTCAAAATCCCCCCGCCCCCTCCCAGACATTCTTGCAACTAGAAGTAGTTGTAAGATCCAGTTCTGGCCCATGAAACACGGGCAGAATCCAATGGCTGGAGCTTGTGGCTAACCTCTTTGAAAGGAAATGCCCCCTTTAGCATTTGATCTTTCCTTTCTTGGCACCTGAAAACAGTTGTGACACCTATAGGAGCAGCAGCCATCCTGTCACCTGAAATTGAAAGCAATATTCTAGAGCTGCAGATGGGAGGGCAGAAGGAAGGAGCCTGGGTCCTCGATGACTTTGTAAAACTACTTACTTTATAGTGGAGACAGATGGAAACTCAAGTAGTCTGACTCCAGAACCCACTTTACATTAATTTGACCAGTGTCTGTGGTAGGGGGTTGGGGGAGGGTGGTCTCCTTTCATTGGAGCTCAACTCTCAAATGACTCTACGTAGGAAGCCTTGCCTGAGCCCCAGAAGAAATCAAGAGGCCCCCATTTTGTAGGTTTGTGGCTCACCAGTCTTTTCCCCCAGGCAGTTACCACAATTATTGGTGCCACTGTTTGTATAATGCCTGTGTCCATTACCACATTCTGAGCTTTGCAAGGGTCTAGTCAATATCTCTATCTCTATCTCTCTATATCCATATCCACATCCCTATCTATATCCATATCAATATCCACATATCTATCACCTATCTATCTATCTAAAACCATGGTGTCCCTAGTGCCAGCACAGTGCCATGTATGGCATAAGTCCTCAAGTCTTTGCTAAGTAAGTGAATAAATGAATGCATTGAATGAAAGCCATGAGTAGAAACCATATCTTCAGGCTCCTCCATTTCCTTTATTTCTACTGAGAAGAAGACATGGATAAACAAATTGGGGAGTCCTCGGTTCTTTATAAGAGCACAGAGAGCTCAGAAGATTCGGGGGCTGATTGTTCAATGTGTTGTCTCTCCAGGGACTTCCTTTGAGCATCACCTGGCTTCTTAGGGTGCAAACCGATTCTAAGGGCATGTCTATTTCCCTCTTTAGGAGAGCTTTGGTGGAAAAAATGTTGGTCCCGCCTAAAGTCTGGGGATCAGGTGGGTGTGATTACTGAGATTCATGCTCTCTGCCATTGCCCTGACTGTTCCCCACCACTGTTCGATCCCTGGGGCTGGTGGCAGAAAGCAGCAAGCCTTTCTGCAGCTCTGAATCAGGGCTGCCTTTGCATCGTGCCCTGTCAAAGCCACATCAAAGGCTCGAGGTGGGTTGCCGGGTCTACAATGAAAGTCCTTGGGAGCCACAGCTCAGGGAGGCTCGGGGTTCCTGAGGCAGCCGCTGGCTACCTGGGGGACCAGGTACTTTCCTGAAGAGAACACATCATTTAGCTCTTCCTGTGATTTTACTGTAAACTCTTGGTTTATTACGCATCTAAGAGGAAGGACGGGGAAAAGAAAGAGACACAGAGATACAGGGGAGGTTTGATCTGAAAGAAGCACAGCAAATAACACCGGCTTCTTACATGTTCAGAGCAGTGAGACACAAGCCCCCTTCTGAGAAGTGGAGACCAAGGCCCAGAGAGGGAAAGTGACTGCCCGTGGACCAGGAGGCTGAGAGGGCAGGAAGAAAAATCCAAGCCTCATGATGCTTTGCCCACTGTTCTTTCCACACATCTGGACAGCCACTTTTCCTGAGACACCCCCCCAAAGAAGGAGGGGCGGCAGCTTCATGCACTCAGGGCCACGTAGCTCATGGCAAAGTGCACTTAGATGTCCTCCATTCTACCAGGTGCCAGTCACTGCATCGGGCATCTTAGAAAACACAGAAATGAAAAAGCCAAGGGCTCTACCCTCACAGAGCTCCCAATCCAGTGGAGGAGACAGCTACATGCACAGCTCAAGCCAATGCCGGGCCCACTGGGAGAAGGGTTAGAGGTGCACAGAGGAAGCATGGAGGGTGAGGATGGGAGAGATACGGTGGACTGGGAATCAAAAAAGGCCTCCTGGCCTTTGGGGTGAGCGTGTGTTCACTGGAGGAAGAAAAGTCAGAGGGATACGCATGGCAAAGGCCTCAAGGCGGGGAAGTACGCGGTTACATACTGGTGAGTCAGCGCTCTGATGACTCTTAGCTTGTTTGCGGGAGACAGTTGCAGAGGACTAGGAAGGTAATTCCAACCAGCCCTGAAACCCCCAAAGCCAGGAACCTGGCCTTGTTCGTGTCCGAGTGCCCAGTACAGGGCTGGGCACAGAAGAACCAGGCACTGAACGAACGGCATTGGGGCCTGATTGTGGCACCTCTGGGCCTTAATGAAATGTAAAAGAGTGTTATCAGCGTCATCTACTACTACCTTGGAGTTTGGGTAGAAACCCCCCCCAAAGACCACTTACAAAGCAGTACCTATCAAATACCTTATATTCTGAAGCATGAACATTCTATGTCAAGACTTGAGGGCAGGTGGCCAGACTGACCCTGTCACTCACCTGCAGGCTTTAAGAAAGGGCTTGCAATTCATTCTTCCAGAGGATGAAGAGATCAAAGAACTGGGACCTTTATAGAGAAAGAATTTGCCGGGGTGCTTTGGTTTCCTTCATCCTCAGCCCATCACAGGGGAGGGGAGGGGAACGCACTTCCCCCAACCTCAATCCAAATGAAGGGTCTTTCCAGAGGCTACACAGAATGCTCCACCTGAGGCCCCTGGAATGTGATGGGTGTGAACTCTGGTAGGGAAGGGAAAACTACCTACTGGATCCTTCAAATCTCAACTTCTTTTATACTTCGTATGTCTGAAATTGAACATAAATAGAACATATTTACATTCAGAACGCATCTGCAGCATGGTTTTTTCACTCGTTGGAGTGATTTGTAGATTTGCCCTTGCTGTCGTATTTAGATCTAGTTCATTCAGTTTTAATTGCTGTATGATAGGCCATCATGTTTCATTTATGCATTCCTTTATTTTTTTTCCTAAACTACAAAAGGAATGGATGCTCAATACAGAGAACTCAGAATATAAAAGAGGGGATTTTTTAAAGCCTATTACACAGAGTGGTGATTTAGACGAATCAATCCTAGAATCAGTCTGCAGCGTGGAGGCTGGATTGGTGAGGCAGAAACAGGAGGCAAGAGAGAGAATCCTGGTTTGAGTTAACAATGACCTCGTCACACAAGTGATGACTGGGAGCCAGGCTTCAAAGCCCAATTTTGCTCAGACTGCAAACCCCAAGCTCTTTTTCAGGATGTCATGTAATATATCAGCAATAGGGTGCCTGTCAAGACACCAGACAGGGTATCTGTTGAAGGGATGGATTTTAAAGTTATGCTAGTCATTCTTCTATTTAGATATGGAAAAAGAAATTGCTTAGAAAAAACACCTTCTGGGATCCCTGAGTTACGTAAATGTAGGTGATACTCAGGGGCAAGGAGAGTCAGGAACTGAATCTTGTATTATTGCGCCACAGCTGTTACTTCCGCAGACCAATTGTATACAAGGCAGCTTGCTGAGAAAGAGGGGTCAAGTTATATAAGGGATACAGGGTGGGTCTTCCGGGAGAGAAGTGACAAGAGGACTCCACTGCTGCTCACTGAGATTTGATCAGAGGTCCAGGGAAAGGCAACAGACACCAGGAATAAAATTACCTTTAGGAAAAGGAAACACAAGCTAGCATGCAACACAGGGAAAGCTGGTTCAAGTGCAGTACTCAGGCAGAGTGAAGTGAGGTGGGCAGAAATGCCTGGGCTTAAGAATGTAATTAAAAAGAACCATTACTCTGGAGACCAAGTAAGATTTTCAGCCTGGACAAGGACCTGGACCAGCAAGCACATTACTGCAGGCAGGAAAACCAGCCACAGGGCTCTGCAGGACTGATCTACAACAGCTCCACTGTGTGGCAGGAAGAAGCAGGTGCTCAGAACCCAGTTTTCTCTCTGGGCTTGAAATTTAGAAAAGAACGGATTCTCCTCGAACTGAGTCAGTATCTAAGGCTCCTAGAAAATCTGGAGAAGTGGCAAGAGTCTTAAAATGAAAAGGAAATACTTCCTTTCCTTCTAGTGGGAATGTAGGCTAACAAGCAATAATGAGTGTGACCTTATTCATATCCATCACAGGTTGTAGGGATTTTAGAAGAACCTTTTCTCCAGTCTATCAAACTCTATTTTCACGTACTTTCCCCAGTTCATATTTCGAAAGTCAAAAAAAGTGGGAAGCCATTGCCTAAAGCCATCCTCACCCACCACCCAAAGATAGCCTTAAAAAATAAAAAAAAGAATATTTACCTATTTTTGTGAATTTCATGCATGTCTCATTGAATTAACATTGGATTACGACATTCTTAGATTATCTGATCCTTGGAATCAAAATATGGAAGTGACAGAGGAAAAAAAAAAACTGAAAGCATTTAGCTCTAGGAACTGTCTGATATTAACGGAACTCACTTCTAGTACTGATGCTGTCCTACCCGACGGGGCTAATCTACAAATCCCAGAAGTCTTTCCTTGCTCAGATGGAGTAAGGCAGAATGGAATTTATGCAGGTGAATGTGAATTCTTGCTCTGCTATTGATGAGCTCTGTGACCTGGGGCAAAATACGTAAACTCTTGAAGCTTGTCATGGGTACAATCACGCAGACTTTATACTAGTAATATCAGTTCTGCGTATTTTATGAGATAACACTTACTAGAAGGTGGTGGGAACACAGTAAATAGTGGATGCAGGAGATGTGTTTATCCATCTGTTCCTCCCTCATTCCTCGCATTCCTCTGACTCCACCCTGGAAAATCCAATTTGTGGATTCCAGGCTAGGCATGAGGGATGGTGAGCAGCTGTGGCAAGCATTCCTACACATTCCCCCAAGGGATGCTCTCAGCGAGTGTACCTATCACCCACGCAGCCCTGGGGGAACTAGGCTGCAAGTTGGGGTCTCCAGCCAGGTTCCTGGTGCTGTGCGAGGCCACGGTACTCTAAGATAAGGTGGAGATCCCCAAATGCCTATATCTCTGCCGCAGGCAATCCCATCGAGCTGAATAGCTCCAGCATTCTAATTGGGTGTGGGAGTTTATGTTAATAGATGCTAATATCAATTTGAAAAATTGAGAGGTATTCTCATAATACCATGTATTTGAACTGTCTCCTAAACATGCATATATTCATTATCTCTTTTGGTCTTTACAACAAACTCATGAGGTTCATTGGGCAGGTACAGGTATCTCACCTTAGCAGGTAAAGAAATTGTAGCTAAAAAGTGAAGCATTTTGGGCTTCCCTGGTGGCGCAGTGGTTGAGAGTCCGCCTGCTGATGCAGGGGACCTGGTTCGTGCCCCGGTCCAGGAAGATCCCACACGCCACGGAGCGGCTGGGCCCGTGAGCCATGGCCGCTGAGCCGGTGCGTCCGGAGCCTGTGCTCCGCAACGGGAGAGGCCACAACAGTGAGAGGCCCACGTACCGCAAAAAAAAAAAAAAAAAGCGAAGCATTTTGCTCATGGTTACAAAATTAGTAAGTAGTAGAAGTGAAGCCAAACCCAGAGGGTTCATCCTTATAGAGACATATTGGGTCAAGGGTATCCTCAGTTTTTATATCCATCCATGTCTCTGGGTATCAGCAATATGACTTATTTTAGTGCCTGGTCATTGTGTCCTGTCATATGCCCCACAGGTTACCCATCCCATCTCACTGCTAAGTGCATTCATTAGTAGCCATGAGATTGTTAAAGAAATGCAAAGGGAAAAAAAAGGAGAAGTAATCACAATTCTTTTCATTCATACTTCATGTTAACACTTGCTACAAATGATACACTCCCAACTCTGTAATAGTTTTTGAAGCCAAGATCCTGGATATCCCAGTATATGCTAGGAGAGAATTGTATTAACTTATTATTTCATCTAAAATTAAAACAGCAAGTATTCTGATGAACAGGAAGACATCTTCATTAAGAAAAACATGTTAAATATGGAAAAGTATAAAAATAAAATATTCCATAATTCCAAAGTATGTATGTGTGTTTGTGTGTATGTGTGTTTCTGTGCTTTCCTTCTTTTCTCTGCTTATGAAACTTGTGACCCTGGGCTTCCCTGGTGGCGCAGTGGTTGAGAGTCCGCCTGCCGATGCAGGGGACACAGGTTCGTGCCCCGGTCCGGGAGGATCCCACATGCCACGGAGCGGCTGGGCCCGTGAGCCATGGCCGCTGAGCCTGTGCATCCGGAGCCTGTGCTCCGCAATGCAAGAGGCCACAACAGTGAGAGGCCCGTGTACCACAAAAAAAAAAAAAAAAAAACTTGTGACCCTGACTCTATTCCGCTTACACTCACACTCTGTGGGCAGGAGAATCATAAATCCTACTGTTACCTCCTTTCTACTTATAGAGTGCAGTGTGGGGACACCATGACTAGGAATCTTATCTGGCCAAAGATGCAGAAAACCTGCTGTTTCAAAATTTCCTCCTGGTCTTTTCGTGAGCATCACTGGGCCCATGCTTTATGATGGTACCCCTTTCTTTAAAAGTAGACAGGTTCTGGGGGACTGCCAGTTCCCCAAAGAGACCTCCATTTATCAGGCATAGTTGAGTTTTTACTCATCACATAAGGGAGAACAACACCTTGAGAGGGTTTTAGTGTATCTCAGAAAGGGGAGGTCAAGGGTGTAGTCAATAGTGTAGGATTGCAAAGTCCTGAAGGGTGTGTTCATGAGTAAACAGTTGAGCAAGATGAGCAAGAGTGTTTGCCCTGTTGAGTAATCTACCATCCTGAGAAAGGTGATGTTTGCCCAGGTGAGCATTCAATCATCCTGAGCAGGATAAATGGTTTTTATGAGCTGCCTGAGGTTAAGAATGAGGTTATTTACTGGTTTGCAGCTTTATCTTTCTGGGGAAACATTTTCTGGAACAAACTGTAAAGTCACGTTGGGCCTCAGCTTCAAGTCCTGATCGCTGAGCTCTGGAAGTGCAGGTATCTCCATCCACCCTGGAAACCAGAGGATGAACCAAGAGAGGAAAGGCTGCTCTCCATCCTCACCGAGCCCTGCTCCCGCCATGGGAATGCTCCCACAGTGGGCTGCCTTAGAGCATTAATATCTGTATTAATATGAGAGGATGAAGATGTGTTTGAGTGGTGCGTGTGTGTGTGTGTGTGTGTGTGAAAGGAGGGGGCTGGAAATCAGGAAGAATCCTCAATTTCTACTTCTCACTGGCAACAATAATTTAATAATCATCAAACTTGGATATTCACCAAACTGGAGGAGGGAGTGTATGGTTGAGCTCCCCGAGGGCCATGTGGCAACGTCTGGAGACATTTTTGGCTGTCTCAAGTGGGAGAATAGTGCCATTGGCATCTAAGGAGGAGAGGACAAGGATGCTGCTCAGCATCTTGCAAAGCACAGGACAGCCCAGCCCCTGCCTGCAACTAGGATTGTCCAACCCACGATATCAAGTGTGCAGAGGTTAAGGAACCCCGAACTATAAAAAATAAAGGTTCACTCAGGACATACGAAGAAGGAGGGCAGAAGCAGGGACCAGAAGACAGGAAAGCAAGGACAGGGAACATGAGGACCCTCTGGAAGGCAGTCAACTTAAAAAGTGGGTTAGAACAATATCGTACACATTGTTAGTAATCTTTTGTTATGGTTCAGCATTGTAGTGAAGCACCATTTCTGTTTAACATTCTAATATTATGGGACAATCATATATCAGAGAGGACGGGGGGTACCCAAACTCACACAGCAATGTAGCATGAGAGCTGGGTCTTGAACTTAGGACATCTAATTGTTTACTCTTCCATACCATGCATTGCACTCAGCTAGCTCATCCAATTACAATCTATAAAAATACATTCCAGAAGATCTATTGCATAAATTAACTATTCTCCTTTGAATCCTGGAGATCAGAATCTCCATTTGCCTATATAATTGGTGTTTTAAACAGCTTCCATAAAACTCCAGTGATTTGTGTAAACTACCCATGATGCAATAGCAGTTGACTTGAGCAAGAGACAGTCATAAAATAAACGTATCAATGACATCTTGCTGGTGGCACCAAAACAATAAAATATAATCCTAATGTCACTTGCTGCCTCCAGCCCTTTAAAATCCAGATAGTGACTCAAATCACTAACTTCATGCTCCATGGAAAAGCAAAGCCTGTAAGATTTCTGCAGATTTCCAGGGAGGGATTGCATTCTCATGTCTCCAAATCTGGGTTCCTGATTCTTCAAGTGCTGTTTATTCCACATTGCTACAAACCAGACAAGAAATCCAGCCCTTCCTCAATTCCTACATACACATTCACACACATGTGTGGCATCTTGCACAAAGAGCTGATAAGTATAGTATACTTACTTGAAGATTTACATAGGAGATAGGAAAGGGGTTGCATACCAACAACTTCAAATTGAACATTAAAGATCTTCCTTGTGAAACCTTCCTTTGGCCACCCTGCCACAAGGGAATTCCCATGGTATGTTTTTCCCAGGGTCACCTGGAAGCGGTAGAGGCACTCCCTCCATGTACTCATAGACCAAGGGACTTGGAGAGCAAAGCACTGGTTTCATTGCAGCCCTAACCTGGCCCCTCAGCCAGCCAACCTGAGCAATGGCAACTTTCAGAACCTGCATACAGTGGCTCTGGTTTTACCCCATGTAGTCCTCAGTCACAGACCATCTCTCTAGCCCCTCCTTCCCCCCACCCCCGGCTCCCTTATATGTCCCTGATTTCTCCTTTTCCTCATTGATACAGAGATAGAGACATATCTCTCAATTCCTCTTAGGTTCCCAAGTTGGACAGCTTAGCCAGTTTTTCTTTTGCTTGAGCTCTTACCAACCCTCTTGGAGTCTTACCTGCCACTCAGAGTGACTTGACATGTGAGCTTTCCAAATAAGAAGAATCCCTTGATAGATGAATTCTGGCACCATCTATTAAGATAATAAAAAGTTTACTGAGTTAGCAAACAAAAATATACAATACCTCCAAGACATTTTTTTTTCACAGAGGAAGATACATAAATATACCTCCCTGAAAAGCTGAGGCCAGGGGTGGAAGAGATCATAAAGTCCTGTCAAATGCCCCATTCAGTAGTTGTCACTCTTTGATCCACCTCCAAGAAGGGCCTGACCAGCCTCTGCCTAATGGAGAGTCATTCTTTGCCAAGGCAATTCTGACCTACTGTACCTGCCATCATTGGACCTGGTTCCATCACAGGATGAGGGAGAGGTGATACTTTTTATGGCTCCCACAGCACAGGTTCAGATGTTTTAGCATAGAATTTGAGATTCTTCACTCTTTGGAAGCCACCTGAATCTCTAGCCTTCCCTCCCTCTTCTCTCCCCTACACACTCTGGTTTTCATGCCTCTGGCCTTTGTATATGTTGTTTTTCCTGCCTGGAATTCTCTTTGTCATGTTTCTAAACCTGGAAAAGTTCTGCTCATCTCTAAAATCCACTGCAACTTCCCCAGGTGGAGTAGTTCAATTGCTCCTTTGTTTTCCTGGAGCTCCTTTGTTTTCCTTTGTTTTTCTTTATTATATAGCACATAGCAGACCATATTGGAATGTTTCGTTAAATCCTCAACCTTCCCCTACTACATAAAAGAAACTTCATCATCTATTTCTCCAGCTTTTAGCACAAGGCCTAGGCCACTGTGCATAATATACATTATTACTGAATTACTGTACAAAAACTGTATCCCCTCTTCGACAGCCTTCAAATGCATGAAGACAATGACCTTGCCCATCCTATTCATCTCTTCTCCACCTAGACTCCTAGAATCTTTCACTAATCCTTCCTTCACATGGACCCTGGCTCCCTCTCCATCTTTGTCCCCCTCCCTTGTATACGCTCCCATTTCCCAAGGTCACTCTGACAACTGGGACACAATGTCATACTTTCAGGAGAGCCCTGCAGGTTCTCAAGAACTGGCACCTGGAGGAAGAAGTGATTGTGCTCATGTAAATATTCAGGACAGCACTCCCCTACAAGAGCAGGGAGAGGGTCCCTCAGATCAGGCAGGGCCAGGCTCCTAGACCTACCTCAACATTAGATGGGGCCCTTGGGTACATTTGCCACACACCTGGCCAACTCCAGATCCTCACAGCTCTGAGCTCTGTCCTGTGCACTCTACTTGCACAACTGCCAACTTCCAGATTTTTTTCTGCATACCTGGAAGGATATTTACATTTTTTAATAAAATTTTGTCATCTCACACATGCCATTTTGTAAACTGTTTTCTCATGCAAAAATTATGCTGTGCACAAATACCTTTCCAGGTTATTAAAGATACATTTAACTTAGGGATTCTTAACATAATGTTCCATGGACTGACTTTAGGAAAATTGAGATTTCTAAAATTGAAAGTTGACGTTTATGTGTATGTGCATATATGGCATTTTTTTTTTTTTTTTTTTTTGTGGTACACGGGCCTCTCACTGTTGTGGCCTCTCCCATTGCGGAGCACAGGCTCCGGACGCTCAGGCTCAGCGGCCATGGCGCACGGGCCCAGCCGCTCCGCGGCATGTGGGATCTTCCCGGACCAGGGCACGAACCCGTGTCCCCTGCATCAGCAGGTGGACTCTCAATCACTGCACCACCAGGGAAGCCCCCATATATGGCTTTTTATGGGGAGAAGATCTATGGCTCTTGGAGACTCAAAAGCATCCACTAGCCAAAAATTAAGAACAACCCATCATCACTTTTATTGGACACACAATATTCCACTATATGATTGTGCCATGCTTTATTTTAAAAATTCCCTATTGTTGGACATTTAGGCTGTTTCCACTGCCTTGATACTACAAGGAATTCTCCTCTGGCTACTCTTGTGGATACAGGTACTCATTCATTCATTCCTTCAGATGAATCCCAAGAAGAGAATTGTTTGCCTAAAGGACATGAACCTTTTTAAGGCAATTCTCTGGTTTTTATTTGATTCCTATTTGAAGGTTCTAGCCCTTGGTTTTTCAAGTCCAACTCTGGACCATCTCAAGCTCTGCCCTGAAGCTCCCCCCAGTGCAGCATCATCTCAAGTCTGCCTTCATCCAACCACCCTTCGCTCCAGTCAAGTGACTTCACAGCGAGCTCCTTTGGCTTCTCTCAGCTACAGGCAGCCTCCTTGAATGGATCTGAGATAGAGCATTGGACTTAGTCTCAACAGACTTTTGCTCAAGCTACATCTCTGTCACATACTGTCTGTGTAATCTTTGCCAATTCACTCAACTCCTCTGGGTGACTGGAGAAAATCATTTTTGCCCTAAGAATAAGTGTCTCATTTTACAAGTGAAAATTTTGACCCTGACTTGATGTGACTTATTCAAATAACGATCTTCTTTGCACTCCAGGCTCTAGAAGGACAGGTGAGGATTTAGAAACCGAGGCATCCCTTGGAATTTCCTTATGAACTATCTTGCCATTTCCCTACTTGCCACCAGAGGCGTAATGAAAAGCTTCAAATTTCCAAAGAGGCATTTAATGATATGAAATTAATTATGTGAGTCACAAAGCAATTCAATTCTGGATTAATTGATTGAGAGATTATTTCAAACCTTCTCATAAAGGGGCGGGGGGGGAAGACTAATCAAACTGAAACCTGAAACCTTTAGGGAAAAATCTCCATGTGCTCTTTTCCACCTTCTTCTCCACAGTGAGTTATGTCTGCCAAAGCACTAGGTGAAAACTATGGGGTGAGCCCTGAGCCGCAGGAATGCATCTGCAGAGACAGGTAGCTGGGGAGACAGAGGAGAAGTTATGAGTCTCTAGGCAGAGCTTCACTCATAATGGCAAAGCTCTAGCCTCACAGTCTGGTCTCCTCTAAACAACCCTACGTGTCCCAACATGACAATGGTATTACTTGCTTTAGGACTGCACTAGGTAGATAGAGTATAGGTTTGGCTGATGTAACATAGACCCAAATTGGCAATGGTACAAGCAAGGTTATGTGTTAGTTCTCTTTCCAGGGCTGGGATGGTGCCTCCATAATTCTCAGGGCAGCATATCACAGCATCCACTGGAGTCCACTGCCTGTGCTGCTTGGACCCACTTCTTCATATTAGTTCTGGAAACATTCCTTCAGGATTCTAAAAGGCTTAGAGGGAAACGACAGCCCCGACCATACTGCTTTTTGTCTTGGGGCTTTAAGTCAGTCATCATTCACTGCTCCACTCTGCGTTCTAGATTTTCCCTCACCCTCAGCTAGAAGCTAATGGCATGACCCATTCACCCATTCATCCTGGAAGAGTCTGAGGCCATGGTCACCTGCCCTCCTTAGACCGTGACTGCTGCATTTGTCCATTTACTATCAAGATGGGGTAGAAGAACACCAGCAGAATGCCAAAGTGGATCACCTGGAGGCCAAACATTACTTCTTACTGAGCACTTTCTCCTCCTTATCAGAAATAATTATCTTCATCAGGATGGTGACTCCTCTTCTTGCATGATGTTCCCTTGGGACAAGGAGCCCAAAGCTCCCTGGAAACAGTAATAAACTATATTTCAGTGGTCTCTCTCCATGTTCTCTTGAAAGTATTCCCTTTTGTTAACCAAGACCTCCAAACACTCAGCGTTCAGATTTTCCAAAACGGATGCATAAATTCTCCAAGTGAGGATACTCCCACTGCTACCTCCCTTGGTTACCAGTCCATATATTCTACCTTTTGAGGGCACAGTGACATACAAAGATCATTGATTTAGAATATACACTGCATCCTGGAAGATGACACATCATTCTAACACTAGTGCCTCAGCTGTGTCTTCAACAAGCCATTCCATCACTCTGTTAGGTTGGCAATTTCTGGATGAGTGGAATGTGATATGATAAGCGAATCTGCAAAGCCTCTTTAACTGTAAAGTGGGTCCCCCCCAAGTCTGACACACTGTTACATGGGATCCACTGGCAGTGAATGGTACAGTCTTAAAGCTCCCAGATAGTGATACCAGGTGAGGCCCTGCAGGCAAGAAAGGCAAAGCCACACCTGACCTATGTACCTATTCCTGTCGAAAGGAATCACTGCCCCTTCGAAGTGAATCTTCCTAGGGTTTATCTCCTACCCCCTAGGAAGAGTGTGTATGTGTTGTTAACACCTCTAACGTTCTTGACAGTTCTTACATATATGGTCCAATTATCACGACATCATGAATATAAGTGTGATATTCTTCCTAATGTTCAGACAGCTCAGGTTTCCTCGGAATATATTATGACAGAGGGAAAGAGAGCTAACATAGCCCTGGGGCATGACTAATGTATACTATTGTATGTTCTAAGTGAATACAAACTGTATCTCACTCCCTTTTCTGATAGGGATGGAAAGAACACATTTGTCACACAAGTGGCCACATTCCATGTATCTAAGACCCTTTTAATGACCCTATTAAAGGTACCACATCTTGTATAACAGATGCAAGTAGAGCTCCATCTAGGTTGAGTTTGCAGTAGACTCGATCATCCTCCAGGAACCACCTGACCTTTGTAGGGGCCACACTGATGAATTAATGGCGATAAGAACAACCAACCCTATGTCCTAGGTCTTTAAGGTGACACTGATCTCTGTCACTTCCCACAGCATGCAATATTGTGTTGACAATACAAGGGAAACTAGAAAACATTTTGAATGGAATGACAATAAGTACAACATATGAAAATTTGTAAGAAACAGATGACACAGTGCTTAGAGGTGAAAGATTACATCATTAATTTTTAATCCTTTTAATTTTCTAATGTAAGTAGGTAAAGGTAAATTTTCCCTCTATGTTCCAGTTCAAATGCTGTCTAGTTTACTTTGTATTATCTTTTTGGACCTATGGATTACTTAGAAGTATATTGTTTAATTTCCAAATATTCAGGAATTACCATTTTGTTACGGATTTCTAATTTAGTTCTGCTATTGTCAAATAATATACTCTGCATAATTTCAGTACTTTTAAATTTATTGCGAACTGTTTCATGGTTCAGCATACAGTCAAGTCTATCTTGGTGAATGTGCCATGAGTTCTGAAAAGAATGTGTATTCTGCTGTCGTGGGTAGAGTGTTCTATAAATGTCATTTAGGTCAATTTTGTTGATGCTGTTCAATTCTTCTATACCTTTAGTAATTTTGTCTAATTTCATAGGAAGAGCTTGAAGAGCTCTTTGTAGGAAGAGCAATGTTAAAGTCTCCAAATATAATTGTGGATTTATCTAATTCTTCTTTCTGTTCTGTCCATTTGTGAGTCATGTATTTTAAAGCTCTCTTAATTGGGTAGTTTAGGATTATGTCTTGTTGATGAATTACCCTCATGTTCCTATAAAACGTCCCTCGTTAGTCTTGATAATATTCTTTGTTTTGAATTCTACTTTGTCTGATATTAATATAGCCAATTCTTCTTTCTTATGATTAGTATGTGCACATTACATCTTTTTTCAATACTTTGAATTCTAACTTATCCGTGTCTTTGTGTTTAAAGTGATTTCCTTATAAGCAGCACACAGTCGGTCTTGCATTTTTATCCAGTCTGGACTGATTTCTGCCTTTTAATGGGAATGTTTACCATTTATATTCAACATAATTAATAATATAATTAGGTAAATTTACCTTCTTGTTATTTGTTTTGAATTTGGCCCAAATGTTCTTTGTTCCCTCTTTTCTCTTTCCCTGTCTTCTTTTGGATTAATTGAATATTTTTTATCATTCTAGTTTAATTCCACTATTGGGTTATAAGCAATACTTCTTTGTTTATTTGTTTGTTCACTAGGGTTCACAATATGCATCTCTAACTTATCACAATCTACCTTCAATTAATATTATACTACTTCACATATAAATTAAAACCTTGTAATAGTATACTTCCATTCACCTCCTCATGTACTTTGATAAATTTTATCATAAAATTTATTCTCACATAGATTAAAATCCACAATATATTGGTTTGATTTTGCTTTCAGCAATCAATTTTTTTTTTTTTTTTTTTTTTTTTGCGGTACGCAGGCCTCTCACTGCTGTGGCCTCTCCCATTGCGGAGCACAGGCTCCGGACATGCAGGCTCAGTGGCCATGGCTCACGGGCCCAGCCGCTCCGCGGCATGTGGAATCTTCCTGGACCAGGGCACGAACCCGCGTCCCCTGCATCAGCAGGCAGACTCTCAACCACTGCGCCACCAGGGAAGCCCAGTAATCAATCATTTTTACAGAAACGGCATATACTTAAATTAAAAAATTATGTTACATTTACCATTTCTGGAGCTTTTCATTTCTCTCTGTAGATCCAAATTTTCATCATTTATTTTCCTTCCATGTGAAGAACTTCTTTTTTAACATTTCTTGTAATCCAGGTCTGCTAGCCAAAAATTCTGTTTTTTTTTCTGAAAAAGTCTTTGTTTTGCTTTCAATATTGAAAAATATTTTCATCAGATACATAAATCTAGTTTTACAGTTTCTTTTTTCTTTCAGCACCTTGAAGACGTTTTTCTATTCTTCTGGCATGCATAGTCTTTTTTTTTTTTTAATTTATTTTTGGCTGCATTGTGTCTTCGTGATTTGGTCTTAGTTGCTGCTCGGGCTTTCTCCAGTTGCCACCAGCAGGGGCTACTCTTCATTGCCGTGCGCGGGCTTCTCATTGCGGTGGCTTCTCTTGCTGCAGAGTTTGGGATCTAGGCGCGCGGGCTTCAGTAGTTGTGGCACGCAGCCTCAGTAGTTGTGGCGCATGGGCTTAGCTGCTCCGCGGGATCTTCCCGGACCAGGGATCAAACCCGTGTCCCCTGCATTGGCAGGCAGATTCTTAACCACTGCGCCACCAGGGAAGTCCCTAGCATGCATAGTCTTTGATGAGAAATTGGATTAATATATTTATTCCTCTATACATAATTTTTTCTGGCTGTTTTTAAGATTTTTCTCTTCATCTCTTGTTTTCAGAAATTTAATTAATATGCTTTTTTTGTGTGTTTTTCTTTGTGTTTTTCCAGCTTGAGATTTGATGAACATCTTGGATCTGTGGATTTATATTTTTAAATCAAATTTGTAAAATTCCTTGTCATTATCCCTCAAATGTTTCTGTATGCATATGAATTTAATATATGACAAATGTGGGGGCCTCCCTGGTGGCGCAGTGGTTGAGAGTCCGCCTGCCGATGCAGGGGATACGGGTTCATGCCCCGGTCTGGGAGGATCCCATATGCCGCGGAGCGGCTGGGCCCGTGAGCCATGGCCGCTGGGCCTGTGCGTCCGGAGCCTGTGCTCCGCAACGGGAGAGGCCACAACAGTGAGAGGCCCGCGTACAGCCAAAAAAAAAAAAAAAAAAAAAAAAAAATATATATATATATATATATATATATATATATATATATATATATATATATATGACAAATGTGTTTTTTAAGTCAGTGGCAAACATACATCCTATGAAATAAATGGTTTGGAACCTTTATTTTTTTCCTCTACTTCACTCCATTCACAAAAATAAATTGTTTTTATATTAACAACCTCACGTAAAGAACAGAAATATAAAAGTTTTCCGTGAAAATAAAAGGATTAGTTTAAGAACTTAGTGTAAAATATTCAAGTTATTGCTCTAGCAAAACCTGTATGTATTTATACAAAAATTACTGGCCCTGTTAACACTTAACTATTGGCCAGCTGGGTAGGCACCCCCCAGCCATCCCCCAAATCAGATCTGCCATATGTGATTGTGCAATTTATGACGACCATGTTCCAAATATTTTTTTATCAGTTGTTCTTTGAAATAAAAATGATGAAAATCACGTGTTTCTTTTAAAAAAATGTTCCCTTGTATCTGGTTCAACTGCAACATATAGTAAAACAGTAACAATAATGTTTTAAACAAAATAGAAATCTATTTCTCTCTCATGTTAACATAGGAGTTCAAGGTTTATACAGAGGCTTGAATATCATCAGGTACGCAGACTCCATCCCTCTTACTGCTTTGTAGCTTCCAGCTTGTGATCCAAGCTCCATATATCTTACCCATTTATCTATTTTATCTTAGCCAGCCAGGAGGAGAAACAGAGGAGAAAATCACGCCCCTCCCTTTAAAAATATTTCCTGAAAAAATGTCAACACTAATTCCATTTATACCCTACGTTCAGAATTTAATAACATGGCCATGTCTAACTACAAGGAAGTCTGTGGAATGAGGTTTTGTCCCGGGCTACGGTTTCCAGGTAATTTTCAGGTGCTGCATTATTGAAGGAGAAGGTGGAGGACAGATATTAGGGGACAAATAAATTCTTTCCTTCAACAAAACTGTCTGGCCACCAATATATAAGGCACTAGTAACAGACTAAGAATGAACTTACATACAGTCCCTCCCACATGAACTAAGAACATGTATCTTTTATTCCCTGCCTACAGCCTATTTTCAACCAGTTTTGTGTGTAATTATATTGTGTTGGTTTAGTTCCTACGAATCACCATTACTAAGCTCCACATAGAACTCGGCACTACATTACACACCATGAGAGATCCTTGAGTGTTAGAACGAAAGAAAACTTCAGAGATCATTTAATCCTTTGTGGTTAAGAAAACTGAGGTCCAGAGAGAAGGGACTTACCCAAGATGCCTGCTTCAGTCTCTTTGTTGGCAGGGCTCAGATATCTATCTCCAATCACCACAGAATTTGTCAGGACTCTGAAATTCAAGAAGTAGAAGCTGAGCTTCCCTCAGGATTCCCCTGCTGTATGAGTCATAGAGAAAACCCCCTGGGGACAGCCAGCAATTAACAAAGCTGCTGCTGTAAGAAAGTAGCTTGCTAGGCACTTGAACTTCTCACTATTAAATGGGAATTGATCCCACCTAGACTGCTAAAATATCTTTCATACCAGCATCTGTACCTGGAAAGAAACCAGTTAGCGGAACCTGCTGGATTTAACACCATAATCCAACACCAGCTGTGTGTCCTTGAGCACATTGCTTAACCCCACTGAGTTTCAAATTTCTTACCTCTAACTTGGAGGTGATCATCCCTATACTATTGTACTAAAAGGATCTAGTGAAATACCACAGATAATACCTTGAGCACAATACCTGGTACTTGATAAATGTAACTTTCATTCAATTACATTCATGTATCATTGCTTCCAGGAAGAACTTCCTTTACCAAAACCATTTTGGATGAATCACTACCTCAAATCCTTCAATGGCTCCCGATCACTTACAGAAGAAAGAAAACCCCCAGCCTGATGTTCAAGGTCTTTTCTTAAAAAAGGGAAGCTTTGATAAATCCAAGATGGAGCTAAAACATAAGTCAACTGACTCTTGTTCTAATAATCCCTGAACAAATAACTATAGTAAGATGTAGAAGGTTCTACAAGAGAGATTAATATAGAGCCCTGGCATGGAAGGGAGGACCGTTTGTCATAATAATGCTTACATCTTCTCAGCCATTCCCGTCCAGGGATTGGAACACATCCTAAGAGAATAACTGTAGTCATTTCTAGGTGGCAGAGTTGTGGGTAGTTTTTAATAATTTTGTTATCAGTTTGATTATTTTACATCAGCAGCAAAATATTTTTCATCGGTGTAATAAAAGTAATACGATAATGATAGTAATATATGGTGCCTATAACTGAAGGAAGTAATGAAGGGGGAAGTCTGTGAATGAAGTCCGATATTAGGACATTGAATGACAAGATAGCCCCAGTAGTCCTTGGGGTCATAAGAAAGTATATGTCACACAAAGGATCACTGCCAGTTTATTCTATCTCAAGTCCCAAGGTCATTTTTCTCTTTCTGAGACTCTATGGCTACATCTTGAGGCTAGACTTGCAATTGAAGGGCACTCCTCGCCTCTAAGATAAGCAGCCAACAAGAGATTCAGATCTAAAATATAACAGAAAATCATGCAAATCAATAAGAAACAGAAAGCCACCCCAATAGAAATACGGTAGCAGGAGACAAACAGTCAATTTCAGAAGAGGAAGCCTCAAAAGCTAACAAGCTTTAAAGAGATGTGCAAAATCATCAGCAATTAGAGAAATGCAAATGACATTTTGAACCTAGGAAAAATTATAAGCATTTTGCACTAGCAAAAACAATAAAAAAAAAGAAAAAAACTGTGTCATAAACTTGGTTGGTGAGGTTGTGGAGAAATTGGAACCCTATACATTGTTGGTGGGAATGCAAAATGGTGCAGCCGCTATGGAAAACAAGATGGAGGTTCCTCAAAAAATTAAAAATATAGCTACCATATGATCCAGGAATCCCACTTCTGGGTATATATCCAAAAGAATTGAAATCAGAATCTTGAAGAAATATCTGCACTCCGATGTTCAATACAACACTATTCACAATAACTAAGGTATGGAAACAACCTGAAAGTCCACTGACACATAAACAGATAAAGAAAACATGGTATATACATACAATAGAATATTATTCAGCCTGAAAAAAGAAGGAAATCCTGCCATATATGACAACATGGATGAACCTGGAGGACATTATGCTAAATGACATAAGCCAGTCACAGAAGAACAAATACTGCATGATCCTACTTATATGAGGTACCTAAAATAGTCAAACTCAGGGAATTCCCTGGTGGCCCAGTGGTTAGGACTCCACGCTTTCACTCTCAAGGGTGTGGGTTCAATACCTGGTTGGTGAACTAAGATCTCACAAGCCACGCAGTGTGGCCAAAAAAAAAAGTCCAACTCATAGAAGTAGAGAATAGAATGATGGTTGCCAGAAGCTAGGGAGAGTGGAAAATGGGGAGTTGCTCAATGGGTATAATACGTTCTGGAGCTCTGCTGTACAGCATAGAGCCTATAATCAACAATACAGTATTGTATATTTAAAGATTTGTTAGGAAGGTAGGTCCCATGTTAACTGTTCTTACAAAACAATCAATAATAATAATAATTACCCAAAGAGGCTCAAGGAAACTTTTACAGGTGAAAGAAAAACAAAACACAAAACCGAACTAGTAGTGATGTGGGAACTAATGGCCAAGTGGGAGGACATCGTGGAAGGCAAACTAGCAACACTTACCCCCACTCCTTACTCTATGTGTAGATTGTTGGGTATATATCTACACATACCCGACAATCTCCCTCCAGGGTGTAAAGCACAAGAAATTCTCACAAAGCTTCATCAGAGGACAAGCCTGGAGATGTTTCTTGTTGTATTTCTTTCTTGGAGCAAGTGGGAAGATGGGGTGGAAAATAATTCTGATGCTCATTCCTGGGAAAGTGAGTAGGTAAAAGTAGGTAGAGACACAGCATAAAATACCATGGAGGGCTTCCCTGGTGGCGCAGTGGTTGAGAATCTGCCTGCCAATGCAGGGGACACGGGTTCGAACCCTGGTCTGGGAAGATCCCACATGCCGCGGAGCAACTAGGCCCGTGAGCCACAACTACTGAGCCTGTGCGTCTGGAGCCTGTGCCCCGCAACAAGAGAGGCCACGACAGTGAAAGGCCCGTGCACCGCGATGAAGAGAGGCCCCTGCTTGCTGCAACTAGAGAAAGCCCTTGCACAGAAACGAAGACCCAACACAGCCAAAAATTAATTAATTAATTAAAAAAAAAAACAAAAAACCTTCCTTTCAAAAAAAAAAAAAAAAAAAGCCATGAAATATCAGACAAGAGTTCATAGGAATGGTTTAGGTTATTGTCATAGCAACACTGATGGATCTTAAAAACATTGCCCTTGATGAAAAAAAAGGGAAAACCAGAATGGATACATTTATGAAGATTCAAAATACATGCATATAAAATAATATGCATTTTGAGAGAACTCATGCAAACAGAGAGAGAGACATAAACCCAAGAGCATCTCTTTGGCCTCTCCCCCTCCCACGCTCCCTGTGTGTCTACACTTTCCATGCCAACAATACTGAACTGCTTGTAGTTCCATGAACTCAGCACGCTGTTTCACTATTGTCTGCCTCTGTACATGCTGTTCCTTCCCCAACCCTCCTGTCTGGTTCACTGACGGATGGGCACACTGAATCTTACTCACTACTGAATCACTGGAGCTTACAGCTTGTTATTTGGTGCAGAATAGCTGCTCAGTAAATATTGTTGACTTAAACTCAGTTTAGACAGCTTCAGCAGGCCTCCCCTGCACCACAAGCCCCCTCCCTCTCCTTTCCCGATCTTTTTGTGTAATAGCTACCTGTTGTTGAGTACCTTCTAAATCCCAACACCGTACTAATATGTGGAAGGCACATGCGTGAAGGTCAAGATTCTGGGAGCTCAGTATGGAAAGAAGACTGGGGTATAAAGTTCCATGTGTTCATTCTCATTTAATCCCCACCACCACACATTTTCTGTAAGATAATCCTTACCACTGTACCTGGCATCCACTAGTCCAGAGCCCCTCTGGTTCATTCACATCAAGAGTAAACTTCCAGCCGTATACCAGGGCATAGGAGAAGATGACACCTGATGCAGTTGCTTGAGGCGATCTAGAGGGCCCTTTGTTTTTACAGATTTTCAACCAGTCCTCCTCTTGGAAGGCCCAACTTTGCCCTGTTCAGAAGTTCCAGAATCCAGAACCTTTCTAAGGCTCTAGACTATAAATTTCTTTGCTCTCTTTGTTCCCCAGAACTTCTCAGGTCTGCTAATACCAATTGGACCAGCTGTTCATCTGCTTTCCAGCTTTCAGTATCCTTATCATCCCTTCTTCCCTTCTCTTTGTCCTTGAGTTTATGCCATGCATTATGCTAAATTTCAGTTACTGTCATTTTACTGGTGTTTTGGGAGAGAACAGGGATAAATGAGTATGTTCAATTTACCATCTTTAACCGAAGGCTGCCCATTCTCAGACAATTTAAATAGTTAAAAATGTTTTACTTAGTTTGAGGCAAAATAGGCAACTTGGTAAGATCCGTCTCGCATTCTTTTTTTTTTTTTTTTTGCGGTACGCGGGCCTCTCACTGTTGTGGCCTCTCCCTTTGCGGAGCACAGGCACAGACCCCGGACGTGCAGGCTCAGCGGCCATAGCTCACGGGCCCAGCCGCTCCGCAGCACGCAGTATCCTCCAGGACCGGGGCACGAACCCGCGTCCCCAGCACCGGCAGGCGGACTCCCAACCACTGCGCCACCAGGGAAGCCCCCGTCTCGCATTCTTGTTTTGACACAGTAAATCTTCAGATATTAGAGAACACCTTCATTTCCCCTTTACACTTTGATCCCTCTCTTCTCCAGGATAAAGACAAACCCCCCTCCGGTATTCATTAAAATTATTTTATTGGGCTTCCCTGGTGGCGCAGTGGTTGGGAGTCCGCCTGCCGATGCAGGGGACACAGGTTCGTGCCCCGGTCCGGGAAGATCCCACATGCCGCGGAGCGGCTGGGCCCGTGAGCCACGGCCGCTGAGCCTGCGCTCCGCAACGGGAGAGGCCACAACAGTGAGAGGCCCGCGTAATGCAAAAAAAAAAAAAAAAAAAAAAAAAGAATCTGCCTGCCAATGCAGGGGACACAGGTTCAATCCCTGGTCTGGGAAGATCCCACATGCCGCAGAGCAACTAAGCCCGTGCGCCACAACTACTGAAGGCAGTGCACCTAGAGCCCGTGCTCCGCAACCAAGAGAAGCCGCTGCAGTGAGAAGCCCACGCACCACAACAAACAGTAGCCCCACTCACCGCAACTAGAGAAAGCCCGGGCACAGCAAGGAAGACCCAACACAGCCACAAATAAATACATTTTTTTTTCTTTTTTTTTTTTTTCTTTTTTTTTTTGCAGTATGCGGGCCTCTCACTGTTGTGGCCTCTCCCGTTGCGGAGCACAGGCTCCGGATGCGCAGGCCCAGCGGCCATGGCTCACGGGCCCAGCCGCTCCGCGGCATATGGGATCCTCCCAGACCGGGGCACGAACCCGTATCCCCTGCATCGGCAGGCGGACTCTCAACCACTGAGCCACCAGGGAGGCCCAATAAATACATTTTTTAAAAAAAAAGAAAATGACTCCCATCCATTCACACTTTAGTCTCATGCTTTCACTTGTTCTATTGTACGTGAGGGTCTGTTCTAAGAGAGCTGACCCAGGTCTACAGCATCCTCTCCACTGGGTATTCACGGTGCTACTCATAATACAGGTTTGAAAACAGCTTTGTGCTGAAGGTGTGGCTGATAGCCTTCTGAAGAGCTTTGCTCTCAGGAGCTAAGGGTTTAAGGTTTTTTCACCAAGAGGTAATCTACAACAAAGACAGTGAATCTCCTGTCCTTGGTTTGGTTTCATTCCAGCCTTAGAAAACATAGAGGAAGATGCACCCCAAAGAAAAAATTGGATTTGATTGATACCTGAGTTATTATGATTCAGAAAAGTTTCTGAGAAGTTTCGAGAGTTAAAGAATCATAAATAAAAATAATAATAAAAAATTTTTAAAAAGAGTCATAAATAAAACAATCTATTTTTTTGTCACAGGGGAATTGTTTCTCATCCCTGACCCAGCTTGCTCAGAGAGCCACTAAGATTCTAATATACCAAGGGTCCAATATATTGAAAGGAAAATCATGGTTTCAGTTTGAGGGTCTATTGTGTGCCCAACAAGGCACAAAGCTTTTATACGTAGTATGTCAATTCACTTAAAGTTTAAAGCATTCATGAGTTTTATCCTCCTTTTAAATATGATGAAGCTAGGGCTCAGAAAGGATGAACAGCTTGACCAAAGGCACACAGCTAGTAAATCAAGATTAAACTCCTATCTACCTGCCTGCAGCATCCTTGATCTTAACCACCTGTGCCACACTGGCTCCATGAACACACAGAGCTATGTTTCAAGTAAAGCAGTTCCCAGTTTGGACAGAACTGGGTCAGTCCAAAAGGTATTCAGAGCTTTACTCTGCCCAGAACACATCTTAATCTCCACCACCAGCAAACAGTCTTATCTGCCTAGCAAAGGATTGCATTTTCTTCAAGACCCAGTAATGGATCACGTCCTTTACGAATCTTTCCTACCACCCCAAAACTGAGTCAGTCACTTATTTTTTTTTTTTTTTTTTTTTTTTCTTTTTTGCGGTATGCGGGCCTCTCACTGTTGTGGCCTCTCCCGTTGCGGAGCACAGGCTCCGGATGCGCAGGCCCAGCGGCCATGGCTCACGGGCCCAGCCGCTCCGCGGCATATGGGATCCTCCCAGACCGGGGCACGAACCCGTATCCCCTGTATCGGCAGGCGGACTCTCAACCACTGCGCCACCAGGGAGGCCCCAGTCACTTATTTTATCCTGCTGCTCTTTGTTTACCTGTATGTCTCTCCCACAAAACTGTGAGCTCTTAGAAAACAGGATTGGCTTGATCTCTTGCATCACTACCACCTAGGGCAGGGCTAAACACATAGGGTGTATTTAGTAGTTGCTTGTTGATTCAAAAAATAAAGAATGATGGATAGATGGATGGATGGGTCTCAAAAGGGAAATGATAGCAGCAAATGCATGACTTTAGTATGGATAGCTCAAGTGTCAATTAGGGCAAAACCAAAGCTATTTATCTAAAAACCCTGGTGCTTCAGTCCAGTGAATCTTGCCCTTGGTATTTCTTTTATATCTCTACCAATATCGCATGTCTCCTATCTTCCCCCTTTCCCCCTTTCCTTTACTTCCCTTGCCTTCCTTCTCTCTCTCTCTCTCTTTCCCCCTCTCTCTCTCTCTCTGTTAAATGCCTATAATATAGAACTTAAGTCATTCATATAATATTTTCATTTGTTATAATATATGATTCAGATATAAATAACGTTCCCCATTCTTAATTTCAAAATACAATGGATGGAACATTTTTATAATGTCTAAAAATAAGATCCAAAACAAAAACACCCACAAGTCTCTCCCTTGAGTTAACAGCATACAGTAAATTGATTTTTTCTTTTTTTTTGGTGAGTCAGTGACTATCAATAGGGAAAAAATTATCCAACCTTGTTCAATGGTAAGAATTAACACAGTCTCAGCACCTACTAAGTGCCAGCAATGCATTAATCATAAATATACAATAATAATTAATCATATACAATATATTAATTATTAATTATATATTAATAATTAAGCAAATATCCTCCATCTTATTATCTGCATTTATAGGAAGACAACTGAGGCTCAGAGAGGTTAAATGACTCTTCCAGTACTACCCAGTAAGGAAGAGTAGGTGAGATTCAAATTCAAGACACATACTTTCTCACTCGATTAAACATTTTCTCACGTGAAATCAAAGAAGCCGTATTGGTAGGAGAAAGGAAGAGGAAATTCCCCTGGCTAAAAACAAAAAGGATTAAGGAACACTTTTTCAAGGAGAATACCAAGGTTACTCGGCCATGGTTTTGTAATCACGGGTGTAGAGCTTGCATGCTGACACTTCCTATGATTCAGCTCTGCCGTCTTACTCGGCTTTTTTCAAAATTAAACCACGTTTTAGAAAAGGAAACAATATCAGACTGATAATAATTTCTGTTTAAAATCTGATAATTTAAAACAATGGTGAAAGCCAGTGGAATGACAGAGATTTTTATCTCACCTTCTAGTCACAGAAATGTTGACTGTGAAAAAAGTTTGAATTCCAAATTCCAGAAACAAAACTTTCGTTGCTAACTCTGGAGGTTTGTCATATTATTTCACAACCTACACTCCCCACGCCCCCACTCTCATGAGTCTGCTTCCCCTTCCTCCCTCAGTCCATGCCATGAACCCAAAGGCAGGCTACAAGAAGGGGGCCGTTAGCGAGGGGACCAGGAGTCCTTCCCTGCATGTGGCACTTCTGAGAATCTCTAAATACCACCTCCCCGTGATCCTCTCAAGAGGCTCGGGGCTGAGCAAGAAGTAGTAGGAAACCAGGCAGTATGTTAGCCCCGCTTGGGTTCTGAGACTTGCTACTTGGCCATAGTTTTCTCTGGCTTGAACCATAGCAGCATGCAAGGTGGAAAGTGTAAGAAAAGAAAGTGTAACTGATGTCCTCGGGGAAGTCATCAGAGTGAAACCAGATGGGATCTGCGGGAGACCTCAGTTCTGGCCAAGGCCAAGGTGGCCTGCCAAGTGTGGCTGCCAGGCCTGCCCCCCGTCCAGACTTGGGGGAGCCTTGTAGCATCAGCGTTCTTCTCTCACACCTCATTAGGTTCCTACTGCATTTTGCACCTTCATTCTTAAGAAGTCACATATGTCCCATTAAATGTGAGTCTTTCCCAAGGCCAATCTGAAGCCTCTACTCTTCTGGGCTGCATCTTGACAAGTTAGTACACTATAGTGATTGAACATGGTCTGTGGATTTAAGCAGATCTGACTTCAAATTCTGGGTCTGTCTATTGTCATCTATGTGCCTTCATGTCATTCGGTCCTTTGACTTCTCTGTGAGAAGAACTCCCTCATCTATGTTTTCATTCCCTACCTCTAACATAGCCAACTGCCTGCTAAACATTTCCACTTAGATGTTCCTTTATTGCCTCAAATATGACAAACAAAAAGCATTATCTACTCTTTCCCATCCCCTCACATCCTTTGTACTGTTCTTTCTTTCTCCTAATGGAACCACTAGTCATTGAGATCCATTTTTAACTCCCCATATTGAGTTAGAACATAAATCTTTTTGATTCGTCCTCCATATAGTTCTCTGTAGTCCAACTCTTCATTTCTCACAGGTTCTGGTCAGTTCATGACATTTTATTCCCCTATATGTGTACTCCTTTTGAAACAGGAGGGAAAGGGGACAGGGCACAACCTTTAAAAGAATGACATAGCCATAGGACATGACAAAAACTGCTTAGAACCAGCTAGGTCCAAGACGGCAGAAGATTCGACTTCCAGTGGACCTTGAGCCTCATTATATGCTCATTGTAATACGTGTTAGCATCTAAATAACACACCACCAGCACCATGACAGTCCTGAGGCTGACCATAAAAGGCCAAAAGGCAGGCAGTGGCCCAATTCCTGGAAATCCCCGCCCCTTCTCTGAAATAGTTGGAATAACCCTCCCACTCATTAGCCTATGAAATTACCCAGCCCATAAAAACTAACCATGCCATATTTGGGGGCCTCTCACCTTCTGAGATGGCCTACACTCTGTCTGTGGAGTCTGTTTCTCTGTAAATAAATCCACTTCTTACCTATCACTTTGTCTCTCACTGAATTCTTTCTGCAACGAGATATCAAGATATCTGAGCTTCATTAAGTCCTGAGACCAGGTGTGTGACCTCAATTAAAAGACCATGGGTTTAAGTCCCAATCTGGTTTTGGCCAGGTTCGAGTTCTGGCACGTGGGTTCAAATCCCAGTCTGAGTTGCACAGTTTCACTTTCAAACTAGCCTTTATTCCACAGCCAGAAAAATTCTTTCTGAAATCACGTTGACCAAAATACCCTTCCAACACCACCTTCACTGCCATTAAAAGCATCAACAAACTTCCAACTGGAAAAGTGTATACTCCTTGACCTGGTGCTCAAGGCTCTTCATATCCAGGCTCAGCTTCTTCAAGCATCATCTCCCAGGCAGGGCTCCCCACCTAAGGTTTCTGCTTCCATGAAACCATTTCACTCAACATGTACTCATTCCATTCACTAAATCTTAGTAGAATGCCCACATTAAGCCAAGTATTAGGGATACAGCGGGTGAATAAACAGACACAGCCTCTCTGTAGTAGAACAGTCTTTAGACACATAAACACATGTATGATGACAAATTGTGAACTCCTGGTTAAACATGACAGATTGACCATAGCATTTATATCTTTTCTTTCCTCCAATGAAATAAACGACAACAGCAAGAAACTGTTTAACGTATAAGTGGACAACACATTATGATGAAACTTTGGAAGACAGGCTATAGATAGATGAGCAATGATCAACTAAGCAGAGTGGAGAAAATTTCAACCTTAACCAACTGGAGAGGCATATTCTGACATAGTCAGTCATGGACCCTGTGGAACCATCTGCAAGGCAAGGCTCTCATGGGCCTGACCTTCCACAAAGGCATGAGACTGCACATCCAGACACAGAGAGGATTAAACTCTTAGATTCCCCCTTAGCCCTGCAGAGCCTGACAGACACTCTACAGGCAGAAGAGCTATTGTCTGGAGAAATTGTTTGAGGAAGCTCCAGACCCATGAACGTCAGGCACAGAGCAGAACAGAGATGCACAGGTCTGAAAATGATCGTGCCAGGGCCCATCACTGTGACATTCCAGAACTCCATGGATAAAAAGATGATCCTAAAAGCTCCAGCTGCGGAGTGGTAGGGAGACAGGAGATGATCGTATGCAAACAAACAGGAATCAGAAGTGCAATCAGGCTTCTACCAGAAATGCTAGAAGTTGGAAAAGAACTGGAGAAAGCCTTCAGATTTCTAAGGAAGTTTTTAATCTAGAATCCATTACTTAGCTACACTATCAACAAACATAGGGGGAAACATATAAACATTTTCAGACATATGAAGGCTCAGAAAATTTACCTCCCATACACTCCCTGTTTTTTAGGAAGTTAACTGCGAACATCCTCCCGCTAAGCAAAGGAATGAAGCAAAAAGAGGAAGATGCAGAGACCCAAGAAATAAGGGGTCCAAAACAGGAAGACAATGAAGGGAATTTCCAGGATGCCAGCGGGGCAAGATACAAAGAGAACTCGCTGTACGGTCAGCACAGGGTGGAGGGCTCCAGGACAAGGGCCTGACACACATTAATATCCGACATATTTTACCAATTAGAACAGGGCTGGGCAAACTCCAGCCCATGGACCAAATTCTGCCCGCCACTTTTTATTGGCACACAGCCATGCCCATTCATTTACATAATGCCCATGACTGCTCCCTCTGTAACAGCTGAGTTGAACGGTTGTGCCAGAGACTGTCTAGACTGAAAAGTGTAAATTTTTTACTAGGTAGTCCTTTACTAAGAAAGAATTTGTCAATACCTGATTTAAAAGGGAAAAAAATACTGATTTGATGGACTGGGTGAAGAAAGAATAAATACAAGGAAAACAATTCACACCAACTGGAGGTAAAGAAGCAACTGTGAACTCAAGAAATACAAAGTTGTGCAAGAAAAGAAACGATCATAGGAAACTACTTAAACTCTGCAGTCGACAATATTTGTATGATCATAAAAACATAAACTGATTCTGATTTATCAAAAAATTATGATATGCATATCAAGGGAAGAAGAGAGAAGAAATGAAGAGATGTATAAAAGATCTAAATTTTCATCTACTATAGCAGGAAGTCAACAGAAGTCTGTCACCGATAAATCAATAGATAACAATATAAGCATATATGCTAGAAATTCAGAGGCATATGCCATAAGAAATAACGAAAAGAGCTAAAAAGTGATTTGTCTGGTGAGCAGGACCAAATGAGGTAGGGATTAGTAAACAGGCACTGCTATCTTCATTATAAATCTTTTGACATTGTTTTTTCTGTTTTTAACTGTGTATACATATTATTTAATAAAGTGGCAGTTAATTTTCAAAAACACATAATCTCAAAAATTACACTATAGGTGTTATGAAGCCCCAAAACAAGATGCCATGGTAAAGAATAATGAAAGTGGATAAACTATAAATTTACTTTTGTCTTCAGAGAAGTGGGTTCTAAGGAGATAAAATTTAAACTGATAACTTGCAAGCTAGCCAGCCAGCCAGTTTAGGCAAAGGCGACTCCCAGGCAAAGGACTAGCATGTGCAAAGGCCTGGGGTGAGATCAAGCATGATGATTTAAAGGACTTGAAGTGGATAGGATTGGCTGAGGGTGAGAAGTGTTCAGGAACAAACTAGCAAAGACAGCAAGAAAGAGACCATGATGCCACCATGAAGCATGGCAAAGGGACTGCTGACTCACTGGCTGATAATACCATCAACCTGTTCATAACAACGCGTTGCAACACTGTGACCAACATTTGCAGCACATTTCTTCTTTTCGTGATTTTTGCATTAGAAACGGACTCAAATCCACAACCCAATAGAAGGAGTTACTGTGTAGTCAGAAAGTTGAGCCAGACTGTAGCTGTTTCTTTCAAGATGACATGTCAGACTCATCCATAAGCAGTGAGGTGACCTCCCAGTGCCCCTGAGGGCTTTGCAAGTGACATGCTTTTCTCAGATAAATTCCTGCTCCCATACCTTCCTACTCCATCCCCTCAGTTCCTCCAGGAAGTTTGGATGCAGGATTCCCTGCGATCTCTTCTCAGGCTCCTACTTGCCCCTCTTTCATCAAATTCCAAAGTCTTGGTTTTTGCCATCGCTTGACTGCCTTCCTAAGTGCCCTATCATCCACCCTCTCATGATTCTGTCCCAAATGTCTCAAAACAGATTTGGATCTTCCAAGGAAGGACCCAAGAGATGCTTTCCCCATACTTTTATGAGGAAAATGGAGCCCAGGGTCCATGTCCCCAATATCAGGCAGCAAGCTGATGACAGAACCAGGGTCACAATGCAAATTGCACCACTTTCGGTTTGTGAGGTCCTCCCTTCAAGACTCTGCAGGAAGAAAATCCAAAACACAGCGACTACACATCTATGGGCAGGAGCCTGAGACTCTGAATTTCCAAGAGGTGAAATTTCCTTTTCGTACCCTCTATTAATAGAGTTTTTTCATCTATTGAAGAAATTATGATTAATATTAGGGAAATATGGTCTAGTTACATTTTACAATTCATGCCCTTCGGTTAATGTGTACCCAGATTTAAATATTTCCATGAAATAGCACTTATTCTCTGTATATTAACTCTTGCTTCCTTAGAAGCATCAGGAAGCCTCTACATTATTGCTGCTCACATTTTCTTGAAGGCATTACTAAAGATTAATTACAAATTATTTTTATTGTACTGGGACAAGACAGCACTGAATTATTAATGTGTCCTAAACATTAATTTAGTCAGTGGCTCTCCGTCACTTGGTCTCAAAACTCCTTAGCTTTTTAAAAATCAAGGACCCCAAAGTTTGAGTTGGTATAGGTTTATTTATAGATATTCTTAGAAATAAAAACTGAGAAACTTTAAGAATCTTTACTTATTAATTTATTTTTAAATGCCAACAATAAATCCACTACATGTTACGTAAAAGTACTAAGAAGAGTGGCATTGGTTTTGCATTTTTGTAAATCTCTTCCATGTCTGAATTAATAGATGACAGCTGGATTCTCACATCTGCTTCTTCATTCAGATGTAGATAAAACACATCATGAAGCCTCTGGAAAACTCCATTTACACTGATGAGAGAATGAGCTGGGAAAAGGCCAAAATCATCTTGGTATTGTCATGAGAATAGCTTTGACCTCATGGGCACCCTAAAAGGGTTCCAGGGATCCTCAGTTGTCCCTGGACCACATTTTGAGAACCACTAGCTTAATTAAAATAAAAAAGCAGAATATATTTATTTATTCGAACATTAGTGTTTTCACATGAGATGTTTCACTTAATCTTCCCAATCAAGCAAGTAGAAGATATGTTTACATCCTATTTCTTATAAGAAAGTGTTTGTTAGGATATTGGTAAATTTGTTTTTAAACATTTCGACCCATAAGCCATGACTCAGGGTCTGTGGGACTCTTTGGGTGGACACCCAATGGCCAAAGTGATGACACTCAAAGGTGTTGGACTTACCTTCACCCCGTTCTTGAATAGTCATTTGTGGGCAATTCATTTGGATCCATCATTCATTCAATAGCTTATCTCAATACTATTTCACTGTTTAGGGTATAGATTCCTATTTAAGGAAGCAGAGTATCTTATCTGGGTGCCCCTTTGGGGGGAAAGCACTGCCCTAAACCTGGCATCTGCTGAGCAAAATGATAATCATAGTAATAATCAGCTGAGCAAACAGGGATTTGCACTTTGCTGAGTGTTGGAGTCGAGGTGGAAGAGAGGACCGTGGCAAGAAACAGTGCATTCAGTATCAGGACTGAGGTTGTGCATTAAGATGGTATTGGTTTCTAATCCCTTTCCACCACTTACTAACTGTATGACCTGGGCAAGTCACAGGATTCTGTGAACCTCAGTATCTTCACTGGTGAAATGGGGAGAACAATGCCAATCTCCTGGGGTTTGAGGGAAGTTCATATAGGATAATGTATGGAAAGTACCTACCACTGGGCCTGACATAGTAAGAGCTCCCAAAATGGCAGTTGTGATGATATGGACCGTAGTAATGATGAGGCAGCAATACCCTGATGTTGGCACAACCAGCTGATTCCAGGACCCACAGAGGGGCTTCCATGCAGAAGCTACAGCTTCCCTCCCCTCGCTGTATTCCAGCCACAAGAGCTGTCTTTCAGATTCTCAATTACGCCAGGTTTCTCCCAGCCTTAGGGCTTTCCTAAATGCCACTCCCTCTGCTCAGGAGCACTCTGAACCACTCCAAATTCACAGTCACCCAGTCTGTCATGTATGTTCCATAGCTAAACTCTCCAGATCTTCCAGAGAATCCATAAATAACAGCAATGGTTTTCTTTGTCACCCCTACCCAGTCTCTTCAAGGATACAGTTCACACTGAACTATTTGCTTGATGCCAGCTTATCAGTTTACCCAGAAAATGTGCCCCTGAGTTCACTTTTCCTAGACTACCTTCAGTTTTTTTGTTTGCCCTCTCTTCTTCTCTTCTATAAATCCTATTTGGGACCTTTGTTAATTAAAATGATTGATCTCTTTTATCTACAAATAAACAGTGTGCTGGTAATTCACCAAGTTTCTCTGCATAATTCTTTGACATTGCCCAGGAAGTGATGGGTCCTAGTACAATTCTGTAATGTGTCTAAGTTCACACAGGTTACAGAATAGAGAGCTATACCCTCCTCTTCCCCACCAAATCAACAAGACAAAAATTAGCAGACTGCAATTCACTTTTGCCCTCAAAACTCTTGTTTTATTTCAGTGAGGACACCTCACTTTGTTCCAGAATATCAAAAATTAGCATGGAAAGGGACCAAGTAAATAACACTATATTTTAGACCACGGCCAACATTTCAAAGATAAAACAACTATTATTGAATTAATAAAACCTGATAAATGAATTCAGCAAGGTAGCAGGATACGAGATTAACATACAGAAATTGGTTGCATTTCTTTACACTAACAATGAAATATCAGAAAGAGAACGTAAAAAAAAAATACCTTTGAAAATCGCACCAAAAAAATAAAATAAAATAGGAATAAACCTGACCAAGGAGGTGAAAGACAGGTATGCTGAGAATTATAAAACATTAATAAGGGAAATCAAAGATGATCCAAAGAAATGGAAAGATATCCCATGCTCTTGGATTGGAAGAATTAATATTGTTAAAATGGCATACTACCCAAAACGATATACAGATTTAATGTGATCCCTATTAAATTACCCATGACATTTTTCACAGAGCTAGAGCAAATAATCCTAAACTTTATAGGAAACCATAAAAGACCCAGAATTGCCAAAGCAATCCTGAGAAAAAAGAATAAAGCAGGAGGCATAACCCTCCCAGACTTCAGATAATACTACAAAGCTACAATAATCAAAACAGCTTGGTATTGGCACAAAAACAGACATATGGATCAATGGAAAAGAACAGAGGACCCAGAAATAAATCCACACACCTATGGTCAATTAATCTTTGACAAAGGAGGCAAGAATATAAAATGGAAAAACATCTCTTCAGCAAGTGGTGCTGGGGAAGTTGGACAGCTGCATGTAAATCAAGGAAGTTAGAACACACCCTCACACCATGCATAAAAATAAACTGAAAATGGCTTAAAGACTTAAATATAAGACATGGCACCATAAAACTCCTAGAAGAAAACATAGGCAAAACATTCTCTGACAAATATCATACCAATGTTTTCTTAGGTCAGTCTCCCAAGGCAATAGAAATAAAAACAAAAAAACCAAATGGGACCTAATCAAACTTACAAGCTTTTGCACAGCAAACGTGCATAGACAAAACTCAAAGACAACCTATGGAATGGGATAAAATATTTGCAAACGATGCAACTGACAATGGGTTAATTTCCAAAATATACAAATAGCTCATACAACTCAACAACAACAAAAACAACCCAATCAAAAAATGGGGGCTTCCCTGGTGGCGCAGTGGTTGAGAGTCCGCTTGCCGATGCAGGGGACGCGGGTTCGTGCCCCAGTCCAGGAAGATCCCACATGCTGCGGAGCGGCTGGGCCCGTGAGCCATGGCCGCAGAGCCTGTGCATCCGGAGCCTGTGCTCCACAACGGGAGAGGCCACAACAGTGAGAGGCCCGCGTACCGCAAAAAAAAAAAAAAAAAAAAATGGGCAGAAGACCCAAACAGACATTTCTCCAAAGAAGACATACAGATGGCCAATAGGCACATGAACAGATGCTCAACGTTGCTATTTATTAGAGAAATGTAAATCAAAACTACAAGGAGGTACCATCTCACACCAGTCAGAATGGCCATCGTTAAAAAGTCTACAAATAACAAATGCTAGAGAAGGTGTGGAGAAAAGGGAACCCTCCTACACTGTTGGTGGGGATGTAAGTTGGTGCAGCCATGGTGGAAAACAATGTGGAGGTTCCTCTGAAGACAAAAAATAGAATTACCATATGATCCAGCAATCCCACTCCTGGGCATATATCCAGACAAAACTATAATTCAAAAAGATACATGCACCCCTCTGTTCATAGCAGCACTATTCACAATAGCCAAGACATGGAAGCAACCTAAATGTCCATCGACGGATGAATGGATAAAGAAGATGTGGCACATATATACAATGGAATATTACTCAACCACAAAAAAGAACGAAATAATGCCATTTGCAGCAACATGGATGCAACTAGAGATTATCATACTAAGTGAAGTAAGTCAGAGAAAGACAAATACCATATGATATCACTTAAATGTGGAATCTAAAATATGACAAAAATGAACCTATCTACAAAGCAGAAACAGACTCATGGACATAGGGAATAGACTTGTGGTTGCCAAGGGGGGAGCGGGGTGGGGAAGGGATGGACTGGGATTTTGGGGTTAGTAGATGCAAACTATTATATATAGGATAGATAAACAACAAGGTCTTACTATATAGCACAGGGAATCATATTCGATGTCCTGGGATAAACCGTAATGAAAAAGAATATAAAAAGAATGTATAACTGAGTCACTCTGCTGTACAGCAGAAATTAACACAATATTATAAATCAACTATACTTCAATTAAAAGAAAAAATAAATTAACAAAACCACACGAGAGAGAACTGAATCTCCACAGTGATTTTCTAATCACTGCCTCACACTTTCCCCCTTGGAGCTATCCAGCCTTGTCCTGCTGGATTATGTTTCTAAACACAGCTCTAAACTTACCATTCTTCTCAAAAATGTCCAATATCTGTCCTACCACTGCCCACAGCCTAAAATTCCAACCCTTTACCCTGCTATTTGCATCCTTCTGTGATCTGGCTACAGCCCACTTTACCAAACTCTTCTTTCTCTCTCTGCTCCTCCACCTCTACCTGTAAATGCCAAATGGCCCACTGCAAAACTCTCTTGATGAAGGAAGCAATGTATTGCTTTACATTCAGATGCGTTTCTTATGTCATTGGTACACAGACTACCTACTTTGAATAGTGCTGCCAATACAGTTCTCTTTCCCTGGAATGCCTTTCCATCATCAATATCTAACATCTGTCTATCCTTTAAAGCCCCACTCAAATGCTACCACCTCCAGGAAGTCTTCCCTATTCATCTCCACTGAAAACAATCTGTCATTGGTGCTCCCTCTTATACTACTTAAATCATGTCTTTTTTTTTTTTTTTTTTTTTGCGGTATGCGGGCCTCTCACTGTTGTGGCCTCTCCCGTTGCGGAGCACAGGCTCCGGACGCGCAGGCTCAGTGGCCATGGCTCACGGGCCCAGCCGCGTCGCGGCATGTGAGATCCTCCCGGACCGGGGCACGAACTCATGTCCCCTGCATCGACAGGCGGACCCTCAACCACTGCGCCACCAGGGAAGCCCAATCATGTCTTGCATTAGCATTCTGTATACCCAGATCCTGACTCTTCCAGTAGGCTGCTATCTGATGGAAGGGCTATGTTTTCATGCCTCTACATCTGCCTCCCTCTCCCCCATACTCTGCACAGCTCCTGGCATAGAGTAAGTGTCAACTAATGGCCTTAAGCAAAACTAATAGATAAATAGATCAAATCTGATATTTACACCCTCCTGCCTAAACTCCTTCGATGGCTTCCACTGCACTCAAATTAAACCCAAACTCCCTAATAGCAGCTATAATGCCATGTTTGATTGTCCCTGTTCACTTCTCCAGCCTCATTTGGGGCTACCTCTCCTTTTCCTTACATGTGTGTCTCTCCCCTATACATCCCTTGAACACATAAAATCCTGTCTGGCCTCAGGGCTTTCACACATGCTCTTCCCTCTTTCTAAAACCCACTTCCTCCCATTAATTTTCTGGTCCACAATTTCTGACATTTCAGTTTTCAACTTAAAAGCCACATCCTCAAAAAGACCCTCTAGGTTATCTATCAGTCAGGGCCCTGGCCGGAAACAGGTGTCAAATGCCAAGTGGGCTAACATGATGATAAAGGGGCTCTATACAAAGGTATGGACAGGGTTTAGGGACACCAACAGGAGATAACACAGCATCCCATGGCTAGCTACAGTAGGGATCCATCACCTCTCTCAGGCCTGAAGCAGGAGGGGAGGGAACATGTACCAGAACCTGGAGAGAGTAGTGTAAAAGAAGGCTACCTTAAAGTATTGGTGGCCACCAGTAGAGGGTCACAACTAAGCAGGGGGATCTGTAGAGAAAGGAACAAAGGAAGTAACTACCCCAGCCTCATTCTTCTCCCGCCATCCAAACGGCCAATCCCCAACTGGAAGCAGAGGAGCCTTTTAAGGCAGGCCCTGCAGGGCAGCCTCCCAGGACGGATGGAGAAGGGCAGGAAAAAAGATGACAGGGGTGAGCAGAGGCTACCCAGCCCCCCATCCATTCTCAGGTAGACCCTCCTGTTATTCTGTCTCCTAGCAATCTGTTTTCTTCTTAGTATTCAATAAAATATTTACTTTCATATCTTTTTGCTGAATGTCTATAAGCGCTTTCAGATGGTCAATTCCATGGACACGTAAATCCCACGTATTCACTGCAGCACTCTGGATCTAACATATGGTGGGTGCTGAATAAATACTTGCTAGTTAATGTGTGAACACATGCATCAGTCGGAGACATCACAGCACATATAATTATGCACGTACACATTTCAATTTCAAAGGGAGAAACCTCCTCTACAGAATTAAGAAATGCCAGGAAATTTCACATCAAAGTCAATTCGATGAAAACAAAATGCTGCCTGGCATAGAAGATCACTCTAACTTCAAAAAGAGCTGATCCTTTTCTAAGAAGAGAAGAAAAAATGTCCTTCCTATTAACTTGCTGTGAAAACAGGCTGAGCCGGACTTAGATAAGTTATCATTGTGTAACACAAAATTGTTATCGTCCCCAATCCACAATGCAGATTGAAATAAGGTCAAGTGGAAGAATTCCTCCCTGAACTCTTTCTTCTCGATAAAACCTTGGTAGCTCCCACCACTAACTTTATAGCTTCAAAAGAAGAAAAGTGCTAGCAAGCTCTAAATTCCCTCCTCCTGGTCTTGGGGTTTTCTGCACCTTCCAAAAGCCCCGACTTCTCTGAGCTCTTGTGGTCCCATTATGAAGAATACAGACAACACTTTTAAGTCTGGTTCTACATATTACCTGGTAAGTGCATTGTATTGATAGCTGAATCTGATACCCAAACACAGACTTTCACATTTGCTTCTCTCCTCTGTCCCACAACACATTTGTGCTTTGATGAGAAGAGGCGAAATCTTTTTCCTGATAGCATGTAACACAATACGATTCCAAACACTTCATCTTTCTTTCAGCTCCTCAGATGACTCATTTGCCTTGTTCTCTCCAACCACAGGACTCTTGTATTTGGGGCTCCCTTTTACTGGAAGATGCACCCCTCTTTTCTACAATTTGTTCTGTGACAATGGGCTAATATTAATGCCTAGATCATAAAGTTGTTGTGAGGAAGAATCAAGGTAGTAAGACAATTGAGATCATACATATAAGGCACGTAAAACAGCACCTGACACACAGTAAGAGCTCAGTAAGTGTTGTCATCATTAATGATTACTTCCAAATTACCCTTCAGATCTGTAATCAATATCATTTGCTCCAGGAAGATTCTATGTTCCCCCAAATGAGACTGAGTGCCCCCATCACGGCATTCACGTGTCTGGGTACCTTTCCTTCACAGCACTAACTACAACCCATGTGATTCAAATACCATTAACCCTTGAGCAGTGCGGGGGCTTAGAGGTGCCAATCCTCTGTGCAGTTGAAAATCCACGTACAGCTCGTAGTCCACACTCCAGGATCCACAGTTCCTCCGTATCTGCACTTCTGAATCCTCGGATTCAACCAGCCACAGACCACGTAGTACTGCAGTAGCTTTAAAAATCTGCATGTAAGTGGACCATGCAGTTCAAAGCTGGTTGTTCAAGGGTCAACTGTCATCATAAAATAATGTATGTGTCCCTAAATAGGCACACACAAAAAAGTGAGGATTTGAGTAGCAAGGGAATTTGTTGGTGATCACCACCGTATTCCTAGTTTCTTGGAAACTGTTTCACACTTAGTGCTCAAAATACATGTTAAATGAAAAGATGAACAGACAACCTCACCTCCTCTGTGGCACAGTAATCACCACCCCTTTCCATACCTTTTTTTCTTCGTGTTCATTACTTCAAGAACTCTAAAGGTAAATATTTGAAGAAACTGATGCATCAAGAAGCCACGTGACCAGAGACTCCAGTTCCCAGAGTCACAAGTGGGCCAGAACACAAGTATCCCTATTTCCAACCATATAGTATCCTGGGTCTCGGCAGAAAATGGCAGAAGGTCTCTGTTATGGACTGAATGCTTGTGTCCTCCCAAAATTCATATTTTGAAGTCCTAACCCTCTGTGTGATGCTATTTGGAGATGGGGACTTTGGAGGTAATGAGATTTAGATGAGATCCTGAGGGTGGGGTCCTTATGATGGGATTAGTGCTCTTATAAGAAGAGAACAGAGAGCTTGCTCTCTTTATCTCTGCCATGTGAGGCACATCGAGAAGGCAGTCATCTGCAATACAGGAAGGGAACTCTTATCAGAACCCAGCCTTGGTGGAACCCTGATCTCGGACTTCCCAGCCTCCAGAGATGTAAGAAATAAATGTCTGTTGTTTAAGCCACCTAGCCTATGGTGTTTTGTTACAGCAGCCAGAGCAGACTAATACAGTCTCCTATGGCGGGCAGGAGTGGAGGTGGGGAATACTCTGCTATACTCATGAGGCCTTCAGTCTTATTTATATAGTTTTGTATGCAATTGTTAACACCAACTGTTAAAGCATAGTTCTGAGACAGTGTGTGGAGAAAATGCTTTATGCTCACCACACTATTTCCTGGACACACGGAAAGGCTACATCTCTCAGCCTCCCCTGTACTTAGACTGGGGTCCTATGACTGCGTTCTGGCCAGTAGAATTGCAGGCAGCAATGACATAAGCCATTCCCAGGCCTGACCCATAGGTATCCTATGTGCAATCCTCCAACACTTGGAGGCCACAAGGGCTACCTGTCGCTCCCAAGACTTCACATAAGTGAGAAATTCTGATTTTATTAAGTTCCTGATAGTTCAGGACTAACTTGTTACTGCTGCATATCCTAGTAGTAACCTGACTAATACAAAGAGGCAGAGTGGAACACTGGGAAATGAAATGAAGAAAACAAGAGTTTGAAGCCCAACTCTGTCATCAGCTTACGAGGTGACATTGGAAATTCACCTGTCTGGCTCTGAATTTTCTCATCTGTGTTACTCAAACATGAACAGATCACCGTGGATGGCTCTTGATTTTGTATATTACCTGGAAGCTGAACTCATACTTCATTACATTCCTCTCTCCCACACATATTTACACAGCTCCAAAAGCAATGGTAAACCACACTGTTTTACTGAAGAATTTGTTGGGTGATAACAAAATGGATTATATCTAGAGTGACCATATGTGTTAGGGTTTGGCTAGGACAGTGCCCATGTAGACCTACTGTCCCAGTGTAATTATTACTAATAGAAAAGCCCCCTTTGCCTCTTAGGCATCCTGGTTTAAACAATACATTACAGAATAAGCTGGTTATATCACACACGACATATAGCAACTCTTACCAGACATCTTTCAGTTCACACTTTTATTCTCCGTTCACCTTGAGACTCCACCATCGCCCCCAACATGTTCCCTGGAGTCCTTTACTGGATCCTCTGTCCCCAGCTCAGTAGCTTAGAAGGAGCTCAGGGAAATAGGCCAGCTTGTACCTCCTTAGCTCAGTAGCTAAGAGGGAGCTCAGGGAAATATGCCAACTCGTACCTCCTCATCACTGCTTCAAACTAGCCAAGCTTCAAACTCCACCCTTACTGCAAAGGAAACAGATAGTTGAAGACTTCATGGTGATCTTCAGAAACAAAAGCAATTTGGGGAGTACGAGTAGAGGTTTAACAAAATGCCTTTGCTTTCTCCACAGGAAAGTGACTATGCATTAACCTCAAAGCACTATTCCCTGACAACGGTGGAATGACACTGTGAATGGGGAAAATGATCTTTAATTGATAAACTGCCTTTAGACTGTGAAACCGTGAATGAGCTATGAATACCTGGTAGAAAGCCATAGATTTGGGCTTCTCACCGTGTGGGACCTAGAAGCTATGAAAAGAGATATTGGTTCCAGTGGAGCCTGGGGCTTTTAAACCAGAGTGGCCCCTGTGCCCAAGTGCGTAGTCTCATTACAAGGACAACACCTGTGTTGCTGGGGACAGGGAGGAAACAGCTCTTGGACTGGCATGAAGAGACACACTTGGTGCCCCTCTTGGTCTGCTGTATTTCCTCTGCTGTGCTCTAGGTGAGGCAGATCTCTGTGGTTGTGTAGGTTTGGTTATGCATCCTTGCTATTCCAAGTATGGCCCTTGAAGAGAAGCACCAGCATTATCCAGAACTTTTTAGAAATGCAGTCAGCACCAGCCCAGACCTACTGAATTAGAATTGACATTTTAAAAAGATCTTCAGGCAATTCCTATGCATAATTAAAGTTCGAGAGGCAGTGGTATAGAGGAACCCAGGACCAGAACCGGTCGTCACATGTGGAAACCAGCCAATTTCTGCCACTCTAAAGAAGCTCCCATTTCTCCACAGAAGATATACAGACTGCCAACAAACACATGAAAGGATGCTCAACATCTTTAATCATTAGAGAAATGCAAATCAAAACTACAATGAGATATCATCTCACACCAGTCAGAATGGCCATCATCAAAAAATCTAGAAACAATAAATGATGGAGAGGCTGTGGAAAAAAGGGAACACTCTTGCACTGCTGGTGGGAATGTGAATTGGTACAGCCACTATGGAGAACAGTATGGAGGTTCCTTAAAAAACTACAAATAGAACTACCATATGACCCAGCAATCCCACTACTGGGCATATACCCTGAGAAAACCATAATTCAAAAAGAGTCATGTACCAAAATGTTCATAGCAGCCCTATTTACAATAGCCCGGAGATGGAAACAACCTAAGTGTCCATGATCGGATGAATGGATAAAGAAGATGTGGCACATATATACAATGGAATATTACTCAGCCATAAAAAGAAACGAAATTGAGATATTTGTAATGAGGTGGATGGACCTAGAGTCTGTCATACAGAGTGAAGTAAGTCAGAAAGAGAAAGACAAATACTGTATGCTGACACATATATATGGAATTTAAGAAAAAAAAATGTCATGAAGAATATAGGGGTAAGACAGGAATAAAGACACAGACCTACTAGAGAATGGACTTGAGGATATGGGGAGGGGGAAGGGTAAGCTGTGACAAAGCGAAAGAGAGGCATGGACATATACACACTACAAAACGTAAGGTAGATAGCTAGTGGGAAGCAGCCGCATAGCACAGGGAGATCAGCTTGGTGCTTTGTAACCGCCTGGAGGGGTGGGATAGGGAGGGTGGGTGGGAGACACAAGAGGGAGGGGATATGGGAACATATGTATATGTATAACTGATTAATTTTGTTATAAAGCAGAAACTAACAAAAAAAAAAAAAGAAGCTCCCATTTCCAGATCAAATCAATATCCATGCATATTTTCCCCTTGTTTCTACTTTTTACTTGTAATTCTTTAATCACAACATTATGATGTTTTCCAGAGAACTCTACAAGAGCGATGAGGTCCTCTTATTTTAACCTACAATTAATCAATTAGCCCTTAATCCCAATGCAGCAGGGGCTACAACTTCTACAGTGTTTTTAATCTATTAACATTTGAGCTTTATCTCCTCTCCCAAAAATACTTATCAAGGTCTATCACAGCAAAGCAAGAAAAAGAGGAAAGAAAGGCAAAGCCGTATGGCCTCAGGGGTGGCATTTCCCCTGGTCCCATGAAGTCCAGGAGAGCTGGGCCAGTTTTTCAGCCTGGATGCTCCAAGGGGCATTCACAGGGAAACCAAAGGCAGGACCTCACGAAAGGAGCTCGCCACCAGGAGCACCTTGCCAAGCCACGCCTGGGTTCCAGTCCTCTAAGGTGGGGGACTGGGGGTGGGAATCATCTTCTAAGGTTTTGCCAAACTGGCAGATGAGCCCTTTATACTGACACTTTATGCTTTCTCAGTTCCCGTAGAAGATTTTCAGCCTGTCCAGCTATTTGTCAGCTACGTTTATATTTTCCGACCTGAGGACAGAATGGGATGCCGCAGAAAGAAACTTTAAGACCAAGAAAAAAGGGCACACAGCCTGTGTCAACCACTCTGTGTGCTGATTTCAGAGGGAGAAACTTAATTTTATTTCTTATATATTCCACATTCCCTGGAAAGAGGTAGTGAAAGATAGTACATGATCTACAGACAAGGAAATAACAGATTTCCTATGACCTACAGGAAACTACATATATTTAAAAATAAAATAACTGTATAATATATATTTAGTATGATCCCAAGTACTACTTGCCGTCTCCCCTATGGATACGGATTATGGGTTGCTTCTGGTATCTTCTATACAAAAAGCAATACATATTCATTATAAACAATTTGAGACAAACAAAAAAATATATAACATGAAAATAAAAGAGAAAAATATACTTGGTAAAATTGCGGCTCAGAAGTTAAACCAAGGAGGGCACAAGGACAAATGAGGAAAAAAAGGGAAAGAGCCTGGGAGGAGAGAAAGAGGAAGAAAGGAAAGGGAGAATAGACATCTTTTGTGATTTGACCAGGGACAATGGAGGAAGAGTTCTCTTGCCTGGATACGCACCCAGTCGTGTATTTAGCTACACTGGCATCTAACACTTCAAGTCAGCAGAAGAATAATGCAGATCTTTTCAACAAATGTAAACCAATTGCCCGCTATGTACCAGGAGGTGTTCTAAGGTGCTTTATTTTATTTTTTCTTTAATTTATTTTTGGCTGCGTTGGGTCTTTGTTGCTGCACGCAGGCTTTCTCTAGTTGTGGCGAGCAGGGGCTTCTCTTGGGGCAGAAGCGCAGGCTCAGTAGTTGTGGCGCACAGGCTTAGTTGCTCCGCGGCATGTGGGATCTTCCCAGACCAGGGATCAAACCCGTGTCCCCTGCACTGACAGGTGGCTTCTTAACCACTGTGCCACCAGGAAAGTCCCTCTAAGGTGTTTTAAGCACAATATCAATCTTTTAACCACCCTAAAAGTGACAATGATTGTTGTCACATTACCAATAAAAACGACTGAGACTTGGGGTGACTAAGTAGACCCCCCTCTCAAAGGTTACAAGCGTCTTACTGCGAGTGCTCGACAAATGTTTGTTTTGAGTAGAAGGAAGGGAAAGGGGATTTGAAGTCGGGTCTGTGTCTCCAGGACACTTCTCTGAACCTCCTCCAAACACCTACACTCCTCCATAACTTCACTGGGGATGCATTTCCCGGAGAAGTGCTCCCCTACCTGTTTTTCCATTTTTCACACCATTAGTGTCTCCCTCTGTTGATTATGTCCTGTGCAAGCACTCACATTTTGGCATTTTTCCATCTGCCAATACCCCCCTTCTTTGCACAGCTGAAAATCTGATGTTAAGAAGGCACGGTTAGGTTGGGACTCCTTTGTTCTTCCCAGTAAAAATAACAGCCACAAAAAATGAATTGGTGCATTCTGTTGTGGTTCACATGTTTCCTCCTTTGCTTGGCCCTTTGCAACTGAAAATATGCAGCATTGCACAGCGAAAGCACCCGTTCAATTTGAATTGTTTACTCCAGGGATAAATAGATTTTTTACTTCAAAACCAAGACCTATCAAGCTTCAAATTTCGTAGAAATAGAAAAAAAGAAATGTTAGCCCACTTTAAAGAGAAAAGAAAAGGTCACTTCCTGATTTTGCTAACATCAGGAAACAACACTTTAGGACATGTTTCAGTGTCAACCTCCACCTCCAGTGAAATCCAAAAATCTAACACAATCAGAAAATAGAGGCTGGACTTTACATGAAAAAAAGTTTGAGTATCTCAGAAATGAGCCGTTCTTCCCTTCAAAAGAACAGATCCTGAACTCTGAAAAGTTTCCAGATCTCCGCCTCTCCCTCTCCACATTTTCTCTTTCTCCTTTTCTCCAGGTAACATCTGTTCTTCTAATTCTTCGTTCACCAAGTATGTTCCAAGAAGACCCTAATGTCCTTACACATCTATATGTCAGAGTTTCTCTCTGCTTCTATATATAGACATGTGTGTACACATATACTTAGAAGCAAGGACTGGCGTAGGGAGAGAGACAGAAATTTGGAGGATGGAAGGCAGCAAGGGGGAAGGGGTCGGGGAGGGGACCAGGCCTGGGATCTCTTTTCCGGGACAGGCTCATGTTTAGACCTCATTTAAGAAAAAAATTTTAAATGGTGTTTTCCCCAATATTATGGACTTGTTAGGTAGATTATAGTTTAAACATTTATTGGGTGCCTTCTAGGTGTGGACACTTGTAAGTCAGTTCCTCCAGGGACATACTCTGTTCTCAAGGTGATTACAGTATATCTGGGGGGACAGTGCCCAGGTAGATACCTAGAGTACAGGTAATATAATCTCTTAGTGGTTACAGCAATTTGCTCTGCCATTAGGCAGACCTGTGTCAGAATGCCAGATCCAAGCCTGTTTCCTTATGTGCCAAATGGGAATAACAGCATTTATGGGATAACAGTAAAAATTAAGTGAGATTATTAATGTAATGTGAATGGCGTACAACATGAGCTCATTAAATGTAGGTGGTGGTTGTAATCATAAAATAATTATTATTACTCTCATCACTACTGATTGGGGGTATAAGTATGCTATGAAACCCTGCAGAGAAAAGAGGGATATATTTCTTACTGGAAGCTGAGGGTGGAAGCTCAGAGAAGAGACAACATTTGAACAGCAGCTTAAAAAAAAAAAAAAAAAGGGAAGAAAAACCTGCTGGAGGGCTTCTCTGGTGGCACAGTGGTTGAGAGTCCGCCTGCCGATGCAGGGGACACGGGATCGTACCCCGGTCCGGGAAGATCCCACGTGCCGCGGAGCGGCTGGGCCCGTGAGCCATGGCCGCTGAGCCTGCGCGTCCGGAGCCTGTGCTCCGCAATGGGAGAGGCCAAAACAGTGAGAGGCCCGCGTACTGCAAAAAAAAAAAAAAAACAAAACCTGCTGGAGCAGGAGAATTGCTGGAGCAAGGTAGGGCATTTGATGTTGCAGTGAGGATGTTGCCTGCACAGAAACGGATTCAGGGGAAGGGTTAGCAGGTCAGAGGCTCAACATAAACTGCACCTGGACTGGGGGGGAAGGCTTAAGTGGGATCAGAAGCTGAAAATGAAGCCTAAGGAAAGGCCAGGGACGTCTCGCAAGGAAACACAACCAGGGTTCCACAGGCAAGGAGAGATGCTGAAAGATTTTACACTGGAAAAGAAAGAGAGTGAAATGACCTAGTAGAGTTTGGGTGGATGTTTACTTATTAAACTAATGTAGACGTCAAAGAGGTCACCTCAAGGAAGTCCCCTAGAGAGTGATAGGAGACCTCGAGTCTTCCCACTGTGCACATATAACACCCTGAATCATCTGTTATTAATATCAATCATGTTATAATAACTTATTTAACTGCCCATCTCACCCGATTATAAGCTTCATGAAGGCAGGGATGACATCTGCCGTGTTCATTGTTATATTGACAGGGCCCGGCACATAGTAAGCTCCCAAACACCCAATGGGTGATGTAGAACACATCATCCTGTATGTTCCCATATCTTTTTTTATTGATATGGAAGGACCTTTCCTCAGCTTTGCAAAAAGTGCAAACTCATCTCTCTTTTTTGAATGACAATCGAGTTCTTAAGGACCATCTAACTTAAGAATTTTCTAGTCCTTCAACTCTACTGTAAGACCCTAGAGACTAGGAAAGTGATGCTTTCTTTTTTCTTGAATCACACACTTCCTTAGTATTTATTTATCATTAGTTCTGCTTCATTGAAAATCATAAAACAACATTTCTTTTTAAATATTCCAGTACTCTCACTTGTTAAAATGGCTTTTATCCTAAGTCATTGCAATGTCATAATTTAAATTCATGGATTACATTCATTTGTCATTTGAGAACATGTTATACAGATCTTCCTCAACCTAGGATGGAATTATGTTCTAATAAACCCATTGTAAATTGAAAGTACTTTTTATAATTTAAAAGTTGAAAATGTATTTAAAACACCTAACCTCCAGAACATCACAGATTAGCCTAGCTTACCTTAAATGTGCTCAGAACTCTTACATTGGCCTAAATCTGGGCTAAATCATCTAACACAAAGCCTATTTTATAATAAATGCTGAATATCTCATATATTTATTGAAAACTACACTGTAAGCAAAAAACAGGCTGTTGTATGGGTACAGAATGGTTGTTTCCCCTCGTGTGATCTCGTGGCTGACTAGGAGCTGCCGCTGCCGCTGCCCAGCATCAGGAGAAAGTATCATACCCATACTGCCAGCCAAGGAAAAGATCAAAATTCAAAACTCGAAGTAAGCTTTCTCCTAAATTCATATTACTTTCACAGCATCGTCAAGTCGAAAAATTGTAAGTTGAACTATCTTAAGTCAGAGACTGTATATTTCAAAGCACCTATACAAGCAACAAAGGGTCCGTTTCTCTGTTTGAACGCATCTTCTTTTTACCATCAAAGAGTTATGCAACCCAGTGTGTTTTCTTTCTTCTTTGCCCTGGTTACCAGGAAACTCAGGGGTATTGTGCTCATCAGCCAGGGTTCCTAATCCATTCACTTTACACTCTACCTTTATAATTTGGCTCCTACCTTTTGCCTTGTTTTAATGGCTTCAGTTCTTATACATCTGTGCATTTATTTTAAGTTGCCTCAAAACCTTTTTAAAGTAGGCAGGAGTAACGTGTGTATTCATGTATATATTCATATATGTATGTTTACTACATATTATTTATGAATACACACATATATCCAATACTAAAAGTATACCTATCTACATATTTCCCAGATGTTTTCTGCCATACCTCACTCTCAGGTCTCATGAAAGCATGACTTAATAATGTAAACATAAGTGAAGATTTTATTCAAGAGTCTTAGGAAACCCATTTCTGTTCCTTTCTCTAGATCCCTTCTTTGGTTATTCTGTTTTAACTTTAATACACTAAACCAGGGATCAGCAAACTTTTCCAGTAAAGGAGTAGATAGTAATTTTTAGACTATGGGTCATGAGGTCTCTGTTGCAACTACTTAACTCTGCCATTATAATGCAAACAGAGTTATAGACGTGCATAAACAAATGTGCATGACTATGTTTTGATAAAACCGTATTTATTAAAATAGGTGTTGGGTTGGATTTAGCTGGTGACCACAGTTTGCTGACCCTGCCCTAACCTTTCCCCTACTATATCTGTCGTCATTGGACCCTCTCAGGGAAGTGTCACTCTGGCCAACTCCAGTGTCCAGTCTCTCCAAGTTCGTTACCCTCAGCGAAGCAAAGTCCTCTCCAGTTAATGGGACAGGGCCCTCCCTCCTCAGTAGGCAGTTTCATTGCAAGTTTTATTGCTCGAAGATACCCTGGGGGAGTCTGTCCTCTCACATACACCAATAGTTTTATAAAAGATTTCTTGCTACTACATACAGTGACCACCGCAAGAGAACTTTAGGTAAATATGACAAATATATCTCCATCTGCATAAGCAATAGTATCTTTGCAGCCTATAGCCATATTTGAGGTTAGAAAGAGGGCTCAATCAAGGGATAAAAAAAGAAAAAGAGTCTTCATGCCAACACTCTCCTCTCCATGAGCCTTAGTTTTCTCATCTGCACAATAGGGGGTAGAATTTCACCTGCACAAAGGCCAGAGTCTGGACCAAATGATCCCTTATAGGTTCTTTCTGGAAGCTGGATAGGTTATTTTCCTAAACCAATGATTTCCAAATGGTTTCAGGAATCAGAATTCCCTTGGGTGCTTGTTAAAACACAGATTACTAAACCCCAGCCTCAGTTTCTGATTCAGTAGGTCTAGGGTGGAGCCCAAGAATTTGCAGTGCCACCAAGTTCTGCTATTGCTGGTTCAGGGACCATGCTTTGGGAACAACTAGTCTGTCTGCATGATAGAGATCTCACAGTCCCTCTTATGGGGAAGCAATGGCAGGGGAGGAGGGTCCTACAGCTGGTTCCTCTTCATTTTTTCAAAATGGGGTTCCTTCTTGAAGGGATGAGAGATTAGTTCTGTTTGCCCACTGAGTCTCTGGTGCCGCAGCCACACCTCAGCAACTAATTACAGGCTGAAAGGAGGCTGGTGGTGACTCTCATGGAGCCACGGTGGAACGTCAAAGCCAATGGGTGAGACATCTGGAGAAGGACAGGGAAAGGGGGACCATTGAGAAGTGACAGATATGCCATCACACAATTCCTTTGTATAAGCCAACCTTCTAGAACTTTCTCTTTCCATAAACATAAAATCAACACAGTCATTGACTGAAGATTGACCATATGTAGGCCCAGCACCGAGTAATGCAGGGTGGGCTGCAAGGACTCAAAAGACTGGAAAAGTGCAGACTGCCCTCAGGAACTCTTAATCTTATGCGGAAGGCAAAATTCACGACAGGTGTCACGACAAGTAGATGTTGAGATGCAATGTTATGTGGCGTGAAGACAGAGGGCTCTGGAGAGAGGATGCTGGTGGACTTGAGAGGTCTAGGCAGGCCTTCCTAGAGGATTGAGCCAGGCTGGCAGGGGCCTTGAGGGACAGGAAGGATCTGAAGCAGTGGAAGAGTGAGGAGAACACGGCAAGAAGCCAGAGTGTGCTTAGAATACCAGCAGAGAGGGGATGAGAATGAGCACAGGGACTTCTAAGTATGTCTCTACCCCTCCCCAGGGAAACTCCCCCGAGTTTCCATTCCTTTGTCTCTGTTTCTGATTTGAGGATTGGGGGCTTTGAGCTAAATCACAAGTTTCCAAATTTTGTTCCATCTTAGAGAGATCCCAGATTATTAAATGATAAATGAGCAGTCTGTGCTCAGCCCTTCTCCTCATCCTGCTTCTGCTTCAGCCAGAGAACTCCACTTTCCTGCACTGTTATACTCATTGTACAGTTTCACTTCCAGAAAGGATTTGAAAATCACTGAGCAAGAAACTCTGTCAAAGCTCTTTCCATTTGTACACTGGGTGGCTGGATAGAGAGGAGAAAGAAGCCAGTTAGCACAAGGGATGGGACCACTAGGTGGGCCGGGCTAGCTTCTGGCACAGCTTGACAGCAGAGAGGAGTTTAGACCAATGGAGGTGAGAATTAGGAAACCATTGATGGTTCATGGGTGGAGGAGTACCACAGGGAGAGGAGTGGAATTGGGCCCACAAGCAGCCAGGGAAGCAAAATCTCAACTGCTCAGAAGGTTCTGAGTAAAAAAAAAACAAAAGGGTGATTTTTCCCCCTTGTCAGCCTTCCCTCCCAGGACATTGTACTGTATGCAAAACGTGTAACTGTAAGACAAACATTTTTTTCCACTGCCCTTCTGAGCCCCACGGGCCTTCAGGAAGACCTGCACTACAAGCAAAGCCTTTTTATTTTTCAACACCCACAGCTTCCATTCAACAATCAGAAGTTTTCCACTTTCATCAAAGAGACTGCAGAGAAAGGTCAAGGGAGCAGTCTGTTCTCAGCAGCTCTGGGAAGGTTACAGAGCCCCCTGCTACCCACTCACTGCTCATGCCCACCACAGGACACAGTCTTCTCCCCGAACCAGCCGGGTGCATACCCCACAAAACACTGGCTTGCTTCATTCCCACCTCAGTTACAGATCAAATGAATGTGTGCACCTACTTCTTCCAAAACCAAGTCCAATGTGGGATCAAGGGGACCTCAGCTTCCTTGACTATAAAATGGGTACATTTTATACCACTCTATTTAGCCCCCCCAAAAATTTACCTCTTGATGGCTCTTCCATCTCCAGAATCTATGATTTTATGGATTCACTTGGAAGGAATATCCAGACCAATTCTTAGAGTGACCCAACTTAGGTTACGGTCAGCAGTGGGATCTCTGCAAAGGTGGCAGTGGTAATAATCCAAGCTTGGCTTTGGACACAGGACCTTTCCTTGGGGGGACCTGGGATTTCTGCTTGCTCTCAGAGATATATGGCAGCCAAAAAGTGAGCAGAAAGGGGAGGGGTGCTACAAAGACCTGGGTACTTCCAAATGAAGTTTTCAAAGAGCTGCATCCGGAGGCACCAATTATGCAGTGATTCATTTTTTAAGTGGTATTTTGAAATGGAGGTCATTAGTAACCACAGATGTGATGCAGCTCTGCCCCCCAGAGAATCTATCTACTCTATCTGTCTGAATTCCAGACTATTTGGAACATTGAACCAGAATGGTCCAATACCATCTGCCAAGTCTATTCCCATTCATGAAGTTCTCTTATATCACTATCTCATTTGACCTTCGTGGTGGCTGTCAATGCAGATGGGGAAAAGAGAGGGGCATAAGGATTTGTACAAGGACCCAAGACCATTATGGGGTTGGGCTGAGACAAGAGCTCAGGTTTTCAGCCTTCAAGTGCAATGACAGTTGAATGATGTAGCATGGGTTCAGGGGCCAGACAGGTATAGCTATGCACCCAAGTTATCTTGCAACTTTGACTGAGGCAGTGTTCATCCTCTCTGATCCTCAATTTTCCCATCTGTAAAAAAGAAATATTAGCTGCCTCAGAGGGCAGAGGTGAGGGTGAAGTGAGGCATTGTGTAAATCTCCTAGCACTGCGCCCGAGACCAGAAGAGGTTCAACTGTAGTGGTCACATACACACACACACCACACCACACCGCACACACAACACACACATATGCACCACACAATATGTACCACACGTCACAAAGGCACACCACACATGCACAGCATACACGTATCACATACCCACCACCCACAGGCAACATGCGCACACACCATACAGAACACACACACAAACCCTGCATTCTGCACCATATCACTTCCCGACACCCACCCGCGCTGCCAATTCCTTCCCCTTTTTCTGAGTTTTATGGCAGGCCCAAGTTTATATGCAAATTTAACAGATCCCAATACACTCTGCAGGAATTTTTGTTCAGAAGATCAGTGTTTCCAGGTTCTTTCTCTCAAACAGTATCTTTGAACCTGTCACCAAATTTCATACTGCCATGAGCCTGTCTCCCTTTGGATCAATCTCCACATTTGTGGGCTCTTTCTTCCCAGATATCTGGTAGCATTTCCAGTTTTTAGCAGGAGCCAATATTATCAACCCTTTTGAGTCATTCTGCCACAGTCCAAGGAATCCAGCCTCCCCAAGGTCCAGCAAAGAGACATTTTTCTGATGAGGACTTCTGAGCCACAGGCCTTGCTAAAGAGAATGTGCAGCTTCTCAAGCCGGAAGGCGTTTTGTGGCTGAGTGTGATTGAAACAGAAGTTGCTTTGTGTGTGTGTGCGCGCGCACACACACACACACACACACGTACACATCAGAGTAGGGAAACCGTCATTTTCCTACTCACCCTCTGACATCAGCCACCTTCTCTGTAGCTACAGTTTCTCTTCACTTACATTAATCCCTGGCGATGAAAAATGAACCTCTCCCCCACCCGCGCTGCTGCCTTTCGCCTCACGCCCCCAGAGAAGCATTTCTTCATGAGGCAGACGGTGAAGGTTTTTTTCCAAGTCACATGATCCAGGATGCAGGGGGAGAATCCTTCTTGGAACAGAGATGGGCCCAGAACCGAATCAGATGAGGAGAGATAAGGTGTGATGTGGGGAAGACTATATAAGAATGGACCCAGGACTGCAGCAAGCACTCAACCCACTGGCCCCTCCTCAAGACACAGCCATGCATGTGCCCGCAGGCTCCGTCACCAGCCACTTGGGAACCACGAGCCGCGGTTATTTCTATTTCACCACAGCCTCACTGGCTCTGTGTCTCGTCTTTGCTGTGGCAACCATTATGGTGTTGGTAGTTCAGAAGACGGTAAGTGGACTTCTCTTCTTTGCCTTTCCTTTCTGATTTATGTTCAGTTTTCTCCAGAGAGAGACTTGGAAATAAACCTAAAAAAGAACCTGTATCATACAGAGAAAAGGAGCAAAGAAATGGGAACTTAACTCTCTCAAATAGTTTGGCTTTTTGAGAGAAAATTTTGTTGAGCCACCATCTCCAAACTTTCCAGGCTCACAGGAGCCAAAAGAAGGGAGAGGAGCTCTTAGCCTTGAGAAATTACTATTTAAATGTTGCTGAGCCAGAGCAACATTCCTATCAAGGAAGGAAGTGATACGGAAACTTGCTAACACATTTGTACAACTTGGTATCATGTCTTCAATGCCTTCAGACCAGATTCCAAGGTTCTATATTCTCTGTCCAAATGTTCTGAGACTTCAGAGGCCTCATCCAATGCTAAGAGCTTTTTTTAACCTGGAGCTAAGTTTCAGAGGCCAAAGTCTATAAGGGAAAGAGGCAAGAAAGAAGACCAGGGCTTCTTAGAGCTTGGGCATTTCAGCGTTAAAGCTCACAAGACACACTGAAAGCTTCCTCCTGAGCCACTGCTTTGAAGAGCTTAGCTCTTCCACAAAAACATAAAGCACAGAGGCAGAACCTAGAGATGTTTTTCACACCTGTTCCCTTGAGACTGCTCAGAATTCTAAAACTACAAGCAATTATGGGTACACACTGTGAGGTCAAACGGGTCTCAGGAAATTCACCTTTTTTTGAAGTAAATGGTAAGATTTATTGTGAAAACAGAAGAGATGAAGGAGGAAGCTTCTTCCTATTTTAGGAAATTGGTGTTTACAGAGAATCCACCAGCATGTATTTTATAGAAAATACTGTACTGATAGTATATATTGCTCATGAATTTTTTAATGAAATAATTTTGATAGTTTAAGAACTGTACCCCCCCAACCTGCCAGAGTAAGTACGTTTCTATTATTCCTTCAAAGCTCCCATTTTTTATGGTATTATAATCCTGCAGAATTTGTTCTGGTTTCCTTCAGTTGTCTTAGGTTGAATGCTCTTTAACTTATTGATGGCTAAAAAGAACCAGGCTTTAAAAGGCTTTGGTATCTGTTTCTCAAGTGTCATCAAGCTTTGAAATTTAAATGAAACATTGAAGCTCATATCTCCACAAAAGTGAAAGAAAACAGAATTGCCAGCATTTGAGATTTAGACTGTAGAATTTATGAAAGTCATCATTTAATGGGCTCATCTACATCTACTAGGAATAATACTCTTGAAAACATTCTAGGACACTTTTTTTTTTCTGTAGAGGCTCTATAATTTCTATAATTCTAATCTGAAGTAAACCAGAGGTGTATCATTTTATAGCAACAGCCAAAGCAAAGAAAGTAAAGTGGTCTTTGAAAAGTTCTGTAGTTAAAGGTTGCAGCTAGAACTGCTATGAGACAGAGAGAGAGAAAAGGAAGGAAGGAAGGAAGGAAAAGAGAAAGAGATGATGGGGGTATAAGGTGTGGTGGTAACATATAAAGCTAGAGAGAGCTCCAGAATGGTCCTTATTCAAATCCCACCTTTGTATGAACTGATTCTTTCCATGAAGGAACTAGAGTGGATCTTTCTCCCTCCTTTTTGTCAATGTGGAAAATGAGGAACAGAAAGGGGACAGGGCTTGACCTAAGTCGTCCTGAGAAAGTGGTAAAGACTGCTTGATTATTTAATCAGGACACCATTCCCTTTGATGATACAGCCAGCCACAGAAGCACTAAGAAACTCTGTTCCTGCTCTTCTCTTGGGAGCGTTATCTTCTTGGCATCTATCTCCTTGACTTACCCTCACGTTGGGATATGAAAAGATTCACTTCAAAGTCTGATTGTAGGGTTTGGTGTACTGTGATTTATTAGCCTGAGAAGTATCAGTTACTTGCTTAAAAGAACTGCGACATTAAAAATTAAGTGTTTTACACATACCATTTCCAATAATTTGTTCAGATATTAACTGTTAGAAGAGCTAAGAAGACAGAGTTATCCCCTTGAGCTTGAGTTATCAGGAAAGGCTTCCTACAGGAGGAGGGAAAGCAGGCTGGCTTTAGGACAGGTACAAATGACAGTGAAGAGACAAATGAAGAGACTCTAACAGGGCTTCTGGTAAAGAAGTCAATGGGAGATAACCAAGGACCTTAAACTCATATCCCAATTATTAAAAATGGAATGGATTGGTGGCCACATAGCACTCTACTGTGAGGGTGGATCGGGGCAGGGGTGAGAACCATGAGAATGGTTCTATTGGCCTAAGAAGTCACAGTTCTAAATAAAAAGGCACATGCACAGACAACATTTAAAACAAGCTTAACTCATAATATATAATAAGCGATGGAAGGTAGGCACAGAGGGCTACCATGAGACCACAAATTAAGGAGACAGAACATTTTCCCAGGCAGATCTAAGAAAAACTTCACTGGAGATTGAAATTTCAGTTTGGCTTGAGAAATGTGCACAATTTCAAATGGGTGAAGGGAGATTCTAGGAGAGAGCTTTCCTGGCCAGTGGAACAGTGTGAGAAAAGTGATGGAGAAGAAAAGTGAAGGGCATGTAGGAAAATCAACAAAGATCGCCTTGAGGTTTGGCTTGAAGACCAAATAACTCCAAGGCCAAATTCCTTGGGGGAGGCAAAGAGAGAACTTAGGTTTCAACCTCGAATAGTTATTGAGCATCTGCTGTGTACAGGACATTGTTCTAAGTAACAGGTATAGAGCCTTGATCAAAGCCAACAAAATCCCTGCTTTCCTGTTACTTATGGAACTTACTGCCTACTGATGTCTTAAGTCTCTGTGGTGGCTGTATTTTATTCACCTTTAAACTATTATATTTATTTAAAATATTATATTCTTGTGGTTTAAGAAAAGTAAATAGTAAACAAGGGAAAAGAAAGAAAAATAGAAATCTCTCACACTCTCCCCACCCAACCAGCAATCCCTCTTCCCTGAGATAATGACCATTAACAGATTCTTCCACGTCCTTCCAAAAATCTATGCTTCTACAAATATATAGTATACACATGTCATTATAGTAAACTCATAAATTTGCACCTTGCTTTATTGACTTGACAGTATATCTTGGAGATCCTTCCATGCCAATACACGGAAGTCCATCCCATTCTTTTGAAGAGTCACATAGTCTTTTATTGTACTTCATATTTCATCTGTGCCTAGTGAAGGACACTCAGGTTTTCCTCTAGAAGTTTTGCCCACTGTGCACATCTGCAAGTATATCTGTGGGACAAATTCCTAGTGGTGGTAACATAATGTGTTTTTCATTTCTATAAATAATGTAAATCAGCTTCCAAAGAGATTGTACCAATATACTACTCTTGAGGAAGTAAAAGTCCTACCAACAAAGAGACAGATCTTCATGGGAAAGACAGAAAATGGATTTCTTACTGAGTAAGCACAACAGAGTACCTGCATATGTGTCAGGATGAAATTTCACACAATTCATACCGCAAAGAAAGAAAACCAACAAAAAAAGAAAAATAATAAAATTTCTCATATCTCCTCCAGAGACAAAGGGTTATATATAGATTATATATAGGCTACAAGGGTGACATCAGAAGTGTTTACACTGCAAGTGGTTCTGAGGTCTTCAATCTTAGAGACGTCTCTCTTACAAACCAGGAGCCTGGACTCATCCAACCCCTAGAGAGATCCATTTACAGTCCACAAGGTTAGAGCAAGGGCTCATTATGTCCTCTACAAAGAAGAGAAAGCAGCTGCCTTCTTTCCCTTTATCAGCAAAGAAAATTCCTTTTTAAAAAAAATGTATCCTTACAATACCACTCTACTTCCCCACCAAGAGTGGAGTATAGGGGTAGTGACTGGTGGTCATGGTGGTAAGGTTTTTTGGTTTGCTTTTCAGCCCAGTAAAATATAGGGGAGAATTGAAATGCCTGCCCTGTGATCCTTCTCTCTACCCAAGCTACTCTCTCCAATGCATTCAATTTATCAATCCAAAAAAAGTCCACTGAAAATCTTCTCCAGGGAAAGCCCTATGCTGGGCTGTGAGGGAAGGACCCAAGTGGGTAAGGCAGGACCCTTTTTACCGAGAATCTCTAAGTTGGAGAAATGAGGCCCAAACACTCAAGAGATTGAATTTGGGGCAGAATGGCACTGAATGCCATACCAGAGGAGAGGAAGACAATTTCTGCTTGGGATGAGGGAAGGCTTTGCAGAAGAGCTTAGAAGGGAAGCTGAGCCTCCTCCAAGAATTAGAAGGATCATGTCTTATGCCCAAAGTTTTATTTTGAAAAATGTTAAACCTACAGAAAAATAGAATGGTAAACACCCATATAACCTTTCACCTAAATTCATTGTGTTAATATTTTGCCATATTTCTGCTCTTTCTGTATATATGAAAGTAAGTTTCAGATAGTGTGACCTTTCACCTGCATGTATTTCAGCACCCATTTCCTACTTACTGCAGTGCCATTATCATAGCCAAGAGAGTTAATGTTAATTTGGTAATATCACCTTATTATAATATATAGTCCATATTTTAATTTCCTCCACTTGTTCAAAAATGTCTTCTACAGCTGTTGTGCCTTGTTTTGTTTGTTGATCCAGAATCCACTCTCAGGTTATCTGTTCTAATCTAGAACGTTACAGTTTAAAAGGTGGTCCTGGGAGCTTGTTAGAAATGCCAAGCCCCATGCTAGACCTGCATTTTAATAAGGTCCCTGGTGATCTATACACACATTAAGTTTGAGAAGCACAGATCTAACAGTCTCCTCTGCTCTTTGTTGCTTTTCATGGCATTGACTTTTTCAAAGGGTCAGTTCTGTTGTAGAATAGTTTACGTTTTGGAACTGTCTTAGTGTTTACTTGTGATTATATTCAGAGGAAACATTTTTGGCAAGAATAGTACACAGGCGGTGTTATATACTTCTTATTGCAGCAGGGCTAGAGGCATATGTCAGGTTGCCCCATTATTGGCAATAATGTTTAGTCACTTGATTCAGGCGGAGACCACTGGCTATCTCTTTAGTAGAACACTTTGCTCTTTCTTATTAATAAGTAATCTATGGGGTAATACTTTGAAGACATACCAATATCCTTCACTCCACATTTTTGGCATTCTTTGATGATGACCCTCATCTGAGTCAGCTAATGCACTGAGGGTTGAAGAATGATAATTGCCTAATTCTATCATTCTTTTTGCGTTTATTAGCTGACATTCTTCAATGGAGAAGAGCTCTCCATTGGAAGGATGGTGGCAGGTGGAGATGGTGCCGGGCATTCCAGGTGAGGCGAGAGTGAGGAGACACACAGCCTGGGAGAAAGCAAGCCCAAGTGTGAGGACAGGAGTTGCAGGGCCAGAACAGAGGTCAGTCCAGACTGCACTGGGGAGCAGCAGGACTTAGAGCTAGGTGGCGAGAAGCACTGATAGAGGAAGGTGAGAGGATAGGAAGCCACCCAGCAACAGACTAGGAAGATTTCCTAAACCCATGCATGAGCTCAGCTCCACATTCCAGAAGCCTCCAGAAGCCATTCCCCATTCCTTGGGGAAGGAAGGCCTCAGTATCCTGATTGCCTGTTGGGTAACGTCTTTAAGCCCTTGTTATTCAAAGTGTGGACCCCTGGCCCAGCAGCACAGGTATCATCTGGAAGCTCATTAGAAATGCAAAACCTAAGGGCCCATCTTAGACCTACAGAATCAGAATTAGCATTTTAACAAGATCCCTAGGGGGAGAAGCACTGCTTTAAGCCACTGTATTCCAATGACCACTTTCACTAACATTACCAAAACAAAGGGTGCCAAGGAAGATTTTCTATGACCTCCATCCACTTTCTCATGGAGTCTCAGGAGAATTTCCTGCCCCAGCTTCATCCTGCCCTACCCTAGAGAGGCAACGTGGCTTGGCATTGAAGAGCATTGCCTTCCAAGTCAACGTGCCGCGTTTGAACACTCCTTGCTATTCACCATCAATGGGACCTTCTATAATCATTAAGTCACTTCTCTACATCTTAGTCAATCACTAACTCTTGGGGTAAAGATCAAATAAGATAATGCACGTAAAGCATTTAGCCCCCGAGGATTAAGCACCCTCATTAAGTGCTTAATCACGTTCACTGGAAAATAAGAGAGGCATTCCTGGCAAAGGTCTCCATGGCCCACCTTACAAGATGTGAGGCCACCTGGCATATTCCAAATATTAGTTCCTTCTGACCATTTTCCATCAGAGAGGGTATCTTTTTTCCAAGTAAATTTGGGAGGTGACTCCCCTGCTTTTCAGCCCAGATAAAATATAGGGATGAATTGAAATGCCCTGTGATACTTTGCTCTGCAAAAAGAAATAAGGCTTTCAAAGGTATTGAGGCAAATTAAGCACCTCATTAGGATTAATAGCGTAACCAAAATAACTACAGTTTTCAAGTACTTGCTAACACTCTATGTATAATATCTTATTATGTCCACAACAACCCAGCGGAGGGAAGCATTATTAGCCCTGTAATCACAGTGATTAAAGGAAATGGGAAAACAGACTCCTAGGCAGGGAAGATGATTGGAACAGGCCATTTCACCTGGAAACAAACAAGTTAAATGTGACAGTTCCTCCCTCCACACACAGAAACATTGTTGAGGATACCCATTAGACACACAGAGTCTGGGGAAAAGAAAGAGAGAGAGAAGTACACTTAAGGAAATGTACCTGGTTGGTAACCTCGGAGATGAAGTTTCCTGAGCTACTCAATGGAGCTGAGAAGGACAACATGGGAGAGTCCATTTGCTTGTGTCCATGTCTAGCCTGTGTACTATGTACCGCAAAGCCAAGTTGCTAAGCAAGGTAGTTCACGTTTCCCCAGCCAAGACCCGGATCCCCAGGCTAGGTATGGGAAAAAATTCTAAGACGGGGAGGTACCTTACTAAAGAGGGATAGATAGATGGACAGCACTGAGCATAGCCCCTAGGGTATAAAGAGTCCTCAGCAAAATATAAGTCGTCATCTCTTTATACCCTACTTCTGCACCTCCAAATACAAGGACTACTAAGGGGCGGGGGGCCGGGGAAGAATGAGCTTTTCTATCCTTGGCTTCTGAAGGTAGCATCTCTCCTGGGGCATAGAGCCCGGGAAAGAGCACTGGAGAATTTCAGTCTGGGATCTGGGATTCCACTGACTCATGAATGTCTCAGTCTCCTTGCCTGTGAAACTTAGCTTGATGGACTAAAGGATGTCTTGGTTCCCCTCTGGCCCTGATTCTCTGATCTTGTCTACCATGGGTAGCCAAGGGAAGCTATGGAGACCTGTCCTCAACCCAGGAGCTCTTCAAGATAGGAATAGTCACACTTCTGTCTCGGATGCCATGGGTCCTGGGTGAAGGTTCAAGCAACAGGATTCTTTCCTGTACTATGATGCTTTGTTTCTGACATCCTCCTGTCTGAAGCTAGAAAACCAGAAAGCCCTCAAATGGCAGAGACTCCCCCTGTACCCCCAACCCCCCATGTAAATTAGATCTCCTTCCAGATATTATCTCTTACAACCTTTCTACTCAAATTGTGTTCTGTGGGCCAGGAGCACCCATGTCACCTGGGAGCTTGTCAGAAATAGACTCTCAGGCTCCACCCACACGTGCTGAATCAGCACTTGCATTTTAACGAGCTCCCCAAGTGATTCATACACATGCTAAAGTTCAAGTAGTATTTTGAAACACTCTGCCTCTCTCCTGGCAGCTCTTGCCACAACTTGCAATTCTAATTAGATATTTACTTGTATATCTTAAATGACTGCTTTAATGATCGAGCCATAAAATCCACAGGATGCCTTCCAATGACTAACTTAGAGCCTGGCGCACACCAGGCGCCCAATTCAACATGTGCTGCATGTATGATTCTCTGGTATTTCCCAACTGCCAGTGGCCGCTGCGATGGCACCACGGGGGCTGCTGCTCTGGCAGTCTCTCAGTGTCCCTGGACATGTTCCTGGGCAGCCAATGAATTCAACGGTCTTAGCACCACATTTAAACGTAGATGTTTTTCTTCACGTATTTGCACATCCCACTAATTGACGGACATGCTCGGCAGTAAACTAGGTGTTTATTAAATTATGAAATGCTGTTTGTTGTCTCACAGAGGCAACCAGGAGGGGAATTTTGTGACATCAGGTTTTCCTTTGAACTACATGTGCAACTGAGAGACCACAAATGTACAGCATTGTTCATTAGGTTAAGAGCTTTCAACTAAAGCAACAAAACCATAGACTGTTAGAACAAGGAGGGAAGGACCTTCCAAGCCAAGTTCACTTCTTTTCCCTGATAAGCTGAAGCTCCCAAATCTATACTGACTTCCATCTCCAGATCAGTACTCTGCGGGGGCTTTGCCTCAGGAGTCTCCCTCGGACTCCCTGCCACACGTCTGGGCTGGAGAAGAGAGTCACTGATCAGGAGAGCTGGCAATGGAAGGCAAAGGACAGAGCCCCTAGAGCAATGGTAGAATAAAGAGGGGACTCCAGATGGTCCTAGGTGTTCATACAGGACACTAAGAAAATAAGGTGTGGGAAGCTGCTAATTTCTTGCTCCGTTAGAAGTTGGGAAGTTGTTTTCATCCTCGTAAATGCTCACATTTCTCTAGGTCTTTATTAATATTTCAATCCAATGCACTATAGGAGATCCTGACCAGCAGAGGTCAGAAGATAAAGGACACTTCATTCCTTATTGGCAGGACAACTGAGGGGTGTCTCTAATGGCTGAGGTGGGGAGAAGGAGGAGGGAGACCGGGGAGGAAGCTAGCCTCTGAAGAATTAGGGGTGAAGAACTGTGCCCATCTGCTTCTGTTGCTCTTACTCAGAGCACCTGAGCAAGACCTCCTTTCATGCCCTCCACTCCCCAGCCCGGAGGCCCTCCTTCAGAAGACAATCTGCTATCAACCTCTTACTTAACTATGTAAATATTTATGTATATATTTATGCTTATTATAGAATAACATAAAACATGTGAATATTAAAATAAATAATATACATTTATGCTTATTTATGTTATATATTTATAAGTATTTAGATGTTATAGTCAAATATAAATTTGTAATAAATCCATGAGGGCAGGGACCCAATTTAATTATTTTTGGTATCTTCGCAATGCTTGGCACATAAACGTTCTATTAATTCAGAATTTCCAACCACAGGAGAAATAGAAATGTACCTTCCTAGGTATGTTTACAACATACTTTCACTGTTTGCGGAATCAAACATAGAAAAAAAAAACCCACATATATTTACATACTACACTTGTTTGCTCTTATGTTAATCAAAGTAGGAAAAAATAACACATGTGGTGGTGAAAACAAAAAGCACTGGACTGAAAGTTGAGTTGCAGATTCTAGGTCCCCAGTTCCTCACATGTGAAATGAGGACAGTAATCCTCCAATTGTGTTTCTGATAAGCAGGTTGTAAAGCAAATGGATGAGAAAGCCCACTGTAAACTAAGTCAGTGAATTAATTTTTTTTTAAATCTAAGAGTCAGATGGAACATGAATTCTAAATTGCACAATACTGTGAGGACAACCAAAATGGAAAAGAAAAAGACTAGCTGTTTCAACCTGATGACATTCTCATGCTGTTTTTTTTTTTTTTTTTCCCTCTTTCTTCTCTTCCAGGACTCCATTCCCAACCCGCCGGGCAAATTCCACCTTAAAGGAGGTAAGACTTTGGAATTGGGAGTAAATGTGCAGGGACGCATCCATATCACATCACAGATGATTAATAACCAGAAACATCATGATAGTGTCCTACAGAAGAGGGGGTGAAGGCGGAGGTGGGCCGTCGGGGCAGAGCTGATGCATCTCCATTCATCTGAGCAGCCTCTGAGCTGCACTCACCTCCCCACAAGTTCTCCCACCAGCCCTCAACTCTCCCACTAGTGAAAATTGTACCTCTGGCATAGGCTGTCACACGGACACAGAGAGGAACACAAAGCAGCGTTGTGTTAAGAGCTTAAAATCTGGAGTCAGGCAATATGGGTATGAATCTTGGCTCCACACCCCACCTGAGAAACTCAGTTGCTCATCTGTGAAATGGGACTAATCATACCCACCTCATGAAGGTATTGGAGAAGCTGTCAGATCTCTTCCAGATATTGCTTGGCATGGTGACCAACACATAGTAATCATTAAATAACTGGTAACAGACAAAATGCATTATGAAGCTGAGGGCTTGTGAAACAGACCTCCCCACCCTTCATATTTCCTATCACTGAAGTCACTAATTAATGCATTGTCTCTACTAGCCCCAGAGTGGTGATATGCAGAGTTAGGTTAACGTGGAAAATGAAAAACTTTGGGATCATCTGATGAATGTTTTCATTGCACAGAAGAGGAAAAGTAAGACCAAGTGAAGGGTCTTGTTCAGAGTCATATGAAGTCAAGCCTAGAACCCAGATGTCCTCATCTCTAATCCAGTGTTCTTTCAACCCAAAATCTTTAGCCCCATCTCAGTCCTGTAACCTTTAGAACCTAGCTAGCAGCTGGATAACCAGACAGCTCAGAGAAAAAAAAAGTAAAAGAGAAAGAGTGGGTCATTATAGGCACCTGGATAGAGATACCAGGTCATGCTTGGGGCCAGAGGACATAAGTGTCTGGACACAGCTTCTCACAGCAGCAGCCATCACACTTGGAGTTTCCTTCAGGACACCCGTAGTCATGCTTCTCCTGCTATTTGTCACCCAGAGACTTAGAAAGTAAGGGCAAAATCCCCTAAAAGGAGCAGCATTCTGGATCTTTCAAGGCAGACTAATAATTACAGCTTTGTCAACAATAGCTTAACTTTGGCTGGAATTACTTAGCGTGTGACCTCAGTGCCCACAATGCCTCTGTAGACAGTCACATTAAGGTAAAAAGGAGTATGGCATAATGCAGAGGTAAGCAAACTTTTTTCTGTAAAGGGCCAGATAGTAAACATTCTAGGCTTTGCAGGCCATAAGAGACCCTGTTGCGAGTCCACTCCACTGCTGTGGTGCAGAGGCAGCCACAGACTCTGTGCAAATGAGCAGGCATGGCTGCGGGCCCACAAAACTTCATTCACAGAATGAGGTGGTGGTGTGGAGCTCACCCACAGACCAGGGTTTGCTGCCCCCCATCATGGAAACAGTACCGGCTTTGGAATCAGAACACGGAAGCTTGCAAGAAACCAAACACACTGAGTAAATGTCATTTTCCCTTCCCCAGTCCCACTGTTCCACATCCATCCAGATTTTCCAAGTTTTGACGAGAACTTCATTTTTCAAGAGGGGGAGGTGGATCTTTAGGGAGAACATAACCCCAATGACAAGGACAATTTTGATCAGGCAACACGACCTCAGCCATTCTGGGTCTCAGTTTCTGCACTTCCGTCGTAGGTCACCAACTACAGAGGTTCTAACCAGTGATCCCCCTTTTCCCATGGCCAACTATGCTTTCCTCTGAGAGTACCTCCTTTTCCACAGTTTTCTTTTAAAGGGAAATTTATTATTTTTATTTATTATTATTTATTTTTGGCTGTGTTGGGTCTTCGTTGCTGCACGTGGGCTTTCTCTAGTTGCAGCGAGCGGGGGCTACTCTTCGTTGTGGCATGCGGGCTTCTCATTGCGGTGGCTTCTCTTGTTGAGGAGGATGGGCTCTAGGCGCGCAGGCTTCAGTTGTGGCACGTGGGCTCAGTAGTTGTGGCTCACGGGCTCTAGAGTGCAGGCTCAGTAGTTGTGGTGCACGGGCTTAGTTGCTCCGTGGCATGTGGGATCTTCCCCGACCAGGGCCTGAACCCGTGTCCCCTGCACTGGCAGGCGGATTCTTAATCACTGAGCCACCAGGGAAGCCCTCTACAGTTTTTTGGTATGAAAATGTCCTTTCTTTTACAACATGAAGCTGATATAGATGGGAATTAAGTTGGTTTGCTTTTAGTCAGAGTTATTTTGTTTGTTTGTTTTAATGGTCACAAGGCAAAATAGTAAGCTGCCCATTGTATACCGGTAACTGAATTTACATTTTGGAGTAATTATTTTGGTCCATAAAATTCAAAGTTTTGGAAGCTGTGGACTAGATCACTTATCAGATCACTTCTTATATGGGCCATCACTGTAGATATCAGAACACAAACTAATCCAAAACCAACCGCAGTTTACAATTCAGTGTTTCTACAACCAGGTAGAAAATGCTAATAATTCTCACCAGGGCCATGAAACTTTCGTTAAAGACCTTCCCACACCTCCCATGGATTTATATTAGCCTCCATCCTGTAAGCAAACAACATGGGGATTAATAGTCCCATTTTGCAGATGATGAGCTGAGGCCCAGGGAATCAAGGTGACTTGCCCAAGGTCATCTACGGAGTTGATGGCAGAGCACGGATCAGAATCCAGGGCTCCTCTCTAGCCCCCGCATGATGTGCTTCAGCCGTAAAATGTCAGTGACCTACTGTGCATGGTCCCTAGCTTTCTCCTGCTTTTAATGCAAGTTTCCACCTCTCTTAACTTGGCAAACTACAGACACAGTAGCAGGGTGAGGTGGAAAGAACACTACCTTGGAGCAAGGCCTGGGCTCCAGAACTGACCTTCACACCAGCAGGCTGTGCTTCTCTGGGCAAGTCTTTCCTCCTCTTTGGGTCTCATCTATAACATAACAACAATGTACTGAATGAACTGGAAGGGCCCTTCCAACTTTGACACTTTATGATACTCTAATCTTTCATTCATTATGTAAATATAGAAAAGTCTAAAAAGATTATTCCTAATAACCTTGAGGAAGTCTGCATCCACAGCCTCCTCCCCCAACAAACCCCTCTTAAACAGGCAGACGCAGCAAACTCCCTTTTTTTTTTTTTTTTTTTGGCTGTACGTGGGCCTCTCACTGTTGTGGCCTCTCCCGTTGCGGAGCACAGGCTCCGGACGCGCAGGCCCAGCGGCCACGGCTCACGGGCCCAGCCGCTCCACGGCACGTGGGATCTTCCCGGACCAGGGCACGAACCCGTGTCCCCTGCATCGGCAGGCGGAGTCTCAACCACTGCGCCACCAGGGAAGCCCCAAACTCCCTTTTGAAAAGCCATTGCAAGACATTCCAGGCAGAGAGGCATCGTCTCCCAGAAACTCCAGGGAGGAAGCCCCAGGGGGCAGCATGTGGTTTGTCACTGGGCTGGACAAGAGCAGAAGCCAGACACTTCCCAGGGAGACCTCTGCCACCAACTGATGGAAACTGCCCACCATCAGCAGGAAGCCAGCAGCAGCCCAGAGCCTGGAAAACAGGGCCATGTCCGTACACTGAAGTAATGTAACACAGGATGACACTTAGCTGCAGGGAAACCACCAAAAGCCAAGCCTTTTTTGTAATGAAAACATGTCTGAGTCTCAACACAAGCTTCCCACTCCCAGCCAGGAGACTTGTCACTGGCAGACGGCTACCTCACACACACTCCATCGTGCTTAGGACTCAGTGGCCCACGCAGGGCTCCAGCCGGGACTAAGGGCAGGAGGGGCAATGGGAGGAGAACCTTTTCCCACACGCTTCTCCTCTTCTCTGGCAAATGCAGTCATGAAGGACTCCTGCACAGAGCCACTACGGGGGTGAAATGGGACAGCAGATACGACCCTTGTCTGCCACATGGTCGAGCGTAAGTCCTCTGGACACAGAGTCCAGGTGGGCTGGGCGAGGGAGGCTTGTACTGCTTCTCGTCACTTCTTGTTCCGGTCTCCTGCCTCCACGGCGTTTTGACTCTCACCTCTGCTCACGTATGTGCCTTATTTGCCCAAACCCCGGAACACAGCCCCCTGTGCCTGAGGTCCCCAGAGTTCCAGAAGCACCCGCAGCTGTGTGCAGCAAAGCTGACAGTAGCATTTAGGGTACGTGGAGAAGCCGGCGGGGCAGTGCCTTCCAGCATGGAGGATGTGGCAGAGTTGAGTTGCAGACCCCTCTGTGCTTGTGAGGCTTCCGCGCCCCAGCCACCAGGGCCTTCTCGAGGGACGGCACTGCTCCCTGGGGTTCAGCCCACCGCCACGCATACTGCCCTGCTTCCGTGCTCTCCTTCTTCCCATTTTCACCACGCCTTCACTTCCCCTCACAAACTCTGCAGAAACTCAAATTCTACTGCCTTTACTGCAAAATAATTTTGGTCACCTTGGTCTCAGCCCCAGGCCTTCCTAACTTCCCAACAACAAAATACCCGTTCTGAGCTGTACTGGAGGAATTCTGTAGACAACCTGTAAATCAGATTTTCTTTTATTCCCTTACTAGGTATGTGTGAGGATCTGGTGGAGTGAAAATAATAAACCCTGATGGGTCACTCACTCTGTGCCACGCACTGAGCTGAGTGCTTCGTGATTCACGCGTACAGACTCACAACAAGTCCGGGGGATAATTAGTAGCCCCTTATTATTTATAAGTAGGGAAACTAGAGCACAGAGAGGTTTACCGACTTGACTTGCCTAAGACTGCACAGCGAGCATGGAGTGGGGAGACCTCAGAATGCAGGCTGACCGCCTTGGAGCCCTTTTGCCGAACCAGGATTGTATGGTCAGATGCTGAGTACAACACAGCTGTGCCTCCTTCCAGTGCCCCTACCAGTCCTCCAAGGCTAGGAATCCTTCCAAGGCTCTCTGTCACTTCCTGAGCACCTGCTCCTGCAGCTGTCTGTCTTCTTGTCACTGAAGTATGCTCTCTGTTGTAGAGCTTTGAGACAGAGAGGACCACTAGCGCAACCACACACGTGGGTTTGCACAAGAGGTGGGGTGGTAGGGGGCATGAAGGGCCCACGGCAGGGGATCTAGAGCCCAATTCAAGCCCCAGGAGTCATGAGACCTGGGATGGTTCTGTCCTCCCCACAGCCTGCCAGTTAGAAGAGTCTGTCTTTCCTGTGAATGTCACGTGGCCCCTAATATCCCAAGGTTCCCTGGAGGCCCTGAGGAAGTGGGAACAGTGGATAGACCACATGACGTGGTCCTGCACCCCTCCTGTGCATTCCCCACCCTCAGCCTGAATTCCATCTCCAGCTGGGGATGAGGTACAAAAGGCAGAGAACTGGGTTGAACTTTGGAATACCTACATTCCAGTCCTATGACTTGAACTCCCAGGGACTGGAGTTTCCTATTCTTGAAACTATCAGGCATGAGGCGGGCAGCCAGGTGACCTGACCTGGCATGGATTTTGCTCTGAATATAACATTCCAGGAATCAAATATCTTAGGATTCTTTGACCATTTCACCATTCTAACAATTTGTAATTTTTGCATGGCTTGGCAGGCTACCTTCCTCTCCATTTCCCCTGCTAAAAAGAAAATGTGGGCATTAAAAGAGGTCAAGTAAGTTAGCTCTCTAATTGCAACGAGTGAACCCACCCCCAGGGAAATAATACAAGCTGCCCATCGAAGGCAGTGAAACTAAACCAAGGAACTAGGTACTCACCAATCCCCCGCTAGCCCTGGTGTCACACAGCTGGGATCTGGATGGTTGCAGCCCCACCAGGATGCTGCCCTGGCAGCAGAAGAGGCAGGCAGAGAAGCAGCAGTCTCCTCCCCTAGAAAGACCGAAAAATAGCAGAGACCTCACTTCTATCAGGTGGACTGATCTGGATCTAAACTGCCCAGTCTACAGGTGTTGTAGTTTTTTTTTTCCACAGCAAGTGGGGATACCCCTGCTCATGGGGTAACTGCTTTTCAGATAGTCACAGGCCTCAAAGAGCTTATTGGCTTCTCCATTCACTTTAAACCCATTCACTTAAAGCCCACTCTTAACCTGTCTTTTTTTGTTTTTGGCCTCCCTATGAGGCATGCAGCATCTTAGTTCCCTGATCGAACCGGGGCCCACAGGAGTGAAAGCACAGAATCCTAACCACTGGACCGCCAGGGAATTCCCTTGGGGTCTTTTCAATCCTGACCTGTTGCAGTATGTAAGATAAAACTATCTGACTTGATAGTTTTATCAAGCCTCGCCATGTGGCCAAAAAAAAAAAAAAAAAAAAAAAAAAAGACCTCAAAATCCTAAGTGACCTTCAAGGGATTCAAATGAATTTCAGCTTGATCTCAATTTGTACTTACTGGTGACTTTCTATGTGCTTAACACTGAGTATGCCGTAATGGCTATTCCCCCAATGCTGTTTGTAAATCCAGGGTCACCTAGCTGTCCTTTGTTCAACAAAGAGCGCATCCTGGAGTTTCTCTGTTACTAGTTGGCCTGGTGGCATCGAGAAAACGGTCCAACTGAAGCCAGCTGAAATGACCCTTAGGTTAAGGATTCATTCTGATTCTGAATTCGACTGATAGTGGACTCTCCCCTAGATGTCACTGTTGGGACTCTCCTAGATATTCTGCCAAAAGGAGGAACTAAGAAGCCGGGACATGGTAGATGCAGAGTCATGAGGATGATTCCTCTCTTTCTTGGAAGGATTAAAATATTTTCAGCAGATGGGAGGAGGATTATTCACACTTCCCTGGGAGCATCAGATGGCTTCAAACACTTATGTGCATAATTGAGAAGCTTCAATCCATCAGATAATGCCGTGAGCTCTGGTTTAATGAGCATTTCATCAGCTAAGCAGCACTGCTAAACTGTGCCACTGTAACAACTAGGGAAAGAGGAGTGGGGGAGGAAGGGGCTACCATGTGCTGTGCCGGCCACTTGATATCCATAATCTCACTGCATCTTTGCTACATCCATATGTTGGGTTGTTACCATCCCCACTTCACAGATGCAGTAATTGAGGGTCAGTAAGGGAAAGTGACAGGTCTGAAGTTAAAAGCCTTGACCAGAACCCAGGTGCTCTCTTTGAGATGCACTGTGTTTGTTTTGTCCTGATATCAACCTGGAAGGTGCCTGGCACTCAGACCACATACTTTCTGGCTGGAATGATACGTGTGGTTTGTTTTGCCCCCTTGGGCATTGCTGTATCTTAATGGAGGTCTGATTGCCCCTGACTTACAACTTGGCAGTGTTCAGCACACCCGCCTGAAGTCACCTGCTGCCATTCTCCCAGGAAGAGGGAGCCCAGAAGGCTCATTTGTGCTTGTTTTCCCAGCACCACGAGCTGTCTCAGCAGTTTTCAGTCCAGCGTGTATGGTGGCCACAAACCCACTTCTTCCTACATTTAACCCTTCCTGCTACATGGCAAGACTAAAAAATGGGACTGAGCCCTAGAATAGGAGTCAGGAACTCTGTGCTCTGAACCCAGCTCTGCTACTAACCTACGGTGGGGTCTTGAGCCAGACCTTCAGTCCCTCTGGGTTCCGTCTCCCCACTCATAAATCTAGGATCTTGGTTAACTTGGCATCTAATGGTCCTCTTGGGTCTAATGTTTTAAGATCTCAAGGTGGGTTCCCATCTTCAGGTTGCCATTATTCTGACCTCTAGAACATGACCCTTTCAACCACCTTAAGCAACATCTCTCTCCCTATCTCTGTCTTACGTGTGCCTGTCCAGGACTGTTTCATTGGCACATATTTCTCCCCAGGCTTCCAAACAAAGCCCAAGAAAGTTCCATGATCCCCCTAGAGGAGGCCAAAGCTTGGGAGAACGCTTACAAATCTTGCCCATCTGAAGGCCTTGGTCCTCAGAAGTATTCACAGAGTACTTGAGTTGTCCAAAAGATGGAATGCCCCACAGGGGCACGGAGTCCTGGGTTTTGGCCCTGCCTTTGTCACTGACTCACGGGCTGACCTAGGACAAGTCTGCTGGGGGGGTGGGGGTAACACTGGGGAACACACATGTTATGTAGTTACCAAGCCTGGACCAGATGAGTTCTCAGGGAACTTCCATTTCTATGAACCATGGAAACCGTTAACAGAACCAGGCTCTTCATAACTTCGATTGTCCCCAGACCTAAAATGCTCTGTTCTACTGATACAGCTGTCTGGAAATCTTAATATGTGACGACAGATTCCTAGCTGGGGTAGAGCAACATGCCTCAAGAGACAGACAGCTGGAGCTGGGACTGACTTTTGGTCCCCACAGCAAGCCTGGTGGTGTCTAGCTGGGTCTACACAGCCTGCTAGAATCAGCTAGAAGGGCCCTTCTAGATCATCAGATTCATACTGCTCTTCATCTAGCTAGGGACATGACAGCCCAGAGAGGGACAATTCCTAGATTCTAACTCCCAGGCCATCTACCCTGCCATGACATGCAGATTGTTCTCATTTCCCCCACCCTAGTGTTTAGTTCTTCAAACTAAACCCCTCGAGACGGCAAATCTGGTTGGGAAATGAATGAAATGGGTGTGTTTTGCTCCCAATGTTCCCCAAATTCAAAATTCCAGGAATACTATAGGATTCCTGTCTCATAACCAAAAAGGAAAGTCAGAGCATGGATTCAAAGGGTGATGAGGAGACTCAAGCCACATGACTAATGACCCAGGAAACATTCATCTAGGTCTTGACAAGAGCCTCACGACCCTCACGTCAGTCCAACATAACTTTGAACAGCACTAACCGGTCGAATATTTGAGTTGCCAGCACTGTGACTTACAGTGTGAGTTGTGTGTCCTTGATGAAGGTCTTCCCACTGCCTCATCTGAGAAATGGGAACAAGAGTGGTGTTAACCATTAGCTGAGCGCATCATCTCCTTAAACGTTCATGGAGCCTTCGCGTTTAGGCCCCAGAGAGCTGGCCCCCCTCAGCCCTGGCTCTCCTAACAGCCTTGACAGCTGCTAAAGGCCACCAGTGTGCCTTCCTCTGGCCTCCTCTCCAAGTTCAGTGGCCCCATTCCACCAATAGCTCCTCCGGTGTCCTGGTTTCCCAGCCCCTTCATTTAGCCAGCTCTAGCGATGTCATTCTTCAAGGGAGTTGCCTCTGTTTTCCCTTTCTCTTGAAACATCTAAGATTGTTTAAGAAAAACTAAGATACGCCATGGCATTTGACTTCAGGAAATGCAAATGCTTCAAAATAAGGTGTTTTTTTTTTTTTTTTCCATCCTTGGGTTTCTCAGAATTACAACTGAGGTCAACCCAGCAAATATGCAAAGACCAAAGGGGAAATTTTAAAAAAAAGAGCATGCATGTGTGAGAGTCAAGCCCAGGCTTGTACTTCTACAGCCACCCATTTACAGAAGCCCACCTGATAGATGCCACCACAAGTGACAGGGTGTGAGGGGGGTCTTCAGCCAAGGAGTACAGTCTGTTCCTGGTGTCATGTGCTGGCTTCAGCCAAGGGCTTGAATCTTAACCTCCCGTTTAATCTAACCTAACCCGCAAAACCAATGATAGACTGAGGCCAGGTGCTATTCCAGCCCGGAAGGGAAAGCAAGCCAAGACTCTGCATTCCCCTCACTCAAGCCTTGAGAACTTAGCTGACACCCACAGAGGGGAGTAAGAGAGACAGACTAGATGATCCAATTCAACATTTGCAGAGCATCTTCTGAGCTGGCAGTGGAGATAGTTAAACAGTAGTCTCTGCCCTGAGGATTCACCATCTAACAGAGGAGGTAAATACCAAACAGACGGAGGGGTCAGAGAAGGGTTCCCAGAGGCTGTGCTTTACACAAGGAATAGCTGATCAGTGAAGAGGGGAATTCCAAGTGGAATGGAAAACCAACATGGTGTATGTGGGGGCACCCCAAGGCCCCAACCTTCAGTAAAATGGTCAAAAATCCACTCAGGCATTAGAGTCAGATAGCCTGGGTTTGACTCTCCACTCCACCACTGACTAGCTGGGAGAATGTGAACTTTTTAAAGCCTCCATTTCCTATGTACAAGAGAGAAGTCATTAGAGTACCTTTCTCGTGGGACGATTGTGAGAATTCAGTAGAATAACGCATGTAACATGCTTGGCAGACTGACAAGAAAACAGCCCTCAGTCAACATGTATCAGCCATTATTATTATTATTACCAGCATTACTATTGGGACAAGTACAAGAGAGTACAGGGAAAGAGGGAAAGTGAGGGATGAGACCGCAGAACTCCGTAGGGGTTAGAACACGAGGGAACACGAACGCCATGAGGAGGAGCTTGGCCCTCATCCTGCGGTCACAGTAGTGTCCGAAAGGGGTTCCAAGCAGAGAAGAGATGCAGCCAGACGTGCCTCTCTGCGATTCCTTTTGACTTGATGTTCCACATCCCAAAAAGAGAAGGCTGGGCCAGGGGGACGCCCCACCAGTAGTCAGAGCACATTTAAGGATGAACAGCCCTCGGGAGTTCCCTGGTGGCCTAGTGGTTAGGATTCCGGGCTTTCACTGCCATGACCCAGGTTCAATCCCTGGTCAGGGAACTGAGATCCCGAAAGCCGTACCTCATGGCCAAAAAAAAAAAAAAGAATGAGCAGCTCTCGTTGCCTGGTTGTTGTGAATGTGGCTGGACATAGCCCGAGAGCATGGGCCGCAGGCAGGACAAGAACGCTAGTGGGAGGATGCGTGAGAGATGGGATCAGAAGAATGGCAGCTGGCCTAGCAGCCCTCCTCAGCCGAGAGGCCTTCAGATCAGAAGCTCTTCATGCCTTGAGGGGAGAAAAGGATGAAAGCTGCCCCCTGCTTCTGCTGGGGGTGCCTCTAGCAGTGAGCTTGTTCAGACAGCAGAGGGGACTCTTCACTTAGCTTTCCACCACTCCAAGGACCCCACCCCACTTTAGGGAAGGCCAGGAGGGATCTTCTCAGGCCTGGACAGAGAAGGCAATGGGGAAGATGGTGAGCCCAACATATACTACTTGAGGATCCAGTGAACAAGCCTACTAGGATGTGACCACTTCGACTGAATGGCTGCCTAGTCTCTGATGGATGGAATGAGGGATCATCTCTGGTGACACCGTCAAAAAGATGTCAGTGTCAGGTCTTAGATCTCCCAGTTGTACAGATTAGGGAAACCAAGACCCAAAGAAAAGAAGAAATTTGCCCAGAATAAGTTGAATTCATGAGTCTTTGAAGGAAATGTATAACTTGGTTCTTTGCATACAAAATAGTTACTATAATAAGAAGCTAAGCTGCCAACACCAGTGAATATATTTAAAATATTTTTATTTCTTAAATTCCACAAGGACATAAACATTGTCTTTTTTCCCTGCCAAGTAAGCTCCAAATAGCAGGCTCCCCGCTTAGACCTCTTTGATCCTATATCCTCTTAAAATTGAGCACCAGGATGTGTTTATCTCCTTTGTCTAGCAACATGGCCCTGAGGAAGAAACCTGATTCTCTGGAATCAGATAGACATGGGGGCGGATCTCAGGGTTTCCACCAACTTGCATGACCTTGTAGCAGTGACCAGGTCTCGACATTGTCTAGGATTAGCCTCACAGAGTTATTCTGAGAACTAGATTAGCTGAAATATGTATATTTCAACTAGTGCACTCTTTTTTTTTTTTTTTTTTTTGCGGTACGCGGGCCTCTCACTGTTGTGGCCTCTCCCGTTGCGGAGCACAGGCTCCGGACGCGCAGGCTCAGTGGCCATGGCTCACGGGCCCAGCCGCTCCGCGGCATATGGGATCCTCCCAGACCAGGGCACGAACCCGTGTCCCCTGCATCGGCAGGCGGACTCTCAACCACTGCGCCACCAGGGAAGCCCTCAACTAGTGCACTCTTAAAGGAAGGGTGGCAGTAATTACTCCCAGCCTTCGTGTTCTGACTACCACAGCCTGGCTGAGTGACTGATGTAGGACAATGCATTTAATCTGTCTGGTCCACACGCTTTTTTCCATCTCTCAAAGGGACGTAATAATACCTCTCTCATGGAGTTGTTGCAAAGATCAAGTGAGGTGGCGTATATAAAGCAACAAGAATGCAGCTGGTACATATAGGAACTCAGGCCCTATCTGTTTCCTCCCCCCAATTTCCACAGTCTTTTGTAAAAACCCAAGTGGGAGCAATCACATTTTTAAAAACCTTCTAAGGTTCTTGACAGCAAAATGAGAAATAAACAGGTTTCCTTTTGTCCCCCAAATGGAAACAGAATAGTAATCGTCTCCATCAAAGGGTCACGGAGAAAGATCTGGTGGCTCCAGTTCCCGGAGCAGAGAGAGGCATTTAACACAGGATCTCCTTATTTTTAGGGAATTGTTCAGAGGACATCTCATGTATCCTGGAAAGGGCTGCATTCAAGAAGTCATGGGCCTACCTCCAAGGTCAGTAACCGAATCCAGGAACCCAACCGCATGAGGGCCACTTCCTGTGGCCTTTCTGAAATGTCTAAGCCAGAGGTCACAAGTAGAAGCCCATGGCCAAATGTGACCTGCATGTGGATTTTGTTTAGCCTGCATGATATTTTTTATAATTTGAATTTAAATGCCTTAGGGGGCGAAGGGAGAGCATTACTCTCGAAAGCTACAAGGTTCCCACTTCCTCAGCCTCATTCACTCTCTCAAGTTTGCGTCCCTGGCCTGTGAGGGCATTTGTGCCTCACCGCACCACCCCTCTTTACTCATCCATCTACGGGCTGCAGGCCAAGTGTGCAGTACTTTTCCTCAGGCATGGGAAGCAGGCTCTTAATCTCTGCCTCTATCAAGTTATTCATAAGGGAGCCACAAAATTGCCCTGTGCCCAGATTGACAGCTTAATGACCGTGTTGGCACAGGGTCTATTTGCATATCGCAGCATGCTTCGGGAGAGAGGCCCCTTATAGATGAAATAATAAGAGGCACTTACACTGGGAGAGATGAGGTACAGAGGAGATGGCCAAGATTCTCTGAAATAGCCATTCTGCTCATTTAAAAAATTCTATTTTGCAGTCAGCTTAATTCTCATTCTTCAGCTGAATTGCAACGAGGTTTAAAGGGAAGCAATTAAAATGAACATGCCAGTTTCCCAATTCTGAAAGACACCCTGACCAATCAGTGCCGATTTTCACTTGTTAAGACTCAGAGACTTGGCTTCCGACGCCAACCTGTCAGCTTAGAGGGTCTGCTAATTCTTTGCTTTTCTATAAAACCCAGCTGGGAAGAGGCCCTTAATGTGCACTTGAGGGGTCTACAAAATTATGTCTGGCCTTTTAAAGAGAGGAAGACATTTTAAAATTCAGACAATGTTAAGGGACGAATCTTAATGTGAAAGTTAACAAATTGAGATTCTCCTGGACCGCTTGATGCCTGAACTGTATACTAATCGAACAAAATTGAATGTTTTTTTCTCTGATACTTTGTGCAATGCCTACCAAATAGCAGTCTCCCATTGATCAAATATTCCTTGATTGGTTGATTAAATGTTCATGATAGTCCAGAACTTATGGGGAAAACAGTCTAGGAGCTTATAATCTGAAAAGGGAAAAATTATAATTATAATAATAACAGAATGATACAACGATTAAATGGGAAACAGTTCCATAGGAGGTAAAGGTCTAATACCGTGTGTGTTCTGACCCTCCAGCTTTATGCATTAGAGAAAAGGCAGGGGGTGGTTTTCTTCCTGTACCTTGAATACTCAGTAATGCCTAGGAGTAACATGGAAGATATTCCAGGTGGTTGAACCAGCAGCCAATATTATGGAAAACACAGGACTTGAATGGGGAACCTTGAATAAAGACTTCAAATTTTCCAATCCGCATCTGAAATTTGCCTAATAATTGAGGTTCTTTTGTCCTTCTCTTTCCAGTGTCAAAGCATATAAACAAAACCAAGTTGTCTTGGAACAAAGATGGCATTACCCGTGGAGTCAGATATCAGGATGGGAATCTGGTGATCCAGTTCCCAGGTTGGTACTTCATCATTTGCCAACTGCAATTTCTTGTGAAATGCCCAGAACATTCTGTCGACCTGAAGCTGGAGCTTCTCATCAACAGAGATGTGAAAAAACAGACACTGGTGACAGTGTGTGAGTCTGGAGTGCAAACCAAAAACATATACCAGAACCTCTCTCAGTTCCTGCTGGAGCACCTCCAGGTCAACGCCACCATATCAGTCAAGGTGGATAAATTCCAGTATGTGGATACAAACACCTTTCCTCTTGAGAATGTGTTGTCCATCTTCTTATACAGTAGTTCAGACTGAACCATCCCTCCTGGCCTTCAGGAAGAAAGCAACTTCCCACCATACAGCACTTCAGCCTTCCAGATACTTGGGGAAAATAGAACACTTTAGGCCAAGACTGAAACCACAAAGGGAATTAAATAGTACACTTCTCCTTCTGTTTCCTGGGAAGATACAACTCTGGGCTAAAAAGAGAGTTTTGAGTGAAGTATCTTCCAGATAGAAGGCAGGGACGCAATGTGGTGTGGTGGACAAAGCCACACACGGGAATCAGAAGGGATGGGTTTAGGCCCAGCCCGATCACTAACTCACTGTATGACCTGAGCTAGTCCCTTCCCCTCCCTGGGACTCAGATTCCACGTCAGAAAAATCAAGGGGCTGAGTTTGAATCTCTCCAAAGGCTCTTCCATCTCAGAAGATCAGGCTCCCTCATCACAGACCTGTGAACTAAGATTCCAGGCAATGTTCTCGAAGCCCCCAACCAAAGGAAAGTTCCCCGCACTGGCATAAAACCGATGGTACTAGTAGTATCTGGCTGCGTGTCACCTCAAGCGGAGTCAGGATTTGGGGACAAGGTTCAGGGCACCTTGACAAATGGTGTGAACAGTAGGATCTAAAGTGTGTAAAACGGACCATCCGGAATCTAATGCCTTCTG